>NC_133897.1:1546396-2253199 GCF_964199755.1 Larus michahellis
TCTGACTCACACGGGTAGGGAAGATTTACTGCTTGTTCATACTTCCTTGACAGCATCCTTCATTGCTTCATTTTTGAGAGTGTCCACTTCACTGTTCTACCTGATGATTTGTCCTTTTTTGGTTTTTAAAACCATTCCTTGCAAGCTTGCTGCCTGCTCGCTCTCTGGTAATATTTTAGAAATGCCATTTATGCCGTTAAATATGTTGCTGTTTCCTACCAACTGACAAAGCCTTGGCGCTGGCATTCTTTCTGTGTTTTCAGTTCCTCTCCTCCTGTATCATACGTGTAACTTTAGATAATAATCGATATATAGTTGCCAATGACAAGTTAGAGACAGCTGGCTCTGTGTTGTCTTCTCATTATCTCCCCTTGGTGTTGCTCTTGATGAACAGTGACGCAGCGTGGAAGCAAAATTCAACTTACATAGCCACTAGATAAACAAAAGACTTAAGCACTTAGACTTAGACCTTGAGATAAGGGCTCCCATTTTGGTGATGGACTCGGGTATTTCAGGAAACATCTAACGTTGAGATAGATTCTAAAATTACCTCAAAAGTCGTTATGAAGTTCCTTGTCGTCAGTATCAAAGTTAAGCACAGGTGATTTTCTTAATGTGAAAAAAGGCGTTCTTTTGTACTAAAGTACAGAAGATTATTGACAACTGGGTAGGAAACGCGAGGTGTTGCTCCAGTTCATGTTTTGTGGTATCGCTCTGCATCCACAACACACTGGTAGGGACATTGTGCGTTCACTTCCCAAATAAGAACGTACATAGGCTTATCTGCAGTGTAGACTGTTATTGTTATATTTCAGAGTTAGCCAAAGCTGAAATAGAGAACAATAGTCGTCTTACCCTTCCTGGAGCTATTATCGGAGGCATCACTGCATCAGTTCCTTTAAATTATCTTTCAGAAAGCTTCTGGTCCTATAAACACAGTATTTTCTTGTGATAAGTGTGAGCTTTCTAGGTGTCCTGCCATATAGCAACAGGATATAGATTCTGGAGGGACTGTTCACAAAGACATAACTCGAATCGTCATTGCTTGGTTCCCATCTTTGCTCTTTGTAGTCACTATTGAAAAACCTGCTCTAGAGAAGGCATTTTACAATAGGACCCTGCCTGATTTCTCTTCTGGAGCCACCTTCTCTGTAATCTGTGAGGCTGAAGCCTTCGTTAAATATACCCTTCCTGTGCGAATCCCACCAGTTGCCCGTGTCACGTTGAGGGAAGCATTCTCTTTTGGATCGGCGGCTCTTCCTTCTCTAGCCAAATAGCGTGCTGACAGGTTTTGTCACTAAACCTTCACAGTCAGATCCTGTTGTGAGCCCAAGTTGAGTCTCACTTGAATTACAAGTTGATAAGGATTATGTAATTGTGTTAAAATGAATTTGGGAACAAAGACAAGTTCCTTTTCATGCCAGCTCCACCTCTATTGAGTTCTGAACCTGTAAGGCGTTTTGTTTTCCATACAATGCAGAGGAATTCTGAAAACACGCTGCACAGTTGCAGATGTTGAACCCTTTGTACATTTTAGAGCAGTCTGTACACCTGAAATAATCCACCTCAGGAAGGCTCATAAAGATTTCTGTAACGTGTCCCACTGCATGTGTGGAAAGAAGTACGCAGAGGAGTTTAAGGTCTTTGAAGAAGAATTCCAGGGAGACAGTTTCTCTGTAGACGGGAGGTATCTTAAATGTGGAACTAAAACTTGTGGCACCTAGGACGGGCGAAGAGTGAAAGCTATATGGGCAGACAGCATGCAGAGAAATGATAATGGGGTTCTGGAGTGTTACACGTGTTACAGTGAGATCCCGGGCTACGGCCTGGGGCTCTTGGTCCATAGTTATTAAGAACAAGAGCAGGAACATGGTGATGCAGGTCCTTGGGGCATTCATCTCAGCAGCTTTGCCTTTTCGCGACATACCTAACGCTGTCTAACCTTTGCTTGCCTTTCAGTTCTGGTGTCAAAAGCTTGGAGGAAGTTTGCCTTCAGGTAACAGATCTTCTGCCTGGCCTCAAGAAGCTGCGGAATCTGCTCCCCGAGCATGGCTGTCTGTTGCTGTCTCCAGGCAACTTCTGGCAGAACGACCGAGAGCGATTCAATGCTGACCCAGATATCATCAAAACCATCCACCAGCATGAACCAAAGACGTTACAAACATCCGCTACTCTCAAAGGTAAGAGGCTGAAGTGCCAAAGAAGCCGTGAGAAATGCCTGCAGCTTGCATCGCTGTATTGTCCTCAGTATCTCCAACATCTAGATTGTCAATGTTTGCGGATTGGGTGGCATTGTGTTACTCACAGCATCTGAAACCGAGCTACCAAATATACGTCATCTCTCATTTCATACCCATATTTGAACTCAGTTCTGGTTTTGTGGAAAGTGAATAATTCCGCTCAGTCAGACTCCTTGCTATAGGTGTAAAAATAGCTGGTAACTAGTCCAAGTCTTTGTTCCTCTTACTCTACGTATGCGCTAACATATCTTTTTCCCTCATGCCATTGTCTGTCTTACTCAAAAGACTGTCTCATTGTCACAGATAAATGAACATTCACCCTGCTCCCTCTTGTGTGTTCGCTGGTTGTTGCTTGCTTATACCTCGAGTTGACACCGGATATCATAAAAGTATTTTTCTCTCTTAATTAAAAAAACAACAACGCTGTGACCATGTCTGGGATCACGTTATTTAGTATTTCCATAAGGCCAGAGGAAACGCTGTTCCTTTGTTTTTAAAGGAATTTTGTAGGTGTCAGGAAGCCATGTCTGAGAGGGGGGGTTGTAACCCTAAAGTAAGTTTGTTTTAAAGGTTGTTTTTTGAGCGTCCAGAATGCGGGCACGCTGTGGTTTGGAGCACGCGGAGCCTCCTTCGAGCACTCATTCACAAACCAGACAGAGGTCCACAATGTCCTGGGAATTCCTGAGAACAGTAGTAGCGTTCATCACGATGCAGAAGTTTTTTAAGGCTGCGTTTTTAGAGCACAAGATTAACAGAAGAGACATTAAATAGTCCTTTGCGGTGCCGAGTCTTCCTGGAACCTGGTTCAGATCCCACACCAACATGCACAAAAAGTCTCGAAGGATTTCTTTGGCTGCGTCCTTAAAGATAATGCCCGTCTCCTCTGTTGAAGGACAAATTGGGTACCCACTTGATGTACCTATAACGCTAACACACACAGCACGGGGAGCCAACAGGAGGAATTAGAGATGTGTGTGCAGTTGGAGGGCTGCAGCTTCCCCCAGCTCACAGGGATGGCGTGGGGTGGTAAAGGACAGGCCGGGAGGGCGAGGAGTTGTCCTTTGTGTGAGGGAGCAGCAGCAACGCGTGGAGCTTTGCTTAGGAACGGGTGGTGAGCTAGCTGAGAGCTTAGGGGTTAGGATTAGAGGGCAGACCTTGCCTGCTACAGACTGCCTGGTCAGGAAGAAGAAGATGAGGACAGACGACTTCCCTGTAGGAAGGAAGATTTTTCTGGTTTTTAAAGGGAATTTCTCATGTTTTAATTTGTGCCCGTTGCCTCTTGTCCTGTCACTGGGCACCACTGAGAAGAGATAGTTCATCTTTACTCCCCTGCATCGGGTATTTATACGCACTGAGAATGTCTCACCAGAGCACCAAAAGTGCTTCTTGTAAGACCGGTAGTTCTCACCCAGCGTTCTTCCCAATGAACACCTCTTGTGTCCCATCTTTTGTGTTTCTTTTGCTGTTATCCTAATGTTTCCGTTCACGCTGTGTTTTTGCAGATCTGTTGTTTGGGCTCCCTGGGAAGTACAGCGGGGTGAACCTCTACAATAGGAAGCGCGTGGTGTCGTACACTGTTACACTGGGTCTCCGGCGGTATGATTCCAGGTAAGGAGCTTTAGCTGTGCTGTTTCTGTGTCCGGGATCCCTTGGTCAATTCTTGAAAAGTTTGCTGTTTTCTCTACTCTGATTATTGTTATGTTTTTCTTTAATCTCCGTTGTCTTCTGTTTTAAGAGTATTTTAGGATCTTTTGAACCTTCTATAGAAAAACGGGGTGCTTTTTTGGGGGAGAAAACTTGACGTGTTTTAAGGAAATACTGATAAAATACTACCAGTTCTCAGTTTCTCTTTAAGAAAGTATATATAATACCCAAAGCTGCCAGTGGGAGTTCCTCTGATGATGGCTTCATCTGCACACCGAGCTGTCACTGTTGCAGCCAAGGCCCAGTAGGTCTGTTTTGACCCAGTTCCCAGTACACAGAGTAGTTTGCTTTCCAGTAAGCACTAACTCAGCTGGTACAAACTGTGAAGCCCCTTTGGCGGTGTTGGCAAAGCTGGCTGGAATGGAGTGGATCTGAGGACTAAACGCTCTGCTCAGCGCCGCACAGAATTCCCCGAGGAATGCCTAGGACAGAATTGGCAGTGCAGTAGTGGAAACTTGCTCTGCTGCTGCCCATGCAAGAACCCATCAGCCTCGAGGACTGTCATTTAGCACCTTTCATCAGCCATACTTACGTAAAATTCAGGCAGTGTTTGAGGCTACAGCATGTTCTGTTCCCTGGGGACAAGATTTTGGATGATGAGCCCTTGCTTTAAATAGTTTTGCTGAGTCTTCACAGTTATCTTGGAATCTTCATAGAAATCACGGTCTGTAAGATTGCCGCAGTACGGATGTGGTAAACGTAGTTTAGGCCACAGCGGAACAGACTTTAGCAGTCAGGCCTGGAGAGAACTGTGTGAATCTACAGAGCTTCTTCCTGCTCGATTTATGCCCACCGAGCTCCTCCTCGGAATTGCGTGCTGGTTGTTGGGTTACAGTGACATCCTCCTGCTTGCTTTTCATCTCAGGTTCCTCAGCAGCCTCCGCTCTCGCCTCAAGCTGCTGCATCCCAGCCCCAACTGCACGCTGCGAGAGGAGAACATCGTTCACGTCCACTTCAAGGAGGAGATTGGCATCGCCGAGCTGATACCCCTTGTCACCACCTACATTATACTCTTCGCTTACATCTACTTCTCCACACGTAGGTTTGTGGGGTGGAGAGCCTTCAGGGGCGAACGAGCAAATAAGCCACCTGCCAGCTGAATATCTGTAAGGGATCGGTGGTGCCGTGCCCTTGCCCTGGTTACAGATAAGAGACTCCTATCCATAGCACTGCAGTTCCATCCTGTTTCAGCAGGAAAGGTGGCATTGAAATTTTGCACCGAACTGTTATGTAGAGAATTTAGTAGTCCTGCTTATCTGATTTCTGCTGATTTGTCCCTCTTAGCCAGCGTGGTGGCGTTCCTTGGGATATCTTCAGAGGTGTTTTCTGTCTTAGGCAGTTTTAAATGCCACAATAATGACATTTTTTCCAGTATAGAGAGACTAACTCCGTGTCAGACAGATCAAATACATGTTCTGAGCGGGTGGTTTTAGATCTTGCTAGCTACATTTAAGTTCCTTTTTTGTGCCTCAACAGCGCTCCACTGGAACTAGCTTGAGCTGCAAGCCGTGCGTTATCCTTTGTCCTACCCTTGTCACTGGGAGGGTCTGGGAGCTGCATTTCAGACACCGAGGCTGAACTACCGCTACTTCTGGGTTGCAGGGTATTAAGCTACCTGCTGAAATAAATCAGGACGAGCATCCCTTCTTGGTTTTTTATTAATATGTCATTTTCTTTCGCTTGGTAACCAAGACTTTGCATACTGTTTTTCAGGGAAGATTGACATGGTGAAATCGAAATGGGGCCTGGCACTGGCAGCGGTCGTGACGGTGCTCAGCTCTCTGCTCATGTCCGTCGGGCTGTGCACGCTCTTTGGTTTGACGCCTACTCTTAATGGAGGGTATGTTTCCAGCACCAAACCTCTTCCTAAAGAAGGGTAAAGGGAGGTGAAATAGTTTGAAAACTGCTGTTAAATGCTTAGTCTGTAAGATCTAGTATTTTTCAAATAAGCTTACGTGATATTATTTTACACACTGCTGTGCAAAATTATGATCAGATCTCCCCCTGGGCAGAAGGGCTGTGTGTTTCTCTGCCGGCCAGCAAATAGACCTGATCCCAGTCTTCCTGGAGATGCCTTATTGCTTACCAGTTGGCTCGTTCTGCCTAAAGCAGAAGGAATTGTTGGGACGACGTCTTACTCGTAACTTGATTTCCTGGCAGCTAGGTAGGCTCTCACATACCTCCCTCCTGCAGTGACTTGTCATAGCATCCAAAAGAGCTTGTTGCCTTTTCTCTGGCTGATGGAGGCTCCTTACATTTTACTCAGAAAAATCTTTGAAGGTGACGGAACTGACCTGCGGTATTTTTGCCTGGGAGGCTACCTGGGTGATTTTGCACCCACAACTGATAGTTGTCGGCTCTTCTTTTAACTGGGGTTCCTGTGCATGTTAGAGTTGGCGTATGGGACTTGTGACGTGGTTACTACCACACGTTATATTTGTGTCAAGCTGAAAACCCCTGAGGAAGCTCTAACTGGCACCTCACCTACCCGAGTTCTACACACTGTTCATTTCTCGTTAATTAAAGTTCATTTCAGAATCTTTTCTTTTGATTTTCAGATCCCTTTCCTAAGTATTTAAGGAAACATCCGTCATTTTTCTTCCCATCTCCCCCTCGCAGCTGTACACTGCAGGAACAATGAAGAGTCTCACCCATGAGGGATACTCCTCAAGGCTGGTGATAGTTTACCAGGAGCCAGACCTAGATGGAGGGATTCCTCTCTAGAAGCTTAAAAGAGCTATGAATAATTGACTTCAGAAATTGAAATATGTGTTGTTTCTGGTTTTACTGCTGTGGGGCCTAGGAACCTTGATTGTGGATCAAGGCCGTGTTATCCTGTGAACTGTTCAAATAAAACAGACCGGATCCACTGGGAGTTTATAATTTTAATGCAAGAAAAAAGGCAATATTTGGATGCAGATACATGGGGAATCCAAGAGAACCGCTTTGGTTAGTGCAATGACCAAGGGCTTTGTATAATATCAGTCCTACCTTTGTCACACAGAAGGGCTAAACTAATCGAGTTATTCCTCCTACAGGGTAGAAAGAGTTAATTGAGTCCTTATTTCTAAAAATACTTTTCCAGCAAAATTTCTTTGCCTCAAAATGATTGCACAGACAGCTTCCTTTGGGGTTGAAACTTAATTCTTGCAATACTTTATAAATGATGTCTAATTGGATGGAAGACCCTTGGATTCTGCGGTGATGGGGTCTGATGACATTGAGGTTTTTTTAACTTTTGGTGAGTGACCTTCTCCTGATTCCCCAGGGTCTGGCAGAGCACTTTCCCTCCAGTTACCTGATGCCTGACCGGAGACAGTGTGTTCTTGGTGTGTCATATACCAGTGGCAACGTGGCAGGAGTTGGCCAGCTTAGGGTTAAACGTTGATCTGGGTTCCAGCCTTTTTTATCTGTTTTGTTTATAGCAGAGCCTTTCAGATGTGGGTGTGCATGTTTTTAATGGTACCTGTACTTATGATAAGCCTTTTTCCCTCACTGGTTTTTGTAAGGCGTTGAAATATAGCTTGGTGATTAGAGATCGGTGTTTGCTTACTGCAGATATGATGTATAAACTGGCCCTTGGTCATTATCAAGCATCTTTAAAATTAAGTAAAATAATTACAAGTGAGGTAGACAGTCTTATTTTATGGAAAAGAAAACCAAGTGGAGATAGGTGACATGATCTGTGCAGGATTTAAGAAAGAATAAACAGTGGAGTTGAGGAAAATGCCTGGAGTTCACTGGGCGTGGGATTCCTGGGAGCTGGTGGACTGGGAGAGTCCCTAGATGAGTCCAGATCACAACCCACCAGCCCATCTCAGCTAGGTTAGAGGAATCACGGTCTGAAATGATGAATTACTTCGCCTTGTTGCCTATAAAAAAGGCCTAAACCGACTAGCTGAAATGTGAACATTTGCATTTTAGATCAGAGAAGCTGGTGTGATAAATTCTTCCATCCTCTAAGCGTTTTGGCTAAGCCAGAGGTTGTCTCTGCTCACAAATACGTGGAGCCAGAGAAGATCTGTTTTCTTTACGAGTTAACAGTAGTGGTTCTGCTGGCGTTGGGGGCTGGATCATGCTATGATGCAGCACCTTCTGGCATCAAAGCGATAAGTGGAGTGTAAATATTTCAGTCCATGCGCACGATACGGCATCTCCCCTTGCTCTTCCTCTTCCTCTTGGAAGCTCTTTCTCGGTGCTTGGCGCTGTATGGGGGAAAATATAACGAGGATTTCTTGCCATTTTCCTTACTCTGAGTGGAGACAAATGAACTCAGGGTTTGGACAGCTTGTGTTTGTCCCGCGCGGAGTCGCATTGCTCTTCAAGAAAACCTAATGTCTCGTTGCTTTTAAACTGCTGGTCGTTTAACGTGAAAACTGCGGACTCTTCAGGGACTATTGAAACTCATACCCTGGGACTATTAGTTAATTATCTCCTGCAGTAGAAGCTGTGGTTTAAGTAGGACGTAGTTGATGAGAGAATTATGAGTTTTCTTTTCCGTATTTGTGCTGGCTTCTGAAGGCTCACTGCAGCTTATCTGGAAATGGTGCTAGACCCCCTGCGTATCTTGCAGGACTGGGCATAAGGTCAGGACTCCGCAAGGACTCTGCAAGAGCGTACCCTTGCAGATAACACGCTCTGCAGGAGGGTGCTGTGCTGTGCCGGGCGGCAGAGCTCGCCTCCTGTTTGCTGCATTCTCTTTATTTAGAGATTTCCATCCCTGAGGGTTACAAAGAGCTTTTCTCACATCTGTCTCCTGTCCTAAAGTACTGCTCGGAGGAGAGACTGAAAGACTGAACTGAAAATGCTTTAGGTAAAGGCAGGACTGAGTTGTACTTTCTAGATTTTGGGTTCTTTGACATTAACAGGAAGTTGCCCATCAGAGGCTTATATGTTTTTGTTTGTTTGTTTTTGAAA
This sequence comes from Larus michahellis, assembly GCF_964199755.1. Classification (NCBI taxonomy): domain Eukaryota; kingdom Metazoa; phylum Chordata; class Aves; order Charadriiformes; family Laridae; genus Larus; species Larus michahellis. Next base: position 1,555,258 of record NC_133897.1, read on the forward strand.
TTCACTTCCTGCACAGGTTTTGGACAGGAGGTGAATGAACGAGTGTGTTGCACAATTGTTAGAGCTAAAATTTGGTTAGGATACTTGGAGGAGGGTGCGTGGAGTTTGTTTTTTGGTTTGGGGGGATGTTTGTAGTCTTGCTTTCAATGGAGCTGTTGCTGTTTCAGCTTGCCGTTTGTTCAGAGAATCACTCGCAATGAAATAGCTGAGTTAGCAGTGGTTCCAGACAGGCGTTTTTCCCCACCTGAGCTTGTAAGGTACGGGCTGCTAACAGCTCTGTGTGTGCTGAAGCCCGTGTCAGATGGCCACGGGCAATCAAAAGCAGCATTTGGGAAGATGGTCCTTGGGCGGTATGGCAGGCCGTGGCAGAAGGCAGGAGGTGTTCTTCTGAAACCCTGTTGTTTACCTGTCTTGGCTGTTAGTGATTAGCCGGGGGGGTCTGTGTGCATGCACGTACATTCTCCTTTTGGATCCGCACATACCAGCACAGCACAAATCCATTACCCTCCACAATGAAAGCTTTAGTATTTTTGCTTAAGTTTAGCTGGAGGGAAATGAAGAGATTTACTATGTACCGTGTTCCGGCACGGAACAGCTTTTTCTCTCTGATCCGGACTGCAAGTAGTTCAAAAGAGAGAAAAAAGTGTAGGGGTAAGAAGAGTTGAATAAAGTCACGGTGGCGACCTTGGGTAGTCTTACTCTGCTGTGTGCATGTATTCTGAAGGGCAAATCCGTTTCAGTGTATTTTCTTTACTCCTGTGCTCTTCACTTGAGAATGGTTTTTCTTGAAGTTGTGTTTAATGTAATGCTTAGCTGTGATTTATCAGGATTTTCACTGTTGATGGTGGGACGTGCTCCCTACCCTCTTGTTGTAATGCGCTCCCGCTGACTAATTATTCCCGAGTCTATTGCACTGTTGTTCGAAGTCCATCTTTTTGATTTGCACCTCTTTGTACTAGATGCTGGAGAGACTCTTCAAGGGGCACTATCCCAGCCTTGGGAAGAATTAAGACTAATTTAGTGATGGTCTACGATGGCCATTTTCCAGAAAAACATGCAAAAGTGTTAATATCCATCCAAAGCAGATGAAATACAGAACACTTACCTCATCATAGAGTAATACTGTGCGAGAAGGGATTTGGCTGAGGGCACTGGATAGTGTTTTCTGGCCTTGACTCTAGGATACCTATTTGCTGCTTAACTTGCATTCTTCCCTTCTGTTTCACCAAGGATCTCATTCTAAGTTGTGGTTCTGTTTCCTCTAGAGAGATATTTCCATACTTGGTTGTAGTCATTGGCCTAGAGAACGTGTTGGTTCTCACCAAGTCAGTCGTCTCTACGCCCGTTGACCTGGAAGTGAAGCTACGCATTGCCCAAGGTACGCAGCCTGCTCTGGAAAAACGTCGAGAGAGGGAAAATTAGGGTAACCGAAGGACTGGGAGGTGGGGAATAATCTTCATTCTGGTCTGCGAAGGAAACAAGAACTGTGTGTGTTGAAAGTGAATGCAGAATTGTATTCTCTTAGTCGTTTTGTACTGGTTTTGATAATTCCAAGAATTAATATAAACCTGTAATTGCGGGCACTGCTTTTTAAGGTGGTTGTCTGAAGCACTGACTAAACAAGTTTAAAAAAGTGTTAGTAAGTGAGAGCTATATCTCCTGGTATAGATATTTAGCACCTTGTCCTCTCGTGTCATGAATATCGTTAAGTGCAGTCCACAGGTCATAGGAAGTTCTGCTGAGTCTGTGACAAAATTATCTTCTCTATTATAGATACACTCCGTAACTGCATAACGATTTGAGCGTGCTCAAACCACGGATAAATGGAGTTTGCGAACTTAAAAGATGTTTCTAAACATGAGGGAAGAGAGATTCTAGAGTGATGCCTAGGAAAATCTACCTAGTTTTAAAAATACAAGTGGTTTGTATCCTAGATCGAAAACAGGACTCAAAAACTCAATGGTCCTTGACACTTCTGAATCTCTGTATCGCCCTGTGCAGCACGCTCCGACTGCTCAAATCAGTTTGTGAGCTGAGGGGGTCATCCGAGCTCCCTTTGTAGTTAATGATAATGCCGCTAATAAAGACATTGGGAGTCTACAGTCCGATTCTTTGACTTAGATATTCAAAATAGGTCAGATGAATTTTAGTCTGAAAGTGCCTTTTTTGCCTGTTGTCTATAGACGCCTAAGTTTAAAGAAGGGAAATCCAGGTTGGTTTTGCTATGCCCACCCCCGAACACTCTCCTTTTACCTGTCTTGCATGTTCTTGCTCCAGGCTTGAGCAATGAGAGCTGGTCCATTATGAAGAACATGGCCACAGAGCTTGGGATCATCTTGATCGGGTATTTCACCCTTGTCCCGGCCATCCAGGTGAGTATGGTCGATCGGTTTGAGTTTTCAGCAACGCAGTGTGCAATATTCTGCTCCCCTCTCTGGCTGATTGGATTAAGAGTCAGTTAGTGGGAAATACAGACATTCATACAATGTGGATCCCTCTGGGAGCGAGCCTTCTGGCCAGCAGCTGCCCCTGGATCCCCAGTCTGCCCAGTTGCGCTCCTTCGAGTAGCTGGGCTTACGCATTCAGTTCATCCAGTAGTTGGCCCTGGATTCCTTGCTCTCCCCAGTTACACAAACACACGTGTGCAAGTGGGTGTCTCGATCACCCCACAGTCCCTCTGGCAGGTCGTCTGGATCCCCCGGTCTGTCTGGTAACCAGCTCCTCCAGCTCTCCTGGCTCCCCAGCCTCTCACCCTGCTCACCAGCTGGTACTCCCTGGTGATCACACACTGACACCCATACTCTGACTCGCTCCAGTTGCTGGTGACGCAGACACATGGGCTCCTGCGCCCCACGGTCCCCATTCCAGTTGCTGGCGCTTAGACCCTGCTCATTCCAGTTGCTGGCACCACAGACATAGTGAGAGCCTCTCTCATTGATTCGTCGTGATGGCTCTCACCCCCAGACCATGGGGCTGATCACTTTGCTGCAGGAGCCGGAGCAGGGGCTCGTTTCCCCCCCCGACCATCCGTCTGTGCTCCTTGTGTTTGTGGAAATGAGCTTCCTATCACAGAACTTAACACTGCCCCGTGCCTTTGCTGTGGGGTTACCTTTATTCCAACCTAAAAGTGCCCTTTTGTGAACTGGCTAATCCACTTTATAAGTGGAGAGAAGGAAAAAAAAAAGTCTCTAGTGCAGGATGGCTGCTCAGAGAATTAGGGTGGACAGTCTGTTTGGGGCTCTTCCACCAGATTGATGAATCTGTAGGTTTTTACAGCCACGGATATCACTGCCTCTGGTAGATGGATGGGTAAGTTGAAAGCTGAAGGTAGAACGACCTGTCAGGGGTCATGCTGTTGGGTCTGTGTAGCGCTGAAAATAGCATCTTCCACCTCGCAGTGTGGTACTTTCTCTGCTGCACGGTCTCCTTTTCAGGAGGACTGTGCTTGCTGAGTTGTATTGGGAAGCTGACAGCGTTTGATTTCTGATCCTTGACCACGCGGGGCTTGTTCCTGGCGAGCTACATGAACAGAAGTGCTGCCTAGACAAATCCTCGTCACCGGTTCCGTAGCACCTCTGCAGCCAGACTTCAGGGAGGTGTCGGCCTGCTGTCTGCGGAAATTTCTAGCAGGCGCTAGAAGGCAGGAGCACCCCAACATCTACATCGTTGGAGGCTGCTCCGGGCCCTCGCTCGGTGCTCGCTGGCCACGTGTGACCTGCGTGAAGAAGGGTGGGCTGTGTCTATCCTTACTTCAACACTGGGGACTCACCAGCACAGACTGCAGATAAAGCGTATTATAATCTAAGAAGATTAAACGTACAGGTTGGACTGGAGCATTGCAGGCTGAACTTGCCAGTTCCTGAGCTTCTCTCTCAGTACCCAAGAGGACAGCAAGAGAGGAGCTACGGTAGAATCCCCCAGGTTACAGCCAGCCACCTATTGGGGCCTAATTTTTTTTTTTTATTTGAAGCTGATTGCAGAGATGTGCTGAGCTCAAACGCTGGCATGATCCATTCTTTGGGCCTAAATTGGGCTGGTTAATATGGTCTGGTAGGACCTTTTGGCCTCTGTTTCATTGCTGCGCTGCTTGACCTCAGAAAGTGAAGCTTGACAGTATCTGTGAGGCGAGCGTAGTGCCCTGTCGTGTGGATACCGCTGGGACAGTTCGCTTTCTTGTTGCACTCTGCTGTAGAGGAGCTCGCAGGGTGCGCTGATTACAGGAGATAAAGGAGCGTGACAAAAGGGCCGGGGCAGAGCCGCATAACAGCGTCAGTAGAGCCATGGCAATAAGTGACACCATGCCCCCACCCCCATGTTATCTCCGTTGAAGTCCTCCTGTTTCTTACAGCGTTTTGACACGCGTGATGACATCCACTGTCTGCTCTCCCTGTGATCCTGTCTTTCCTTGGATCCTTGCTTTCTCCAGAGGAAGGGTCTCGCAGGGATGCTGTCTGTTAAAGCCCGACGGCTGCTCTGCTGGAGGCTGGTGTACGCCCCTTATCTTCGTCCCTGAGAGTGAAGGACACCGTACAGATAATGTGCTGTACTTGCGTTGCAGAGTCCAAGGAATCTGGCAGAAAGAGAGCCAGACTGCGTAAATCTGGCAGGGACCTTTGCTCCAGGCTGTTAGAGGGAGCAGTGTTGGGGTCGCTCGGGTGCTGCCTGCTATGGGGAATAGCAGGAGAGGGAGGCGTTTCTTTGCTGAAGGCTCTCACCTGCCCCACGGGCTTTAATAGATCTTGTCATTTTTCTCAGTTACTCCTTGGTGGTGCACCTTGTTTAGCAGAGGGGAATTTTCTACGTTTTCCGTGGCTCTCCTTGTCCTAAAATAGAGTTTGACTTCAGATGAGAATGGTGCATCCACTTTAAATCCCTCGTTATTGTGAGCAGCAATGAAATCCTCTTGCCTTGCGTTGCAGGTGGGTGGAGACCCCTGTTCTCCTGGCGCAGTGTCACTGCTGAGGGTCCTGAGGTGCTGCAGGGGCGCGTGCTGAGCGCTCATCCTGTGGTTTTCATCTCTTAACCGCTACCTTGCACCGAAGTTCACACACTGATGGCCCAATCCTGCACCCACGAAAATCACTTCGGGTTTTGCTGTAGGGTGTGCAGTATCCAAGTATAAGAAGATTTTAAATTTCCAGGGCTGGCGGCTTCTCTAATGCTAAGTGGAGTAAGTGGAGGTATTAACAGAATTAATAGCTCTTGAGGCAGAGCCTGCTGTTTGTGGAGCCTGTGTTTGCCGAGGTCTGGGTGAAATCCAGATGGACGTTGCTTTCTTTCTGGTTTTCTCCTTGAGAGAGGAACCCATGTTGTGTTTTCGTCCCTCATGGAACCCTTGAAACCTCATGAATCCCTTTCCAAAACCTCATGTCAGGTTTTGGGGAAGGGGCTGAAGAGAAAAACCCGATCGGAACCTGCTTCCTTGTGCTGCTGTCACTGGGAGGTCTGGGGAGGGGCAGCTGACCGGCTGTGTTATCTCATTTCGTATCACACTGACTTTTAAATCCCAAGCAGCTGATTTCTTCATGTTTCGAGAACAGTTTGGACAGGACGGGGAGGCTTCAAGGTTTGTGTAGAGGTTAGAGATAGCCTTTCAGGCTCTCTCTTTTCATTTCACTGCGCTGATACTGGTCTCCAGCCTTATGCAAGAAGCTGGGGCAGGCGTAGGGAGGAGGGGGGCAAAGAACTTAATCTTTATGGCCTCTCTCCTTCCCCTTAGGGGGATGTATCCTGGTTTGGTCTGCAGGTAGTGAGCATGGCACCACGCCAGCAGGCAGGCAGGGAATGGCAGTGAGCGTTTGCCAGCTCTGTTCTGCAAGTGAGGGCCGGAGTCTTTAATCTGTTGTTTAGCCTAAGGTTTTGACTCCTGCTTACGTTAAGCTTTCTTCGTCTCTCCATGTTTACTAGGTCCTTTTTGGGTCCTGACAGGTCCTGACAGAAATTTATACCTCCAAGGGAAGCAAGACACCTCAAAAATATTTTAATTCTATGCTGCTTTGAAGTTTTGTAGTGGGGGAGAGGGGACGGCACTTTGCACTAACGGGGATTAGAGTAAGAGTGTGTGTTTCGTAGGGATGATCTGGGAGTTGACTGCGTTTCTGCTGCTGGGCAGAATCTTTTAATCTTTATTTCTGCAATGGCACCTGCTGGGGAAAGTGGAGAATTACAGGAAGTTTAGGAAACACTGTCTTTTACAAACGTTATTTCCCCTGTGTTTGTTGTTTAGAGAGCTCTGACAGTGAATATGGAACCTTTCTTCCAGAGGCCTAGGAATGAAGTTTGCCCGTCAGACATACATCAGCCAAAATTGTGATTTAAGCAGAAATGGTTTAGCTGGGATCCTGGAGAATGGCTAGAGACAAGTATGCAGACATACAGTGGAGAACGATTGATCCGCTCCCTGAGCAAACTGTGTTCCTGGAGGAATTTTAAATCAGGCCTGAGGTTTATCGGGAACGTGCAGGAAACCGTCACCGTTGGAGGCTGTTTGGTTTTGTGATTTGAACGCACGGGCAGGAGGCTGAGAGCTCAGGCTGCAGCCCTGCCATGGCTTTGCGAACGAGGAAAACATCCTCTGCTGTTTTTTCCTGTGGCGCTTTGATGTTTTATGGCTGAAAAGAACAAAGAATGTGAACCTGAATAAATATGTTCTTTAGTTCTCACATGGACTTTTATAGCATCAAACTCAACTAGTACAAAATATCAATAATAGGATTTCTCAGTAAAATGGACTCAGGCCTGTGCTCTGGGCAAGAGTTTGCTGGATTTCCCCTTTTCTGAAGTTGAGATACCGTTGTCTCCGTAGCTGCCAGAGCTCATCAGTGTGTCCTCTCTGCAGGAGTTCTGCCTCTTCGCTGTGGTCGGCCTGGTGTCTGACTTCTTTCTGCAGATGTTTTTCTTCACTACCGTGCTGTCCATTGACATTCGCCGTATGGAGGTAAGGAAGGGCCAGGAACATGGAGGTAAGGAAGGGCCAGGAACATGGGCGTTTGCCTTGGATTTTCCTTCTCTGCTATTGTGGAAGGATTAAAGGAAGCACAGCCTGTGGTTTTCACTTTCTAAACAGAAAAGGCCGAGCTGTAAAAGTTCTGGGGCAGTACTTGCTTGGTTACACGTACACAGGGATTGGGGACAGGATGCTTGAGGGAACGAGACGCCCTCAGGTATACAAACATGCAGATTTGGGGTAAATGGGCTGGAAGGAGACACGGTCACAAAGAGGTGACGATGGCTGGGCGAAAAAGAGAGTGCGTGCTGGAGAGAAGCTGGGACAGATTGACTCGAGGGTGAAGGTGGGAGCTCCGACGTGGGCGGGTATGAGACAGCTGTCTCTGCACACATTTCTCTCGAGGGACCTCATCGCCGCGGCTCTCACGCTGTTGCTTTTCTCTTGGCAGCTCGCTGACCTGAACAAACGGTTGCCAGCGGAAGCCTGCATGCCCCCAGCGAAGCCCGTCAGCCGCTCTCAGCGCTACGAACGCCAGCCCGCCATGCGACCTGCCACCCCCCACACCATCACCCTGCAGCCATCGTCTTTCAGGAATCTGCGCCTGCCAAAGAGGCTGCGGGTGATTTACTTCTTCGCCAGGACCCGGCTGGCCCAGAGACTCATCATGGTATGCCATGTGGTGTTTTGTTACCCGGGGCCCCTTCCTGCTGGACGCTATCCCAGCCCAAATCGGCTTCCAGAGGGGGGAAAAAAAATAGCCCAACATTTTCTTGCATCCTTATTCCCCTCCAAGACTTATGCTGCCCCGTGATAAATACAGTTCAAGAAATACTTCCCTGAGAACATCCCTCTGCAGGCATTACCTCCAGGGCTCTGCTGTTTGCATGATGTTTGGGTGGTAGTGGGTGATTTTCTGATATTTGCTTTGAGACAAAAATCTGCTTTTACATAAACAGGTTTTCAGGGACTGTATGAGTGGAGAGAGAACGTTTTTACGGAGCAGAAGTCATGTTTTGTTCCTGCAGATAATGTGGACTAAAGACATGGAGACATTTTGCTACATGAGAGACTAAGGCTTTTCCTTTTGCGGGTGTAACTGCAGCGGTTACACCAGTTACTGCCCCTGCTTGTCCCCCCATCTCTGTTCTGGATGTCTGTAATGGAAGCAGAGGAATGTGTGTGTTCCTCAGCTCTACAAACCACAGCCCGGTCTGTTACTGTCAACTAACTTCGATGGCAGTTTAAACTCAATTAATACATCAGTCTGTGAACCGTGACTGCTGCAGTAGGTCTTGCAGAATCCACGACCCAGAACCCCGAATTAAGCCTTTCCAGCCCTGTTGGAGGGTTGCAGACCTGCTGGTCCCAGCCGCCGGCAAGGAGTCTCTTCCCTGCTGTGCATTTCTGTGGGAGAAGTGGGGTTCCCACCATCAGGTAGGGTCGGATGGCTCACAGAAAAACAGCGTTCAGTTTTTGTGTGTGCTGTGAAATCTCTCCCGATCTTCTTAGAGGGAGGAGTAAGACCATCACCAGGTGGAGAGCGTACCCTTGGGATGTTGCTGATCACCTCAGAGGGTTGATGAGGCGTTGGAGGCGGAGTGTGATGTCTGTGTTCTAAACGAGCTTGTCTCCTTGCTCATCGTCTGTAGGCTGGGACGGTGATCTGGATCGGAATCCTGGTTTACACGGATCCTGCTGGTCTCCGCACCTACCTCACGTCACAGGTCACCGAACAAAGTCCTTTGGGTGAAGCAGGTCTGCCTCCTATGCCTGTTCCTGGAGGGGTCCTACCTGCTGGGAACCCCAAGATTGATCTCTCAGTCTTCCCGTCGGACCCTATACAGCTGTCGGAAAACCAGACGCAGCAGCGTGAGCAGAAGTCAGGGCTGGAGTCCCTGAACGGGCTGGAGACAAACCAGCACACTTGGGCCCATGGACCAGAGGGCAAAGGGAATGGACAGACGGAACTTGGAACGGAAGCAGAGGTTACCTGGGGAGCAGAGGATGAGGAGATTTGGAGGAAGCTTTCTTTCAGACACTGGCCATCCCTCTTCAGCTACTACAATATCACTCTGGCCAAAAGGTAAGCGGGCTGGCATTGAGTGCCGCAGGCATTTTGAACTCCTCGTGGAACTGACTCCGTGGGTTTTTCTTTCTTTTGTCCTTCATCCTTCTCAGTTAGATACCTTGTATTCCACGTGGCTTACTCCAAGTGTGTCTTCAGGTGGAGACAAACTCTCCTGGACTGTTGTCTGAGAATAAGGGTTGTGTTTCTCTCCTGTGCCCTTGGGTCTATTACTTGCTTGTTGTCTTCTCTCATCCTGGAAGTGACGTTTAGTATTTTGTAAAACAATGTATGATCATCTGTAAGTGATGGGGATGGTATGTGTGAGGAATAGGGACAGCTGACCTGAACTTTTGGTGTGATCTTCTGGCCTGCAGCGTACAGGAAGCTGGACCGGATCATTATATCCGTACTTAAATCTGTGTGATCCATTTGATCTCATCAGTAGTTCATTCCACTGTTGACTCTTAACCTCTTCCATGGAGTTAGAGGTTAAGATGTGGGAAACATCTTTAAAGAAAAGTATTTCAAAGGAGGTCTTTAGTTTAGAATACCTGAAACTACTGGACTGCAAGTACATCCTGAGACCTACCTTGGCTGCTAGTGAGAAGACAGGCTGGGTAACCCATTAAGGGTTTTGTGGTTTTGTGTTTGTTCTTCCTAAGCTGTTCTCATTTTTCCATTCCTTCAGATACATCAGCATCCTTCCAGCAATCCCTGTCACGCTGTACCTGAACCCACAAGAGGCCTTAGAAGTGCGGCATCCCCAGGAGGCCAACCGCTACCACCCCTTCTTATCTTCCACCAGTGGGAAGCTGGATGCGGAAGCTCAGCCTGACCAAGCCTCATCCAAGCTGCAAGGACACCAGGATGTCACCCTTTACAAGTAAGAGAGTCCTTGATGCAGTCTTCTGACCATGCCTTAACTCCCTTGAAGACTCGGGTTGCTCTTTGGTTCTTCTCCTGGAGGGAAAAAAAGGAGAACAAAAAATATTTACAAAGCTTCAGTGCAAAATCCCATAATGCTCAGGACGCTCTAGCTCAGCTAGCGCGGCATTGAGTCGATCTCTCCTGGCACTGTTTTTGGGAATTCCCTGGCAGGAGACGGTGTGTGCAGCCCAGGTTGTTGACAGCCGTCGCTGCTGGTGGGAGCTGCTTGTCGATATGTATTGGTGACTACGGACAAATGGCTTACAGACTTGATAGATACGCAAGTGATCGCTATAATCTAGTAACCGTTGTGCAATTAGTCACGTATTTTGAAGATTAAGCCGTGATGTATTTTAATTGGATGGCTTGGCGATGCTCGAACTGTTACTCCTAGCACCACACATTAGGGGATTTATCGCTGGGTAACAGGGATAGGAGTTTGCCTTTGGGAATAACTGTCGGGATTCAGTAATGCTTTATTGGGCGTTAGATCAAACTCTCACGCAAGCAGGGACTTTCCTTTCCTACTGAGAGGACGGGCTCCCAGCTTGCCCTCGGAACCTGCAGTTCTCCTTTGGCTGTGTTGAATGCGCTTTATATCATCCTGATCCCCATCTTTTTCTTGCTGTCTTGATTACGATGTACTTTTCTTATTGAGAAGTCTGAAAATCTTATTGACGTTGACGTTTCCCGTTTAAAAAATCCTTTAATTTTTTAGAAATCACAAAAGCTTATTGGAAATGGTGCTCAGCTGAAATATTTAGAGCAGCAACACCTGTAATACTTTCACAGTATTTTTCAAACTTTGGGGACTAGTAATTGGGTCTTTTATCTCACCTCCTTTTTGTATCTGTTTGTCTCTCCCACCAGGGTGGCTGCTCTGGGTCTGGCCTCGGGCATTATCCTGGTCCTCCTGCTCTTCTGCCTGTACAGGGTGTTCTGCCCCAAGAACTACGGGCAGAACGGGCTCTCGCACAGCAGGAGGAAGAGGGGGGACCTGCCCTGTGACGATTACGGCTACTCCCCGCCTGAGACCGAGATCGTCCCCTTGGTTCTCAGGGGTCACCTCATGGTAGGTCGGATGGGTGCAATCCTTATGAGAACGGCATTTTACTGACTCGTGCCGCGCATCTTTCATTTTCTTTCGTTTATTTAAGTAACAGCCCTCGCAAAGGACAGAACAGCTCTGCAGCCTTTGTGTGATGCAGCTGTGGAGGCTAGCAGCTGGGGCGAACGCTCTCGCTCTCTCTCTCTATATATATATATATGTATAGTAGGATATTGTAGCATGAAGTTTCCTGAAGGATTTCTCCATTTCTTCCTGGGACTTGCTTTTGAGCTTTTTGCAATTGCTGTTCTTACCTTCTCTCTGTAGCCAACTGTTGGCCTTTATTGTCTGGGCCGATCCAGCCTTCCTTGCTGGGGTAGCTCTACATTCCTGATATTTAATGCCTAGTGGATTGTTTTTTCCCTGCTTCCCAAAAGTTAGTGCATAAGTTTGAGCTGTTTAATGTTGTTTCCAGTGCTAAAAGCATCCGTGGGTTTGCACGGAAGTGCGCTGCTGCTCAGTTCACTCGTTTTTCTTGAGGGAAAAGATGTTTCTTCCTATTCTGAGATGAAACAAAGCACTTGAGCATCCAGTCAGGTGGAGTTTGCAACACTGTGCCATGTCTTCCAGAGAAGCTGCACCTCTGTTCCTGATCCTCCTGTCTCTTTGAGTGATACTTTGTCAGGAAAAGGGAAGACAGACAGAGTCTGTCTGATTTGCAGCAGTCTAGTGCACGTCTAGGACTCTGGACAAAGGTGTATTTGTGTTCTCAGAGTATCCCTAGGTTCCATGTAGTTTTGACATAAAATTTATCATCTATATAGTTCCTCAGCCACACGCAAGGTGGTGGTTGGACTCCAGAGCCTCGGTGGTGCTACGTGCTCAGCTGTGCTTCTTCTTCCTTCCCAGGACATCGAATGTCTGGCTAGTGATGGGATGCTGCTTGTCAGCTGCTGCCTGGTGGGCCAGATCCGTGTGTGGGATGCTCAGACTGGCGACTGCCTCACCGTTATTCCCAAACCCAGGTACGTGGTGTCTGTACCGGCAGGTCCCTCCACAATCGCTGCTCAGCAGCTGGTGCAAACCCCTCTGTAAGAAATGAGAAGCTCCGACAGTAGGGGTGGGAGGACTGACCTTTTATTACTGTGTTTCAGGTTGCGAAGAGACAGCAGTGGCGTTTTCGATTACCAGGAGAGCTGGGATCACAGTCCGGACGGCAAGAATGGTCTGGATGACTCCTTTGAGAACAGTCACCAGCTCAAGAGGATGCTCAGCCCTCCCCAGCCTCCGCTTTTCTGCGACCAGCCCGACCTCACCTCTCTCATTGACACGAACTTCTCTGAGCAGGTGAAGGTGGCCGAGTCGGAGACGCGGCTCCGTGCGGTGGGCGGTCGCCAGAAGGAGAGCGGCTATGACTTCAGCAGCCTGGTTGGTAAAGTGTACGAAGAGCACGGCTCCTCCAACTGCATGAACTTCACCGGCCTCTCAGCCCCGCATGGACAGGCTGGATTCTGCGTGGGGAGCGGCAGTCCCCGCTCCCTGGGCTGCGGGACCGAGGAGGGAGGCTGCAGCAGCCGCAGGAGGAGCCTGGGGGACGAGTCTTTTACGGGATTTGACAAATCGTCACCTCTTCCTGCCTGGGGAGGAGACTGGGAGAGCTCTGTCTGGAGCCTGGACCTGCAGGGGAACCTGATTGTGGCTGGCCGGAGTAACGGGAAGCTGGAGGTAAGGAACAAGGCACTGGGCGAGCTGCTGGCACCGGGGTGGCTCTGAGCAGAGCCGGTGGCACCGCCTGGACCAGAACCACCAGCACCAGGCACGCAGCCTCTGGGGCGCGGGTTAGGACAGGTCCCAGAGCAGAAATTCCTCTTTTGCGCTGAAAATCTCAGCGTTTCAGCTTAATTCGCTTTTAGAACAGAACAGGAATTACGGTAAAGTGGCTGTTATGACCTACAGTCATTTTTTAAAGTATTCGAAGCAGCTTCTTCTTTCATCAGTACTTTGCTTATCTGCTTTCCTGCTTCTTGAGTTGTTGAAATTACTCATTTCAAAGGAGGTTCTTAGTGTAAGGAGAAAAATTCTTCAGTTGGCGCTAAATAATAGCAGCTCTTTAAGACTCAAGGAGCTTAAAGATTGCCGGTCATTAAGTCACGTTGCTGGTCAGTCATGACACGAAGTAAAACGAATAGGAATTCTATGGGAAGGATACAGGTTTTGAAGCAAATTTTAATCAGAAATTTAAACCTCCTCCAATGAGAAACTTTCCGGATTCGTTTAATTTTAATTTCATTTTTGGAAATTAAGTTAGAATTTTTCCTTCAAAATAAGTGCAGGTTTGTTTTTTTTTTTAAAAACAAACACATTTTGAAATAAAAAATTTTAATGATTTTGGACTTGTTTTGCCTGTGCTGCACGTGAGCAGCTCTCACTCTTCCCAACAAAGCCACAGGGAGGCCACTCCGTTGGGGCTTTTTATCCTTTAAATATGGTTTTGAGCTCAGATCCCTTCTCCCGAGCAGCTGCCTTGAGACACTGACTGAATTTTGCTGCCGAATCTTGTTTCCAGTCCACATGACAATATTCCTTCAAAATCCGGAGCACTTTGTGCTCGGAACAGGGCAGATGTGGGGCTGAGAGGAGCTGCGAGGAGCTGGGAGTGGGGCTGGTGTTCGTTATGACCCCGGTAAGAAAGGCATGCAGATTTTGAAGTACTGATTAAAATAGCATTTATTGGCAGTAAAGTTAGAAGGAAAAAGAGGGTAGTGTGATGTTGGGTCCCTCCTGTTGTGGGGAGCCCCATGCTCTGTTGGTCAGAGCTCCGGTCGGAGCAGGGCACACCGTGCGGATTGTGTCCCTGGAGAGGTTGGATGGTGCTGTGGTCCTTAGAGCTCTGAGGAGGTTTCCGTAGAATCACAGACTGGTTTAGGTTGGAAGGAACCTTAAAGATCATCCAGTTGCACCCCCCTGCCCTGGGCAGGGACACCTCCCACCAGCCCAGGTTGCTCCAAGCCCCGTCCAACCTGGCCTTGAACCCCTCCAGGGATGGGGCAGCCACAGCTTCTCTGGGCAACCTGGGCCAGGGGCTCACCCCCCTCACAGCCAACAATTTCTGCCTCACATCTCATCTCAGTCTCCCCTCTGTCAGTGGAAAACCCTTCCCCCTCGTCCCATGGCTCCCCTCCCTCATCCAGAGTCCCTCCCCACCTTTCCTGGAGCCCCCTGAGGGACTGGAAGGGGCTGGAAGGTCTCCCTGGAGCCTTCTCTTCTCCAGGCTGAACCCCCCCAGCTCTCTCAGCCTGTCCCCACAGCAGAGGGGCTCCAGCCCTCCCAGCAGCTCCGGGGCCTCCTCTGGCCCCGCTCCAACAGCTCCGTGTCTCTCCTGTGCTGAGGCCCCAGCGCTGGAGGCAGCACTGCAGGGGGGTCTCCCCAGAGCGGAGCAGAGGGGCAGAATCCCCCCCTCGCCCTGCTGCCCACGCTGCTGGGGATGCAGCCCAGGCTGCGGGGGGTTTCTGGGCTCCCAGCGCACGTTGCCGGCCCATGGCCAGCTTTTCACCCTGCCCAGCACTCCCAAGCCCTTCTCTCGGGGCTGCTCTCCATCCCTCCATCCCCAGCCTGTGCTGGGACCAGGGGCTGCCCCCACCCCAGTGCAGGACCCTGCACTTGGCCTTGCTGGACCTTATGAGGTTCACGCAGGTCCCCTTCTCCAGCCTGTCCAGGTCCTTCTGGATGTCATCCCGTCCCTCTGGCATGTCACCACACCACTCAGCTTGGTGTCGTTGGCGAACTCGTTGAGGGTGTGTTCAATCCCATGTCTATGTCATTGACGATTTCTTTGAAAAAAAGAATTCTATTCACTGTTTCTGCTGTGGAACAAAAGGGTGTTCACTTGAGAACTTGCTGCTTCGCTTGAAGATAGATCCAAGCACACGCGGGTGGTGTGATCACTGGTGTCGAGTGGGAGCTGCCTCCAGGCTCCTTCGCTGGGATGGGACAGCTGAGGGGGCCGGGGGGGTGTGTGGCACGGCACAGGTTAGCTGCTGCGTGGATCAACAGCTCCCCCATGTACAACTGGTCTTTGGTCAGGATCACGGCACTAACCCCTTCTCCTTCCAGGTTTGGGATGCTATCGAGGGGACCCTCCGTAGCACTAACGAGGAAGGTCAATCTGGCATCACCGCGCTCGTCTTCCTGAACAACCGGTAATTGCGTTTGTGCTCGGTGATCTCCCGCGAGGGGAGGAGAACACGAGGCGTAGACCAGGACCCCAGCCCTGACCCTCCTGCCATGGCGGTGGAACCGCTCCAGATGGCGGAGACTCAGCTGGGAAGTCCCTTCCCACGCGTCCACCTCTCAAGCTGGGCATGGTGGAGTGAGCTTTCCCGGGTCCGTCTCTGTTCCAGCTGCTACTTCATCCAGATATTCGGTCTTTCTGGTAGCTGAATGTCCAGAACGATTCAGGGCTGGGCCATGGGGCCTTTGGGTCGCTGGTTTCTGTGTGCAGTTATTCAAGAGGCATTGCCATCTGCCGCTTTATTCTGCGGCCTGAGCTTAACATAATTTCCGAGCCCCCTTCCTTGCCATCGGGAGTGCTCCTCGCAGGGGGAGCCTGCGTGGTTTGGGCTCTGCCTCGGAAGGGCTCTGGTCTCGGGGCTCCTCCGCCCCGTGAGAGCGGGCAAAGGCCTCTCCTCACGTGCCTGCGTTTCTCCCTCAGGATCGTCGCTGCCCGGCTGAATGGCTCTTTAGATTTCTTCTCTCTAGAGACACACACATCCTTGAACCACCTGCAGTTCCGAGGTAAGCAAGCGTCCGAGCAGCCCGTGCACCGCTCTGAGCTCTGCCCCGCTGCTTTTCTCCAGTGTTTTCTCCGGGTCTGAAGGCCGAGGCCTGCGTTCAGGGTCGGCTCTGCCCTGTGCCTCTTTCCCCTCCTCCTTCTCACATATTTCTCCTTCAGCAAGGTCCGTTCTCGCTTGTTTGCACACCGCGGAGCCCCACACAACCACGACGTAGCCTGGGGCCTCGGCCACACAAAACCAGTCCGTGGTGGTAACTGGTTTGCAGTGCAGCGGCTCCTTTGGTTCTGGAGCGGCCTGGAGGGGAGAGAAGCTCTGGCCTTACTCCAGGAGAATGGTTGCATTCCTGGAATGCAGGCTGTAGCCCTGGAAGTGGAGCAGGCTCTGCGCTGGCTGTGGAAATGACTTTTCCCCATAGAGTCTCGCGCCCAGCTGTTGTGCCGTTCTGACAGGGCGAGTAATCGCCGCACTTTTGGGCTTCGGGGACCTCAGTCTTGCAGAAGGCTTACTGCAGGGGGGCACTGGTGTGCAGCAGGGAGTTCTGCTGCTGAGGAGCCTGTTGGAGACCTTCACTCCGGTTGTTCGTGGGCGCTGAGCAGCTGTAGCGGCTGTTGGTGTCAGCCAGAGCGCCGAGTGTTCGGCTCTTTGGAGGACCAGGTTCAGATTCCTTAAAGTTGAGCATCCAGGCATCCCTGGTACCACACCGTTTCTGGCTGACGTTAGGAGCGTTAGGGCTGGCTCTGCTGCGGCGAGGACTTACCCGCGTGTCTCGCCACAGGAGCCCCGAGCAGAAGCAGCATCCCGTCCTCCCCGGTGTTCAGCAGCAGCGACATCGTCCTGTGTCAGCTCACCCACACCGTGTCCTGCGCCCACCAGAAGCCCATCACGGCGCTGAAGGCTGCGGCGGGACGGCTGGTCACTGGCAGCCAGGACCACACGCTGAGAGTAAGGCTTCCTCGGGGCTCTGCCAGGGTGCGGGCGCTTGTCTGGCCTGTGGACGCTGTGGGACGTGCGCTTGTCTCCTACATGGGTGGGGGGGCAAAGGCGACGTGTGTACGTGCACAAAGGTAGGTGAGTATTCGGGGTGGGGTGGTTGGAGCCCAGTCCGGTGCGTGCCTGAAGCTCCCCGTGTTCTATTTATCTGCCTGGATGTGGCCCCTGGATGGAGTCAGGAGGACAGAGCCCCGTGGGAGCCGTCTGCCTGAGCAGAACACGAGATCCTCCTGCCTTAGGGCTGGGTGACTTCATGAACATCAGCATCTGGTTCCTGGGGTTTCCCCTGTCTTCTCCTTGTCCCTTCCAGCTCATCGCGTCCCTGCCCTGTCACAGCCCGACAGGCATCACCCCCTTCCCCTGCCCTTGGCGTCAGCATCCCCTGACCTCGCTCTCCTGAACCGCTGACATGCCCTGGCTCTGCCGTGCGAGGGGGATGGCAGCGAGGAAGATAAAGTGAGATGTGTCGCTTCGTTAGCAAGAGTGATAAGGCTCAGGTGGCGTCGTCCTGCAGCACGGCTGCCCCCCGCCGACACTCACGGCTGCCTCTTCTGCCCTGCAGGTGTTTCGGCTGGAAGACTCGTGCTGTTTGTTCACGCTGCAGGGTCACTCGGGAGCGATCACGGCTGTGTACATCGACCAGGTAGGGCGCAGCTGGGTCTGCACCTCGGAGAACATCCTTACGTACGGCTGCTGAGCCACGGCGTCGGCCAGAGCTGGGCCCCTTTCCTGATGTACGTGCCGAAAAGTTCATCTGCGCTTCTCTGAGGACGCAGAGGGTTCTCTGGCTGCTGTAAAGGTGTGCTCACCGTGTGCCTCACAAGCTGAACCCTTATTTCCCATCCAGCCCACTGTGGGCGCAGCGATCCCTTTCCCCGGAGGTGGTTTGTCCCCCTGCCCTGTTTGCAGCAGGAAAGCCCCATTCCCGCTGCACCCGTGCTGCCGGCTCCGTTCTGAACGCAGCTCCGAAGGCAGAGCTGGGAGCAGGGGCTGAAACTGGCCCAGGAAATGGTCCATGCCCCGTGGATATCTGCCCTGCCGGGGAGCGGCTGTCTCCCGGGAGGGGCAGCGTAGGCTGGGCTGGAGAGGAGAGCAGGGCTAAGGACGGGATGGCAGGGCTAAGGACAGGGCCCTGCTCTGCTGTCATCCCCCCGCCAAGGCTTTCTGGACCTCATCCCCTTGGAGAGAAGCGGGAGAGCCACACCTGGGCGCTGCAGAGCTCTGAGAAACGAATTGAGGTTTCTCTGCAGCTGTGAGTCCTGCCAGGCTGGGCTTTTCTTACCTCCAGCCTGCTCAAACACAGGTGCAAAGGCAGGGAATCCGTGGAGCTGGCTGTTCAGTTTTCCATCCCTCGTTCCTGTGCCCTCCTGCAGCCTGGGAGCGTGCCCAGAGCACGGGACCCACTTCCCTACGGAATTGTCATGTGTGTTCAGCGTCTCTGTGTGGCGGTGGCGCTGCGAAGCCCCGGGGTGGGATGGAAGGGGCACTGTCTGCCGCCCACTCACGTTTCTGACCTGCTTCTGCCCATGTCCTTGCAGACGATGGTGCTAGCGAGCGGCGGCCAGGACGGGGCCATCTGCCTTTGGGACGTGCTGACAGGGAGCAAGGTCAGCCACATGTACGCCCACCGCGGGGACGTCACCTCCCTCACCTGCACAACGTCCTGCGTCATCAGCAGCGGCTTGGACGACGTGATCAGCATCTGGGACCGCAGCTCGGGGATCAAGCTCTATTCCATCCAGCAGGTTGGTAGCCAGGGAGAGGTTAGGGGTGCTCCTGTGCTTTTCCGGACCCCACCAGACCCCGCAGCCCACCTCCGCTGGGCTGCAGTGTGAAGGGAGCTCTAGTTAAACTCCACACGCTTTGGAAAACTTCCCCGGTTTGTAAATAGAATGTGCAGGAGCTCGGAAAAGACCAAATCTGTTGCTTGGCCAAACGGTGCTGTCCCACGGCGAGGCTCTGTGGGCCCTTTCCAGCACGTCTGGGACGGGGCTGGCAGAAGGGCAGCGGCTAAGTGGCCTCTTGCCCGCTTTGGCCAGGGCTGGCCGTGGGCTTGGCTCGCTGACCCGCTTTCCTTCCGCGCAGGAGATGGGCTGTGGTGCCAGCCTGGGCGTCATCTCCGACAACCTGCTGGTGACGGGAGGCCAGGGCTGCGTCTCCTTCTGGGACATCGGCTACGGCGACCTGCTCCAGACCGTCTACCTGGGGAAAAGCAACGAGTCGCAGCCGGCCCGGCAGATCCTGGTGCTGGAGAACGCCGCCATTGTCTGCAACTTCGGCAGCGAGCTCAGCCTGGTCTACGTGCCCTCCGTGCTGGAGAAGTTGGACTGAGGAGGAGGAGGAGCAGGCGCTGGAGCCGGGGCTGAGCGAGGAAGGTGGGACGGGGCACCCGGGCCCCTTCCCTTGACGAGGAGTGGGCGCAGGGACACCAGCTCCAGCGCCTCTGTCACCTCCCCGCCTCGTAAGCTGGACTCTTGTCACCCAATGGTCTGCAGGGCCCAAGCCCGCTTGTTCCCGTTTCCAGCATCTTCCGCGCGATCGCTGGTGCTCCCTGGAGGCGCAATGGTCCCTCGGGGGCTGTGGGGACAGAACACCGAGCTCCTGCTCGGGATGGGACAGGAGGCGTGGACGGCACGTGGTGGTGGTGGCGGCTCCCCCAAGCTGCCCGGGGAGACGGAGTGACGGCAGCGGGTGCTGGAGGAGCGGCGGTGCCTTGCGGCAGCAGAGCCCAGCCCCGGCTCGGGGCAGGAGCGGGGCCGTGGCGGGCAGGACACCCTGCAGCACCCGTCCCAGCCCATCGCCCGCTCCCGGGGCACCGAGAGCAGCCCTGCACGCCCAGCCTGGCCCGGCAGCGGCTGCGAGTGCGAGTCCCGGGCCAGAGCGGAGCAGCCGGGGGCCACCATCCCTGGGGGAGGCCAGAGTCCCTCTTCCCCCCGTCCCGGGAGAAGGACGGGGCTGAGCCCGCGGGGCACTGGGCTTCGGCCTCCAGGTGCCTTAGAGCGCGGGCAGGGCCCCAGCCCTCGGGGCTCTGTGCCGCGGCCGTCCCTGCCCTATTTATTTATGTGCTGTATATATTTATTTATTATGGCAGGAGAGTGCGGGAGCAGCGCCCGCCCTCACTCCACCAACCGCCGTGGCAGAGCCGCCCTTCCCGGCTCCCTCCTCTGCTCCGTTTGCAGCAATAGCACCTTCCTCCTCCTCCTCCTCCTCCTCCTCTTCCTGCTGCGGGGCCAGAGGAGGCTTTTCTCAGGTTGGGAGGGGGCAGGCAGCCCTTGCCCCATCCTCCCTGCGGGAAAAGGGGAGAAGGTCCCTTGGGATGGAGGGGGGGGAAATGGCCCGACTGATGCCGGGGGGGAGCGGGGAGGGCTCGGGGCCAGCAGCCCCCCCAGAGCCGAACCCCTTCCTCTAACGCTCTCTTCCCTCAAGTGACCGCCGATGACGTCTGTTAATTGAACCCCGGTGATTGTAGGGGCAGGTGGGGAGGCCCTGGAGGGACCCAAGGCCCGGGCGCTCCCCCAGGGCAGCCCCCCCCCCCCCCCCGGCCCCCCCTCTGCCGCGGGTGGCCTTAGCCCAGCTGTACGCTTTGTACTGTACAGGGGACGCTTTTTGTACCAGATTGTGTTTTATAACGTGTACGAGGACACCTCCATTAAACGGAACTAACCCGAGCCCGGCTGCGCCGCTGCCCACCCCCCTCCTGAACCCCCCCCCTACCCTCCCTCACAGTCCCCCCCCCCCCCAGGTCTGAGAGAACCCCCCCCGCCCCCACGCCAGCTGCAGATCAAACTCTCTTTATTTTAGTAGCAAAGAGCTGAAAAAAAAAATCAGTTCTAATTGGAGTCAAATAATGTGGCAACCGCCAATGTTACACCTGTACAAAGCAGAGGGACGGGGGGGGGCAGAGGGAAAGGTGAGACACCCCCCTCCCCACCACCACACCCCCCCCCCCAGAGGGTGCCCCAGCCCCCGCTGCCTGGGCTGCTCCTGTCCCAAACTGGGGGAGCCTGGGGAGGGCAGCACCTGGGACTGGGGCTGTAGTGCTGGGTCTTGGGGGGAGGAACTGGGAGGGGGGGGGCGACTTGGGGGGGGGGGGGTGGTCCCTGCCGCCCCCTCAGGCCTTGTTGAGTGTCCAGAGCGGGTCGAGCATGCTGAGGGGGTCGTCGCTGGGCCGGGGCCCCCGCAGCCCCTCGCCTGTCTGCGCCTGCAGGAAGTTCTGCTTGTTCATGCGCTGCTTGCCCTTGAGGGAGGCGTCCAGGGTGAAGGCCTCGGGCGTGAGGGAGGCCAGCAGCTCCAGCGAGGAGGAGGGGGGGGCGGCGGGGGGGGCCACCGGCTGCCCCCCGGGGGGCTCGGGGCTCTCCGCCAGGTGGTTGCTGCTCTCAGGGTCAGCGGGTGGCTCGGGGAGGGGCGGCCCCGGTGGGGAGGGCTCGGGGGTACCCACGCCGTCCATCACGCCGTCGGGCAGCACCGGCGTCACCTCCGTGTCGGCAGCATCCGGCGGGGGGGGAGCAGGATCGGGCTCCCCGCTGACCCCCGCCGGCCTGATGCTCAGCTTGGCGATGGTGGCCTGGATAGAGCTGATGGGCATGTCCCCCCCCAGGACCAGGTCCTGGGGGTCCTGGTGGAAGTAGAGCTGTAGGGAGAGAGGCCCCGTGAGCTCCGGGGGTGGCACAGCTCCCCCCACCCCCATCAGCACACCCACCTTGGGGGAGGCACTGTTGGTGGCCTTGGGGACGGCGGGGGCACCCACGCCGTGGCGCTGCAGCACCTGCTCGGCGTGCAGCAGGACGGCCTCGTAGCAGAACTTGAGGTGGAGCTGCAGGGAGGAGGAAGAGAAGGGCAGGGTGAGCCCCCCGACACGCGGCAGCCCCACCACGACCCCGGGGGGGGGCGGCTCCAGCCCCCTCCCCGTGTCACCTGCCCCGTTACCTTCTCCTGCAGCATGTGCTTGCGCTGCTGCCGCATCCGCTTCACCAGCTGGGCCAGGTCAGGGATGCCGTTGCCGGCCTCCAGCTCCTGCATGGCCGCATACAGCAGGCAGAAGGCCCCGGTGCGGCCCACCCCGGAGCTGCAGAGAGACCCCCCCCCACCAACGCTGTGACAGGGCCGGGGGGCCGGGCCGACACCCCACAGCCCCATCCCCCCCAGGAACCCCTCCCCCAGCCCCGCTGACCTGCAGTGCACGACGACGGGGGTGTGGAGCGGGCGCTGGTGCAGGTAGTGGCCGTGCACCTCCTGGATGAAGCGCAGGAGGCTCCCCTTGCTGTCGGGCAGGCCCCTGGAGGGGGGGACACACACACACTCTCTCTCATTGTGGTGGGGGACACTCATTTTTTTTTTTGGGGGGGGGGGGGGGGGGGGCGGGGTTTCCACTCTCAACAGCCCCCAGGAGGGCTCAGACCCACCCCACGCTGGGGCCCCCCACAGAGGAACAGCAGTTCCGGGGGTCCCATGGGGTGCCACCTAGACCCCCCCCCCCCCAGCTGCAGCAGGACCCCCAGCACCACCACCACCACCACCCCCCCTGCAGTGGCCCCCAGTGCCATACAGCTCGGGCCAGGAGGTGAACTGGAGGTGGACAACGGTGCGCTTGAGGCTCTGGTCGCGGTACTGCAGCGTGATCATCCTCTCCACGTGGGTGGGGGCCACCTTCAGGCTGGTGAGGATGAGGGTGATGGGTCCCTGCACCATGGGCTGGCCCCGCTCCGGGGGGAAGTACCGCAGCACCTTCTGCTGCGGGGAGGGAAGGGGACGCACGTCAGGAGCCGTAACACCCCACACCAGGGCGACCACCTCCCCCGGGACCCTCCTCCCTCTCCCTGGTCCCCATCAGGGCCTGGAAATGCCGCACGGTGACACCAGCGTATGAGGAGAGGGCGAGGGATGCCACAGTCCCATCCCTGGTGGCCACCAGCTCTGCCAGGGAAGGGTCTACCTTGTCCAGCTCCTGCTCCGACACCAGCATGACGATGACGGAGACCTTCTGCTCATAGATCATCAGCCAGAAGTCGGCGGCGGTGCCCAGCAGCGGGGCCTGGGTGGCGATGATGGTGGGGCAGTAAGGCGAGAGGTCCTCCACCCTGCTGGCGTTGATGTAGTCGTCCTTGCCCGAGCGGAGGACCACGCGGTTCCTGTCGTAGGGCATGATGTCCTGGTGCCGGTTCTTCATGGAGTAGCAGCGGGCGATGGCGATGGAGAGCTGCCGGGCATCCCGCTCCTGGGCGTCCTGCAGTTCCTTCCACACCGCGTCCAGCTCGGTGCCGCCGCCGGGCCCCGGCCGCTCCAGCCGCTCCACCAGCCCGCGGAAGCAGTCGAGCTCCGCCAGCAGCCGCAGGACACGCTCCGGCTTCTCGTAGGGATCGTTCTCGATCAGCTGCACGGCCTTGGGCTTCTGCCCCTCCTTGGCGTCCGCCTTGGTGGGCTGCAGCAGCGGTTGGCCCACCGCCGCCTTGGAGCCCCCGTGCTGGCTCTCGGGGCTGGAGGACAGGAGGTCATCGGTGCAGGAGCTCTGCCGCTGGAAGGGGACGTCGCCAGGGCCCTGGGGGAGCGGGGCCGTGCCCGGCGTCAGCGACGGGGGGGGTCTCTGCGGCCCCGGCACCAGCGGTGGGGGCTGCATGGGCAAGGCCGGCTGCGGGGAGGGGGCCGGGGAGGGGACGAGGGGACCCTGGACCACCACCGCGCCCGGCATCTGGCTCAGGCCGGGGCTGGGAGAGGGGGGGACGTGGTGGGGGCCAGCCTGGCTGGCAGGGGTGGGCTGGGGGGGGCCCAGGGCAATGGTGCCGGAGGGCATCTGGCTGCTTGGGGGGGCCGAGGTGGGGCAGAAGGGCAGAGCGGGGGAGCTGGCAGGCACCGGCTGCAGCCCCCCCAAAGCAGCGTGCAGGGGGGGGCCGCTCTGGGCAGGGGGCCTGGGGAAGGGCAAGGCCCCCGTGGGGGGGGCGAGCCCCTGCGGGGGCAGCTTATCCTGCCCCGGGAGCTGGTAGAGCTGGGGGGGCAAGGCGGGCTGCCCCCCAGGGCCGGCGGCAAAGGGCTGCTGGGCAAACTGGGGCTGGGCGGGGGGCAGCGGGGGCCGGGCAGGGGGCTGGAAGGGCAGGGGGACCTGGGCTCTCCCCGGGGGCAGAAAGGGGGGGGCTGGGGGGAACTGCTGGGGGCCCTGGGCCCGAGCCGGCATCTCCATGCCGGGCTGGAGCTGCGTTGGGGGGGCGAAGGTGTGGGGGTGCTGCCCGGGGGGGAAGGGGGGCTGAGCCGGCTGCCCAAAGGGCTGCAGTCCACCCTGGGCATAGGGGAAGGGGGCAGGGCCCCCCCCCGGGCGCTGCGGGGCCAGGAAGGGACCGGGGGGCGCGGGGAGCCGGGGGGGCGCAGTGCAGCTGGAGATGGGGGCCTGGATGCTGTCCACCGTGGTGGTGGCCGGCCGGGCCCCTGGGGCCGGCTCGGGGCCACCCACGGGTGCCGGCCCCAGGGTGGGGGGCGCGAGGGGGCCGGGCGCGGGCACCCCCGGCTGGCCCAGGCCGTAGGAGGCAGCGGGAGCAGGGCCGTGCTGCGGGGACGAGCGCGGGGGCAGAACGTGGGGCCCCCCGAAGCCAGGCTGCAGCGGGGCTCGCATGAGCGGGGCGGCCGGGAAGAGCTGGGGGGCAGCGGCCGGGGCTGAGCTTTGGGGGGGCCCGGCCGGCTGGGGGGCGGTGGGCTGCAGGAGCTGCCCCGGGGCCCCCCCACCAGGGGGAAAGGGTCCCGGTGCCACGGTGGGTGCTGCCGGCAAACGGTAGTGCCCGGGGAGGGCCGGGGGCCCCGGGAAGCGGGGGGGTGCGAAGGGCTGCAGTGGGGCACTGGCCAGCCTGGCCGCCGGCAAGAATGGCTCAGGGGGCCGCAGGCCGGTAGCCAGGGCGGCCAGCGTGTTGGGGGGCAAGCGGGCGAGGTGGCCGGCCAGCACGTCCGGGGGGAGGCTCCGCAGCTCCTCCGGCAGCTCCGGCAGCACCAGGGAGCCCAGTGGCAGCGGCAGGTCGCCGGCATCCAGCCCAGTGGCTTCCAGCTCCGGCGGCTTCTTCTGCAGGGCGGGTTTGGGGGCCGTGGGCCGAGGGGGCGGCTGCTTCTTCATCTCCCTGCCGGGGAGGGAGGGGGCAACAGGGGCTCAGCGCAGGGCTGCCCACCTCCCGCGGGGCCACCCCACCGAAGCCAAACCCTCGAGAAACAGCCCAGAGCGCCCAAAGGTGCTGCCCGCCTCCCCTGGGGGGTGTCACAGCGGGGACCCCAACCCCGGCTCTGCGTCTCCGCGAGGGGCACGGTGCCACCTACTTCTCCAAGATCTGCTGCCTGTTGGCCTCGGCGGCTTGGCAGGCGGCGCGGGCTTTCTCCAGCAGTTTGGCGGCTTTCCCCTCCAGGTCGGTGTAGAAGTCCTTCCCCTCCTGCGATTTCTTCATCAGGTCCTCGTAGGCTTCGTAGGAGGCCACCAAGGTCTGAACGGTGGTGTTCCACCTGGGGAGACGGGGCGGAGGCGCTGAGCGGGGACGTGACGCTAAGCCAAAGCTGGGCGTTCCTGCTCCTGGGACCTGGGGAACCCACCAGCCCCGACCTGGGACGGACACCGGGTGCAGGACAAACAGCCACCAGCGGCCTCCCAGCAGCTGGACATGACGAGGGACACTAGAGAAGCCAGCAGTGACCCCACACCTCTCCCTGGGGTGGGTGAGGGCTGTTCCCGTGCACCCAGACCCCACCGGGGAATACTCTGCCCCACACACCACTCACTTGTGCTCCACCTCGGCCAGGGCCTTGCGCACAGTCGCGTATTTGACGTTGGCGTCCGTCAGGGCCTTCAGGACGTTCTCCTGGGCGGCCAGGTTCTGCTCCAGGTAGACCTTGATCTGGTCGTACTTCTTCAGCTGCTCCTCAAAGAGTTTCTGCGAGAGAGGGGAGGCTCTGAGGGGCCGGGGAAGCTCCGGGGCAGGTTGGGACAGGGCAGAGCTCTTGCTGCAGCCCTGACCGGGACGTGTGACACCCGAAGGGGCTCCCCAAGCACGGAGGGTGGCACCCACCTTCATCTCAGAGCGGTCGGTGGTGACCAGCGAGGTGGTGATATCGTCCTTCTGGATCATCTCGCGCAGCTGCTGCTCCAAGGACATCCGCTGGTCCCTCATCTCCTGCACCTTGGCCAGGATTCGCTTCAGGTTCTGCAGCACCAGCTTGTCGTCTGGGGAGACAGGGAGGGCTGAGCGGCCGCGCCGGACCCCGCCAAGCCGGGCCAACCCCCCCCAGGGCACGGCTCCCCCCCCCACCGCCCGGGGCGCAGCGCCGCTCACCTTCGGTCAAGGCGGGCGAGGGCAGCGCGGCCCGGACCTGCTCCAGGGGCCCGCTGAGCAGGCGGAGGTTGCCAATGTGCAGGTTCATGGCTTTGTGGAGCTCGGTGTTGGTGAAACTGGCCTTCTCGTGCACCTCCATGTACTTGGAGCACTCCTTGCTGACCTCGGTCAGGCCCAGGGATGGCGGCGGGGGGGACCCCTGGACCGGCGGGACCTTCCCAAGCAGCTCCTGCAGCTTCCGCTCCTGAGCTTCATCCTCCTCGAGGAGGTCTCGGATCTCCTTCAGGGAAGCCTCCACGTCGGTGAAGACCCCGGAGAGCACTGCGCAGGAGAGACACGGAGGCTGGCGAAGGGCTGGACCACCGCCTCCGGGGACTCCTGGCTACGATCTACGAGCTCTCCTGGCCCCCACCTGCCCCAAGCCTGAAGCCAGGCAGCGACACAGCAGCCGGAGGAATATATCTGGCCGTGGGCAACCAGAGGACGCAAGGACACCATGGCCCAAGCACCCGGGTGCTGGGTTCAGGGCTCGTTTGTGCTGGGGAGATGCCCACAGTGGGCTGCAGATGGCCCACGGGGCTGCAGCCACCAGCGGGGTGACGCCTGGCCTGGCCTGCAAGGAAGCAGCAACCCCCACGAGCGGCCAACAGGGAAAAATGGCTTTGGGGTTCAGGAATTTATATTGGCAAAGAATCAGCCGCTGCCAACGCCGAGCCGTGGCTAGGGAGCGGCGTGGCCTGTCCCCAGGGCCAGCCCAGACATCCCCGGTCCCCCCCAGTATGTCCCTGTGTCCTTACCCTGCATGGACTGGACCAGGTTCTTGACGGTATCGGGGCGCACGCTGAGCGCGGCGCATTTCTCCATGAGGATGGGGGGGATGTGGCTGTACATCTCCAGGTTGTCCACGGTCTCAGGGTCCAACTGCATGGAGTCCATGAACTGGCTACAGGCGAGAGAGAACAAGCCCCTGAGCGGTGGCAGAGCCCCCCCCCCCCCCCCCCCCCCCCGACCTCCCTGCAGGTCCCCCCCATCCCAAACCGCAGCCTGCTCCGGGTGCAGCACTGCAGAATCGCTCCCGGTGGCCTGAGCAAAGCTGCAGGATGAATTTGGGGACCGGTGGCTGGGACTGGAACCTAATGGGGGACTGCCCCCAGAGCTGGGCAAACCGGGATTTGGTGGCGCTCAGGACGAAGGTGACAGATCTGGGATATCTGCGTTCCTGTCGGCACCGGGGTGGGGAAACCCAGCGAGGGGACAATCGGGACATCCCTGAGCGAGGGAGGGCCCACCGCTGCCTGGGAGAGGAATTGGCCGGGGCCCCGTTCCGGTACGGCTCACACGTACTCCAGCACTTCGTTCTTGGCTTCGATCTTCGCCATCACGTCTCTCAGCAGCTTGGCCTTCTCCTCGCTGTGATGGAGGAGAAAAAAAAAAAAACCAAAACCGATCCTTCAGTGCCATGCCAGGAGTAGGGAAACCTCCACCGTAAATCACATGTGCTCCCAGCCCCGCAGGAGTCAGCTGGAGCCTCATCCGTCCCAGCAAGACCAGCTCCAGCTGCCAGGAGAGACACGGGACAGAAGCCATACACGAGGACAACTCGGGGACGTTGGTGGTTCCCCAAAAAAACCACTGAGGCTTGTTGGGTCCCCTCCGTCTCCCTTCAGCCTGGCGGGGACCTCGTTGAGCTCGGTGCTGGAGATCTGCGTCCCCAGCTCTGTGACCGTCCTGCTCCGGCTGGAGCCATGCCCGCCTGCGGCACCCCGGGACACACCTGTACAGGGAAGAGGCCTCGTGGGCAGCCATGGGCACCAGCTTGGCAAATATATCGGGGCCGGTGACAGCCGGATCCGTGGGGTTGACGGGGAGGGCCTTCACCAACGGGGCACCTGGGGGTTGAAGACACAACACATGCCTGAAACCTCCCTGGAAAACTGATCATTCCCAAGACGGACCCTCCCGCTCGACACCTTCATTCCCCCGATCCCTGAGGATCACGGCACAAAGCGCCACTGGCCCAAGGGGTTCCAGAGCCCCGTGGATCCACCGTGTGTCACTCCGCGTGTCCCTCTCCCATCAGGAGCTGGCAGGAGAGGGCACTGCCCACCCTCACCTTTCACAGACTGCAGGGTGTCCAGCGCAGGCACGGCTTCGTGGTAGATGAAGTCATTGTCCTTTTTGGCCGAATTGTACCTAGAAACGGAAGCGATGCCGCGTTGGAGAGAAGCGGGCAGCGTCCCTGGCTCCCTGAGCTCACTCCCAGTAGGTCAGGCCCTGGGTCTCGCAGGCTCGCTCCTGGGGGAGCCAAGAGCAATTTCCACGGCTGCGACACATCACGAGAGCCTCGGGCAGCACAGCGTGCTTGGCTCTGCCCCTGGGGGGACACTGGGGACACTGCCCTGCGCTGCTCCGGCCACCAGGGCTTTCTGATCCCCAGAATGCAGGACGGTCACATCCAGGGGTGCCCCATGCGTGGACTCACTTGCCACCGATCACATCCATGGTGAATCTCAGGGCTTCCTGGACGGTTTCTGGCTGGCCCTGCAGAAAGGAGAGGGAGTTTGCACAGGCAGGGAACGGCCATCGCTGTCCCATGGCCACAGCCCGATGGTGCCCGAGAGCCAGCAGCAGCCTCGCCAGCCATCTCTCTGTGTGCCCCATAAAGGAACGGAGATGCCCGCAGGTATCCTCCGTGTCGCCGTTTCACACGCAGACCCTGCCGCGGGGCTGTCCTCGGTTTCCCGAGCACGGCAGCACCCGCACCAGGAGCTGCGTGGGGAGCCCACCGAGGCGGCGGGGCTGAGCGCTGCAGACCCACCGCCCTCCTGGAGCTGCCCACGTGCCCCCAAGTGATGAAAACCAACCCAACCCCCCCTAAATCCCTGGGAGACCAAGAGATCCCAGAGCCTTGGGCTTGGCTGGATGTCCCAGAGGGGAGGGAAGCGACGCTTTGGGAAGCCAGCACGGGTTTGCCAACCTACTCCACGGCAAGGAAAACTTTTAAGCTGACACCAGTTGTCATCTTCTCAGCCTGGCATCCCGCTGGCCTGAGCACAGTAACTTTAAAAATCCAAATTACTGTGACCACACGGAGCAGGAACGCACCTTTGCCAGCTTGATAGCTTCGTTGAGTTTATCCAGAGCGCTCTGGAAGTAGATGACCTGCAGAGAGAGCAGGAATTGGGGTTGGCAGAGAAGTAGGTGCCCTTGCCTTTGCACAGGAACATCACCACCAGTCCCCGAGGGCCGCAGCTTCCTACAGCTTAACGGGGCTTTGCGAGAGCACCCACAAACGCTTGCAGGAGGCAGGACATCGTTGGTGACACATTCATGTCCCCAGGGCTGAGGATACCTCCCAGGACAGGACCGCAATCTAGAGCCTGGAGCGGACGGGGTGGGCCGACATGGTTCTGCTTACCCTTTCCCCAAACTTCTGCTGCTCCTCGGCCTGTTTTCCCATGTGCAGCTGCAAGAAAAAACACGCATCGGGGGTGTCAGAGCTCCTGAACTCCAGGGGGATCTTGGAAACGGGCAAGAAAACTCCACAAAGCAACCCAAGCCCCTTCGTCGGTCGTGTCGTGGTGAGCACCGCTCCACAGCGGGCATCAGCAGCCCGAGGTGGAGTGGAAGCAAAGGGCATCGCAGCCAAGCAGCCCCCCCAGGTTGGTCTCCCCCACTTACGTGGGCCACAGCAGCAAAATAATAGATTTTCATTTGAACCAGCTTCTTCCAGTCTTTCTGGATCTTTCCCAGCAGCGAGGCTGTCTCCGAGTTCTCCAGCGCCCGGCAGGCCTCTTTGTAGTAATCCACCACCTATAGAGAGAAGGAAAGGTGCTGGAAAATTCCCCAGAAAGCCAGATCCCAGGTGGAACTGAGAGCAGCAAGGGAAAGGAGGATTCACCAGCACTAGCGCTTGTGCCCATGGCCTCAGATCACCCAATCAGCACAGCAAAACGGCCGGTGGGGAACACGCGGATTCGTTTCAGGTCAGAGTGATGGACTAGTGACATCACCTTGATAAACCAACCCCACACAGAGGGTTAGAATCATAGAATGCTTCAGGTTGGAAGGGACATTAAAGATCATCTTGTTCCACCTCCCTGCCCTGGGCAGGGACACCTCCCACCACACCACGTTGCTCCAAGCCCCGTCCAACCTGCCCTTGAACCCCTCCAGGGATGGGGCAGCCACAGCTTCTCTGGGCAACCTGGGCCAGGGGCTCACCCCCCTCACAGCCAACAATTTCTGCCTCACATCTCATCTCAATCTCCCCTCTGTCAGTGGAAAACCCTTCCCCCTCGTCCCATGGCTCCCCTCCCTGCTCCAGAGTCCCTCCCCAGCTTTCCTGGAGCCCCTTGAGGGACTGGAAGGGGCTCCAAGGTCTCCCTGGAGCCTTCTCTTCTCCAGGCTGAACCCCCCCAGCTCTCTCAGCCTGTCCCCACAGCAGAGGGGCTCCAGCCCTCCCAGCAGCTCCGGGGCCTCCTCTGGCCCCGCTCCAACAGCTCCGTGTCTCTCCTGTGCTGAGGCCCCAGCGCTGGAGGCAGCACTGCAGGGGGGTCTCCCCAGAGCGGAGCAGAGGGGCAGAATCCCCCCCTCGCCCCGCTGCCCACGCTGCTGGGGATGCAGCCCAGGCTGCGGGGGGGTTCTGGGCTCCCAGCGCATGTTGCCAGCCCACGGCCAGCTTTTCACCCCGCCCAGCACTCCCAAGCCCTTCTCTCAGGGCTGCTCTCCATCCCTCCATCCCCAGCCTGTGCTGGGACCAGGGGCTGCCCCCACCCCAGTGCAGGACCCTGCACTTGGCCTTGCTGGACCTCACGAGGTTCAGACAGGTCCCCTTCTCCAGCCTGTCCAGGTCCTTCTGGATGGCATCCCATCCCTCTAGAGTATCTTATGCTCTCCTTTGAGGAGCCAGTGGTTGTGCTCACAGCCTGGGGTGACGGCAGCAGCCCGTACCACAATATGACTGCACTGACACCACGCAGGATCCAGGACACCCTCCCTGAGCTCCCAATCCCACCCATGGCTCCGTGCAGCGGGAGCGGGGCTGTGCTGGTAACAGTGAGCGCCGAGGCAGAAGGGGCCGGAGTTGAGCGCAGCAGGGATTGCCCAGGAGCTCACCTGGGCGCTGATCCGGGCCACGAGGAAACTCTTCCTGTTGTCCAGCATGGACTTCTCCAGGAGACACTCCTGCGCCTGGCCCTGCCAAAGACAAGAGAGGAATCTTTGGGTTCCACTACACCTGGGGACACCCCTCTGTATCCAAGCCAGCGCCAGTCCCCGGCCCCTGGCAGAACCCACCAGTTCCAGTCCCTTTCTTACAGGGTCAGCAGAGCACAGTAAACACCAGCCCCAAGGGATGCTTGAAGAGCCCAGGATGAGCAGAGCGGCACAGAGCCTTCCCTCTTCCCTGCTGCCTCCCAAAACCTCCTTCTCTCCCACAGAACAGAGCCACTCTTGCTTACAGCAAGCCAGACCTCACAGACAACCACCCGCCGTGGGGCACTGGGGTCCTGTCTCGCCCAGCTCCAAGCGCTTGGACTCAGTAGGGAGCACCCAACCTGACGGACGCCCCTCTCCCAGTCAAGCAGCAGCTGCCCACAAGGTGTGCAAGGAGACATCCCAGTGTGACCAGCGCCCCGGCGGAGGCAGAACCCAGTTCCTACCAGCATGAGGTTGATGTTGAGGTTGAGGATCTGGTGGCTCATGTCCACGCTGTAGGAGTGGGGGAAGTGATCCCGCAGGTAGGTAAACGCCCCGGCGGCGCACTGGAAATGGGTGCAGGAAACCTTCATGCCCTGAGAGGACGGGAGAACACGTGTCAGACATGCGCAGCCCTCTCACATGCACGCCAAGCCAGCCAATGTCCGTGGGCACGTGCTGCCGGACATGAGGGATTTGTGGAAACTTGGATAGACTTTGCGGAAACTCGGAAAGCAGCAACCTCCTTTCACATGGTGGGGTTTGGGGTGATAAACCCCAGCTCGGTGGGGTTAGATGTTCCCCACACTGCCCATACCACAAAAAGTGATCAGAGGGCTGGAGCCCCTCTGCTGTGGGGACAGGCTGAGAGAGCTGGGGGGGTTCAGCCTGGAGAAGAGAAGGCTCCGGGGAGACCTTCCAGCCCCTTCTGGTCCCTCAAGGGGCTCCAGGAAAGCTGGGGAGGGACTCTGGATGAGGGAGGGGAGCCATGGGACGAGGGGGAAGGGTTTTCCACTGATAGAGGGGAGACTGAGATGAGATGTGAGGCAGAAATTGTTGGCTGTGAGGGGGGTGAGCCCCTGGCCCAGGTTGCCCAGAGAAGCTGTGGCTGCCCCATCCCTGGAGGGGTTCAAGGCCAGGTTGGACGGGGCTTGGAGCAACGTGGTGTGGTGGGAGGTGTCCGTGCCCAGGGCAGGGGGTTGGAACTGGATGGTATTTAAGGGTCCCTTCCAACCCAAACCATTCTATGCCTCCTCTGAGACCCCAAAAAGCAGCCACCACAAAGCTGGGGCGAGTCCCTGGGGCTCACAGGGCTCTAAATGGCTC
Organism: Larus michahellis; assembly: GCF_964199755.1. Taxonomy (NCBI): domain Eukaryota; kingdom Metazoa; phylum Chordata; class Aves; order Charadriiformes; family Laridae; genus Larus; species Larus michahellis. The sequence goes on from NC_133897.1 coordinate 1,587,845, forward strand.
GGTGCTTTCCCCTGGCCACGCAGACCCCAAGCTGCATCAGATCTCTCCCCTCCCGGCCCTACGTGCTGAGGGTGGAAGGTCAGCCCGGCCAGCAAACAGGCAGAGCCTAGCCGGAACAAGGCCAGCAACGATGGGGCAGGGAGGGACACAACCACGAGGAGGTGTCTCCTCGTAACACCCTCCGGCAATACTGGCTCACAGCAGACAACCAGAGCTGGTAGAGACGCTTGTAACCACCCAGGTTATGGAGGGGAATTCCTCAGGGCTACCAGCTCGAGGCTTTTAACCACGTAGGAGAGAAAAGGCACTGAGGGACTCTTACCTCCTCAGACACTCTCTTGTCCATGGCGCCCAGCATGGAGTGCAGCGCACCTGCGGAAAGAGGACGGCAGCTCAGCGGGGCGAGCACACCCTGCCAGCCCCCAGGCACTTGCACCAGAGAAGCCTAAATCCGCAGCAAGGTGGCCACCAGCAGCACCCAGCTGGTGCTCTGTGCCAGGGAACCGTGGCACTCCGGACGCCCATCTCACAGGGCACCAGCATGAGACTGCATGCGCAAGTCATTCAGCACAGAAAAGTCCCCGGCTGGAAACCTTTAGTATTAAAAAGTGAGTTTCTAACACCTTCCTGGTTTAATAGACATGTTTCTACCAGCTTCAGGGAGCTGCCACCTCTCGAAAGGGGCCCGGGCCCCACATCAGCTCCTGCTGCCTTGGGCCGGGTTTGAGGTTTGTGCGTGGTGGGCTGGGAGGGCGCAGTCAGCTCCCGAGCTGCAGCGTTTGGGGCAGCCGCGATGCCAGGGATGGGAGTGTTTTCAGCTGCGTTAAGCGTCCAGGGGCTGAGCGTCACCTTCCCTTTGGGGCTACCAAGAAAAAAAAACCCCACTCTGAGCCGTGGTTAGCCACAGCTGGAGAGCAAGGGAGTGGGTACAAGGGTTACATTTGCTGTTTTTGAGGAGATGGGGCGCTGGATGAGCTGGACAAAGCCTGACTACGGCTGTCACCGTGCCAGAAAGGGCATTTGTAATGCCACAACCTGATGTCAGCCTCCTCGGTGAAACCTGTGACTGAGACGCAGGGCAGCGCACGACCAGGGTGCGCTCAGACCGGGAGGAAAGGAGAGGCGGCTTCTGACAAAAGCCAAAGTCAACCCCTCGTGCAGCTCCGAGGCTGAGCACCCAGTCCCGTAGAGCAGGGGAAGAGGCACAACCAGGCTGAGCCACAACTGCTGGTGGGACCAGGCAGGCCCATGCTGCTGCCTGGTTGCTCCGAGGAAGGGTGACGTGAAGCAAAGGCCGGGCAGAGAGGTGGGACATCCCTCACGCCCAGGGCAGCCGGTCTCCCAGGCCCTTACCCAGGTTGTAGAGGATGCAGGCCTGCTCGTACTTGATGTCCTCATGAGTCACCGTCTTGCCCGAGAAGATCTCAGTCCTGCGAGGAGAGAAGCCTGGTTACCGGCTGTAGATGGAGGTACTGGTGTTTCTGGGTGTGGGACACACGCTGGCAGAAGGATTTGTCAGGAGACGCACTCCCTCAGAGGTTCGGAGAAGGGGCCCTCCTGCCTGGCGTCATGCTGGGCATCGAATCAAGGCAGTGGGGGCTGGTGGGATGGTGCGTCTCCATGTGGTGGGCTTGTTCTGGCTTTGTAAGCACACAGACACCCCCGTTTACACCCAGCCAAGCAACTCTGGCACCCCAGGGGATCTCAGCACTGCCACCTTGCATGGTGACGCTGTCCTGGCTCTGCCTCGTGCCTCCTCAGAGCCAACTGTGTTGCCTTATGGCTTGAGCTGAGATGTTCTGCCAGATCCCCCACGGCAGGATGCCATTTCCCAAGGGACACCCCAGTGCCACCCAGGTACAGCTACTGGGCTTCAGGGAGGAGCGTATCGGATGCCGGTGAGGGACGTGCACAGGGAAGAGGGAGCAGTTGCTCTGCTTTGGGTCAGCCTCCGCATTTCAGGAAGCTCCCGCTGGGAGCCAATCCTCCATCCGCAATGCCCCAGTGCCATGCCGGAGAGAGGGTACGGGGAAGAAGCTCCTGCTCACCACACGATGGGGACCGCCGCCTCCTGCTCGGCGCCCATGGGGATGCGGCTCTGCAGGTAGTGGAGTTGGCCGAAGTACTTCCGCAGTGTGCTGCAGCCCTCGAAGTCCCTGGGCACGTTGACGGCACTCTGGAGGGTAGAGAGGAGGAGGAAGAGGCTGCCCCGAGGACAGGACCGCGCTCATGGGTGAGGTGCCAGGCAGGAACAAGAGCCTGCCTGATTCGTGATGAGATCCGTGGGCAGGAGGGGATGGCCAGAGCTGGGCATCGGCAGGCTCCCCCGGGAAGGAGCAAGCCCTTATGGAAAACACCCGCATAACACAGCTAGAAAAACAGGTCTGTGTGCCTAAAAACGAGGCTGGAGGGAGCCGCTTTATGGATCCAGAGCAACCGGTTCGGGGAGGAAGAGTCTCTGCTCCCCCCAGCACAGGCTCCTGAACGTGAAATAAACAGGAGCAACTTGGGAGCAACTGAAATGGGGGTGTCCTGGAGAGGGCACAGGACCCACCGCTACGGCAAAGCTATGCTGGGAGATGGAACAGAAAAGCAGGAGACCCTGGAAAGGTTTCCCAACCTCCCGTTTCGGGGTTAAACCCATGGGTAGAGGCCAGATCTCCCCAGATCCCAGGCTGGGGGTGTATAAGCACCCACCCACCACCGCTGCGCTTTGGAGACACTGGTGACACGACCCCAGTGCCAACACCACGAGTTACCTCAGCTCCACCCTGTGCATCAGGCTTACGGCCTCGCTACAAAACCATGGCACGGCACAAACTGGCAGCGGTCCCAGCTCGGGGAGAGTCTCTGACCATCTCCAGCCGGTTTTACCACCCGTGTCTCAGCCACCACCTGCCCAGGGCTGAGACTGTCTCTAACCTGCTCAGCGGCCCTCAAATTGGTGACCCCAACGATTAACACAAGTGTTTGGGCTGCAGAGCTGAGAGCAAAGGGCTGATTTATTCCCTGTGAAGACCTCAGGCACCAGCCTGATTGGACAAAGCGATTCCTTCCATCTAACAGGGAACTTGTATTCAATATGAAACACCCCAAATTCAGGGAAGCGGATACAGCAGAGCCCCAGCGCCCAAGCCCAGCATGCTCCTTGGGAAGCCAGAATCATCCGGGGAGCCCAGGACGCAGCCTGGCTGCCAACAGCCTCGTCCATGGGCCACTGTTGAGGAAGAGGAGCAGCCACGTCAGCGTTCCAGCACAGTTCCCGGTCCAGGGAGCTCCCGCTCCCCCCCCAGTTTGGCTCTGGCAGGTCTCACTGGGGCTGTGAGTGATTCAGGCCGGAGTCCAGCTTTACCTGCCGGAGCAGCTCCAGCTTCCGCAGCTCTTCGTTGTAGTTCTCTGGGTTCTCCCCATAGTTCTTCAGGACAAACTGGAGGGGGAAGAGAGGGGTGTGAGAGCCTGGCCCTGTCCCAACACCCACAGCCCCCTTCCCAGCCCTGGAGCTACAACTGGCAGCTCTCCAGGGAAGCCCAGGAGAAGCCCCTGCGGCAGGTCTGGCAGCGTGAAGGGGCACACGCTGGCTCAAGGCCTTGCATCTCCTGGTTTGGAGCTTGTTTGCCCCCCAAAACCCCCCAAATCTTGCCCAGCTGCTGCTGAACCTCAGCTTAACGCAAGGCCAGGACACAGGGTCCTGTGTAGACAACAGCCAGGGAAGACGCACTGATCCGGCACACACCAGGAGCCGATGGGGACGGAGCTGAGGCAGAAAACCCAGAATCAAGCAGCCGTAAGGTCCTGAGGAGTCACCAGTGAACAGGACAGACCGAATTGAAGTCACTCTGGATTCACAACTGATACCCCGCTGTGCTTGGATGAACGCAGTGCTCCTTGCTGACCGTCAGAGGGTGAATATCGCACAGGAAGGCAGCCCATCGTGGCGAGGGCCAAAAGGGAAACGAAACGGGGTAGTGCATGCCGGAACCGAACAGCACGGCACCATGGCCCCCACTGGAGGCTCCTGTGTCACCGTAGAGAGGAATTTGGCTTGGCCAAAAATGCTCCAGCATCCCTGAGAAAGGTGCTCGGTGATGAGTTATGTCTCCCTGCCGCTGTGGAGGGAGCTGTAGGGACAGAGGTCCCCAAACCTCCCTCTAGCAAGGGTTTCGAGATCCCTTGGATCATGATGCTGTCGGCAAGCATAGCCCTTCCCGAGCGCAGGCAGCTTGGGATCCTCCAAGGGTCCAGGCAGGATTCATCCAACGTTCCTGGCAGCCGTGGGGAGAGCTGGGGACCCACAGCCCCACTCTGCCCCAGCTCAAGCAGACACCGGGGGCTTGATCAACCCCAGCAGCTGCCAGGCTAAAGGAGGTTGGGGACATTTGAGGGGCTGCCTGCACCCTCTGTCACCCCATGGCACCACCAGCTCCTCCGGTGCTGACAGGCACGGCGGGGCCGGAGCCACGCCAACGGCCGCCGCACCTTGTCCCGGCCGGCACAGCATGACTCAGCTCGACGATCCTGTGACACCTTCCTCCCGGCACAGAGACGTCCCCGCCACACCAAAGCCGCTGCTGGGATCCGACAGGACACCAGTCCCCCCCAGCACCCCAAGAAAACAGCAGAGCAGGAAGTGGGTGGTGACACAAACACAGGAGAAACTCCCCCCGCCATCCTCCTTCCACATTAATAAATCATGTTTTTCATCCGTAGGCGGCACTAGAAAACAGCAGTCATAGGTGGAGCTTGTTTACAGCTGCTTAATTAAGTACTTCACCTCACTTAAGCCATCAGTTCAGTCCCCACCGGGGTGACAAGGGCAGGTCACGTCCCCCCACAGCCCTTGGTGGCCACCAGCAAGGAAGGCGCCGTCACCTCGCACCCACCGTACTGTCAACCTTCCTCCGACAGCGCTGCGAGGGGATGGGGACTTTTAATTGACTCCCAATCAGTCAGCCTGGGCTGCTGGCAGTGGGAGAACCAGCTCCCCGCTCCTCGGTTCCCCCTTTTTACAGGAGATTGGAGGGAAAAGAGACCCGAGGGGTCACCCATCGCCGGCCCGGATCTCCTACTGACACCCCCCACGGCATTAATAACGGTGGAGGCCGGATCGGGTGGCGGAGCTCAGAGAAGGGTGGCTGTGGCGTGGGGACCAAGGAGTCAGCGCAGTCACATGCGGTGGGGACGGACTTGACAACTCACCGCTCGCCCCCGAGGCGGCTGGGGAAGGCTCTGCCCTGGATGGGGAGGGCCCCCAAGGACTCCCTCCTTCCCAAAACTGTGCCCCCCCTCAGCAGCACCCACTGACCCCAGCAGCCGAGGAAGGTCCCACAGTCCCGAGGAGGCAGTGAAGCGAGCGGGGCCAAGCCAGGGATCACGACTCCCTGACCCACAGCCCCCCCCACACTTCCCCATATATAATTCCCTGTGACACTAGCCCCCCCCCGCCCCCCCGAATCCCTCACATCCTACACTCCCCCTCCCTGTGCACCCCAAACACCCCCCCACAGAGCCCTCAACCTTCCCCTACTGCACATCCCATGCACTCCCCTCCACCACAAGACCCCAGACTCCCCCCATGGAGCCCCCTGACACGCCCCCCCTGCCCCACACCCCAAGCACCGTCCCCCACAGACTCCCTCTCTCTCCCTCCACGCCCCCCCAAGCAATATACTCCCTCACAGACCCCCTCACTTCTCACAGGTCCCCTTCTCAACCCCTCCTAAGGACTCCCCCCACCTCACAGAGGACTCTCCCCCCGACAGACCCCCCCCCTACTCCTCGGCCCCATCTAAGGGCTCACCCCCTTCACAGACCCCTCGCTCCCCCTCCCCACCCCCTCCAAGCACTGTCCCTCCTCACAGACCCCACCACTCACAGATCCCCCCCAGATTCCCCCACCCTAGCCCTCTCCAAGGATTCACATCCCCCCCCCAACCCAGACCACACTTTCTCCCTCCCCACAGCACTGTCCCTCCTCACAGACACCTCCCTACGTCTCACAGTCCCCATTGCACCCCTCCTCAGCCCCCTCTAAGGACTCACCCTCACACAGACCCCTCTCTCCTCCTCCCCACCCCCCCTCCATAGCACTAACGACCCTCACAGATTCCCCCCCACGTCTCACAGACCCCACTCTACCTCTTCTCAGCCCCCTCTAAGGACTCACCTCCCACCACAGACCACACTTTCCCCCTTCCTACTCCCCCATAGTACTGTCCCACCTCAAAGACCCCCACCCTCCCCCTCCTCAGCCCTCTCTAAGGACTCACCCCCCTCACAGGTTCCTCTCTCCCCCTCCCCATAGCTCTGTCCCTCCTCACAGACACCTCCCTACATCTCACAGACCCCATTGCACCCCTCCTCAGCCCCCTCTAAGGACTCACCCTCACACAGAGTCCACTCTTTCTCCCCCCCCCCACCCCACCATAGCACTGTCCACCCTCATAGATTCCCCGCCACGTTTCATAGACCCCACTCTACCCCTCCTCGGCCCCCTCTAAGGACTCACCTCCCACCACAGACCACACTTTCCCCCTCCCTACTCCCCCATAGTGCTGTCCCACCTCAAAGACCCCCCCTCACCTCTCACAGACCCCCACCCTCCCACTCCTCAGCCCTCTCTAAGGACTCGCCCCCCTCACAGATCCCTCCCTCCCCCTCCCCACACCCCCCATAGCTCTGTCCCTCCTCACAGACCCCCCCCACGTCTCACAGACCCCACTGTATCCCTCCTCAGCCCCCTCTAAGGACCCACCCCCACACACAAACCCCTCTCTCCTCCTCCCCACCCCGCCTCCATAGCACTATCCCCCCTCACAGATTCCCCCCCCACGTCTCACAGACCCCACTCTACCCCTCCTCAGCCACCCTAAGGACTGTCCCCCCCTCACAGACCCCCCCCCTTTCCCCCTCCCCCTCGCAGGCCCCTCCCGCCCCGCCCGTCACAGGCCCCTCCCGCCCCCTCCCCCGGGCCCCTCGGCGGCCCTAGCCACCTCCCCCCGACCCTCCCGGCCCCCACCTTCTTGACGGCAGCGTTGAAGGCGAACTCCCCGGCCTCCTTGAGGTCGAGCCAGATCATGGGCATGCGGGGCACGGCCTCCATCCCGGCCTGCGCCCGCCGGCACCGCCCGCCCGTCGGAACCGCGCCCGGCGCCTCACGGGAAACCGAGTCCCGGTGCCGCCCGGCCCCTTCCGGCGCCGTTACCATGGAGACGCCCGGCCCCCTTCCGGCGTCGTTCCCATGGCGACGCTCCGCCCCGCCTCCTGCGGGCGGGGCTTGCGGGCAAGGGCGGCGCCCCGCCCCCTGAGGCGGGGCAAAGGCTGTTCCCATGGCGACGCCGCGCTCGCTGATAGGCGGAGACGGTTGTTCCCATGGCGACGCCACGCTCGCTGATAGGCGGAGACGGTTGTTCCCATGGCGACGCTCCGCCCCCCGGGGCGGGAATGGGCGGTTCCCATGGCAACGGCCGCCCCCCCCCCCCCCCGTCAGGCCTGGCCCTAGTGCAGGCCCGAGCGGAGCCTTGGAATAATAACGGGATTTTTTTCCTATAATATCCCATTAATTTGTTAGTTTGATGGGTTCAGGGACAGGACGAGCTTTTTGGCTCGTTAGTGGGTTCCCAAATCCCGGCGGGATGGCAGCCACCTTTTGCCACCTGTGAAAAATCCCTGTTTTCCCATTTTTTGGGATCCAGGTCATGGGGACATGGGGACACTGGGTGCCAGGGACACAGGGACCTAGGGACCATGGGGACGCTGGGACACCAGCTGCCAAGGACACGGGGGTGTCGGGACACCGGGCGCTGAGGACATCAAGACACGGGGACGTAGGGACACCTGAGTCAGGGGACATCGAAACCTGCGACACAGGGACCCCCAGAGCCGGGGACATGGGGACATGAGGATACCTGGTGTCAGGGGACACTTGAGATCCGGGACACGGGGATCATAGGGACTTCAGGACACCAGGACACAGGGATCATGGGGACATTGGGACACCAGGAGACACGGACATTGGGACCTGAGGACATAGGGATACAGGGACGCAGGACACAAGGACTTGGGACACAGGGACATCAAGACCTGGGACCAAGTGACACTAGGGCACAGAACACTGTGTGTCGGGGACATGGGGACACGGGGTGTCGGGGACATGGGGACTCCAGAACCCAGCACACGTGTCCCAACGGCCCCAGCCCCCCCTGCTGAGTGGTGGCACCGCCGGGACGGCGTGGGCAGGGGGTGTCTGGTGCAGGGTCTATCCCGTAGATCCCACCCCATCCCATACATCCCATCCCATCCGTCCATCTGGCCCCGTCCCACCCCAGCCTATCATCCACCTCACCACCTCTCACCCCACCCCATAGATCCCAGCCCATAAATCCCATCCCACCCCATTCCATCCACCTCACCGCATCCCACCCTTTCCCACGGATCCCATCCCATCTCACAGATCCCAGCCCACCCCATCCCAGAGATTCCATCCCATCCATTCATCCCATCCCAACTGATCCCATTCCATCCCACCGATCCTATCCCACCCCATCCGTCCATCCCATCCCACCCCATCCATCTATCCCATCCCACCCCATCCATTTTACCTCATGCTACTCCATAGATCCCACCCCACACATCTCATCCATTGATCCATTCCATCCCACTGATCCCATCCCACCGATCCCATCCATCTCACCCCATCCCACCCCACAGATGTCACCCCATGCCATCTCATTGATCCCACCCCATCCATCCATCCATCTCACCCCATCCCACTCCATCCCATAGACCCCATCCCATCTCATCCCATCCCATCTCGCAGATCCCAGCCCATCCCAGAGATTCCATCCCATCGCACCTGTTCATCCCATCCCAACCGATCCTGTCCCACCCCATCCCTCCATCTCACCCCATCCCATCTCATCCCATCCCATCTCGCAGATCCCAGCCCATCCCAGAGATTTCATCCCATCGCACCTGTTCATCCCATCCCAACCGATCCTGTCCCACCCCATCCATCCATCTCACCCCATCCCATCTCATCCCATCCCATCTCGCAGATCCCAGCCCATCCCAGAGATTCCATCCCATCGCACCTGTTCATCCCATCCCAACCGATCCTGTCCCACCCCATCCATCCATCTCACCCCATCCCACAGATCCCAGCCCAATCTATAGATCCCATCCGATTCAACCATCTCAACCCAGCCTGCTCCATCCCAGAGATCCCATCCATTCATCCCATCCCACTTGTTCATCCCATCCCAACTGATCCTGTCCCATCCCGTCCATCCACCTCACCTCATCCCATAGATCCCAGCCCAGCCCATAGACCCCATCCGATTCGACCATCTCAACCCAGCCTACCCCATCCCAGCGATCCCATCCCATCCATTCATCCCGTCCTATCTGATCCCATCCCATCCATCTCACCCCATCCCACCCCATAGATCCCACCCCATCCATCTCACCCCATCCCACCCCACAGATTCCACCCCACCCCATCCCATCCCTCCATCCCTCCATCCCTCCCACCTCCACCACTCCATTCCCACCCCACCTCCAGCCATGCCCCCACCCCATCCCAGCCCCACTGCATCCGATCTGGGTCCCCCCTGCCCCCCGGCTAGTAGGAACCCAGGCTGTGGGGCAGTTTTTGGGGGGACCCCAGCCCCATCTGGGGCTGCTGGGGGACCCGAAGGTCCCAGCCATGCCTGGGGGTCCCATCCAGCTCTTTATTCCCAGTGCACACAGAGGCTTTGGCATTGTCCCGGGGGGACATGGGGACACACGGTTGGGGGTCACGGGACTGCAGTGGGGCACGGGGTCCTGAAGAGAGGCCAGTGGGGCAGGCAGGATGTGGCTGGGGGGGGTGACAGAGCAGCGGCCCCCCAACTCCTCATCTCCCGGGCCAGTAAAGCACGAAACCGTCGCGGCTCTTGCCGAAATCGGGGGTGGCCGCGTCCGGCCGCGTCTCCACCGTCAGCAGCCGCCGGCGCCCGCGTAGGCTCAGCTGGATGCAGTCAGAGACGCGGATCTGCAGCTCCCGCTTGGTCCTACAACATCTTGCCATCAATGGGGGGGTTCGTGGGGTGCTGGGACCTCCCCCCCAAATCCTTACCCCCCCCCCCCGCCCCCCCGCCAACTCACGCTCGGCAGTGCTCCAGGAGGACGCCCACCAGCTCGCCCACCCGGTTGTCCCCCGCCGGCTGCGTCTTGTGCAGGCACACGGCCAGGTCCTCCTGGCTCTGGGTGTGGAAGACCACCAGCTGCGCCCGGCAGCTCGTCACGCTCAGCCCCGTCACCTGCGGGGACGTCTGGGTGTCACCGCTGTGGCCACGGTTGCGCTGGGGGCTCAGGGCCACGGCATGGCCAGCGTGGCGTGGCCAAGGGACCACGGCCAAGGCACCACGGCCAGTGTAGTGGGGAGAGCATGGCATGGCCAGCGTGGTGGGGCTAGTGTGGTGGGGACAGCGTGGCACGGTCAGCATGGTGGGGACAGCATGGTGGGGACAACACAGTGGGGACAGCATGGTGGGGACAGCATGGCACGGCCAGCATGGTGGGGACAATGTAGTGGGAACAGCATGGTGGGCTCAACATGACACGGCCAGTGTGGTGGGAACAGCATGGTGGGGACAACGTGGTGGGGACAGTGGTGGGGACAGCGTGGCACAGCCAGTGTGGTGGGGACAACATAGTGGGAACAGCATGGTGGGGACAGCATGGTGGGTTCAAAGTGACATGGCCAACATGGTGGGGACAGCATGGCATGGCCAGTGTGGTGGGGACAGCATGGTGGGGACAACGTGCCACGGACAACGTGGTGGGGACAGCGTAGTGCGAAGAGCGTGGCACAGCTAGCGTGGTGGGGACAGCAGAGTGGGGATGTCATGGCATGGATGTCATGGCACAGCCAGCGGGGTGGGGACAGCAGGGTGGGGACAGCGTGGTGGGGACAGCATCACACCTCTGTCTCAGGGGACTTCACCGTGCCAACGCAGACGGCCCCGGTGTGTGGCCATGGGGACCACGGAGGGGTCTCCAACCTCCGGGTGGGAGCGGGGCAGCCGGGACACCTGTGTCCCCCTGATCAAGGCCAGGGTGTAGGGGGTGGCCTTGCCCCTCCCATACCCTGGGGACATCGGTGGGGCTGGGGACACTCACGGTGCTGAGGGGCAGTGCCCGCATCACCCGGTACTGCTGCCGGGGGTCCAGCTTGTAGAGGTGCTGGTCCGTCACGAGGATGGCCCGGTCCCGGCTCTTACCGAAACGGTTGATCTGTGGGGATAGGGACAAGTGAGGGGACACGCCAGGGGGGGAGGGTGACACAGATGCGGTGGCCGGGCAGGACCTCCCCCCTCACCTTGCGGACGTGGCAGGAGAAGAGGACGGAGCCGAAATGCACCTTGTCCTTGAGGGTCTGGAGGCGGCGGGCGAAGGGCAGGGCCAGCCCCGGGTTCTCGCTGGGCTGTGGGGAGCCGGGACGTGGGGACGGGGTGACACCTTGTGGGAGGTGACACCCGGGGACGCGCCATGGGACACCCCGAATCCGTTGCCAGCCCTTACCGAGGAGAGGTAATCCCGCACCCAGCTGCGCTGGCAGCCCCAGTCCTTCCGCAGCCCCTCCAGCGCCTCCATGGCGGCCACCTTGGCCCGGATCTGCCCCATCTCTGAGGGCGGGATCTTCTTGACGATCTGCCGCGCTCGCCACCTGCGGCGGGGGGGACACGGCGCCCTCACGTCACCGTCCCATGTCCACAGCCCCACAGCCCTGTCCCACATCCCAGTCCCATGTCCCTGTTCCACGTCCCCATCCTGTGTCCCCGTCCCACGTCCCTGTCCTGCATCCATGTCCCATGTTCACATCCCCATCCCTGTCCCGCATCCTCATCCCATATCCCCATGTCCCCATCTCACATCCCTGTCCCCATCCCGCGTTCCCATTCCACCTCCCTGTCTGACATTCCCAACGTCTCTGTCCCCATCCCATGTTTTCGTCGCACATCCCTGTGCCATATTCCCATCCCGTGTCTCTGTCCCACATCCCCGTCCCACATCCTCGACCCACATTCCAGTCCCATGTCCCTGTCCCAGTCCCACATCCCTGTCCCATGTCCCCGTCCCGCATCCACATCCCCATCCCACATCCCTGTCCCACATTCCCAACCCACATCCCCATCCAATGTTCCCATTCCACGTCCCATGTCCCCATCCCTGTACCACATCCCCATCTCACGTCCACGTCCCTGTCCCACATCCCACGTCCCGTATCCCACCTCCCCATTCCCGTCCCATATCCCACCTCCCCATTCCTGTCCCACATCCACATCCATGTCCCACATCCCATCTCCCCATCCCCGTCCCATATCCCACATCCCCAATTCCTGTCCCACATCTATGTCCATGTCCCACATCCCATGTGCCCACCCCTATCCCCATCCCACGTCCCACGTCCCACCTCCCCATCCCTGTCCCACGTCCCACATCCCACCTCCCCATCCCCTTCCCATATCCCATGTCCCCATTCCTGTCCCACATCCACGTCCCACATCGCATGTCCCCATCCCCGTCCCATGTCCCCATCCCTGTCCCATGTCCCCATCCCCATCCCTTATCCCAGATCCCCATTCCTGTCCCACATCCATGTCCCCAACCCACATCCCATGTCCCCATCCCTGTCCCATGTCCCCATCCCACGTCCCACATCCCACCTCCCCATCCCCTTCCCATATCCCATGTCCCCATTCCTGTCCCACATCCACGTCCATGTCCCACATCCCATGTCCCCATCCCCGTCCCACATCCCACCTCCCCATCCCCACCCCAAATCCCATGTCCCTATCCTCATCCCGCATCCCCATCCCACGTCCCACGTCCCCATCCCTGTCCCACATCCCACATCCCCATCCCCGTCCCATATCCCACGCCCCCATTCCCTGTCCCACATCCCATGTCCCCATCCCCGTCCCACGTCCCACATCCCACACCCCCATCCCACCTCCCCACCTCCATCCCATATCCCACGTCCCCATTCCTGTCCCACATCCCCATCCACGTCCCACATCCACGTCCCGCATCCCACCTCCCCATCCCCCAGCGGGAGCGGAGCGGGATGCGTGTGGGTACCTGCGGAAGAGGCGCTGGCTGGCCTCCTGGAAGCGCGCCAGCACGGCCGGCGGCTCCGGCCAGGCCACGCTTTTGCCATAATCCGGGAGGGTGCGGACGGCCTGGAAGCGGCGCAGCAGCTCCCGCAGATACGCCTTCACCTTGTGCCGCTTGTAGTACGCCATGATGGTGTATGCGGCGCGCAGGTAACGGCAGCGCCGGCGTGCCAGGGCGCCGCGCCAGGCCTGTCCGACGCCGGGGGGGGGGTCAGGGCGGGCGCTGCCCCATAGATCCGCCCCCCCGGAGCGTGGCCGGGGCACCAGGGTTTGGGCGCCCGGCACCGTGGCGCCCCCAAAATGCTGCTCTCCCCACCCCAAAGCTCCCCATTGCGGCCCGTGCCCAGCTCGGAAGGAATGTCCTGCGTTGTGCCCTGTGCCAGCCCTGCATCCTGCCCCATAGCCTGCCCCACAGCCTGCCCCACAGCCTGCCCCACGTGGGGTCCATGCCATGCTAAGCCTCATGCAGTGCCCTCTTCTCTGTCCCGTGCCCTGCCCCACCTCACACCCCATGCCGTGCCCCACATCACGCCCCATGCCCTGCCCCACATCACGCCCCATGCCACGCCCCATGTCCCACCCCATGCCATGTCCCATGTCCCACCCCATGCCCTGCCCCACAGCATGCCCCGTGCCCTGCTCCATGTCATACCCCATGCCCTGCCCCACAGCATGCCCTGTGCCCTGCCCCACATCACGCCCCACACCATGTCCCCTGCCCAGCCCCACAGCATGCCCTATGCCATGCTCCATGCCCTGCTCCACACTATGCCCCACACCATGGCCCCGTGCTTTGCCCCAGGCCCTGCCCGGTGCCCTGCCCCACAGCACGCTCCGTGACCTGCCCCACAGCGTGCCCCATGCCATGCCCCGTGTCCCGTGTCACAACCCATGCCATGCCCTGTGCCCCACAGCACACCCCGTGCCATGCCCCATGCCCTATCCCTTGCCCCACAGCATGCCCTACACCATGCCCCACGCCATGCTTTGCCCACACCAAGCTCATGCTCTCCACCGTCCTGTTCCCCACCCTGTGCCCCACACCCTGCCCCACACCGTGCCCAGAGCAGCCTGCTGCCCCTCTCCACGCCCCCCAGCGCCAGCAGCTCCCTGTGCCCGCTCGCCCTGTCACCGCTACCCATCCGGGCAGCAGGGGCGTCCCCCCGACCCCGTGTCACCCCGGCGGAGCTGAGACCCAGCCAGCTCGTGCCGCGCGTGCCCACCTTCTGCAGCAGCAGGACGATGATGGGGATGAGCTGCGCCCGCTCCTGCTCGAGGCAGAAGAGGGTGCGGGGCGTGCGGATGAAGACCTTGGTGTGGCCGTAAGCCACGTCGTCCTGGAAGCCATGCTGCTCCAGGAGGGCTTGCGTGGCCTCCCGGTCGCTGGCCATCAGGTGGTTGGGCCAGGTGTACTCGCAGGTCATCTTGTACCTGGGGGGCAGAGGGGGGTGAGGGGGCGTGGGGAGGGGGTGCCGGGGGGTCCCTGGGGAGGGGGGCGCGGAGCGCGGGCCGTACCGCAGGAGGAAGCGGTGGTAGGGCTGGCGGTAGGCGAAGCCGGCGCGGCGCACCCGGACGTTCTCCAGCAGCCCCAGGTAGGAGACCTGGTGGCGGCAGCGCTCCTCGTCGAAGAGCGTCGGCGACTTCTGGTCGTTGGGTTTGATGCAGCGCACGTAGTAGGGCTCCTGCGGGGACACGGAGAGGGTGGCATCGCGGTGACACCCGCCAGCGGCACCGAGCACACGGTTGTCCTGGGATGGGGGGCTGCGGGTACGCAGGGTGGGACTGCACCGGGACAGGAGGGCTCAGGGGCCTGGGGACATGTCTGGCTAGCACTGGGGCATCTTGGCTCGCTTGGGGACGTGCCAGGCTGGCTCAAGGACACCTTGGCTCGCTTGGGGATGTGCCAAGACTGCTCAAAGACATCTTGGCTTGCTGGGGACATGCCAGGCTGGCACAGGGACACGCCAAGCTGGCTCAAGGACATCTTGGCTGGCTGGGGACATGCCCGGCTGGCACAGAGACATCTTGGCTGGCTTAGGGACATGCCAGGTTGACTCAAGGACACCTTGGCTGGCTTGGGGACATGCCAGGCTGGTTCAAGGACATCTTGCTTGGCTTGGGGACATGCCAGGCTGGCTCGGGGACAGGCTTGGCTGGCTTGGGGACATGCCAGGCTGGCTCAAGGACACCTTGGCTGGCTTGGGGACATGCCAGGCTTGTTCAAGGACATCTTGATTGGCTTGGGGACATGCCAGGCTGGCTCGGGGACAGGCTTGGCTGGCTTGGGGACATGCCAGGCTGGCACAGGGACATGCCAGGCTGTCTCAAGGACATCTTGGCTGGCTTGGGGACATGCCAGGTTGGCTTGGGGACATGCCTAGCTGGCTTGGGGACACGTCTGCCTGGCTCAGGGGCACACCCACATGGCTTGAGGTCATGCCCAGCTGCCAAGGGGACACACCAAGATGGGTTGGGGACGTGCCCAACTGGCCTGGGGACATGTCAAGGTGCAGGGACATGCCAGGGTGGCACGGGGACACGTCCGGCTGTCCCCGGTCCCCTACCTTGGAGGCGAGATTCTCCACCAGGGCGACGATGGAGTTCTTGAAGAGCGTGCCAGTGGTCAGCGGACGCTTGGTGACCTCGGTGATGCTCTGCTCGCCGTCGGGCCACATGGCACGCAGCACGGGGTCCGCGCTGGGGACAGCATTGGCGTGGGGCTGGCAGCACCGGGCACCCCGCTCCCGCCCCACGCCTGTGCCACCAGCCCCCCAGCTGTGTCCCACGTGTCCCCAACCTGTTGTAGAGGAGCCGTTTGAAGTCCTGGAAGAGCGTGTCCTTGTTCTTGTCCAGGAAACCCTCCACCGAGTACCTGAGGGACGGGGACACCATGTTGGGGGGCTCCTTCGGCCGCCCTGGGGTGTTCTGGGGGGAGCAGCACCTTGAGGGACCCAGGTGTCGGGACAGTCCTTCCTCCCCATGGTGGGACAGGGGCTGCCGAGGGCACCCAGCTCCATGCAGAGGTGACATGTGGCCCTGAAGGTGGCCCTGGGGGCACCCATGGAGGCCAGGGGACTGCAGGGTTCAGTGCTCATGGACACAAGAGTCCCCCGACCCTGTCCCCACTGTCCCCAGGGTACGGCATGGCATGTCCTACATAGCCCGTCCTGCTGCACGTGGCCTCTGGGGACCTCCCAGACCCCATGGACCCCAATGGTCCCCCAAATGGCCTCCCACGGTCCTAAATGGCTCCCCACAATCTCCCATGGGTCCTCAAAGCCCCACGGTCAACCAAGGCTACCCATAGTCGCCTAAGGGGCCCCCATGGCCCTCCATGGTCCCAAGTAGCCCCCCATGGTCCCCCATGCCCTCCCAAGGTCCTTCATGGCCCCACAGTTCTTCCATGACTCCACTGCAACGCTATGGCCACCCATGCATGACCATAGTCGCTGATGGCCACCCACACTCCCATGGCCCCACTGCCCCCCATCAGTCCCCCATGGTTCCCCCCATGATCCCCACAGCCTGATGGTCCCCCATGACCCCAAACTACCTCCCATAGTCCCTCAAGACCCTCCTCCATGCTCCCACATGGTCCCCCATGATCTACAAGGCCCCATGGTCAACCCTAGACCTGCCAAGAGCCCCTACAGCCCCATGGTCCCAAGTGGCCCCCCTTGCCCTCCCAAGGTCCTTCATGGGCCCCACAGTTCTCCCATGGCCCCACTGCAACCCCATGGGCCACCCATGGATGTCCATAGTCCCTGATGGCCACCCACACTCCCATGGCCCCACTGACACCCCATCAGTCGCCCATGGTTCCCCCCATGATCCCCACAGCCTGATGGTCTCCCATGACCCCAAATCACCTCCCATAGTCCCTCAAGACCCTCCTCCATGCTCCCACATGGTCCCCCGTGGATCTTCAAGGCCCCATGGTCAACCCTAGACCCCCCAAGAGCCCTACAGCTCCATGGTCCCCAGTGGCCCCCCCAAGGCCCCTGTGGTCTCCCAAAGTCCTCCGTGGTGCCCCATGGCCCCACGGCCGCCTGATGACACCCACAGCCCCCCAACGCCCCCCTCACGTGACATCTCCAGCGTAGTGCTTGATGCGGAAGTCCCGGTCAAACTCCATGGTCTTGTCCGTGGGGCAGAGCTGGGGAGCAGGGGGGTGTCAGTCCCCGGCCCGTGGACCACCCCACCCCGGCCCCGGCTCTCCCGGATCCCCCCCAGAAGCACCTTGCGGCTGGTGTAGTGGGGGTGGCGGCCGAGGCGGGCGTCCATGGAGGCGAGGAAGAGGGGGTCGGTGACGGTCCCCACGGCCAGGCAGGCCTCGTCCAGCAGCGCCAGGATGCCGCGGTGCGGCTGCTCCACCAGCTCCACGATGGGCTCGTTGCTGAAGTACTCGATCTGGGGGGGTTGGGGGGGGGGGGCACCCTGAATTGACCCCCCCTCCTCCCCCTCGGGCACCCCAAATCCAGCCATGCCAGGTGACAGCGTCCATGTCCCCACCACGTCCCCCCCCGAGCCGCTCACCCTCTGCCAGGCGATGCCCCATGTCCCCTCCGTGTCCCCCCGTGCCCTTCATGCTCTGCCAGATGACCCCCCCCCCCGGCCACGTCCCCCCCTCCAAGCCCCCCACACTCTGCCAGGTGATGCCACCCTTGTCCCCCTGTCCCCCCGGCAATGTCCCCCATGTCCCCTCTGTGTTCCCCTGTCCCACTGTCCCCCCAGGTTCTGCCAGATGATGCCCCTGTGCCCTGCCATGTCCCCCCTGTCCCCCCCGAGCCCCTCACACTCTGCTAAGCGATGCCCCTGTGTCCCCCCCATGTCCCCCCCGTTCCCCCCCCCAAGTCCCCTCCGCCCCTCACGCTCTGCCAGGCGATGCCCCCCTGTCCCCACGTCCCCCCTGTCCCCATGTTCCTCACGCTCTGCCAGGCGATGCCCCCCTGTCCCCATGGCCCCCCTGTCCCCACGTTCCTCATGCTCTGCCAGGCGATGCCCCCCTGTCCCCACGTCCCCCCTGTCCCCATGTTCCTCACGCTCTGCCAGGCGATGCCCCCCTGTCCCCACGTCCCCCCTGTCCCCACGTTCCTCACGCTCTGCCAGGCGATGCCCCCCTGCCCCCATGTCCCCCCTGTCCCCATGTTCCTCACGCTCTGCCAGGCGATGCCCCCATGGCCCCATGTCCCCCCTGTCCCCACGTTCCTCACGCTCTGCCAGGCGATGCCCCCCTGCCCCCACGTCCCCCCTGTCCCCACGTTCCTCACGCTCTGCCAGGCGATGCCCTCCTGTCCCCATGTCCCCCCTGTCCCCACATTCCTCACGCTCTGCCAGGCGATGGCCCCCTGCCCCCACGTCCCCCCTGTCCCCACGTTCCTCACGCTCTGCCAGGCGATGCCCTCCTGTCCCCATGTCCCCCCTGTCCCCATGTTCCTCACGCTCTGCCAGGCGATGCCCCCCTGCCCCCATGTCCCCCCTGTCCCCATGTTCCTCACGCTCTGCCAGGCGATGCCCCCCTGTCCCCACGTCCCCCCTGTCCCCACGTTCCTCACGCTCTGCCAGGCGATGCCCCCCTGCCCCCATGTCCCCCCTGTCCCCATGTTCCTCACGCTCTGCCAGGCGATGCCCTCCTGTCCCCATGTCCCCCCTGTCCCCACATTCCTCACGCTCTGCCAGGCGATGGCCCCCTGCCCCCACGTCCCCCCTGTCCCCACGTTCCTCACGCTCTGCCAGGCGATGCCCTCCTGTCCCCATGTCCCCCCTGTCCCCATGTTCCTCACGCTCTGCCAGGCGATGCCCCCCTGCCCCCATGTCCCCCCTGTCCCCATGTTCCTCACGCTCTGCCAGGCGATGCCCCCCTGTCCCCATGGCCCCCCTGTCCCCATGTTCCTCACGCTCTGCCAGGCGATGCCCCCCTGTCCCCATGTCCCCCCTGTCCCCACGTTCCTCACGCTCTGCCAGGCGATGCCCCCCTGTCCCCACGTCCCCCCTGTCCCCACGTTCCTCATGTTCTGCCAGGCGATGCCCCCCTGTCCCCATGTCCCCCCGTCCCCATGTTCCTCATGCTCTGCCAGGCGATGCCCCCCTGCCCCCATGTCCCCCCTGTCCCCATGTTCCTCACGCTCTGCCAGGCGATGCCCTCCCGCTGGTACTCGGCCTGTTCCTGCCGCAGGATCAGCTCGATGAAGAGCTGCTGCAGCTTCTCGTTGCAGTAGTTGATGCAGAACTGCTCGAAGCTGTGGACAGGAGGTCAGGGCGGCCACCGCCACCCGGCCTCACACCATGTCCCCTGCCCACCCTGCCCTGCCACCCGGTCCCCCGAGCCACATAGTCCTGGTCCTCCAGCTCCTGTCCCTCCATGGGTTCCCTGTGGTCCTGTCCCTCCTGGGTCCCATCCCCTTCATGTGCATCTCCCATGTCCTGTCCCCTCCATGTGTCCCTTGAGCATCCTCCTCCTGCTATGTGTTCCTCACAAACCCCAACCCCTCCACGTCTCCCTCCTGGTCCTGTCACCTCCATCTGTCCCTCACAGTCCTATCTCTCCTGGGTCTCATCTCCTTCACGTGTCCCTCCTAGGTCTTGTCCCCTCTACATGTCCCTTGGGATTCCTCTCCTGCTATGCGTCCCTCCCAAGCCCTGTCCCCTCCATGTGTCCCTCTGGGGTCCTGTCCCCTCCATGGGTCCTCTCCTGGGTCCCATCCCTTCCCTGTGTCCTTCCCAGGTCCCATCACCTCCACATGTCCCTTGGGCTTCCTCCCCCTGCTATGTGTCCCTCACAAGCCCCAACCCTTCCATGTGTCCTTCCCAGGTCCTGTCCCCTCCATGTGTCCCTTGGGTATCCTCCTCCTGCTACATGTCCCTCATAGGTCCCATCACCTCCACGCATCCTTCTCAACCCCTGTCCCCTCCATGTGTCCCTCCTGGATCCCATCCTCTCCACATGTCCCTCCCAGGTCCTGTCACCTCCATGTGTCCCTCCCGGGCCCCCGTTCCCCCCATGCATCCCCCAACCCCTGTCCCTTCCAGGTGTCCCTCCCAGCTATCTCCTTGTCCCTTCCACATGTCCTTCCCACCCCCAATCCCCCCGCCATGTCCCTCCCAAGTCCTGTTGGACCCCCTCCAGGTGTCCCCCCCACCCCACCCTCGGGCCAGGTCACCTGTTGGTGTCGAAGATCTCGAAGCCGTAGATGTCGAGGACGCCAATGACAGTGCTCTTGCCGTGCAGGCGGGCGTCATAGCCGCGGGCAGCGATGCCGGCGTTGATGCGCCCCACGATCCAGCAGAAGAGCCGCTCGTAGATGGCCTGGGGACACCAGGCTGGTGGGCACCCAAGGGGTGCTGGGTGGAGGACCCATCACCCCACGTCCCCTCCCTACCTTGGCGCAGGCGTCCCGGGCGTAGGCGGCCTCCTTGGGGCTGTGGCCCTTCTCAATCACCTCCCCGCCGCCGGCCGCCACGGTGCGGGTCAGGAGCGCCTGGCACAGGTTGTCCGGGGCCGTGGCCGTCAGCTCGGCCAGCGCCGAAAGCTGCGCCGCGTCCTCCACCGCCGCCGTCTCGCCCTCCGCCGAGAACCTGACGTTGCCCTGGGGGGGCCCCGGCACGACACGTTGGAGGATGAAGGTTGGGGGGACACCCAGGAGCCTCCGGAAAGGGGCTGGGGTGTCCTGGCACCAGACCCTCCCACACCCCGGGCTGGGACATACAGGGCTCTACTGGCTTGTATTGGGCTGTACTGGTTTGCACTGGGCTGTGTTGGGCTTTGCTGGGCCATACTGGTTTGCACTGGGCTATACTGGGCTTTGCTGGGACATACTGGTTTGCACTGGGCTGAACTGGAATTGGCTGGGCCATCCTAATCTGTGCTGGGCCACAGTGGTTTGCACTGGGCTATACTATCGGGTTTGAAATGGGCTGTACTGGTTTGCATTGGGCTATACTGGTTTGCACTGGGCTATATTGGTTTGCATTGGGCTGCGCTGGGCACGGCTGCACTGGGCTGTGCTGGGCCGTGCTGGGCCATACTGGCTTGCATTTGGCTATACTGGTTTGCATGCGGCTATACTGGTTTGCACTAGGCTGTGCTCGGCTTCCTGGGCCATACTGGTTTGTATTGGGCTGTACTGGTTTGCACTGGGCTGTGCTGGGCTTTGCTGGGCCATACTGGTTTGAACTGGGCTGTGCTCGGCTTTCCTGGGCCATACTGGTTTGTATTGGGCTGTACTGGTTTGCACTGGGCTGTGCTGGGCTTTGCTGGGCCATACTGGTTTGAACTGGGCTGTACTGGTTTGCACTGGGCCGTGCTGGGCCACACTGGTTTGCATTGGGCTGTACTGATTTGCACTGGGCTATACTGGTTTGAACTGAGCTGCACTGTGCTGGGCTTTGCTGGGCCATACTGGTTTGCACTGGGCTGTGCTGGGCTGTACTGGTTTGCACTGGGCTGTACTGGTTTGCACTGGGCTTTGCTGGGCCATACTGGTTTGCACTGGGCTGTGCTGGGCTGTACTGGTTTGCACTGGGCTGTACTGGTTTGAACTGGGCTGCACTGTGCTGGGCTTTGCTGGGCCATACTGGTTTGCATTGGGCAATGTTGGGTTGTACTGGTTTGCATGGGGTTGAGCTGGGCTGTGCTGTTTTGCATTGGGCTATACTGGTTTGCACTGGGCTGTGCTGGGCCATACTGGTTTGCATTGGGCTGTACTGGGCTGTGCTGGTTTGCATTGGGCTATACTGGTTTGCCCAGGGCCATACTGGTGTGACGGGGCTGTACTGGTGGGGGAAGGCTCTACTGGTTTGCCCAGAACCATACTGGTGTGGGGGGGACCATACTGGTTTGCCTGGGTACATACTGGTGCGTGGGGGAGGGTGTACTGGTGCACAGGGGCCCGTATCGGTGCCTGGGAGCTGTACTGGTGTGGAGTGGGCCGTACTGGTGTGGAGGGGGCTGTACTGGTCTGTATGTGTATGCCCAGAACCATACTGGTGTGCGTGTGGGGGGGCATACTGGTCTAACTGGGGCCATACTGGTCTGTATGTGTATGCCCAGAACCATACTGGTGTGCGTGTGGGGGGGCATACTGGTCTAACTGGGGCCATACTGGTCTGTATGTGTATGCCCAGAACCATACTGGTGTGCATGTGGGGGGGCATACTGGTCTAACTGGGGCCATACTGGTCTGTATGTGTATGCCCAGAACCATACTGGTGTGCGTGTGGGGGGGCATACTGGTCTAACTGGGGCCATACTGGTCTGTATGTGTATGCCCAGAACCATACTGGTGTGTGTGTGTGGGCCGTACTGGTCTAACTGGGGCCATACTGGTCTGTATGTGTATGCCCAGAACCATACTGGTGTGCGTGTGGGGGGGCATACTGGTCTAACTGGGGCCATACTGGTCTGTATGTGTATGCCCAGAACCATACTGGTGTGTGTGTGTGGGCCGTACTGGTCTAACTGGGGCCATACTGGTCTGTATGTGTATGCCCAGAACCATACTGGTGTGCGTGTGGGGGGGCATACTGGTCTAACCAGGGCTATATTGGTGTCGGGGGCGTCTGTACTGGTGTGCAGGGGGGGGGGCCATACTGCTGTTGGGGGAGTCTGTACTGGTGGGGGCGGGGGCCCATACTGGTGGTGGGGGTTCGTACTGGTGTGCGGGGGGCCCATACCGGTGTGTGTGGGCGTTCGTACTGGTGCGTGGGGAGGCCATACTGGTGGTGGGGGGTCCGTACTGATGTGTGGGGGAGCCATACTGGTGTGGGGGGACACATACTGGTGTGGGGGGGGTCCGTACTGGTGTGGGGGGGTGCCATACTGGTGTGCGGGGGGGCCATACTGGTGTGGGGGGACACATACTGGTGTGGGGGGGGTCTGTACTGGTGTGTGGGGGGTCCGTACTGGTGTTGGGGGGTGCCATACTGGTGTGGGGGGGTGCCATACTGGTGTGTGGGGCGGCCATACTGGTGTTGGGGGGGGGGATGTCTCACCAGGTGCAGGATGGCGGCCAGGATGCGGCGCACGGAGCCCATCTCCTCCGGGGAGAAGCCGATGACGGTCATCGCCTCCTCCACCGCCCGGTAACCGCCCGCGTCGTCCCCGCAGGCCTGGGGACAGGGTCGGGGGTTGCGGGGGGAGGACACGTGAGGGGCCGAGACCCACCCCGGGACCCCCGGGTCACATCCCCCCCCCCCAGTCCCTGCTCCCCACCCACCCCCAGCCCCACTCACGCTGCTCCGGGCGCCCTCCTGGGTGTAGCGGTAGGCGCCGGGGTCCCGGCAGAGGTGCAGCGCGGCCAGCAGCGCCGGCGGAGCTCCCAGCAGCAGCTATGGGGTGGGGGGGTGGGGGGCGTCAGCACCGCGGGGGTGCGGGGTGTCCCCCACCCGGCCCGTCTGGTGACGGGCTGTCCCCCCCCTGCCTTGTCACATACTGTCCTGTCCCACCCCATCCCACCCCACCCCATCCATCCTGACCTGTCCTGTCTCACCCCATCTCCCATCCATCCCCATCCCATTTATCCCATGCACCCCGTCCCATAGATCCCATCCGTCCCACCTGTCCAATCCCATCCCATCCCAACCCCATCCATCCTGCCCTTCTCAACCCATCCATCCCATCCCCATCTCATCCCATAGATCCCATCTCCCATCCCATCCATCCCGTCCTTCTCAACCCAACTATTCCGTCCCCATCTCATCCCATAGACCCCATCTCTCATCCATCCCATCCCCATCTCATCCCATAGATCCCATCTCCCATCCCATCCATCCCATCCCAACCTTTTCATCCCATCTCATCCCATAGATCCCATCTCCCATCCCATCCATCCCGTCCTTCTCAACCCAACTATTCCGTCCCCATCTCACCCCATAGACCCCATCTCTCATCCATCCCGTCCCCATCTCATCCCATAGGTCCCATCTCCCATCCCATCCATCCCGTCCTTCTCAATCCAACTATTCTGTCCCCATCTCATTCCATAGATCCCATCTCCCATCCCATCCATCCCACCCCAATTTTTTCATCCCATTCATCCCGTCCCCATGTCATCCCATAGATCCCATCCATCCCATCCCCACCCCATCCATGTCAACCCAACCATTCCGTCCCCATCTCATCCCATAGATCTCAACTCCCATCCATCCCATCCCAATCTTTTCATCCCATCCATCCTTTCCCCATCTCATCCCATAGATCCCACCTCCCCTCCCATCCATCTCATCCCATACGATAGATCCCATCTCTCCAATCCACCCATCCCATCCCATAGATCTCATCCATCCCATCCCCAGCTCATCCCATAGATCCCATCCATCCCATCCCCATGTATTCCCCATCTCATCCCATCCCAGCCTTCTCATCCCATCCATCTTGTCCCCATCCTATCCCCATCTCATCCTATAGATCCCATCCATCCCATCGCAGCCTTCTCATCCCATCCGTCCCATCCCCATCATATCCCCATCTCATCCTATAGATCCCATCCATCCCATCCCCATGGCATCCCCAACTCATCTCATCCTGTCCCCATCACATCAAACCCATCCATCCCACCTCACCCCATCCCATAGATCTCACCTATCCCACCCCAAACCTTTTCATCCCATCCCCATCCCATCCTGTAGATCCCATCCTTTCCATCCCATCCTCATCTCATCCTGTAGATCCCATCCCAACCTTCTCATCTCATCCACATCCCATCCTGTAGATCCCACCCATCCCATCCTAACCTCCTCATCCCATCCTCTAGATCCCATCCATCCCATCCCAACCTTCTCATCCCATCCTATAGATCCCATCCCATCCCAACCTTCTCATCCCATCCTCATCCCATCCTGTAGATCCCATCCCAACCTTTTCATCCCATCCTCATCCCACTCTATAGATCCCATCCATCCCATCCCAACCTCCTCATCCCATCCTCATCCCATCCTATAGATCCCATCCATCCCATCCCAACCTCCTCATCCCATCCTATAGATCCCATCCATCCCATCCCAACCTTCTTATCCCATACCCATCTCATCCCATAGATTCCATCTATCCCATCCCATCCCTCCTGTCTCCATCCCACCCCACCCCACCCCATCCCCTGGTTCACCTGGTAGAAGGCGTGGAAGTTCCTCTCTCCCGGCTGCTGCTGGAGGATTCGGGACTGGAAGAGGGAGCAGGGGCTGGGTGCCGGGCGGTGCCCACGTGGGACCAGCCCCACCCCCGGGCCGTGCCCCCCCGCGGCACCCCCGCACCTTCTCCAGGAGGTAGTTGTGGATGTGGCCGCCGGTGGGGTCGCCCTTGAAGTCGAAGTTGATGTCCATGTACTTGCCGAAGCGGCTGGAGTTGTCGTTGCGGTTGGTTTTGGCGTTGCCGAAGGCCTCCAGGACGCAGTTGGACTTGAGCAGGACGTTCTTTACCCTGGGTGGCACGGCACGGCATGGCACAGTATGGCAAGGCACGGCACGGCACAGTATGGCATGGCATGGCATGGCATGGCATAGCATGGTATGGCATGGCACGGCATTGGCATGGCACAGTACAGCATGGTATACCACGGTACGGCATGGCATGGCATGGTATGGCATGGCACGGTACGGCACGGCATGGCATGGTACAGCATGGCACGGCATGGTATGGCATTAGCATGGTACGGCATGGCACAACATGGCATGGCACGGTATGGCATGGCATGGTATGGCATGGCACGGTACAGCACGGCATGGCACGGCATTGGCATGGTACAGCATGGCATGGCACAGCATGGCACGCCACGGCATTGGCATGGCCCAGCACGGCATGGCACAGCATGGCATGGCACGGTACAGCACGGCACGGCACGGCACTGGCATGGTACAGCATGGCATGGCACAGCATGTCACGCCATGGTACGGCATGCCACGGCATGGTACGGTATTGGCATGGCACAGCATGGCATGGCACGGTACGGCACGGCATGCCACGGTATGGCACAACATGGCACGGTACGGCACGACACGGCACGGTACGGCATTGGCATGTCCCAGCATGGCATGGCACAGTACGGCATAGCATGGCACAGTACGGCGTTGGCATGGCACGGTACGGCATGACACGGCATGGCACGGTACGGCACCGCAGGGCTGCAGCCTCACCGATGGACACGGGACACGACACCCCTGGGCCCCCACCCCCACCCCCGTCCGGCCATGGGGTGCCCCAAGCTCCTCACACCCCCCCTCTGGACATGGGGCACCCTCGGGCGTCCCAGGGCCGCCCCACAGGTCCGTGGGGAACCCCTGGTCACCCTACACCATCCCTATGGATGTGGGGCACCCCAGGACCCTCCAGGAGCACCCCACAGGCATGGGGCAACCCAGGACCACCCCACGGGCACGGGGCACCCCAAGTCACCCCGGACCATCCTTATGGGCATAGGGCACCCCAGGACCCTCCAGGATCACCCCACAGGGATGGGGCACCCTTGGTCACCCCACACCTTCCCCATGGGTGTGGGACACCCCAGGACTACCCCACAGGTCCATGGGGCACCCCTGGTCACCCTACACGATCCCTATAGGCACAGGGCATCCTAGGGCCTCCCAGGACCACCCCACGGGCATGGGGCACCCCTGGGTGCCCCACAACTTCTCTATGGGTATGGGCCACCCCACGACCACCCTCGTCCCCCCACCATCCCTATAGACATGGGGACCCTCCAGAAACACCCCACCGGGATGGGGCACCCCTGGTTGCCCCACACCTTCCCTATGGTCATGGGGCACCCCAGGGCCTCCCAGGACCACCCCATGGGCATGGGGAACCCCTAGTCGCCCCATACCTTCCCTACAGACATGGACCACCACAGGACCCTTCAGAACCACCCCACAGGCATGGGGCACCCCTGGTTGCCCCAGACCATCCCTATGGACATGGGGCACCCCAGGGCCTCCCAGGACCACCCCACAGGCATGGGGCACCCCTGGTTGCCCCAGACCTTCTCTATGGGTGTGGGGCACCCCAGGGTCACCTCATGGTCACGGGGCACCCCTGGTTCCCCCACCATCCCTATAGACATGGGGCACACCAGGACCCTCCAGAACTACCCCATAGGGATGGGGCACCCCTGGTTCCCCAAACCTCCCCTATGGGCATGGGACACCCCTCATCACCCTATAGGCCCATAGGGCACCCACGGTTCCCCCCACATCATCCCTATGGGCATGGGGCACCCCAGAACCCTGCAGGAGCGCCCCACGGGCATGGGGCACCCATGGTTGCCCCAGACCATCCCTATGGACACAGGGCACCCCAGGGCCTCCTAGGACCACCCCACAGGCATGGGGCACCCCTGGTTGCCCCAGACCATCCCTATGGACATGGGGCACCCCAGGGCCTCCCAGGACCACCCCACAGGCATGGGGCACCCCTGGTTGCCCCAGACCTTCTCTATGGGTGTGGGGCACCCCAGGGTCACCTCATGGTCACGGGGCACCCCTGGTTCCCCCACCATCCCTATAGACATGGGGCACACCAGGACCCTCCAGAACCACCCCATAGGGATGGGGCACCCCTGGTTCCCCAAACCTCCCCTATGGGCATGGGACACCCCTCATCACCCTATAGGCCCATAGGGCACCCCCGGTTCCCCCCACATCATCCCTATGGGCATGGGGCACCCCAGAACCCTCCAGGAGCACCCCACGGGCATGGGGCACCCATGGTTGCCCCAGACCATCCCTATGGACACGGGGCACCCCAGGGCCTCCCAGGACCACCCCACAGGCATGGGGCACCCCTGGTTGCCCCAGGCCATCCCTATGGACATGGGGCACCCCAGGGCCTCCCAGGACCACCCCACAGGCATGGGGCACCCCTGGTTGCCCCAGACCTTCTCTATGGGTGTGGGGCACCCCAGGGTCACCTCACGGTCACGGGGCACCCCTGGTTCCCCCACCATCCCTATAGACATGGGGCACACCAGGACCCTCTAGAACCACCCCACAGACATGGAGCACCCCTGGTTGCTCCACCCCACAGGCATGGGGCACCCTGTTCCCCCTCACCCTGACCCCACAGGCAGGGGCTCCCTCCCCCCCAACCCACGGCAGATCCATGAGGGCTGTGCCCCACCACCCATCCCTCCCGCCAGCGCCGTGGGGCCGGACTCACCTCTCCACCTCAGCGCGCTGGGTGGGGTTGGTGATGGCGGCGATGTACTGCATGATGTACTTGCTGGCCTCCGTCTTGCCCGCCCCGCTCTCACCTGGCAGGGAGGGCAGGGGCTGGGCAAGGGCACCTGCCAGAGGGTGCCCACCCCCGCCCCCCCCACCTGCCCCACAACCGCCACCATGTCCCTACCCGAGATGACGATGCAGGTGTCCTTGGCGCGGCGCTTCATGGCCTTGTAGGCGGCGTCGGCCAGGGCGAAGAGGTGGGGCGGGCGCTCGTAGAGCTCGCGGCCGCGGTAGCGCTCCACCGCCGGCGGGCCGTACAGCGCCAGCGCCCGGTACGGGTTCACCGCCACCACCACCTCGCCGATGTAGGTGTAGATGCAGCCCTGCGAGAACCTGTGCGGAGGGGTGGCCGTGGGGTGGGCTGTGGGGCTGGTGGGGCACCCTGCGGGGTGCTGTGCTGTGGCGTGGCACCCTGTGACATGAGGCAGGGTGCCCTGCGGGGTGTTGTGCCATGGGGTGACACCCTGCAGGGTGCTGGACAATGGGGTGGCACCCTGTGCCATGGGGCAGGATGGTGCTGTGCCGTGGGGTGACACCCTGCAGAGCGCCGAGTCATGGGGCAGGGATGGTGCTGTGGGGCAGGGTGGCACCTTGGGGGGTGCTGTGGCATGGGGCAGCACCCTGTGCCACGGGTCGGGATGGTGCTGCGCAGTGGGGTGACCCCCTGTGGGGTGCTGTGCCGCGGGGTGGCACTCTGCAGGGTGCTGTGCCATGGGGTACAATGGCACCCTGTGCCGTGGGGCGGGATGGTGCTGTGCTATGGGGTGAGGGGGCACCCTGCAGGATGCTCTGCCATGGGGCAGGATGCACAGTCCATGGGGTGCTGTGCTGTCAGGCAGGGTGACGCCCTGCAGGGCGCTGAGCTATGGGGCGGGACAGCGTGAGGTACTGTGTGTCAGGGTGGCATCCTGTGGGGTGATGTGCCGTGGGGCAGGATGCACGCCCTGCAGAGCCATGGGGCTCTCCACGGGGCTTACCCGCCCTCCCCGAGAACTGCGCTATGGGACAGAGCCACGCACCGTGGGGCTGGGCGGTGCCGTGGGGCAGCCGGAGAGTGGCTCTTCCTACAGGCAGCACCTGCAGGCGCCAGAGCGGGCAAGAAACACGGGGGGACCCCTGGGTGGGACACGCAAGTGTGTACCCCCCTCCCCACATCAGCCCCCCAACCCGCTCCGGGGGGCAGGTGTGCCTCAGTTTCCCCCCACTGGCAGCGCGGCACCGCCCAGATGCTTCCTGCAGAGCTGGGGTTTGGTACCGGGCGCTTCCGCATCCCCTAAGGGACACGGGGTCCCTGGTGTCCCCGCCATCACCGCGACGCCAGGACCCACGTCCCGGCTGCCGTGTGGGCGATGCTGGGGGGGGATGTCTCACAGCACCGGGAACCACCAGCACCCACCTCGGGGTGTCCCCGCCATCACCCACCCACCCACCGGTGCATCCCCTGCGCCCCGTCCCCGTACCGCAGGCGCAGGTTCTCCAGGAACTGCTCCATGGTCACCTCGTCCAGCAGGACGAAGTCGGCTTTGCCGAATTCGGGACCCTCCAGCTCCGCCATGCCGCGCCCGCCGCGCACCCACTTCCCCCCACCCCTCACCGGCTTCCTGCACCGCCAACGACCGCCGAGGCCACTGCGCAGGCGCGGAGAAGACCCGGTGTCATCGCCACCACCCATGGGTGACGGTTGGGTGGCCCTGGGGCTGGGGACACATACATTTGTGGGGTGGGGGACTTCGCCTCACGCCCCCCAGGGTGGATGTTGACCATCACCGTGCCGGCAGCCAGCCCCACGGCGAAGGGTGGGCGAGGGACATGTGGGGCAGAGGCGCCGTGGGGCTGCATCACCCTCAAGCCACCGCGCCCCCGTCCCCCGGTTTGTGGTTACGGGGTGTCACTTCCCTCCGGTGCCGATCTGGCGCCTGGTTGCATCCGGGGGGGACGCCGCGGTGATGGTCGCTGGGGACATCGCGGTGTCCCCCAAACCCGTCACCGTGTGTCCCCTTCCCCATTTCCACACCGTGCCACAAAATCCCACCGGGAAACCAGCTATTTATTGGAAAAACGGGAAATTGTTTATTAAGATGCCAGAATTGCCCGTTGTCATCCCAGTATCCCCAGTTTAAATCTGGGAGGACAAGTCAAGGCGAGGATCAACGGAGAGGGGACCCCCGTGCCGGTATCCAGCTGGAAAAGAAGGGGGGTGATCGTTAAGATAATGAGGATTACGGTGCTAACGAGGTGGGGAATTAATGAAGGACTTGGCCAACAGCCCCTCACCACCAGGATACAAATTTCACAGCTCCACTTGCCATTATCGAGGCAAACCAGCACTCACCAGTATTCCCAGTTCCAGTTTTTAACCAAGAAATTATTCCCACTAAAGCCCAGTAACCAAAAAAAAAAAAACTCCTTACCAAGCGAACAAGGAACGCGGTGAGCTTTTCCGGAGTGCTGCCACACCGTTTTCCCAGCGGTTGGGCCGAAAATGTGCGATCTTGCCGGATTTTCACCTAAAAACGAAGATCACGTCGGTGGTGGGGGAATAAATCCTGCTGGGATGAAGGGATCGGGCTGGATTATGGGGGGGTCCTTCTGCTCCCCATCCTTGACATCCAGTTCAGGGGCTGGGTAACCGGGGGACAACTGGTGTTACCAGTAAAGACGGAGGCAAAACGTGAAGTCGTGAGACCCCCCCTGCTCCCCCTGCAGCGCTGCCTCCGGCTCCGGGGCCTCAGCACAGGAGAGACACGGAGCTGTTGGAGCGGGGCCAGAGGAGGCCCCGGAGATGCTGGGAGGGCTGGAGCCCCTCTGCTGTGGGGACAGGCTGAGAGAGCTGGGGGGGTTCAGCCTGGAGAAGAGAAGGCTCCGCGGAGACCTTTAGACCTTCCAGTCCCTCAAGGGGCTCCAGGAAAGCTGGGGAGGGACTCTGGAGCAGGGAGGGGAGCCATGGGACAAGGGGGAAGGGTTTTCCACTGACAGAGGGGAGATTTAGGCGAGATATTGGGAAGAAATTGTCTGCTGTGAGGGTGGTGAGCCCCTGGCCCAGGCTGCCCAGAGAAGCTGTGGCTGCCCCATCCCTGGAGGGGTTCAAGGCCAGGTTGGCCGGGGCTTGGAGCAACCTGGGCTGGTGGGAGGTGTCCCTGCCCAGGGCAGGGGGTGGCGCTGGATGGTCTTTAAGGTCCCTTCCCACCCAAACCAGCCTGTGATTCTACTAGTAAAGACCAAGGCACAGAAGGCAATTAATACCTCGGCCTTTCTCACGATGTCTCCCACCCCATCCCACAGAGCTTGGAGATCCTCCTTAGCCCTCCTTCGCTTGCTAATGAATTTACAGAAACATTTTTTTATTGTCTTTTATGGCAGTAGCCAGATTAAGTAGCCAGGACAGCCCCACTGAACCCACCTTCTCCTTCACAGCAGCTTCCTACATCCCTCTAGATCATCGGACAGGGAGCCTGCAATGGGAGAGGGAAAGAATGGCATCAGTAAGGCCAGAGGAGGAGGCAGGGAACGTCGCCTGGGCCTCCATCTCCCCTGAGACATGGCGTGTCCGGGATTTCTATAACCCCTCCCCGGGAATGGCGGGGAGAGGCCTCAAACCGTCCCAGGGCTGCTCTGGCAAGCGCTGTAGGAATGGCGGGGGCCACCCCAGGCCCCCCCACGCTGGAAGGCTTGCGGCAAGGAAGTGCCATGGAGGCCCCACCATGTCGGTGGTGGCCAAATAAATCCCAATGGGATAAAAGGATTGAGCTGCGCGGCTCTCCGTGTCCCGCCGTCCTCCCAGATTACAGCTCTCCCGTGGGATTTCAGCCCCGAGAGACTCGCCTGCTGGTTAATGACGGGACAAGGCCTTTGCGGCTGCGTTTAGTAAAGCTAATGACAGAAAATTAAGCCAATTATGGTGACAAGGGGGAGTGTGGAACACAACCCTCACAGGACAGGCCCCTTGAACCCACCTCCTTCTTCCCGGTGGCTTCCTACATCTCTCCGGGATCATCGGACAGGGAGCCTGTAACGGGAGAGGGAGAGAATAGCACCAGTGGAGCCGGAGCTCCCCCAGGGATCCCCCATCTCCCCTTGGACATGGCGTGTCCGGGATTTCTATAACCCCTCCCCGGGAATGGCGGGGAGAGGCCTCAAACCGTCCCAGGGCTGCTCTGGCAAGCGCTGTAGGAATGGCGGGGGCCACCCCAGGCCCCCCCACGCTGGAAGGCTTGCGGTAAGGAAGCGTTGTGGGCACCCAACCCCAGCAGTGGTGGCCAAATAAACCCCACTGGGACAAAGGGATCGGGCTGCGCGGCTCTCCGTGCCCCGCCAGGCTCCCAGATTACAGCTCTCCCGTGGGATTTCAGCCCCGAGAGACTCGCCTGCTGGTTAATGATGGGACAAGGCCTTGGCGGCTGTGTTTAGCAGAGCTAATGACCGAAAATTAAGCTAATTATGGTGACAAGGGGGAATGTGCAACACAACTCCCAAGGACAGGCCCCTTGAACTCACCTCCTCCTTCCCGGCGGCTTCCTACATTTGGGATCATCGGACACGGAGCCTGCAATGGGAGAGGGAGAGAATGGCATCAGCGGGGCCAGAGCTCCCCCAGGGATCCCTCATCTCCCCTCGGACATGGCGTGTCCGGGATTTCTATAACCCCTCCCCGGGAATGGCGGGGAGAGGCCTCAAACCGTCCCGGAGCTGCTCTGGCAAGCGCTGTAGGAATGGCGGGGGCCACCCCAGGCCCCCCCACGCTGGAAGGCCTGCGGGGGAGGAAGGGGAGGGGGGGCTCATGCAGCTCACCCCCTCGTCCCGCTGATCCCCGTTCCCCCCGGGGACACTCCATTTCCCCCCCGCGGCGATCCCCGTCCCCCCTCGGTGAAGGCCCCCCACGCGGCCCGTGGAGGACTACCCTTCCCAGCATGCACCGCGCCCCTCATCACCTCACAGCGGCGGCGGAGCCCAACGGTGCCGCAGGCGCCTCGCATAGCCTCGCCCCGCCCCGCCATGTTCCGCTCCCCTCCCGGTCCCCGGCATCGGCCCCGGTGGCGGATGGTGGCGGATGGTGGCGGATGCGGCCGGGCCGCGCAGCCTTCCCCCACCCGCCTCTGCCGCCGCCATGGCTGAGGGCCGGGGCTCACGCCGGCGTGTGACGTCAGCGCGCCGCGGGACAGCACCGCCTGGCGGCGGGTGGGAGGCCTGCGCATGCGCAAAGAGGCGGAGCCAGACCGATGAGTGGGCGGGGACAACGTGGTGGGCGGGGCCACGCCCATAAGCCGTGCTCAATAGAGGGCGGGGCTTAGGGCGATGGGCGGGGCTAGAGGTCGTGGGCCTGGCGGCCAGCGCACGCGCAGTGCGTCGGGCAGGGAGGACTGACGTCAGTCCTCCGGGCGCGCGCGCGGGGCACGCCGGGAAGCCGCCGCCCAAGATGGCGGCAGGATTGAAAAGTTGTCGGTGGGGCTGAGGCGGGTCCGGGCGGGCTGGGAGCGGGGGCCGAGCCCTGGGTGGGTTCTATGGCCGCTCCCGGGCAGTGAGGCCGGGCTCCGCCGCGCACACAGGCCGGGAGAGCACGGCCGCTGCGGGGATGCCCCGGGGGGGGCCCGGGCCGCCGCCGCCGGAGACATGGAGGAGGAGGGCAAGAAAGGCAAGAAGGTGAGAGCGGAGCGTCCCCGGGGCTCCTCGCCGCCGTGAGGCACGACTGTGCTCTCTGGAGAAGGGTCCTCCGTCAGCCTTGGGCCTGGGGCTGTCCCGTCCCAGGGGTTGTGGCTGGCTGGGCCCTCTGTGGTCCGCGGCCTGTGGTCCTGGAGCCCTCCCGGTGTTGTCTGGAGCCTCCCTTGGCTTCTCCAGGCCTCATCCCCTTACTGGAGTGGCTTCAGGCTCGGTCCTGGCTGAACTGAGCATCTTCCTGGTGGTGTGGTGGCTCTGAGGGCTGGGGCCTTGCTTCGCAGGGGGATGGAGCCCCTCTGCTGTGGGGACAGGCTGAGAGAGCTGGGGGGGTTCAGCCTGGAGAAGAGAAGGTTCCGGGGAGACCTTCCAGCCCCTTCCAGTCCTTCAAGGGGCTCCAGGAAAGCTGGGGAGGGACTCTGGATGAGGGAGGGGAGCCATGGGACGAGGGGGAAGGGTTTTCCACTGACAGAGGGGAGACTGAGATGAGATGTGAGGCAGAAATTGTTTGCTGTGAGGGGGGTGAGCCCCTGGCCCAGGTTGCCCAGAGAAGCTGTGGCTGCCCCATCCCTGGAGGGGTTCAAGGGCAGATTGGACGGGGCTTGGAGCAACGTGGTGTGGTGGGAGGTGTCCCTGCCCAGGGCAGGGGGTGGAATGAGATGATCTTTAAGGTCCCTTCCCACCCAAACCAGTCTGTGATTCTCTCCACTAAAAATCCCTTCTTTTTTTGTCTGAGTGTAGGGCTTGGGGGAGTGCTGCTATGGCCTCGCTGCCTTCCTGCCACCCTCCCATGCTTAGATCACCCTCCTCTTCTCGTCTCCTGGCACCCGTCAAGGCTTGGGGGCTGATTTACCCTTCTGGTTCTCCATCCAGGCTGCAGATGAGATGGTTGGTTAATGAAAAGGCTTTATATATCCTGTGAAACAGTGCTAGATTGTCTTATCTACTGGTTGTGGTACTGAACTGGGAGTGCTCTATATGCATATCTGTTTTATGTTTTTGTATATATATATATATATTGAGTCAACTATAGTCAGGGCTGCTGCGCTGTAAGCGCCTCAGAGGTCTGCAAGCTGTGTCTGCGTTGACGGCAACCAGGCTGCTCTAGTTTCTCTTGTTTAAACCCATTTTTATGTCGTGTGGGGGAGGCGAAGCTCGAGCTGAAGCCTGAGGCTTGCTGCAAGCAATGCTCCCTGAGTGAGGGGGGGAATTGACTCTTTGTAAAATAAACCCTTCCCTCGGTTTGGTGACATAACTTGGGAGAGCGAACAAGTTATTTTTATTTGCTTTGGGGGCACCTGCAGTAACGGCGATTTCAGAAGGTGGCAGCAGAGTCTCCTGCTGAAGCTCTGGTTTGAAGTGATCGGAATAATCACAGAATTAGAAATATGGAGTGGCTTTTTTTTCTGGAGTTACCGTACAGGCTTCCCAAAGCTGGAAAATAAAACCACCGACATCCCCTTGCGATGTCTGGTGACCTGTGTGTGGCATGGCAGGATCTGCAGCACAGGTGGGAAGGGGAATTATTCATCTGGATATGTCGTGTTCCTGCTTTCTGGAAGAAGCAACTCCAGATGCTCCCTCCTGGGGCCGCAGATAATTGTAGGGTAACTTTAGATGTAAGTAAATGCCTGTTCTTTGCGGTAGGCAGGGACTGCAGGGCTGGAAGTGGTGCTCAACTCAAATATGTAGACAAGATGTGATACGTTGTAGAAGTGGAATCAACTCTTTACTCTGCTGAAAACTGTTTTTCTGCTACGTGGGAGAAATCTGGGTGTTTTTGCCTTAGGAAATGGCGCTTTCCCAAAATGCGGTTTATTTCTGTGGCTGGAGAGAGAGCGCTGTCGTACCGGCTGGCATTATCTATGACCTTTGTGCTGCCATCCAGGGGCTTTTAGTGGGAGAAGAAGCAGCCGGCTTCTGGAGTTGCGGATCCTTGGGATGGCTGAGGTGGCAGGGACCTCTGGAGATGGCCTAATCCAGCCTTCTGTGGGGAGCAGACCGTGTCGTGCTGGGTTTTGAGTGTCTCCAAGGATGAAGACTCCGCAGTCCATGCGGGCAGCTTGTTCCATGTTCACCCTCATGCGAAATAAAGTTGTTGAGGTTTTTTTCTTATGCTTGAATGGGATTTGTTGCGTTCCAGTTCATGCCCGTTCCCTAATGTCACTGGGCGGTGACAGGACATGGAGGGACTGGGTGGATTCTTCTTTATTCCCCCACCAGGTCCTCGTACATGCTGATGTGATCCCCCCAACCTCCTCCAGGCTGGATGATCCCGCCTCTCCTCATGTGATAGATGCTCTGATCCCTAAACCCTCCTTGCAGCCTTTCCCTAGACCTGTTCCCACATGTTCCGGTCTCTTGTGTACTGGTGACCCCAGACCTGGCCGCTCTGGTCCCCCCCCTCTACTTCCCTGCTGTCTTGTAGGTGATCCCGACGGATGAGGAGCTCCCTGAGGCCCGCAGGAGTGTGGCTGCAGCTGGGGAACTCGGTGTTGCACAGAGGTGGCATCTCCTGGGCCAACGCACGGGCTTACGGAGCTTCCTGGATGCGAGTTTTCCATTGTAGTGGTGATTAATTAACCCTTGGAGTGGGCACCTCTGACTTGTTTGAGCTTTAATTAACCAAACAGGGTTAATTTGGTGGTGGAGAGTGGTGTATTCATCTGCTGTGCTGCAAAGGTTCCCAGCTGCAGGGGAAAACCTCTTCTTCCCATTTTTTTTTTTTCACATGCTGTAGATTATTGCAAAAGACAGGTGTTCAGCCACCAGCATTTTGGGCTGAAACAGGGCAATTGAGTTTCTTTAGTGCTGCTCCGAAGGGGTATTAGGGCAGGTTTGGTCAGGACTAGGGAGAAAATCCCAGCCCTGCTTTGGGGCTGACTCCAGCTTTAGACAAAGCACGTACTTGGTAAACTGGAGCCCTGGAAATCCAGCCAGGAGCTTGTGTTCCCTGGCTCTCGCTTCCGGTGGCTCACGCCAGCCAGGCTGTCCCAACCGGAATATGGCAGTGGTGGGACGGAGCACATCCAGCCCGCTTTTGGCTGTGGTCACGAGAGCAGGTTTGGGATAAAACACCCGTTTCTCGCTAATTTTATGAGGAAGGGTGGATCGATTCGGAGCATGTTGGCTCTGGCTGCGCCATGAGGACATGTGGCTTCCTTGGTGCTTGCCGGGGCAGTCAGCTGGGCTGTGGGAATCTGCCTGGAGCTGTGAGCCTCCGGTGAGGATGGATGTTCCTGGCACGCCCCTTCCTGGAAAGAGAAGAGGTGGAGGGAGGACAGAGGCAGATTTCTTGGTTATTCTTTCTCTGTAGAGAGGATTTTCCTGCCGGTCTCTGTCGCGGAGGCTCTTACAACACGGGAAATCTGAAGGGTGGCTGTCGGACTGCTGCGGGTGATCCAGTGCAGAGTGCCTGCGTGGTTTTCCCAAAGTAATTCTCTGGGGGTAGCACCAGATACTTTGGGTGGGAAAGAACCTTTAAAGACCATCTCGTTTCAACTCCCTGCCCTGGGCAGGGACACCTCCCACCAGCCCAGGTTGCTCCAAGCCCTGTCCAACCTGCCCTTGAACCCCTCCAGGGATGGGGCAGCCACAGCTTCTCTGGGCAACCTGGGCCAGGGGCTCACCCCCCTCACAGCCAACAATTTCTGCCTCACATCTCATCTCAATCTCCCCTCTTTTAGTGGAAAACCCTTCCCCCTCGTCCCATGGCTCCCCTCCCTGCTCCAGAGTCCCTCCCCAGCTTTCCTGGAGCCCCTTGAGGGACTGGAAGGGGCTGGAAGGTC
Organism: Larus michahellis; assembly: GCF_964199755.1. Taxonomy (NCBI): domain Eukaryota; kingdom Metazoa; phylum Chordata; class Aves; order Charadriiformes; family Laridae; genus Larus; species Larus michahellis. Next base: position 1,625,646 of record NC_133897.1, read on the forward strand.
TCCCCGGAGCCTTCTCTTCTCCAGGCTGAACCCCCCCAGCTCTCTCAGCCTATCTTCACATCGCCCGTTTCACTACTGTTAGCATAAAATTCCTGACTTCTCTAGCTCAGGTATGCCCTAGATCTCTAGCGTTGGTTCATTTTGCCTCTTCCCAGGCCTCTCGCAGCCACTTTGGCAGTTGCCGGATCTTCCTCGTAAAGCTCATCTCGATCTGTAGCACTGAATTCTTTGTGGTTTTAAATGCCGGTTAATATTGAGGATATTGGCCAGTCCAGCAATTCCTTCTCGTGCAGATCATTGGGAAACGTCTGCCAAAACTGAGCTTGTAACTCCGAAGTGTGCTTCGCTCCACGCCAGAGGACTTGGGCGGCAGGGTCCTGTTCCGCACTGGTGTTTGTGGGAGGGAATGGAAAGCCAAGAAGCTTCTGGGGGGGGAAGCAAAGTGGTTATTAAAGAGCTGAAATAGAGATGGTTCTTCTTGAAGCTGGCTGCAGGGCGAGCGCCCAGCCTTAATATAAAAAATATTGAGGGGCTGAGCTTGAAGTAACAGCTCTGGGGGAGTTTCTCCTTTCAGAAGCCTCTTGAGCTTCCTTTGCTATCCTGAATATCCAGCTTGTTCATGCCGGAATAACCACTGGGCTTTGACAAACCCCTCACCCGCGTTCCTGTCTGAGAGTCTATTACTGCAGGAATGGTTCTTCCATGACTTCACTTATTTAGGCCACTTGAGTGAATGCAGTATCTGTATTTTTAGCTTGCTGGGAGGTTTTTAGGCTGATGGAAGCATCCGTATCGACTCAGACCCTACAACGCTTTGCGTACGGAGCCTGGGTCTGTACTTCCAGCTAAAGCAAGCTGTGGGGAGAGCATTCCTGTAGGCTCTGTCACCCATTGCTCTTTTCTGTTCCAAAACCCGATCCCCAGCCCTTCTGGGATGAGTAAATCTGTCGGGTGGGCTGTGACTCCTTGTGATAAAGCTGCTACTGTCACTGGTGGCTGCTTGGTCACTTCACGCCTTGCTCCAAAGCCGTGCTGTGAGCTCCTTTCTCTGCTCCCTGTACCCGTGCAGGAATCTGAGCTGTAATCTGAAAACCTTTTTCCAGAGTAACCGCAGAGTCCGTGGTCCCAGGAGCGCTGCCGCCTTCTCCTTTGCTCCTGGTGTGTCCCTTGTCCCCAGGCTCACGGTGCTGCTCACGAGGAGATGTGACTTGTGGTGGCAACACGGCAGAAGCTGCCCAAGTATCTGCCGACAGGAGCCTGGCTTCTGAGCTCCCCTCACCGACAGATCTAGCTTGAAGTGTTTGTGCTGATTAAAATAATGTGGTTTAAAGTACAGCCGGGGTCCAGCTGTGAGAGATCCTCTTGAGACTCCTCTTACCAAGCCTTGAGACGCACCAGGCTCCCGAAGCGGGGAACAGATGGAATGCGAATGCCTGGTTGAGGCGCTGCCCTTCCTACTCTGTGCTTTAATCCAAAGGCCTGGGCTCTTCAGCTGCTGCGGAACCGAACAGCACTTATGAGGCTATCCCTGGCTCTCCTGCCCGGAGAGCGGTCTCCAGTCCTCCTCTGTGGCCAGAACATCACTCATTGTGTACCGTAGCTGATGTTTCCAGATAACAGACTCATCTGAAGTGGCTAATAGTTGATCTCTCTGCTGCACTGCTTTGTGCAAGCCTCAATGGGACTTGTGCAGGTGGGAACAACTGAAGATCCGCAATATGGCTCTGTGACACCCTCTGGGTTTCCATTGCTTATCCCGTTAAACTTTAACAGTCCCAGTTACAAACCCTGGTGCTGTTTCAGACGAAGCTTGGGAAAATTCCCAAGTGCAACTCGGCGTTTTCCCTAATCGCACTTAAAATCTCTTGCCTGTGCTCAGCAGCTCAAGCAGGAGTAAATTGGGTGTCCCTGTTCCCTCCGAAGGGGTGGCCTCTGGGTTGGGAAATGGGCTTTTTCATTTTTGAGAGCCCTCGCATGATCTAAGTCTTCGTGGGGAAGCCGGCCGACCCGCTAGACTGGGTTTTACCAGCTGCTCTCCTTTGAAGTGCCGGCGCTTGGCTGGCCGCGGGGCTCAGCGGAACGGTCCTGTCCTTGCTGTTCTTGGCTGCTTTTGGCCTTGGCCCAGTTATGAGCAGGGAATTGTTCTTTTTTTCCTCTTCTCAGGGTTTCCTCCTGCCTCCGGAGGAAGCCAAAAAATTCTCTGGAAAATGAGCCAAGGCTGAATGGAGGTGGGATTGTCTTGGGTTTAGGCTTGAAGGGGGGAAATGTGGGGTAAAAGCTGTCTGGGAGGGAAAGGGGCAGGAGAGATGGGGCTCTGGTATGTTGGCTTCAAACAGGACAGGTCTTGTGCCCTGCTCTGGGTGGTGGCATCTTCCTCTTGCTGCTGCTGAAATTCTGCTACTTGGCATGGAGGTTTGGATGGTTCTGGTGGACCTTGTGGTGCCACACAACTGTACTTGTCCAACTTGCAGCTTTTTATAAAGCATTTACTTCAAGAATTAAACATCAGTGTGCTTCTAAAGGCCTGTGAAAGTTGGGGCTCACCCAGCTGAAGTTCAGTGTGATGAGTCTGGCTACTTGTAGGGTGCGTTTTAGTCTTGCCCATGTCCTACTTGGAGACCCTCTGCCCTGTCTGGGGCAGAGTGAGGACCTGTGGTGTCATGAAGGACTGGAAGACTCTGGAAAAATGTGTTGGTGTTATCCTGCAGCGTATGGAGCTTTGCTCCCACCTCTCCCAGTGCTCTGGGATGCTGGTGGAGTCCTCTCCTCGCGTGGTGGGTCACCTTTTCCAGCTTGGGGGTCTCAGCTGTGGTGGGAACTGTGGTATGGGACATCTCCAGCAGCCCCTCTCCTGGCCTTAGGTATATACCCCCTGGCTGGAGGGACAAGAGTGGCTGTAGGTGGGCATGGAGCTGTGGTGTAGGTGGGCATGGAGCTGTGGTGTAGGTGGGCATGGAGCACACCTCACGTGGTGCTCGCTTAGGAGAACTTACCCTGAGGATCAGGGAGGGCTTCACAGCAGGGCTATCCTTCTCCCTCACTGCTTGTATCCCGCTGACCTTGTGCCTCTCGTGGTAGGTGGGATCATCCTGCGTGTTCAATAGTTGTGTGGCCGCAGTGGCGTGCTGCTGCTGTGGGTCTCAGGGGGCTGGGTGGGAACTCAGGCATGTCTCAAACACAATGTACATCCCCAAAATAGGGACACTGGAAGCTTGAGAGGCCACTTGAGACCCGCCGCTTGACTCGGTTAAACACAAGACGCCTGGCATTTTTGTGGCGGAGGGTGGTGAGCCTGCTGGGAGGGGCAGCCCTGCTTCCCTCCATCCCAGCTCCTGCCCCGTCCTTGGCACTGGTTCCAGGGCTCGTCTCCTGCCCGCCCGGCTTCCTGCACTGCCCGACGTGTGCCGTGGTGGGAGCAGGACAGCCCTTTCCTCTGGCAGGCGGCCACTTAGATAAGAGGGTCTGCTCTCAGGGCTGTGGCCAGCCTCCCTTGTCTCAAGGCAGACCCTAAAACCAGCGAGGGAGGTCAGCAGACACAGGGATACATTCCCACTTTGCTTCCCTCCTGGAATTGTGGACGTACTGAGCTGGTGCCATGTCTCTAGCTGACCTTTGAGGTTCATAAACTGCTCTGCAGACCAGGCTCCCACCCTGTCCCATGGTGTTCTCCATGGTGTGCTGTTGGGCAGCAGCATGGCTCCTTCACCCTTGGGCTCAGCCTGCTCAGGATTGTGTCACTTCCCCCATCTTGAACTGGGAGATGACCCAGTGCCTTTCCATCAGCATTATAAACATGTCACCGACTTGCAGGGATCTGCAGGTGGCATCTCCTTGGCATTGCTGCTTGTCCAGGCTGAAGGAGGCTTGGTCTAAGTTACGCAGCTCCTCTTGGGCTTGTGGTCAGCCCCATCCTGAGCACCTTCCTGGCTTTCCCAGTCTTCCCCCGTCCCTGGGAGATGGGAGGATCAGAGCGTGGTGTCGGGGTGGTAATTCCAAGAAATGTGGTGTTTTGCTGGGTGGAAGCAGGTGAGACTCTGCCCGGTCAGTGAGGTGGGGAGCGTGCTGTCTGCCTTGCTCCAGGCTCTGCCTCTGCCCAGCTGCTTGGCCGCAGACAAACCTGAAATGTTCTGTTCTTTCCTCATTTCTACCCTTGCTTAAGTGATGTTTTCAGTAAATGTTGCCACCTCACTGATGTCCCTTTTCCAGATGACCAGTGCAGGTTCCTGGGATGGCGTCCTCACCACAAAGACGGACTTTCTGCTGGTCAGGAGCTCCCAGCTCCTCCTCCCTTTTCCCATCCATCCTCGTGTCCTCCCTGGTGCTGGCTGGCACCAGGACATGAATAGCAGCTGTGACTGGAGGCGAGTTCCCCGAGACAGGAGGACAAAGCTCTGCTTCAGGGTCACAGCAGTATCCTGACTTCCAGCTATAGGAAAGACCTTCCAGCTGGCCACAACCTGTGTTTTCGGATGCCCTGTGTTGGCTGCTCTGGCTCCCAGCAGCTGCTGGGGGGTGGGGTGTTTGGTTCGTGTTTGCTTTCACCTGCAAGGATGTGCAGAAATACTTGCCCAAATAGAGCTCCAGGGTGGTAGTGAGGCATCCCCTTGAAGCTGGGGAGATAGCTCTTCTGAAAGATCTGGTTGATACTCACATGCAGCTGGAATGCGTTGTCGTCTTCTGGGTGATCACAGGAAGCAGAGGGAGAGCATCCTGGCTGCTGCTGCTTCTTGCTACCTAGATGTCTCTATTCCTGCTGCTTTCCACCTCTGTGCATGTCCCGGTTGTGGCTCCTATGGGTTTTAAGGATGGAGCAACATGAGGGAGTGGGGCTGGTGGTGAGGGGCGTTGCTGCGGGATCGTCTTTTGGGGGAGCTTATCCAGGGCAAGCGATGACCGTGGCCTGGGGGTGATAGAGGTGACTTATTCTGCCCCCCTACTCTGCTGAGACCCCACCTGGAGTACTGTGTCCAGCTCTGGAGCCCCCAACATAAGAAGGACCTGGAGCTGTTGGAGCAGGGCCAGAGGAGGCCCCGGAGATGCTGGGAGGGCTGGAGCCCCTCTGCTGTGGGGACAGGCTGAGAGAGCTGGGGGGGTTCAGCCTGGAGAAGAGAAGGCTCCGGGGAGACCTTCCAGTCCCTCAAGGGGCTCCAGGAAAGCTGGGGAGGGACTCTGGATCAGGGAGGGGAGCCATGGGACAAGGGGGAAGGGTTTTCCACTGACAGAGGGGAGACTGAGATGAGATATTGGGAAGAAATTGTTGGCTGTGAGGGGGGTGAGCCCCTGGCCCAGGTTGCCCAGAGGAGCTGTGGCTGCCCCATCCCTGGAGGGGTTCAAGGGCAGGTTGGACGGGGCTTGGAGCAACGTGGTGTGGTGGGAGGTGTCCCTGCCCAAGGCAAGGGGGTGGAATGAGATGGTCTTTAAGGTCCCTTCCAACCCAAACCAGTCTGTGATTCTGTTCGGGGTTAAAGCTTCACAATCACGGAAGCTAATGGTTCCACTTGGACCTTCACCCTCTGGTAACCTCCACCGTGCACCCCACCGCTGCTGAGGCCGGCGTGGGAAAAGACAGACCCTGCAGCAGAGCTTAACGTACCACACATTTTCCCTGGGCTCGCATGCCTGGGTTGTTGAAATAGTTTTCCTGTTGTGGGTTTTGCTCGGTACAAAATAACTCTACCGTGTAATTGGGTAAATGGTTGCTTTGCTGTTTGGTCAGAGAATGGCAGACAAAGCTCAAGCTTCTTAAAACTCCGTTGCTGGCACAAGACGCTGGCTGAAGTAACGATGCCGGCTTTCAAAAATGTAACTCGCACTCTGTAAAACTTTCTGTGATGGAAGCCCTGACCCAACACGAGTCTGGGTCCAGCCCCGCGTAAAGGCGTGAGGTATCCTGGACCCTGCAGCCCCAGTTCCTTGTGTCTTGTGGAGCAGCGCTGAAGCCTCTAAAGTCTCCCTTTCGCGTGTGTAACATCCAGAAAGGAGATAAAGGTTTCTATTTCAGAGGCACAGCCTGTTTCTGTGCTGGTGGAAGCCTGAAGCCCTGCAGGAGTAGCACTGTGGGGCGAGATGGTGCCTCTTTAGCCCAGAGACCCCCCTGAACTTGAGCAGTTGCCACATTTCCGACACGTGGACTTGATGCACGGGGACTCGGCAGGCTGGCTGAGCGGCAGACATGAAGCTCTGCCCTGTGGGATGTGTTTCGGTCTGAGGCTCATCTCCACAGACCCATGGCAGGCTGCAGAGCCTGGTTTTCCAGGGATATGACCAGGAAGCCCCCAGGTTTGCTGTGGGGCCACCAGGACCACAAGTCTTAAAGCAGTGACTTAAAAAAGAGTTAGTAACTTGTCTCCTCGGTGGTGGCTCTTCTGCAGAGCCCTAATCCTTTCCCCAGCCTGCAGCATCCCGCTCCCAGGGCAGTGTTTTCAGTATCGCACAGGCTTAATCTCCATTTATTTTACTTTTCACGAAGCCGTATCGGTCTCCGGTGCTTTTTGATCCTTTCACGCTAGGATTTAGTTGCAGCAAAAAAAAAAAAAAGGGGGGGGCAAATCAAAGGAGAAAGTGCTTTGCAGAACCACAGAGTTTAAGCTGGCTCTGGAGCTGCACTGTGGGGGTGTAAGGAGAGGTGGCCACAGGTCTCGTGATGCTGTTGGTGGCCACAGAAAAGCGCTCACCTGGTACTGGCCAAACAGGGAAAACGAGGTATGAAGTTGCACTCTTCCGGGGCTAGCTGGGTGCTTTACTTGGCTACCGTAGGGAAAAACAGTTGCACGCCACTAAATCCCGGTAGGTAACTGGAATATACTCGTAGGCGATGCAGGCGGATCAGCGTTGCTGTGAAACTTTGGAAATGTCAAGCCTGGCGTTCAGCAGAGGTCTTTGAGTCCCGTTTATGCTCAAGCCTGCAGAAAGGGCCGAAAAAATGCAGCGGCAAATTCTGCTTTGTGGGAAGGTGCTGCTACCTGGGGGGGGCACTCTCCGGGACTGGGTTTCAGCTGGAGTTTCCTGGAAGCAAAGCCACAGCTGGCTGACACCTGGGAAGTTTTCCTTTGCCCGTTTTAGGTTTTGGAATGGGAGCTACGGTCCACGGTGCCCAACTGCGTTCACGTCTGCCTGAGGTCTTGTGTTTTGTGCTGTTGACGGCTTCTCTGACGGTAGCTCCTGTTAATCTTCTCTGGCTTGGGCTCTTAGAAACCTGCGGTAGTCGCCCAGCCTGACCCATGCGGGTGTTTTCTAGCCAGTTAGGGTAGGAATAAGATGTTCTCATGTAGCAATAAGTATCCCGAGAGCTCTGTGCGACCAAGATATTGCTGAGGGTCCATGGACACAGAGCAGAGCAGGAGCAACCTTCTCCCCAGCCAATACACCTGGCAAAGGTGAGCGGGTTCATACACCTGAATCCTAACTCTGCATCCGTTTGAGTCTGTAAGTCTCCTGCTGTTAGAATTGTAGAATGCTTTGGGTGGGAAGGGACCTTTAAAGCCCACCCAGTGCCACCCCCTGCCCTGGGCAGGGACACCTCCCACCAGCCCAGGTTGCTCCAAGCCCCGTCCAACCTGGCCTTGAACCCCTCCAGGGATGGGGCAGCCACAGCTTCTCTGGGCAACCTGGGCCAGGGGCTCACCACCCTCACAGCCAACAATTTCTGCCTCACATCTCATCTCAGTCTCCCCTCTGTCAGTGGAAAACCCTTCCCCCTCGTCCCATGGCTCCCCTCCCTCATCCAGAGTCCCTCCCCAGCTTTCCTGGAGCCCCTTGAGGGACTGGAAGGGGCTCCAAGGTCTCCGCGGAGCCTTCTCTTCTCCAGGCTGAACCCCCCCAACTCTCTCAGCCTGTCCTCGTAGCAGAGGGGTTTCATCCCTCAGATCATTCGTTTTGTGTGACTTTGCTCCATTTCTCTTCTTTCCAAAGAATCTTCATGATCTCCAAATCGGAGGACGTGACCTGGTTGTTGCTTGTACCTGTGTCCAGAGCCATACCTCCAGCGGAGAAGCACCAGCTTCTGACCGAGGAGGTAGATCTTGGCTTGGCTCCGGCAGCCGTTAGGAGAGAAGCATTGCAGGGTGTTCTGTGGGCACCGTCTGTGCCGCCTGGCAAATCCCCTTTGGAAACGCTCAATGGGGTGAGCCAGAAACTGGGATTTCAACCAGGAGGCTCTGGATGAAGAAGGAGCTCGAGGGCGCTTGGTCGGTCTGTTTGCAGGGCAGGTGTAGCCGTTTGTGATGGGAGACGAAAGGCTGGGAGTCGGACGCTCTGCGCTTTGCTTTATAAACAGCTTATTTCCCCAGGCTGAAGCGCGCAGCGTGGGGCTGCCCTTTCCTCCTCTCCGGGAACTGGGAGACTCGGTGCTGATGGGACCAGCCCAGACACTGGTGAAGGACTTCACAGGGAGCCTGACATATGGATTTTTAACTTACTTTCCATGCTTCATCTCAAACTACAGCTGCTTCCTGCCTTAATCTTTATGTTGATGCCTTGCTTTTAAGATGTTAAGGTTTTCCCCTTCCCCAGAGGCAAGGTAGGATAACCGAAAATTCACCACGTCAGCTCCATCGGTGTTTCCGAGGGAAGATGAGCTGCTGTAAAATCGCCCGGTGTCTCTGTTTTATGGTGCCTTAAAGGCAGGTAAAAGCAGAACTAGGGGCTGAAATAAAGGGGATTAATTCCCCTCTGTAGCGTGAGGGGAGCTTGGGTGATTTCCTTAACGCAGCTCTCAATTATAGGTGGTTGAACTGGGCAAAATGGGAGGTCTGGATCTGACCTGTAGCAGGCAGCTGTGGTCGTGGGTGCGTCCGCCTGTGTATTTGCAGGGTGGAGAGCGCTGTAAATAAATTTAAAAAAAAAAATAATCTGAAATAAATGAACTTTGGCAGGAAAGCAGTCAAAGGATTTATGGAAAGCGATGGAACTGCCAAGCTAATTGCTGAAGCCGGAGTCTGCAAAATGCAGAGGTCAGAGCCCGGCTGACCCGCCTGCGGGCTGTGTAACGAGAGCTCCTGCTTCCCCTCTCCGCCACTGAATTCCTCTGGGCGGGAATACTAATGGTAAAAAGGATACCAAAATCCCTGGTTTCGCAAAGCCTTGGCAAAGTTTGAAGTAAATATTCTCGAGCGGTTGGCTCCTAACAGAGGAGGTGGCAGGAGCCAGACTGAGCCGTGGCGGAAGTGTAGGCTCCGGCCCCTGCCCAAGGCCGGCTCTGGAGCTTGTGTGCCGCTGTGTCGGAGCAGGGTGAACCCTGGAAGAGGGTGATTTGGGGCATTTCCCCCCTTTCTTTGTCACCTGCCCTCTGGAAATGAGTGATCGTGTCCCCAAGAGCCCTTGTCTTGCAGCGTGGCTTCTCTCTGCTTCCAACTAGCTCAGCTTTCTGTGTCTGTGCTCGATGGATGGCTAAACCCACGCAGGGACCGCATGGGAGCCCAGCTGGGGAAGAATGTAGGGAATATCTGGTAAACTCAGCTCTTCAGAAGAGCGATTAGAGGCTTCTTGAAATGTCTCTGCAAATTTAGTTTGACTCGCATAAAACTCCGCTCTGCTTCATCCTGTTTTACTGGCTCTGACGCCGTTCAGAACAGAGACTTAAAAGCGGTGTTTTCCATAAAGTCCTTCAAATTCCTTACTTAGTCTCGTCTGACTAGTGTGGATTTGGTCGCCAGCCTTTTAATAGGCTTCTCCTTGTCTCCCCAAGTATTTTTTTGGTGTTTACCTAGCCAGAAGCGTAATACCAAACCCTTCTAGTGTTGATGCAGGAGTTCACCAAGCAGACTTTTCTCAAGCAAAGCAAATATTCTAAGCTCTAAAACCCGACACCGAAAGTGCACTTTGTGCTGCTGGATGTGGACGGTGTGAACTTCAGGCCTGCCCCGCTTTTTTTTTGTGACCTTGTTAGGTCAGTAAAATAAAGCAATTTCTTTATTAAAAAGAGGAAATGGCCACCTTTCCTGGTTTAATTTGAGGTGTGAAGCCTCTTTGGAGAGTTTCTCTCCGCTGCTGCGGTTGGGGATTGAAGGGGCCCCGCTGCTGAAGCAGATCTGGGGCTTTACGTTCCAAAGCATGTTTCCCGCGACCTCTCCTTAGAAGTGATTTCCAGCTGTCGATTACTCATCTTGCTCTTGGGTGGGAGCATTCGGGGCTCCACATCCTCTTCTTGCAGGAACCGAAAGCTGAGGCCTCGTTAACGCTGCACTAGAGGGATTAATTAGTAACTTCATTAGGTATCTGCATAGCTCCAGGCTGCCAGGAAGGGCTTTAGGGCAAGGTGGGTTCGTGCGAAGCCTGGAGAACGCCAAAGGCTTGTCTTCTGCTGAGGCATCATGGGGACCTGGGTATAGCGGTGGGAAGGAGACGTGGCTACGAGGGATGAGACCCAGCACTGGAAGGTGGTTTCTGGGGGTGTGAGACACCAGCACGTAGGACATGGAATCGTAGAATGGTTCAGGTTGGAAAGGACCTTAAAGATCATCTGTTCCGGGCATCGGCTGCTGGTAGAGGTCAGAAGCTGAACACAGCTCAACAAACATGGCTTGTGTTCCTCTGTGAAATCCTGCTGCCATCACAGACCCCTTTTTTTAAGCTCCCGTGTGTGTTGGGAGGTGTGTAGCTGGGGAAGTGTGGTGTACTGGCTGGACGGAGCCCTAAACTGGAGGCAAAATTGGAGGAGGAGGAGGTTGAGGACTTGGTTGCAATGCTGAGCTTTCAACATTGGAAGTCACCTGAGATGACTTGACCTGGTCTGGCAGCTCGGTGTTGCCCAAAGGGGAAGGTCTAATCCCTTTTTTTCTCCCTGTCCTGGCCGTGACAACGTGCTGGGCTGGTGGGCATGGGTCCGACAGGTGCGTTTCTGTGGATATTGCTGTTAAAGAAGATGGTAGAGCTGGTGAGGCCAAGAGCTTCAGTGGGATGAGTGCAGTGTGTCAGCCAAAAGCTTTGTTTGGTGGGGAAGAATGAGCCTTCTACACCCAGGCTGAAGATCAGTGTGCTCTGGTGTTGCAGGAGATGCCAGGACAGCTGGGCTAGCGTGGTGGCTAGAGTCCATATCTCTTAAAAATCGGTGCCTCTTTGAGAAGGTCGTTAATCTTCTTGTAAAGCAGCAGCTTAAAATATCAGGTTTGGCAGGGTGTGCCTGCCTGGGGGTTCTGGAGAGCCTGGCCTTGCGGAAGGAGCTGGTACATACTTGTGGTTTTGGCGGAATTGGCCAATGGCCGGCAACAGGTGCTCCCCCCCCAACCTCTCGTACACAGAGAGGAGGAGGAGAGAGAGAGAGAGATTTACGAGTTTAGAAGAAACTAAACTACTTTAATGAAATATTAATAATAAAATAAAAAAGAAAATAATGAAACAGATACAATATATACAAAACCGTATTAAGCTCCCAGGATGACATCACTGGCAGGCACTGGGAAAGTCCCAGACTGGACTCAGTGATGGGTGGGAACTGGATTCCAGAGCTGGAGTCAGGAACGCACGGATCGTGATCAAAGGCAGACGAACAGACAGGGTCCTCTTCGGACATCGGCCATTGAAGAAAGAGAGCCTGACCCTTTGATCCCTCAGCTTTTATACTGAGCATGGGGCAGATGGGATGGAATACCCCTGTTGGTCAGTTTTGGGTCACCAGTCCTGTCCGCTCCTCCCTGCAGGTGGGACCCCTCTACACTCTTCTGCTTCCGACCTTCCAATGGAGCAAATATTGAAATCAGCTGACCTGGGTTGTTATACCAATAAGTATAAGCAAGAAGCTCTCTGCGTACCGTTCCTTGGCACAAAGTGTAAGCGGTGGTCTTATCACTCTGAGAACGAACAATTTTCGGCACAACATGTTGTTCATTTCGGAGGGTTAGAAGATGCGTAGTTGAGAAGTAAAATTACCGAACAGAGAGTTGGTTCTGTTTTACCTCAAACCGCGACAATACTAGGAGGACAAGGACGAACTTAGTAAAAATTGGATTTGCCAAGTCCTCTTCAAAGGTGCCGTGAAGTCTTGGGCCTCTGACGTGAAAGAAAAACAGCTGAGGTGCCTCCCTGCGGGGAAAAGCTTTTTGTTTTTCCCCACTGGAAAAAGTGCGACCTGTCTGAAGGATGCTTGCGTCCATCCAAGGTAGAGCTGTCTGCCTCGACTCTGACGGGAATGCCTGGCTGTGGGGGTCTGGACGGGCTGCAAGCTGCTTTTTGGAAGGCTTTAAATAAAGCTTGAGTTGTCCTTGAAGCTGGAACAGTGCTGGATTTAGGGGAGCAGCTCTGCCCTCCGGGAGCTGGATGTCACCTCGGGAGATGTTCCTTGCAGGACCTGCCTGGGACTGGTGCTCGGTTTCTACAGGGAAACCAGTGTCCCTGTGTCTTCAGCTGGCTTCCTTCATGGAAAACGCTGTCTGAGAGATCTCTGGGCACAGGGGGAGATCGGGTTTGGGAGGAGGTAGTTTTAGGGTGTCTTAAAATAGCTTGGGACATCATCCCTGAGTTGAAGTCATCCCTGAGCTATGTGGACACAAACCCAAGTTGCCCCCACACGACTCCTCTGGTCTCCTCCGTGCTGTAAATTGTACACGATTATCTCAGAGTGGTGCTTGGTTTGAGGTGTGCTGGGGCTTTGGAGGGATGTTGTGAATTCCCTGTGTCCTCAGTGGGACTAAAGGGACAGACATCCTGAGCGGTGATCTGGAGAACTTGTTCTTGAGGGAGCTGCCCAAAATACTGATCCTTACGTGGGTTCTCCTGAAGGTACACAGGTGTTAACCCACCGCCCTTTAGCTGCGCAGCTCAACGTAGCAGCCAAGCAGGGAGATGGGACATTGAGCGTCTCTGTGGGTTTCCTTGAGTGGTTCTGGTGTGGAAAAGCAGCTTGGAGATCTTCTGCAGTTGGCTCCCTGGCCACCAGCAGCATCAGTCCACCGGCCTCTGTGCCTGGTATGTGCCTGGATGAGCAGCAGGGCAAAGGCAGTGTCTGACTGCAGAGGGGTCACAGAATCACAGAATGGTGGGGGTTGGAAGGGACCTCTGGAGATCACCCAGTCCAACCCCCTGCCAGAGCAGGGTCACCCACAGCAGGTGGCACAGGAACGCGTCCAGGCGGGTTTGGGATGTCTCCAGAGACGGAGACTCCCCCGCCTCTCTGGGCAGCCTGTGCCAGGGCTCTGCCACCCTCAAAGGGAAGAAGTTCCTCCTCATATTGAGATGGAACTTCCTATGGTCAAGTTTGTGCCCGTTACCTCTTGTCCTGTCCCCGGGCACCACTGAGAAGAGCCTGGCCCCATCCTCCTGACACCCCCCTTTCAGTATTTATAAGTGTTAATAAGGTCCCCCCCTCAGCCGTCTTTTTTCCAGACTGAAGAGCCCCAGGTCTCTCAGCCTTTCTTCACAAGAGAGATGTTCCAGTCCCCTCAGCATCTTTGTAGCCCTTTGCTGTCCCCTCTCCAGCAGTTCGCTGTCCTTCTTGATCCGGGGAGCCCAGAACTGGACACAGTGCTCCCGGTGTGGTCTCACCAAGGCAGAGCAGAGTGGGACGATGACCTCCCTACACCTGCTGGCCACGCTCTTCTTGATGTCCCCCAGGATGCCATTGGCCTTCTTGGCCACAAGGGCCCATTGCTGGCTCATGGGCATCCTGTTGTCCCCCAGGACTCACAGGTCTCTTTCCACAGAGCTGCTCTCCAGCAGGTCACCCCCAACCTGTCCTGGTGCATGGGGTTATTCCTCCCCAGGTGCAGCACCCGACACTTGCCCTTGTTGAATTTCATAAGGTTCCTCTCTGCCCAGCTCTCCAGCCTGTCCAGGTCTCTCTGGATGGTGGCACAGCCTTCTGGTGTGTCAGCCACCTCTCCCAGCTTTGTGTCATCGGCAAACTTGCTGAGGGTGCACTCTATCCCCCCATCCAGGTCATCGATGAATGTATTGAACGGCGCTGGACCCAGCACTGACCCCTGGGGAGCACCACTCGTCACTGACCCCCAACTAGACTCTGTGCAGTCCTTCGCCGCTGCATCACAAACCCCCTTTTCTCTAAGGGCTCCCGAAGGAGCTGGTGCCACTTTGCATCCTTTATTTTTATGGGAAGGGAAAAGGGAGGTCTCTCGGTACCCCTGGTACTACGTGCGGTGTGTGTCCTGAGAAGGACAGAAAGGTTTGAAGGTGCCTAAGCTGCAAACACGCATTCTTAATGCAGGGCTTTTGGCTCCTTGGACGCATGAAAATGAATCCCAGAGAACATGTGAAAACAAACCAGACCTTATTTACTCCTGCCAGAAACCTCCCCAGATCCTTTATCTGACAGTCTAGACAAAAACCTGTCAAGCAGTTTATGTCTACAGTGAGTCAACGCAAAGGTTATTTCCTTGTGAAAGGATCTTCTCAGCAGCTAGCCATAAACTACGTGATTACAGGTCTGGGGCTTTCACCTTTCCTCTTTTGGTATGCAAAGAATGGGAATAATCGTCTGAAAAGGGGAACTAAAGCGGCTGTGCCGGAGGATGGGGCGCGGAGGAGCTTAGACATTCCCATGGCCACCGCTTCCTTCCCTTCCCCGACTTGTAGGACTTTGGGCTCGGAGTGGTCAGTGTTACCCAACGCTTGTTTTGTGCGCGGCATCAAGGTTGAGCAGTCCTTTGGTTCCGATAATTAATGAGGAGCTTGGTCCTGCCCCAAATCCTCAGTTCGACGGTCCTCAGTCTCAAAGCTTCTCTCCTTGATGGTGGTGACATCTACTGTCAGATGTCCCACTTCCCATAAACCTTGCTTTTGTGTGCTGCGAACTCTTGTGAGGTGAATCCATAGCCTTGGTTGTCTGTGGAAGATGCCAAAAGGCTGGTTTTAGGACAAAAACTTCTTGGATGTTGTCCTTGGTGTCTGTGGAACCAAAGCTATCTGCCTTAGTGGGGTCTTGGGTGGCCTGCAGCTGGGAAGAGACCTCAAATGGAAAACACCAGTAAGGCAGAACTTCACCTTCTCTGTGGCTGCCTGGTGGTCACATCTGTGGCCTCCTACCTGACCTCCCCATGGTGGCCACCTCCTGGACCTGGGGTATTGATCTCCTCTGTGTGGGTGGCCTTCACCTCTGCTTCTGAGGCTTGAAGAAGCAACTGGGCTGGGGAATGTGGTCTTAAAATCATCCCTGCAGCCGGCAGGGACCTGGGAACACAGGGATGACGTGTGGTCTCCAGGGGGTGGTTGTGCCAAAGCGTTGACTGATGCTGATGGATCTCTGTAAGAGTTGTCTAAGTGGATGAAGGACCATGAGTAATGGCACTGCTCTGACCAGACTCCTCGGGAAGGCCCATAAACCATGTTTAAGACACAAATTAAAACTGCTACGTTATTCCCAGCTGCTTCCATGACCTCTTTCATCTTTGCTGCATGATTTGCTGGTCTGGTACAGAAATGGTGGGAGCTGGGAGAGACCTCCTGGAGCTGGTTCTGACGCTGGACAACCTCAAGGTTTTGGGTGCTTTGGGGATGGACGTACGGCAACCTTGTCTTTTGGGTTTGTTTGCATGAAGCTGCAACTTCGACGTGACTCTAGAAGCTGGACTTTAGGAGAAGAGCCCGGACAGAAACCTTTTTGGGTGGAAAAAAGCTTAGGGATGCGAAGCAAATCTTTAAACTTGGAAAGAAGGCAAGTGTTTAAATCCTTTAGTGGATGGATGGATGGATGGATGGATGGATGGATGGATGGATGGATGGATGGATGGATGGATGGATGGCTAACTGGAGATCGCTCCACTTTGCTTGTAAATAGGGTTCTAGATCTAAAGATCCACTTTTTGGCATAAATAAATGTTTATCTTGCAAGTTGATGTTAATGATATTGAGCAGGAGGGGGCTTAATGCTTGAGCCGAAGCGATCTAGTGTCCTGCGTTAATGGCGCTATGTGCAGCCGAAAACTGGGGAAAGAGGGAAAAGAGAAGAGGGGAAGTGAGTTTGCTTCCTTCTCACCTCGCTTTGCTGGGATCACCTGTGTGTAACTGGTTTTCCTCCGGGAAAGGGGAGGACATCGCATCCCAAGGAATCGGCTGGAGCCAGGGAAGCTGGTAAGCTCGTGTTTCCCTTTCCCAGCCAGCGATGGAAAATACGGTTCCGTATCCGAAGAGAACGGACTTGCCCATGGCCAGGCAGCTCCGGGGCTTTCTCGTGTTAAAACTCCACTTGGTTTCTGCTCTCTGGCACCTTTCTGATCACTGAATTTTGGCAGGACCCCCTGGAAACTATGGAAAAACAGGAACTCTCCCTCCAAAGTGTGCTCCCAGTGCCGATAAGGCTGCAAATAAACTGATCTTACCAGCCTTTTCCCCTACAAATATTGATAAAGGCTAAAGCTGAAAGACTTAGACGGTACTGCCACTGCACCCTTGGAGAACCTCCCCTGGCCGGCTGTTTCCAGGTGCTGCTGGGACCGGCAGAAGGCTGTTTCCCGCCGCCAAGACCCCTCAATATCACCTTACATTGGAGTGGGAGAGGCAGTGAGGACGTGCCGGGTCTGGGTCCCCTGGGCAAGAAGGTATTGGCTTCTTTTCTCTTGCCCGCAGTGCTTAAATTTACCTTGGAATTTAAGCTGGGCTTAAATTCTGCCCGGTCCTGCAGATGGGGATTCCTGAAATCGGGAAGAGGAGGCAGATGGAGGTTAAATGAAGCACTGAGGGACAGCCTGGGTTAAGCCTGGCTTAGGAATTACTGCTCTTGGAAGAGGATTTCATCGGAGGCTGTAAGGATGCCTTCCCCTCCTTTTGGTCGGAGGATCTGCTGCGAACTGGGAAGCTGAGTCAAGGCAAACCTCCCCGCGCGTCTCTGCCTCCGGCTTCTCGCTCCAGATGTGTCGGCTCCAGCCTGGCTCAGCTGCGCACCCGGAGATGAAAGCCGTGGGTGGAGAGAGCTGAGCCGGGGCGGTAGGAATCTCTTCTCCGGGAGGGAGGAACAAGGCTCTGCTAAAAATAGCCGGGGAAAATTCCTTTCCTCTTGCCTTAGAGGAAAATCCTGGCGGGGAGGCCGGAGCCCAGCTTAGCTGGCAAGGCTGTCCGAAACGTGAAAACACGGAGCTGAGCCTTGTTTTGGAAGTGGGTTTCTGTGCAACCGTCGCCTTTAGTCTTGAGCTGCTGCGTTGTTTGGGGTTTTTTTTAAGACAGACTTGGGCACCAGCTCACTGTTTTTAGGAAAATTATGTTTCGACATTACTTGGATTTAATAATGTGCTTGTTTGAAGGAGCGGCTTTGAAATCAAATAGAGCGTTTCTGGCTGAAATATGAATTATTTTTTTAATTTATTTCACTCTGAGTGTCAGCTCCGCATCATCCTGCTGGGATCTGGGGAGGAATGAGAGGTCCCGGTGGCCAGCGGAGACCTCTCACTCCTGTCTCAGCCCAGTGGAGATGAAGCCACGTCTTCTGGAGAACCTGGAGGGGGTGTCCCACCAGCAGGCTGTTGGTTAGAGGGGCAGGATCACCTCCAGAAGCTTCCCTAGGAGTCGGTCAAAATGATCTCCCAGAAGATCCATGTCGGAGGAAAGCAGTTGGGGTTAGAAGGGGGGTGGATAACTAACGTGGTTTAAACGGAGCTGGAAAACCGCCCACAGGATGGGCTGAGGAGGGACAGTGACCTCGACCAAAACTCTTCCTTTGTGCCCCGGTGAGCACAAAACTATTTTTACCTGTTGCTAAAACAGGAGTTGCACGTGATCTGTTCTGCGGGCAAGGTTGCAAGAGGTCCGGAGCCTCCTTGTCGAAGGAATGGAGCCTTATCCCTCTTCTCCTGACCCCCAGCACATCGGGTTGTGGTCTCAGCTCCTCAAGGATGGAGGGGACACCGCTCCAACTGCCCTTTCCGGTGGTCACCTTGCAATAAGATCTTCCACTGGAGAATCCGTGTGAAACCGAGAAGTCCCACGCAAAGCCTGAGCATCGCTGGCTCTGCCGGTCCTGGGAGCGGAGTTGTCTAAGACGACTCTTCAGCAAGACGTAGGAAGAGCTGCAGGTCCCCGGGTGATTCTTTGCATCCTCCTTGCTTAGATATTCCTTGGGCTTCGCTATCCGGTTCAGGCACAGGTAGGTCTCGCCCATGGGGAGGCTGAAGTCTGCGGCAGCGATGGAGACTTCTCTGCCTGGATGGATCCTCCTGAAGGCGGAACCTGCTCTGCTCGCTTTGGAAATCACCGGAGGACGCTTCCGTACGTTGTTTCTCGCTCCACATGCAAAGCCGTGGCTGCGCACCTGGACTGATGCAGGTGAACTTCGAAATGCCGTTCTGGCCAGCTTGCTGCTGTCGGGGAGGCCGTGGACGGGCTTTGAAGGTCCCTTCCTCCACCACCCTCATCCTGGCAGGTGTCCGTGGAGCTCCGTGAAGTGAGACGAAGCCGAGGACGCTTTGTGGTGCCCATGCAGCACGTTGGGGTGCAGGCGTTGCAGATGTGGCTTCAGCACCCTCCCAGTGCCAAGGGAGAAAGGTCCGTGGCTGTGACAATGGCTTTGCGGAGGGTCAGGAGCTAGCAGAGGGTGGCATCCAGCCCTGCGCCACCTGCCCTCCTTCTCCCCGCCTTGGCAGCCTTCCCGCAGCTTTGGTCTTGATTAATTTTCGTCTCCATGCCTGGCATCGTTATCCAGAGCCCCCCCCTTCCCCGCCCTCTTAAATCCTTGCTGTCGCGTTCCGCTAAAGCTGATAAAAAGCTGAAGCTGTTCTTAGCGCTCGGCTTCAAAAAGGAATCCCTTGAATAACGGCTTGATTTAATGTTGTAGCGTCCGGATATCTTCGTGGGGAGGAGAGCGGCTCTTCTGCAGCGATGTCGGCGTGCCAAGTCCGGCGCTGAAGCCGGAGCTGCCCTGTCTGGACTTTCTCAAGCCGAATGCCGACACGTCTTGCTGTACTTCCCATGTGAATAAGTCCCCCAGTGCCACTTTATCAAATGCTCCTCGTTGACAAAAATGGGAGAAAAGTGGAATAAAAGGGCTTTGCGAAGGTGTTGCCAGCTGTCGTGCTGTAGCATTGATGCTCTGAAGCCAGCAGCGGGATGAAGAGGAGCACGTGATGGGAAGATGTTCCATGCGTGGTCTTCAGTCCAGATCCCACATGGAGCTTTGAGGGGGTTCCCAAGCTGGCTCCGTGGCTCCTGCAAAGTTGCTGAGCTCTCCCTGGGTTTTTTCCTTGCAGTGGTGGGGTCTGAGTGGTGCATTTGGGGGTCCTGGGGTGGTGGGAACCATCCCATCTTACTTGAAAGCTGTTTTCCTACCCAGCCTGTCAGCACCAAATGATGTTCCTCAAGGAAACCACCTCTGTGAAGCTAAATGAGAGGGTCCTGCTCCTTGGGTGGCACTTAACAGCCTCCCCTCCCTGCTCAGGAACCTGGGGCTCCTCCTCGGCGCTGCTGGGGGTGGGCCGGATGCAGCAGCAAGTCAAACAACTGCGTTGAGCTCCTTGTGGAGCCTGAATTTTGGCATGCACTCAGGTGTTTGGCTTGTAGATGGCACTCGAGGGCAGCCTCCTGAGCAGCTCGATCCTCTGTGTAGCAAGGGCAGGAGCAGTCCCGCCCTTTGAGTCACCATCCCTAGAGGTGTTTAAGAAACGTCTAGATGTGGCACTTCAGGGCACGCTCTAGTGGCAGAGGTTGTAGCTTGTTTGGTTGGACTCGATCATCTCAAAGGTCCTTTCCAACCATGAAGATTCTATGATTCAATCTCCTCCTTGACCATCCCCCTGCAAGTCCAAGTATGTGGCTGCTTTGGGGAAGAGCTTGAGTACCGGCCAAGTCAAAATAAACCTAATTACAGGGACAGGATGATCTAGAAAACGTCACAGCCATCTGAGCGTCCGTAGCTGCTCCTGGTCCTTGGTCGAGTCCTCTTGCCTTGTTCACATCCAGGGCTGGAGAAGGTCCTGGTGGACACCAAGGTGAGCGTGAGCCAGCAACGTGTCCTCGTGACAGGGATGGCTACCAGCCTCCTGCTAGGAGGTGATCCCCTAGAGCACTGGGCTTCCAGTACAAGAGATGGGGGTGTACTGGAGTGAATCCAGCAGATGGTGAAGGGCTGGGAGCATCTCGCGTAGGAGGAAAAGCTGAGAGAGCTGGGAGGAGGCTCAAAGGGATCTTATTAATGTATATAAATGCCTTATAGGGGCAATGAAGAAAAAGGAGGAGGATCCAGGCTCTTCCCAGTGGTGCCCAGTGTCAGGACAAGAGGCTACGGCCACAAACTGAAACACGGGGACTTGTATTCGACCATAATAAACTTTCTTTAGTGTGAGGATGGTCAAACACTGGACAGGCTGGCCTGGAGGCCGCAGGTTCTCCATCCTTGGAGATGCTCAAAGCCTGCCTGGACCCTCTCCTTCCCCCCAGTGCTCTTGGCCAAGTCTCTCTGCCCCTAAATGTGTGACGCTGCCATACAGACCTGGCTGTTAAGGATGGAGGGGTGGAGAAATCCAGCAGTTAGGGGCTGTCGAAGGTCTGTTCCCGAGGCAGCGGGGTATTTGCCGTTGCTGTAACCCCATCAGGGTCAGGAGTTGAGCTGGTGTTTAATTGTCTGAGCGATTTTGTGTTGGGCTAAAGGGATCGAGAAGGCCCCTGAACAATTCGCCGCCTGGACGGGGACCCGCCTTGCTCAGGCAGAGCCAAACAAGGCTGTTAGGGCTTATTTTGGCCACCAGGCTGAGGAACAGGAAGCCATTTGGCCACGAACCACTGCTTGCCATCAGGATGTGGCCGGTACCGTGGTGGCCGGCTCTGCGGAGCCTGGTCCAGGCTCCAGCCGTGCCCAGGCACAGCCAAACCCAGAGAACCCATGTTTCCCTGGCATCTCCACGCTGGAGGCTGGTTGGAGTTCACTTCTGAACAGCCAAGTCATCTCTAAACGTGCTGAATGTGGGTTTTCTTGCTTGGTTTCACGTTTCGTTATTACGGGCGCTTCCCATGACTTCTTGCCCTTCCACGCGCGCCGCCGTCCTCCTTTTCTTCCTTCCCTTGTTTCCTCTGCTGGCGGCGAGCTGACCTGGAGCCTCGTTGGGCTCGGTTTATTATTTCACCTGCTGCCATCATCACGCGCTGCCTTTGTGCAGATGCTTCTTGCGCCGAGCCTGCGCGTCGTCGGTATGCTCCCGGTTGGCTTTCTGATACGCTCGGAGACGTAGCCTGGTCCTGGGGGGCTGCCGGCAGCTCTCTAGGAAAGCTTTCTGGCTTTACCAACGTGTCCCGCATCCCTTTAGGAACAGGATAACTGGATTTGGGATGCAGGCTCTCCTTGGGGATGTCCTGGCCAGCAGCGGCACTGGGTGGCTGTTCAGAACTCGGCCTCCCTTAATCTCCAAGCAGATGCTGGGGGAGAATTAGCCTTACACATTTGCATTTGAGATAATCCACTCGAGGGGATTAAGCGGCGGTTTCCGCTCCGAAGGAGAGGGATGCTCTTTCTCCTTTGTGTTCAGCTCATTTAAAGGGGCTGTCCAAGACCTCATCGATTTTTGGATGGATACAAACAAGTGAAAGCAGCCTAATAAATTTTAAAAAAAAACAACAAAACAACCCTTGAAGCTCCAGCTGGAGTAATAATGGTCTAGATGACGTGTAAATCGTTCCTTTTTCCCTAATTTTCCCTAAATTCTTCCTACTGAAGTGGGTGTTGCTGATGATCCAGGGGACCCTGATTATTTCCCAGCAGCAAGGGGACGGTGCACCTCGTCGCTCGTCCTACCTCTGATGGGACCGGAGACCGCCGTGCTTACACCGGGAGAGCCCCGCTCTTGCCCCCTGAGGGTGGGGGCTCCTTCTTTGGGGCGCCAAATAAAGTGGGTTTTGAAGTGTCCGTGTTGGGAGGTGTTGGGAGAGTGCAGAGAGCTGCAAGCGCTTTCACGGGGTATTGATGAGGGTACAAACGCCTTTGGTTTAATTCCTTGCAACCCCAGTCACCTGGAGAGCTTTCGAGGGGAGGAGAGCATGGAGCTTCCTTCTTGAAGAGCATCTTGAAGGTTTGGGGATGGGTCAGGCCGTCTTCCCTGAGATTAAGTACTGGCTCAACAGCCTCCCCTGGCCCGTCCTGCGCCCAGGGCTTTCTGCGCAAAAGGGTTGAGATGGCATCAGAAGGACGAATCAGCCCGACGCAGATGTGAGCTCAGGATGGTGAGGGGTTCTCTGGACCGTGCCGTGTCTCCATTTCTCTCCTGACAGCTCATGGCCGTGTGCAACCTACGCTGGGGGGCTTAGGCCCCCGGCTAAGGCTGGTCTCATGGGCTTTTTCCTGGGTGTTTGTCCTATTTCCACTGAATTTGCAGCCCCTGGAGCAGCAGCGGGTGGCTTGACCTCTACCACCAGTGGAAGGTGACCTTTTCCACCTGGGCCACCGAATCCAAGGAAGGGTTGGCCATGGCCAGGAGGTCCCTGGAGCCTGGTGGCAGCCGGTCCTTGGCACCCACCAGAGCCATGTGTCCTGGTCCTGGGGTGGTTTTGGTGGAGACTGGTGGGACGTGCTCCATCCCAGTTCCTCACCAGTGTTCCTCGTTCAAACGTATGTGAACGTACATTGGGTGAGTTGGGTCTCCCAAAAAAATCCAACCAAAGCCAATCTGCTGCTCTTAGAGCCCCCTCCCCTGCCCGATGGCATGCCTTTCCCTGTCCGTCTGGCCTGGCGGGTTAAACCCAGCTTTCAGATGCTCTCTCTCAATTAGTCAAGTCTTAAATGCCTCGTTAAGGGGACAAAATGCCTGTTTTCCTCCTGAATTTCGGAACTGGAGGCCCTGAAGAGTGACCACGTTGGCCCGACCTCTGCCAAGAGCTGCAGCTCTGCATGAAATGCCATGTCCTGCTTGGCACAAGGTCTTCACGTAACCCCTTCTCCGCCTCTTCTCCTGACTTCAAGGCGTAAATGCTTTTGAGAAGCAAACCGTGGAGGGTGTGGGAATGAGCTCCTGGCAGCTGGGAT
Organism: Larus michahellis; assembly: GCF_964199755.1. Lineage (NCBI taxonomy): Eukaryota > Metazoa > Chordata > Aves > Charadriiformes > Laridae > Larus > Larus michahellis. Next base: position 1,648,525 of record NC_133897.1, read on the forward strand.
GGTCTTTTTGCTGAGCTCTGCTCCCCATGCCGGTGGCTTTTGCAGCAGATGCTCAAGTTCTGCCGCAGGAGATGACTCGTGTCCACCTCGCGGGGAGGTGGGCTGGGAAATCACCTTCAGGGATTGCAGTTGTGGGCAAGGAGTTGTGGGGGAAAAAAGAAAACAAACTTTGATTTTATGGATTTTAAGGAGAAATGGGATCCTTTTCTTCCCCAACGGTGTGCCGGAGGAGTTCACTTGCATCCTGAGATGGTGATCTGCTGGGTGTAGGTCTTCGGGTGCTTCTTCAACCAACCTCCTTCTTGCTTCTGCTCGATGGGTGGATTCCATTGGGGAAATCACCGCCTTCGCCCTTTTTTAATTTGATTCTCTGTCTGGGAAATTAGCGGCTTGCTGTCATTAATCCTCTGAGCCCGACTCTTGGGCTGGCGTTGGAGCCCGGCAAGGCTCACTGGAACACTTGGTGCTCTCCCAAAGTGCCTCCTGGGAGGCCTTGGCTCAGGCAGGGAGCTCTTACCCCCATTTCTGAGCTTCGTTTTTCTAACGGGAAACTTCGAGACTCAAAATATGGCCCCTAAAAAAGCTTTACAGCCCTCGGTCTCAATAAATGTTGTCGGACCTTGGAGATCAAAGTAGCTCTGAAACTCGGAGGAGAAACCAGGGTTGAAGACTCCCGTGGGCTGGGGATATTTCCAACCCCGGGGGCGAGTCCAGGCTGTAGCGGCAAAGTTTTTTGGGGGGAGTTTCCAGGGCTTTTAGGGGTGCAGGATTCAGGAACGGGATCGAGCTTTGCGAAACGGGCTTCTGCACCTCGCGCCCGGCCCCGTTGCTGCCAAACCTCGCCGATTCTTAACCAACAGCAATGTTTTGTCGCTCTTGCTGCGTCTAACAGAAGGAAACTGCGGTTATCGCACTTCCTGGCCGCGAGCCGGCAGGCGAATGAAAGCTGGTGGCTTTGCCAACCCCTTCGGAAGCCCCCCGAGACGAGGGTCGCAGCTTCTCTAGCCCCCGGGAGGTTGCTTTCGGTGAAACCACCAAGGGTTCCGCGCCGGCAGGGTTTGGTTCTGCTCTCCGTGGCCGAGTATTTTGATGGAGAACGAGGTAGGTGCCGCTTTTAGATCATCTGCCAGAAATGGAGAAGCTGTTGTTCCGCGTTGCGTCACGCCGGGGGACGCCTCCGCCTGGGATTTGGGCTCCCCAAATCCTCCCTATGGGGCTCGGGGTGGCGGGGACTCCCTCTGGAGCATCTTCCCAGCCCTATGGAGGCTGCCGGCATCCTCCAGGGAAAAGCAAGAGTTTCTTCTGGTTTGCTCCGTACGGATTGGGCTGGGAGAGGTGAATCGAGCCAGAGACCGGCTGGTGGAGGGGGATGGACCGTTGTGGTACAGCCCTGACCCCGGTGCCGGAGTTCTGCATCTCCCTGCTTTTAATTCCTAAAAGGTGCTGGTGAAATGAGACCTTTCCGCACTGGCAGCCCAGGTTTGGGGTCGGACACCCTCGTAGTTGGGGTGGCAGAGCCGGGGTTGAGCCCGGCGCTTTGACTTTAGCAAAAAGACCCGTTTCTTTCAGGATTTTCTTCTTTCTGGAGCCAGGAACAGTCTCCCAACCCCTGGGCAGGAGCCGGCTGGGTTGCACGGCGCAGGGTGATGCTCCGTTTCGGGATCCCGGGTGAAGGGACGGATCCTGCCCCTAAAATCTGCAGCGCTGGGCCGCGCTGCTCCTGCCACTGGGAAGGCAGAGCTGTTCGACGAGGCCAGCGCCGTGTAGCTGTCATTTTCTATCCCATTTGTCCTATAAACTCGCTCTATTTTTATCTCCCTGGTCCAAGGGAGGTAATTTAAGGCCGGGCTGTCCCCATCGTCCTTGCGATGCCTGGTTCGCTCTGGGATTTGGTGAACGCTATTCAACCAGGAGCTTTTCCATCCCAATTTCCCATCCTAGTATAATAGTTTCAAAATTCTTTCGGTCTGGCTTCCGTCTCTCTTGTTCCTGTAGATCTTTTCACTCTCGTCTACGTTGAGAAAAGCAACGAGAGAGGCTGAAGCTGCCCGGTGGCAGCAGGTCCCACGCGTGCACCTGAACACGGCTGTGCGGGGAGGGACGCCGCTGGGAGTAGGTGACATGGTGGTGGCATTAAATATATTGTCCTACGTCAAGGTTTTTGTGGTTTAGGTGAAGGGTTCGCAGCAGTTCTTGACGGTGGTTTCCAAGGTGAGGTACCGCAGTGGACGGCAGCAAGAGATGAGCTGAATTTGCTGGTGGCTGCAGCTCTTTGAGGTTTTTTGCACACTTTTCTGAGCAGGTCTGTATGTAATTAATTCTCCTTTCGAAGCATCTTTTCTGCTTCTGCAGATCGTACAGTCCTTTTTCTCGCCTGTGAGAATCAGGGAAGCCAAAGCACGGTCGTCCTGAGGGGTGGGAAGCAGAGAGCATCGCTGCCGTGGGACGGGGCAGACGGATTCTGCCCCTCTGCTCGGCTCTGGGGAGACCCCCCTGCAGCGCTGCCTCCAGTGCTGGGGCCTCGGCACAGGAGAGACACGGAGCTGTTGGAGCGGGGCCAGAGGAGGCCCCGGAGATGCTGGGAGGGCTGGAGCCCCTCTGCTGTGGGGACAGGCTGAGAGAGCTGGGGGGGTTCAGCCTGGAGAAGAGAAGGCTCCGCGGAGACCTTGGAGCCCCTTCCAGTCCCTCAAGGGGCTCCAGGAAAGGTGGGGAGGGACTCTGGATCAGGGAGGGGAGCCATGGGACGAGGGGGAAGGGTTTTCCACTGACAGAGGGGAGACTGAGATGAGATGTGAGGCAGAAATTGTTTGCTGTGAGGGTGGTGAGCCCCTGGCCCAGGTTGCCCAGAGAAGCTGTGGCTGCCCCATCCCTGGAGGGGTTCAAGGACGGGGCTTGGAGCAACGTGGTGTGGTGGGAGGTGTCCCTGCCCAGGGCCGGGGGTTGGAACGAGATGGTCTTTAAAGTCCCTTCCAACTCTAACCATTCCATGATTCTATGAATCCCAGGCATTGGATCTCCCTACTTCAAAACTTCCATTTGAGCTGCTAAACTTGGCATTGCAGAAGTTTGCACACAGTCCCGGTCATTTATCCATCAGGCAAGCTGTTGTGGAGCTTGATGGGAATCTACCACGGGTTGGCTCTGCCGTGACAGCCTCTGGGCGTGCAGCGTTCCGGGGCTGCCCGCCCCATGACGGTAGAAGAACAGTGGTAGAAGGACGGTGGTGATGCTCCCTCTATAGCTGGGAGCCCGTGTGTGCACGCTGCTGCCGGCTGGACTCGTGTTGGCTCCGATGTTCTTCCAAACCCGCCACTCAATGGTTCACGAACCGCAAAGACCTGTTTTTCCCAGGAAAGGTCATCTCCTGGGTCCTGCACTCACGTTCATGGGTCTCCCTGGAGACCTCAGACAAGTCGGCAGCATCTCTTCGAGTTCCTCGCTGCAAATGCTTGGGTGAAATAAAAAATTGCACCGAGGTGAGGAGGAAGCCTCCTGGTTTTGTGCGTGGCCATGGCACGCTCACTGTTACACCTCTTAATCTGAGTATATATTTGTTGGTTTTTCTTAACTGAAAGGTTGGACATCATGACTTTACGTGAAAAATTATCCTGTTTTGGTCAAAGGAGCTTAGCAGCGCTTATGTTCTTCTTGCAACATGTTGTGGGAAAGGGCTTTTCAGTGGAAGATCTTGCACTTGTGGATTCGTAGCTCTAAAACCAGCCTGACCACCGGGTGGTTGGGGCTGGTAAAACCAGGCTGAGAGCGCAGATGGACAGGCTGGAGGAGCACTGGGCAGTGGGTGCTGCCGGTTTCCCCCCATTTTGGTGCAGAAAATCTCTCTCTCGCCCTTAACCCGGTGTTTCCCTTTCTCTCCTCAGCCTGGAATAGTGTCTCCTTTCAAACGAGTCTTCCTGAAGGGCGAAAAAGGTCGGGATAAAAAAGCCCAGGAGAAGGTTACGGAGAGACGGCCTCTGCATACGGTGGTGGTGTCCCTGCCTGACCGCGTCGAGCCGGACGTGCTGCTGAACGACTACATCGAGAAAGAAGTGAAGGTAACTTCTGCCTGGCCGGGGCTCGTATATAACTATGTGATTCCATGATTCTAGATAGAGTCATCTAGGTTGGAGAAGACCTTTAAGATCATCAAGTCCGACCATTAACCCAGCCCTGCCAAGCCCACCACTACCCCGCGTCCCTCAGCACCGCGTCTGCCCGGCTTTTAAATCCCCCCAGGGATGGCGACTCCACCCCTGCCCTGGGCAGCCTCTTCCAACGCTCGACAACCCTTTCCGGGAAGAAATTTTTCCCAATATCCATCCTAAACCTCCCCTGGCGCAACTTGAGGGCATTTCCCCTCATGCCATCGTTCATTACGTGGGAGGAGAGCCCGACCCCCCCTGGCTACTCCCTCCTTTCAGGCAGTTGTGGAGAGCGAGAAGGTCTCCCCTCAGCCCCCTTTTCTCCAGGCTGAACACCCCCAGCTCCCTCAGCCGCTCCTCTCAAGACTCCTGCTCTCTCTATATCAAGATATATATAGATATATAGCATCACGATAACTTAAAGGCATGAGACATCTTCCCTATGGAGGTGCATTTAGCACTTTCTAAACAGGGGCTTGGGGCGCCGGCCCTTTGCGCTGAGTTGGTGGTGTCTCTCTTATGGTGTTCACGGACGTGCTTAGGGTGTACGCGATGTGGTAACGGTTCGGTGGTTCTTTTCCAGTATTTAGGTCAACTCACATCCATCCCAGGGTACCTGAATCCCTCCAGCCGCACGGAAATCCTGCATTTGATCGATAACGCAAAGGTGAGCGCTCAGCCTGCTGTACGACCCACTTTGTGTAGTCTCTATCTAATGTGGATGGAGAAAAAAAAAAAGGCTTGTGGAGCTCCTCGGGGTTAGGTCCTGCTCTGACTCTTCTCCTCCATCCCGTGGGAGGGAAGCCCGTTACCAGACTGTTACCAAAAGGGAAACAGTTCAACCTAGCAGTGGAAATACGTTTATTTTAGAGGGCGCACCAGCTCCCAGGGCAGCTGACCCAAGAACACGATGCTGTCATCAGTCTCTCTGCCTACAACATCAAGCTGGTGTGGAGGGATGGAGAAGATCTCATCCTCAGGGTCCCCATCCACGACATCGCATCCGTTTCCTACATCCGAGATGACTCCTCTCACTTGGTCGTGCTGAAAACAGGTAGGTTGTGGCCAGCACGGGCCGGCTGTAGCCTCGTGTTTCGGGGTTGCCATGTGTTTTGGGCTTGTGGGGCTGAGTCCCACAGCAGCCAGTATCACCCTCGTGGAGGACGGCAGACAGCCTGACCCGAAACAGGACAAAGGTGATGTTGGGTGAGAACAGAGCAAAATAATCGGTGTCCTTCATAGAATCACGGAATGGTTTGGGTGGGAAGGGACCTTTACAGGCCATCTAGTCCAACCCCCTGCCGTGAGCAGGGACATCTTCAACATTCCCAAGGGGCGATGGTTTGAAACTAGAGCAGGGGAGGTCTAGATTAGACATTAGGAAAAAGTTCTTCACAACGAGTGTGGTGAAACACTGGCACAGGTTGCCCAGAGAGGTGGTGGAGGCCCCATCCCTGGAGGCATCCAAGGCCAGGCTTGATGAGGCTCTGAGCAACCTGATCTAGTTGAAGATGTTGGACTAGATGACCTTCAAAGGTCCCTTCCAACCCAACGCATTCTATGACTCTATGAACTAGACGAGGTTGCTCAAAACCCCGTCCAACCTGACCTTGGATGTTTCCAGGGATGGGGGCATCCACCACCACCTCTCTAGGCAACCTGGGCCAGTGTCCCACCACCCTCAGCGTACGATATTCTTCTTATATCTAGTCTCCTGCCTTGAGTTGTTTCGGTCCGTCCTTTCCTGGGGGGGCCGCGGAGGAAGGACTGAGTTCACGCGTGTTCCCCCGAGGGTGCTGTGACTGGCAGAGGAGCGAGCGCGTTGGGGGAGACGAAGGACGTTGGGTTGTGTCTGGAGATGAACGGCAGGCTCGCGTACGGCTTAGAAATTCCTCCTGTAGCCTGTCCTCCGCCAACAACCACACCAACGAGAGCTGTCATTTACCAACTTGTAGGAAAGTTTGGGATCTTTAAGGTGTAGTAGTTTATCCTGCGCTGCCCGTCCTGCTCCGGTCTGCGGGGTCCTCTGTGGATGGGAGCAAGGAGGAAAAGCAAGGAGAATGGGTGGAGGCAGCTCCTCCAGCTCGGTCCCCGTGTGTGTCGGACCTGCCCTGCTCTTTGCGACCCTTGTGCGGGTTGCCGGGAGGATTTCGTCGCGGTGCTGGGTGTCTAAATGCCTGTGTTGAATAACCGGGGTGATACCCACCGCTTCCACCACACCTCACTTCTGGTGATACCTGGGGAGGGCCTCGAATCCATCCCCGGCAGCTCGGCGTGTGTCAAACCTGCATGGTTTTGGGCTGGAGTGTTACGGGGAAGGCTGAGCCACTTAGAGGATGTAATGACAGAGACTTATCGGATTATAAACCCCGTGACAGCAAAGGACAGTCGAGAGAATAAAGGAGTAAGTGACTTAAGCAGGCTGTAATTCTGCTGGTGGATTTCTGAGGCTGGCTCAGCCGTGGAAATGAAGCCGGCGATTTACAGAGTTGTCAGAAACTGGCTCTAAATTACGGGTTTTTCATTTTCAAAGACTTTAGCCCCGTGCAGTGTTCAGGTAGGAGTTACCGGGCTCCCGAGAGCTCCCTCCTCCCGGCTGCGGGACCCTCTGCTCTCCTGCTTTGGGAGGGATTTTGCGCTCCCCGCACGCGACCTGCTTGGAGGGCAGCTCGCAGTGCCACGTCTCCTTGCTGGTCCCTTCCTTGACTCGACCTTCCCCTCACGACTTTTCATTTTCTCAGCTCAGGATCCCGGGATCTCCCCAAGCCAGAGTCTCTGCGCCGAGAGCTCCAAAGCCCTGACTTCGGGCTCGCTGTCCGAGAGCGGGGTGGTTCCCGTCGAAGCTTGTTGCTTGGTGGTCCTGGCTACGGAGAACAAAGTAAGACTCAAAACACTCCATTAAAAGTCCGTCCTGCGTTGGGGTGGCCTCCGGAGTCACTCTCTGATTGCGACAACGCTGGGACTGGGGTTACTGGGAGATTTTCTGGCTCTTAGACCAGGGTGGCCGCCACCTCTCAGGAGAGCCACCAGCCCCAGGGTGGCTTCATCTTGCTCTCACCAAGTGTTCCCTCTGTTACGTGACCAGATGCTTACACCGTAGGTTGTGTGACACACAAAAAGGCCCAGTTTTAAGACTGCAGGGTGTGGGCTGGGCTTTGTTGGCTCATGAGGTGCTACCTGGAGGAGAAAACCGGGTCCCTGCCCCAACCCTGGGACCTGGTTTGGACAGGAGAAGGTACCAGAAAATGGTTTTTCCTTGATGGTGGTGCCTGCTGCCCAGTGCCTTCTCCAGCAGAAGGAATCCGTGAAGACAACTGGATCTCTCCCACGATAGGACTTTGCTAACTGGGGCATTTTCCTCACACTGACCTGGAAATTTGTTTCATCCTGTATCCGGATCCAGAGATTTTCATCTCGACCTCTGTGCTCCCGCTTCTACAGCGGGAACCCTTTGCCTTTAAGGTGGAGTTTTGCTCGCCTTGTTTTTGTCTCTAACGCTCCCTGGGGTGCCTGCACCGATTTGGGATGTAGGTTATGTAGCCAAAGCCCCAGGGAGCTGAACGGAGGTGTAGGACAGAGCATCGGCATGAAATCTGGGTGCTAATTAATAGCTGTGAGTTGATGAGAGAGAGCATCCGATCTCCTATTGCTTGGGACTGGCCGGTTGAAAAGGGCTGGGATGTTTCTCTGGCTGTATGGGAGGGTGATGAGGGGTGATAGATCTCAGGAGCTGGTCTCCTCTGGCACCAAAGAGAAGCTCAGAGGAGGCAGCAACGAGATTTCAGGTTTGCCACCTCCAGCCCTGGAGACCCTGCGGTTCGCGCCGTGTCCTGGATCTTGGACAAGTGGGTTCCTTGTCCTCGCTGGGAGGACAAACACAGCACACTGCTGGCCCACACGGCGTGCCCACCGTAGGGAGATGAAGAGAAAGGCCACCGTGGTGGCTTCTGCCTTGCACCAACCCTTCTTTGCTCCCTCCCCAGGTGACTGCCGAGGAGCTGTGCTCACTTCTCAGCCAAGTCTTCCAGATTGTTTACACTGAGTCCACGATAGACTTCTTGGACAGAGCAATATTTGATGGGGCATCCACGCCGACGCGGCACATGTCCTTACATAGCGGTAAATCCCTGCTCTCCCTGTTTGCCTCTTTCTTACTCTGTCTGAGGGTCATAGAATCACAGGATGGTTTGGGTTGGAAGGGACCTTGAAGACCATCCAGTGCCACCCCCTGCCCTGGGCAGGGACACCTCCCACCAGCCCAGGTTGCTCCAAGCCCCGGCCAACCTGCCCTTGAACCCCTCCAGGGATGGGGCAGCCACAGCTTCTCTGGGCAACCTGGGCCAGGGGCTCACCCCCCTCACAGCCAACAATTTCTGCCCAATATCTCATCTCAATCTCCTATCTTGCAGTGGAAAACCCTTCCCCCTCGTCCCATGGCTCCCCTCCCTGATCCAGAGTCCCTCCCCAGCTTTCCTGGAGCCCCTTGAGGGACTGGAAGGTCTAAAGGTCGCCCTGGAGCCTTCTCTTCTCCAGGCTGAACCCCCCCAGCTCTCTCAGCGTGTCCCCACAGCAGAGGGGCTCCAGCCCTCTGATCATCAAAGGAGATGATGGATTGTACCTCCAAAGGAGAGACGGATTGAGATGTTGCTCCTCGCTTGGTGGCACCCCAAGGAACCTTTGTGCCACCCACATCCCATCAGCCTGTCCCCACAGCAGAGGGGCTCCAGCCCTCCCAGCATCTCCGGGGCCTCCTCTGGCCCCGCTCCAACAGCTCCGTGTCTCTCCTGTGCTGAGGCCCCAGCGCTGGAGGCAGCACTGCAGGGGGGTCTCCCCAGAGCGGAGCAGAGGGGCAGAATCCCCCCACCCTCGCCCCGCTGCCCACGCTGCTGGGGATGCAGCCCAGGAGGCTGAGGGTTTCTGGTCTCTCCCCATCTTCACCAACGTCCGTCACCTCTCCTCCTGCCACCGCATGAGGTCAGAGCCAGCCCACTGGCTTCCCTCCTGCAGGGTATTGGAAAAAAAACCCAACCCTCCTCTGCTTTAAATGCCTGTGAGTTGGGAGGGCAGGAGAGCTGTCTCCTGCCTGCAGGTGTTTCCCCAGCTGGGCTGTGGTACACCAGCCATCATCCTTGTCCCCCAAACCCTTTGCTTCTCCGTTCACGGCGGGGCGCGGGCGCTTAATGATACCATCCCTCTGCGGTTCTGCATCTCCGCTGAGCCTGTCTCCGGTGCGGACCCAGCGCCGCTCAGCATCACCTCAACCCCGCTGGCTCTCCCCTCCCCGCTGTGAAAGCCGAGTCGGAAATCAGTGTGTTTGTGTAGGGCACGGGCTGGGCAAAACGTCTCGAACTCCCCTGTCTCGCATGTTTTCCTTGCAGACGACTCTTCGACAAAAGTGGATGTTAAGGAATCTTACGAAACGGAAGCAAGCACTTTGTAAGTGTAAACGTGGCGCTGATTAGTGCGGCCTCGCTGCTGGCTTTAAAGCCCCCAGAGCAGGAACTGCTGCCATCTGCACATTGAAAAGCTTCTGCTCAGTCTGGCTGAAACACGGGACGGTGTTTTTACTGTCCGCGTGCGGTGCCATGGTCCCTGCCTCCGCAGCGTCTGCCGCCGAATTCTTCTGCCGCCGTGGGTTCCCAGAACGGGTCACGTACGCACCGAACGTGCATCCCCTGCATCAGCAAAGCGGGGATGCAGCGTTCGCCCGGCTCCTTTGCCTTGGTGAAGTCCATCTGGAGTCGGGAGAAACGTTTTCCCCGTCACCCCTTCATTTTGGAAGCGTTTTTGCCTCCTGAGTTGGTGACCCCTGAAAGGTCGGTAGCGTTTGCGGGCTGAAAACCTGACACCCAAACCAGTCGTTTAAAATTCACTGTTTGAAAATTTCCCATTTAACGCCAAAATAAGGTGGTTTGAGATCTTTTCCCCCCCACACTGTTCCAAAACGAGAACGCAGTCGGAGCGGGGTCGATGCCCACGTAGGGCTTCGTTTTCAGCGGGTCACCGTACCAATGTAGTTCAAGTCCTCCGTGCGGTGGGACGCTTCGGATGCCCTCCGGAGCAGGAGGCTGCCAGCCTTATTGCAGAGAGCGCCCAGTCTCCACGTCCCTCTCCACCCTTCCAGGCCCTCCTGAGCCACAACTGCCGGTGACGGCGATGCGGAAGGTGCCCGAGGAGCTCTGGAGGACTCACGGTCTGTTTGCCTTTCAGTTCCTTTCCAGAAACCTTGGATGCGGGTGACAACTCCCCCTCATCCTTCTCCACGCAACAGTCTCCACACATTAAGACAGTCAGCGAGAGCGAGCTGAGCACCACGGCGACAGAGCTGCTCCAGGACTATATGATGACGGTAGGGTGCCCTTGGCTTGCAGGACAGGGTTGAGGGGGTTTTCTTCCCTTTAGGGCGTTTGAGTGCTCTTGGGATTTGGGATCGTGACCTCGGCGCGCAGAACATGAGCCCGTGCTGGTGTAGGAAGAGCCCATCCTCCTCTTTTTCGTAGAATTATAGAATCGTCTAGGTTGGAAAAGACCTTTAAGATCATCGAGTCCAACCATCAACCCAACGCTGCCAAAACCACATCCCTCGGCACCACGTCTGCCCGGCTTTTAAATCCCTCCAGGGATGGCGACTCCACCACTGCCCTGGGCAGCCTGTTCCAAAGCTCCGCAACCCTTTCCGGGAAGAAATTGTTCCTAATACCCATCCTAAACCTCCCCTCCTACAAAATGTGCTCAGAGAGGCCTCACGGGATCCGGCCCTGGGCTCACATCCTTCTCCTGCAGGATTATCCCCACCCCCATATCCCCTGTCACGGCGTTTGGGCATGTCACGCCATCCACGGCGCGCCAGGTCCCTCACTTCATGAGTCACGGTCCCCGCGTTGTCCCCGTTACGAAAGCTGCCAGCTCAGCAGCGGATTGCACCAGCCCATCCTGCTTTTCCGTCGGGATGAGCTGGCTCATGACTTGCAGCTCATGTCAAATAGCAATAAAAACCTGGTGAACGCCGTTCCCGGGCTTCCTGTCCTCTCTTCCTCCTAAAAAAAAAACCAACCAAACAAAAAAAAAAAATCATCAGTGATGTTTGCGGTTGTGCTTCTCTTCCGCAGCTCCGAACGAAACTCTCGTCCCAAGAGATCCAGCAGTTCGCGATGCTCCTGCACGAGTATCGCAACGGGGCTTCGATCCATGAATTCTGCATCAACTTGAAGCAGCTCTACGGGGACAGCAGGAAGTTCCTGCTCTTAGGTGAGTGTCAGGGGCCAGGGATTCATCGTGGATAACCAACCGGAGCGGGAGAGCTGGCATCCGTCTTCTCCTGAGCCCTCGTGACCCGCCTGGTACCGATCGCTGAGGCATTGACCTTCCGCTTGGGCAGCCTGATGGGATGTGGGTGGCACAAAGGTTCCTTGGGGTGCCACCAAGCGAGGAGGAACATCTCAATCCGTCTCTCCTTTGGAGGTACAATCCATCATCTCCTTTGATGATCAGAGGGCTGGAGCCCCTCTGCTGTGGGGACAGGCTGAGAGAGCTGGGGGGGTTCAGCCTGGAGAAGAGAAGGCTCCAGGGGAGACCATTAGACCTTCCAGTCCCTAAGGGGGGCCTACAGGAAGGGTGGGGAGGGACTCTGGATCAGGGAGTGTAATGGTAGGACACAGGGTAAAGGCCTCAAACTGAAAGAGGGTGGATTTAGATTGGATATTGGGAAGAAATTGTTTGCTGTGAGGGTGGTGAGCCCCTGGCCCAGGTTGCCCAGAGAAGCTGTGGCTGCCCCATCCCTGGAGGGGTTCAAGGGCAGGTTGGACGGGGCTTGGAGCAACCTGGGCTGGTGGGAAGTGTCCCTGCCCAGGGCAGGGGGGTGGAACTAGATGGGCTTTAAAGGTCCCTTCCAACCCAAACCATTCTACGATTCTGTTATACCTCTCTCCTGAGGGCAGCTGGGTCCGTCTAACTCAGGCCCCCATCTCAGAGTCGTCTCTTGAGGTGCTCACCTCTTCCTCCGGACTGCAGAGGGAGCCCGGGTACCTCCTCCAGACCAGCCTCCAGGCTTTTCCGGGCCTGCTGGTAGTAAAAGAGAGGGTTCTGGTCCCTGACACCAGGCAATGCTGGTGTTGGATGCGTCATTTATGATGATCCGAGGGCTGGAGCCCCTCTGCTGTGAGGACAGGCTGAGAGAGCTGGGGGGGTTCAGCCTGGAGAAGAGAAGGCTCGAGGGAGACCTTGGAGCCCCTTCCAGTCCCTCAAGGGGCTCCAGGAAAGCCGGGGAGGGACTCTGGATGAGGGAGGGGAGCCATGGGACGAGGGGGAAGGGTTTTCCACTGACAGAGGGGAGACTGAGATGAGATGTGAGGCAGAAATTGTTGGCTGTGAGGGGGGTGAGCCCCTGGCCCAGGGTGCCCAGAGAAGCTGTGGCTGCCCCATCCCTGGAGGGGTTCAAGGGCAGGTTGGACGGGGCTTGGAGCAACCTGGGCTGGTGGGAGGTGTCCCTGCCCAGGGCAGGGGGTTTGGAACGAGATGGTCTTTAAGGTCCCTTCCCACCCAAACCAGCCTGTGATTCTATGGTTTATCCAAGCGGATTGAACCTGCTTTCCCTGGAGGGGACTTCACTGTCCTGGAGGGAAGGTGCACACCCTGGCAGGGGAAAAATCCTTGGAGTCGCCATCCCTGGGGGGATTCAAAAGCCGGGCAGACGCGATGCTGAGGGACGTGGGGTAGTGGTGGGCTCGGCAGTGCTGCGCTAACGGTTGGACTCGATGATCTTAGAGGTCCCTTCCAACCTAGACGATTCCATGATTCTGTTCTAGGATTCTATTCTAACGAGACTCTTTCATTCCCCTTCATTAAAAGGAGCCTCAGGGGCTCTTTAAGTCCCTCCTGCCCAAACTCCTTGATTCGATTTTGGCTTTAATAATCTGAATCCGGGGTTGGGACAGGAGCGCGGGGGCCTGACGTGGTGTCTCTCCTCCAGCCACGGGCCGGCAGGGGCTCAGCAGTCCCTGCCCCAGCGCTCGGGGGCGGGGGGCAGCGGGGTGTGGGGGGGGAAAGCTTTCAAACAGGGAGATGCCTCGCGTTGCCAAGACACGACGCCGCGTGTTTTCACCCTCTTTTAAAAGCAGAGCTGCTGAGAGCCTGCCGCCGGGAAGAAGGGCAGCTCCCGGCGAGCGCTCCGCCAGCCGCCTTCTCTTCCCTTTGTCCCGGGGATCCAGCGGCGCAGCACAAAGGCGTTTTCTTTCAGCCTCGCGCGCACGCAGCCGCCTCCCTTTTCGTGTCACCCGTACCGAAGCCGGTGCACCGGCGGGGTCACTGTGCTGGGAAGCTGATTTTATAGCGGCTGCGTGTCACCGAAACCGCGGATCCCGACTTTTCCCAGCCTGGGCGGTAGCACCGGAGCCGTGCTCTCTTGGGAGGCGCGAGACAAGAGAGGTGAGGAGCAGCAAACCTTCTGCCCGGGCTCCGGCCAGGCTGGGAACCGCATGGAAAGGCTTTTCTTTCAGTTTTCAGACTCATTTTTGGTTGGAAAAGACCATTAAGATCGAGTCCAACCCTTCTCGGAGCACCCAGGGTTTTCTTCCCAGCGGTTTGGGTAGTGACTGGCTCTGGGAAGGGGCGTTGGGGGGGGGGGGGTGTTAATCTCATTTTTGGCCCTAAGGACACGCACCGTGGAGGGTGGAGGGAGAGAAACAGACGATGCTTAGCCTGGCAGCTGCCTCAGGATTGCAGCTGGAGCGGGATTGGGCCCATCTGGAAGGAGAAAAAAAAAAAAAAAGACAAAAAAACACATTTAAGACGTCTTAGCTTAAACGCTCGCTCTTGAGGACTCTCCCCCTGCCTCTAATCGCAGAGAAAAAGTTACTCCAAATCCTGGAGGGAGGATCGGCAGCGTGCCTAACCCGCTGCCCATCTCCGCTTGGCAGGGGGTGACAGCCCCCCCCCCGCCCCCGGCGGGATGCAGCGGGAGAGGGGACGGATGCTCCCGCTGCCGCCACAGCCCTAAGCTCGGTAAAGCCAAGGAATGCGTTTCGGGGAGGAGTTAGCAGACGAGACTTTTGAGCTCGGAAAAAAAAATAAAATAAAAAAAAAAAAATCCCGCTTTAGCCGGATTTTATCCTCGGCGGGCGGTTCGCGGGAGTAGGAATGGGAGATCAGGCCACAAAGCTGGAGACTCCAGGGGTCCCTGTCCCCCCCCGAAACAGGCTCCTCCGCTGAGCCCTGCGCGTTCTTGGGGAGCTGGGGTGGGACGTGGCGGCTGGGCTCTGCTGGGAGGCTCGGAAGCCCCGGGGAATTTCAGGCAGCTGAGCACATCCGTGAGGAATCCTGCCCCAGGCCTCTCCCCCTCCCTCCGTGCCCGTCCGAAACGCACGACCACGCTAACGGTTTTCCTCCTCCTGTTTTCTTCCCAGGTCTTCGGCCCTTCATCCCGGAGAAGGACAGCCAACACTTTGAGAACTTCCTGGAGACCATCGGGGTGAAGGACGGCCGGGGCATCATCACGGACAGTTTCGGGAGGTACAGGCGGACGCTCAGCACCACCTCCAATTCCACCACCAACGGCAACGGCGCTGCCGGCAGCTCGGATGACCAATCCGTCCCTTCCGAGGAGGACGAGTGGGACCGAATGATCTCCCACATCAGCAATGACATCGAAGCCCTGGGGTGCAGCATGGACCGCGATTCCTCCTGAGAGCGAGCTGGGGAGGGACGGGAGGCCGGGGGGGGCGGGGGGGAGGAAAGAACAACCCCGCACCCTCCCGGAGAGACCCCCCGCAGCAGCAGTGCCTGGATCCTGACCGTCGGTTCCGGAAGAGGTTTTTTTTTTTTTTGGGGGGTGGGGGGGGGGGGAGGGGGCTGGATCAGGATGTAATTAATCTCCCATCCTCGTTAACGGCGGAGGACCCCGGTGCAGGAGCCGTCCCTGGTTTGGTTTTTGCCGGCGAAACGGGGAGCGAGAGCCGGGTTGGGGGTGGGGGGGGACACACACACACACAAGTCGGCTACAACCCTCTTGCCTGGTTTACAGTTTTGCACATGGTGTCCTTATTGTAACCGCTCTCTTCCTTCTCCTCCTCCTCTTCCTCCCCCCCCCTTTCCCCCCCCCGCCCCCGGTTTGGAATGAAGTTTACCACAATGTGAATTATTTAAACCTATTTGTCCGTGGTGTCGAAGCCTTTGGGCTCCGGCCCCGCGGGAGAAGCCGCGGAGGTAGGAAAAACCCCCTGTGGCATTCCCCCCCCCCCAACACCCACCCCCCCACCCCCCCCAACCTTGGCTTCGCTCAGAAATAGCTGGCGGGGGGTGTCCTGGGGAGGTGACAATGACACGCAGATGCCATTTTACGTGCCAACAGGCTCCCGTGCGCCCACGAGCACGGGGCGGGCATCGCCCTTGAGCACAAGGGTTTGTTGTCCCCCCCCCCCAAAGTTTGGGGGGGGCCCCCATGGTTCCCCCCCTCACACACACACACCAGCACCCATCCCGGGGTTGTAGTGATGGCGGGGGGGGCTGCTGCAGCTCCTTGGGGACCGTGCTGTCCCCCAGGGCCACCCTGGGACAGCAGAGCCCACCCCACTCTGGGAAGTTTGTGGGGGGTTTTTTTTTGGGGGGGGGGGGGCTTGTGGTGTACATGTTGTATATATTTTATATACAGGTATAAATACACACTTATTTTTTTAATCCGTATTTCCCGCCCCACCCCAACCAGAGGGAGGTGCTGGCTGCATTCCCCCCCCCCCCATCCCCCCCTGTCATGGGTGAGGTGCCATTTTGGGGGGGGGGGGGGGAGGGGGGCTGTCCCCAATTATCCTGGAGCCCCAAGCAGAAGGAAAACGGATGGAGCTGGGGGGGGAGCACTGGGGGCTCTGGCACCCATAGCGGGGGCTCAAGAGGGTCCTTGGGGCTGGGGGGGGGGGCGCTGCCGACCCCTGTGGGACGGTGCTTTGAGGCCAGGCACTGGCTCAGCAGGTTTTTTATGGGGGGGGGGGGAGGGTCCCCACCTTCTCTGCAGTTTTGGATCACATCCATCCCCATTTGTCCCCAAAATCCCCCCCCCCCAGTGCCTTTAACTCTTTTCAACCCCCCCCCCCAAGGGCCATACTCCAGGCCCCCCCCCCCCCCCAGTTAACCAGAACCCCCCCCTTACTGGTGTCTCACCGCAGCCTTCATCCCTCCATCCTCTCCCTCCCCAGCTCCCCCCCCCCCCCCCCGGTTTCTTACCTGCCCTTCCCAGGATCGCAGCCGGAGCCATCATCAGGGTGACACCCCCCCCCCCCTTTCTTCTTCTCCCTGGTTTGGTGGGGGGGGGGGGGGGGGTGTCCCATGGCCCCCATCCCTCCTTCTCCTGGGCTTTAAGGGGGGGCCTTGGCTGAGCCACCCCCCCCCCCCACGCCAGGGGACAGGGATTGGGGACAGTGTGTCACGTCCATCCCGGAGACCATCTTCCCTGGGAACAAGCCTGGATGGAGAAGCTCCAGGTTTTCTCCTCCTGGCGCGTGGGTTTTTGAGGGAAGGGGACATGGAAGTGGGGGGGGGGGGGGAAGCTCCCCCCCTCCCGACACCTCCGGGGTCCTCAGGAATTGGGGGGGGGGGGAAACCACGATTTTCCCCTCGCCTTTAATCCCGGGAGGCGGCAGCGTCACAGCCCCGGGAAAGGTGGGAGCTGAGGGGGGGCGGGGGGGGGGGACATGGTATTTTTTTTTTTAGTGCCTTTTTCCGATTTACAGATTATTAAAAAAAGAAAAAGAAAACAAAATCGCACGGGTGGCTGGTGGAGTCGTTAAAGACTTAAATTTGGAAGGAAAAAAAAAAAATTAAGGAAAAGCCCTATTTTTTGACATGATTGTAGATGGAGAGTTATCTCCCCCCCCGTAACAGTTTGGGGGGGGGCGGGCGATTATTTTTTTTATTTATTGTTTTAATTTTTTTTTTTTTTATATGGGACTTAATTCTGGAAATAACTTAACCCTGTCTTGGGAGCGAGTAGGTGGCAGCAACCGTGGGGGGGGGGGGCGGGGGGGGGGGGGAAGGTTCTGCCACCTCCGTTACCCCATCACCAACCCCGGTGACACTGGGGGGGGGACACACACGACATGAAGGGGGGTGGTGGGGGGGGGGGGAGTGGGGGGGCCACGACACAAGGCTGCGTACATATGATTTCTGTACGGAATATTTCTTAAACAGGTAGATATAACCCTGCACACCCCCCCCACACCCCCCCCCGGTGGTCTGGCTCCTTGCTAAAGCCCTGGCTCGCCCCCCCCACACCACCCCCCCCAGGGGCCCAGCTTTGTTAATCACCCTCCCCAATTAGTGACAGGGGAGGGGGCAAAGCCCCAGTGGCTTCAGGGACCTCCCGGACACTGCATCCCCCCCCTCTCCCCCCCCACCAAAATCCAGGGCCTGGTGCCCCCCCCCCCTCCCAACGCCACCCAACTGAGGGCTACCAGCCCCCTGTCCCACCACGGTGGCCTCTAGGCCACGGCCACCTCAGCCACTCGCCTCCAAGCCCACCCCCCCCCCCAGGGATAGAATGCTGGGGGAGCCATGGGGGAGCCCAGCCTGCCCCCCCCGCCCCCCCCCCCCCCCCCCAAATCACCATACCGGGAGGCTTTGTGCGATCCAAGTGATACATGAGGCCATTTATTGAGCGTTACAGACGGGGAGGAGGAGTATGGGGGGGTCCTAGAGGAAGGATGGCGGCGGGGTGGGGGGGGGGGGCGGGGGGGGGGGATTAACTGTGCATCTATACAGGGAGGGGGGGGGGGCAGGGGCCGGGCCGCCCCCGGCCGCTACATGGTCAGCTCCTGCGGGAGAGAGAGAGCGCAAAGGGTCAGGGACCCCCCCCGCGGGACCCCGGGGTGGGGGGTTGGCACCCCCAGTTCATGCTGGGAGAGGGGGGGGGGGGTGCGGGGGATGTACGCCCAGTTTGCAGTGCCCCCCCCCTCCCCCAGCCACTACTCACCATGATGGCGTTGACGATGTCGTTGTTGTTGTGCCGAAGCGCCCGCACGGCTTTGGGGCGCGAGACGTTGGCTTGGGCCATCACCAGCTCGATGTCCCTCACCTCCAGCCCCGTCTCGTCCACCTGTGACGCGGGGGGGGGGACACACACACGTCACCAAACCCCCCGCCATGGCACCGTGGGGGGTGTCTGTGTGTGTCTCTCTCTTCACCCACCTCCTCCTCCTCCTCGCTCTCCTCCTTGATGGTGAGGGTGGGGGCCGTCTCCGTGATGAGGGGCGAGTGCTCCATGGGCACCTTGAACTTCTCCGCCGCCGCCTTGTGCACTTGCTGCGACAGGTCCTCGATCTGCGGGGACACGGGGGTCACCCCACTTGTCCCCACTGGCCACCAAGGATGGAGTTCCACCCCCCACCCCAAATCCCGCCCCCCCCATCACCTTGGCTTCCCCAAAGACGATGTAGATGTCGGACGCGGGGCTCTTGAAGACGTCGGGTTTGGTGATGACGAAGAGGATGTTCTTGGACTTGCGGATGGTGATGCGGGTGACGCCGTGGATCTGCCGCAGCCCCAGCTTGGACATGGCCTTGGGGGACGGGACACACACACAGGGTCACCCCCCCCCCGCCACCACGTCCCCCCCATCCAGCATCACAACACCCAGAGCAGCCGATGTGGGGTGGGGGGGGTGGATCTCCAGCCCCTCACCACCCCCACCCCAACCCCTTGGCCAACAGCAAAACCAGGGATGGGGGTCAAATTTGTCACCCAGCACCACCAGACTGAGCCCCCCCCCCCCCCCCCCCCAGAATGGGGGACCCCACATCACACCCCCCCCGCCCCGCAGTGCTGGGACACCCCAGCCTGGCATGGAGAGCCCCCCCACCACTAGAGTGGAGACTTGTCCCCCCCAACGCCCCAGTGCTGCCCCATTCCCAGGGCAACCCCCCCCCCCCCCCCCCCCCCGCCTTCAAGCCCATCTTACCCCTCCCCAAAACCCTGCGATGGGATGGGGACCCCCAGCCCCAGGGGGGGACCCCCAAAACCACCCGGGGGGGGTGGGGGGGGGGGGTGTTGCATCCCACCTTCCTGGCCTTCTTCTCACTCCGGCTCTGCTTGGCCTTGCTGACGGTCTCCTCCCCGGTGCCCAGCGAGTGGGTGAGCTGCGCCTGCCACGGACCCCCGGGTGAGGGCAGCCCCAGCGCCGCCCCCCCCCCCCCCCAACCTGGGGGTGGGGGGCTGGGTGCCCCCATCAACACACACCCCACCCCCGCATCACCCCCAAAATATCCCCCACCTGGGTCTGGGCCGGCGGCGGCTCCGAGCCCTCCGGCTCCTCCAGCTCCGGGATGGATTCGTCGTTACTCTCCGACTCGTTACACGACCCTGCGGCCGAGCAGAGGGGTGGGATGAAGACGGGCACCCCTCTGACCCACCCCCCACCCCCCCCAAGAAGAAATTTGTGGGGGACACCCCCCCCCCTCCCCTGCCATCCCTCACCTTTATGGTTGGCCTCGCAGCGGCGGGGGGCCGGGGGCTGCTTGTCCTGGCGCAGGGCGATGCCGGCGGCTTCCCGCAGGCGCTGGATGTCGGGGCAGGGCTCCGGGGCGTCCCCCTCGCTGGAGGAGCTCGATTCCGACTGCAGGGACCCCCGGGGGGGCCCCCGCCCGCCCGCCCCCGCCTGCCGCCCACGGGGCTCCTTCTCCTTGCGTGGGGAGGGCTGGGGGGCTGCGGGGCAAGGTGGGATGGCGGGGGGGGGGCTGAGCTGGTGATGCCCCCCCCCCCCCCCCCCCAAATCCCTCCATGGGGTTGAGCACAGCCTGCCCACCCTTGTCACCCCCCAGAGGGGACCCCCCCAGCACCCCACCATGGGTGATGCCCACCCTGGTCCCACGCGATACCCCATGGCAGTGGGGGCAAGGGGGGGGCTGAGCTGGTGGTGCCCCCCAAAATCCTTCCATGGGGTTGAACCCAGCCTGATCACCCCCATTACCCACCCTGGGCCCCCCCCCCCCCAAAGGGGACCCTCAGCACCCCACCATGGGTGACGCCCACCCTGGACCCATGTGATACACCATGGTGGTGGGGTCGGGGGAGGGCTGAGCTGATGGTGCCCCCCAAAATCCCTCCATGGGGCTGAACCCAGCCTGCTCATCCCCTCCGGCCACCCTGGGACCCCCCCCAAAAGGGGACCCCCAGCACCCCACCGTGGGTGATGCCCACCCTGGACCCATGTGATACCCCATGGTGGTGGGGTCGAGGGGGGGGCTGAGCTGATGGTGCCCCCCAAAATCCCTCCATGGGGCTGAACCCAGCCTGCTCATCCCCTCTGGCCACCCTGGGACCCCCCCCAAAGGGGACCCCCAACACCCCACCGTGGGTGATGCCCACCCTGGACCCATGTGATACCCCATGGTGGTGGGGTCGAGGGGGGGGGCTGAGATGGTGGTGCCCCCCAAAATCCCTCCATGGGGTTGAACCCAGCCTGCTCATCCCCTCTGGCCACCCTGGGACCCCCCCCAAAGGGGACCCCCAGCACCCCACCGTGGGTGACACCCACCCTGGTCCCACCGGACACCCCACGGCGATAGGTGGGGGGGGACATGGGAGGCCGGGGGGGGGGGGCGGGTGGTGTCTCTTACCCTCAAGGTGCTTCCTGGACGGCGGCAGGACGGAGGGATGCTCCTCGCCGGCGGGGAGCCCTGAGGTGTCCCGGGGGCCGTGGGCCCGATCCGGGCCGGGTGACGATGGCGGGGAGGGCGCGGTGGCGGCGAGCGGAGGCACTTGGCTGAGTTCGGGGAGCGGAGGAGGGCAGGGGGCCGGCGGCGGGCTGGGGGGCTCGGGGGGGGCTGCTTCCCCCGCCGGCTCCTGGGGGGGCTCGGGCTGAGCATCCCCCCCTTGGCTGGGCTGGGGGCTGGACGCCGCCCCCGCCATGGCCTCCTCTTCCTCCTGCTGCCCGGGGGGGGCCAGGGGCTCGCTGGGGGGGCTCGGGGGGCCACCATCCCCTGGGACTTTGGCATCGGTGTCCCCAGCAGTCTCATCGCCCAACCAAGGGGTCGGGGGCTCGTGGGGGGCCGGGGGCTCCTCCGTCCCCTCATCCTCGGGGGGTCCCTGCGGCTGGGGGGGTGGTTCCACCGGCACCTCGGGGGGCTCGGGGGACCTGGGGGGCTGTCGGGGGGCCGGCAGGTCCCCGAAGGAGCCCCGTAACATGACGGCGACCCGTTGGCGGTCCTCCCAGGCCGCCTCGCTCTCCGAAAAGGCACCGGGTGGTTGGAGCAGTTCCAGGGGGGCCGGGGGGACCCCCACGTACACCTCCCGCTCCGAGGCGGTGAAGAGCGTGGGGGGCACGGCGGGGGGCGAGGGGGGCAGGCAGAGGGCCAGGCAGCGGCGGGCAGCATCCTCCTCCTCCTCCTCCTCTTCTTCCTCCTCCTCCTCGGAGGACGGGGGTCTGGGGGGGACGGCCATCTCCCCCGCGCTGTCCTCGGGGGCGGTGAAGAAGCTGGAGTCGGTGCGGGAGCGGGAGGTCTCCAGCAGCTCCGGGGACGATTCCTCGGAGGAAGCGGTGGCATCGGCCCACTCCTCGGGGGCTTCGCCGGCGTCCCCAGGGGGACGTGCCACGGGCTCCGGGGGACACGGGGTCGCCGCTGGCTCCGGGGACTCGCTGGTTGAGGCCACCGCGTCCACCAGCTCCTGGTGGGCATGGCCTGGGGACAGTGCTGCCACGCCGTCCGGCAGGATGGATGTCACCGGTGGCGCCAGGTCGGTGGCCACAGTGGCCAGCTCGTCTGGTGGGATGGGCGTCATCGATGGCACCGGGTCAGTGGCCACGGTGGCCAGCTCGTCTGGTGGGATGGGCGTCATCGATGGCACCGGGTCAGTGGCCACGGTGGCCAGCTCGTCTGGTGGGATGGGCGTCATCGATGGCACCGGGTCAGTGGCCACCTCGTCTGGTGGGATGGGCGCCATCAATGGCACCGGGTCGGTGGCCACGGTGGCTGACGGGGTGAGTGTCACTGATGTCACCGGGTCGGCAGCCAGCGGGCTGGGCATCACTGATGGCACCAGGTCGGTGGCCACAGGGGCTGGCGGGCTGGCCATCACTGATGCCACCAGGTCGGTAGCCGGCAGGCTAGGCGTCAACGATGCCACCAGGTCAGTGGCCACAGGGGCCGGCGGGCTGGCCATCACTGATGCCACCAGGTCAGTAGCCGGCAGGCTAGGCGTCAACGATGCCACCAGGTCAGTAGCCACAGGGGCCGGCGGGCTGGCCATCACTGATGCCACCAGGTCGGTAGCCGGCGGGCTAGGCGTCAACGATGCCACCACGTCAGTGGCCACAGGGGCTGGCAGGCTGGCCGTCACTGATGCCACCAGGTCGGTAGCCGGCGGGCTAGGCGTCAACGATGCCACCACGTCAGTGGCCACAGGGGCTGGCGGGCTGGCCGTCACTGATGCCACCAGGTCGGTAGCTGGCGGGCTAGGCGTCAACGATGCCACCACGTCAGTGGCCACAGGGGCTGGCGGGCTGGCCGTCACTGATGCCACCAGGTCGGTAGCCGGCGGGCTAGGCGTCAACGATGCCACCACGTCAGTGGCCACAGGGGCCGGCGGGCTAGGCGTCAACGATGCCACCACGTCAGTGGCCACAGGGGCCGGCGGGCTAGGCGTCAACGATGCCACCACGTCAGTGGCCGGCGGGCTAGGCGTCAACGATGCCACCACGTCAGTTGCCACTGGGCTGGACATCACTGATGCCACCAGGTCGGTGGCCACAGGGGCCGGCAGGCTGGGCGTCACTGATGCCACCAGGTCAGCGGCCAGTGGGCTGGGCATCAACGATGGCACCAGGTCAGTGGCCACAGGGGCCGGCGGGCTGGGCGTCACTGATGCCACCAGGTCAGTGGCCAGTGGGCTGGGCATTACTGATGCCACCAGGTCAGTGGCCACAGTGTCCAACTCCTCATGGCCATCGGTGGATGCTGTCTCGTTGCTCCCCCCTCTCACAGTGCCAAGCTCATGGTCGCTGTCACCATCATCATCGTCACCGTCACCATCATCGTCACCGTCACTCCCATGGCTGCCCTGGGGCTCCCCGTTGGCCGGTGTCACGTTGTCCTCCCCCAGCCCATGGGTTTGGGGGTCACAGGGCTCCCCGGAGCAGAGTCCGGGGAGCTGCAGGATGCTGCCAACGGCCACCATCTCCGTGATGGATTCATCCTTCACCACCGGCTCCTCCTCGACACCCGCCATCGCCTCCTCTGGGACCTGGGGGAGCTCCGGCTGGGGACACCCCATGGGGACACCGTGCTCCGGGGCTGAGGCCTCCTCCGCCTCCGAGGAGGAAGAGGAGGTGAGGAAGGCGCCATCCGGCTCCATGCCGCCTTCTCCGGAAGGCGCCGGGGGGGTCTCGCTGCCATCCCGCTCCTCCTCCGTGGTGGCCACCAGCTCCTGGCCGTGGTGGTGCCGGGGGGACTCCTCCGGCGAGGCCGAGGTGGCCGGAGCCATGCCGGCGTGAAGGTGGAGCTCGACGCCGCCGTGGGGGGGAGTGCGGGCGGCGGGGGGCCCCCCCTCGGCCCCCAGGGCATGGCGCTCGGTGCCGTAGAGCCGCTCGTCCTCCTCCCCGTCGTAGGCGGCCGAGTCGGAGGAGGCCGAGGTGTCGTCGCGGAAGGCGAAGGACTCGTCCACCCCCTCAGTGATGGAGGTCTCGGAGAGGGAGCGCAGGAAGGAGGCCGAGGTGCTGCCGCCTTCCTCTTCCTCCTCCTCCTCCTCTTCTTCTTCTTCCTCCTCCTCATCCTCCTGGGCGGAGCGGGGCAGGGGGGCGGCGGCGGCGGGGGGCAGCGGGGCGATCTCCACCGCCTCCGCCTGGAAGAGGAGGCTGCCGCGGAAGGGCAGCAGGGCCGCCGGGATCAGCCCCGCGTCCTCCGACACCCCCCATTCCTCCTCTTCATCCTCCTCCGGCGTCTGCCCATCTTCATCCTCCTCCTCCTCCTCCTCATCATCATCCCCCGGCGGGGCGAAGGGCCCATCTTCCTCCTCCTCGGGGGGCTCCATGGGCAGCACCGCCATGGCGTTGACCTCCATCATGGCGTCCACCCCCATCATGGCGTCGCCCTCTTCTTCCTCCTCGGCCACCGCCATGGCTTCGGCCTCAGCCACCAGGTTGGGGGAGCAGGACGGGGAGGTGCTGGCGGTGCCGGAGGACCCCCCCCAGCTGCCCCCCTCCGCCGTCATGTAGGAGCCGGAGGGGGAGGTCGGGGGGGAGCAGAGCCCCTCGCTCTCCCCGTCCGTCTGCTCCTCGGGGGGGGGCGGCAGTAACCGGGACCCCCCCACCCTGACGGGGGTGGAGGGGGCGGTGAAGAAGAGATCGGGGTCCAGGTTGGCAGCGGGTGGGGGGGGTCTGACGGGATGGGGGGGTTCGGCCCCTTGGCGGTGGTGCTGCGGGGGGGGGATGTCTTTGGTGGGAGCGGGGAAGGGACAAGGCACGGCGGGACCCCCCCGCAGCTCGGGGGGGGCAGCGGGGGAGCGGGTCTCCTCGCCCATGACGATGCGGGTGTCCAGGGGGGCGGCGGCGGTGGCAGCAGCGGCCGGGGGGGGGCCGGGGTCGCAGCTGGCCCCCTCGGGCTGCGGGCGAGCCTCCTCCTTGGTGGGCAGCGGCGGGGGGCCGCCGGCCGGCGGGGGGGCTGCGGAGAGACAGAGAGAAAGACCCCCCCCCCAACTCAGTGCCACGGGACCCCCAGGGTGCTGCCATGGTAGGGGGGGGTGTCACCCAGCCAGGCTGGTGTCACCCCCCCCTCACCCAGGGGTGGGACAACAGGGTGACCCCCACCCAGAGGGCCCGGGCCGGGGGGGGGGACACACGCACCCCCCACAGGGTTTGGGTGACTCTGGGGGTGGGGGGGGGGGGGGACACGACACACACCAATAGCTGCCCCCCCCCCACCCCCCCCAGTCCCTCTCTATGGGCACAGGGATGGAGCTCCATTAAGGGGGGGGGGGGGGGGGAGGGACGGGACACACACACACAGACCCAGGTGTCCCCAAGCAAGGGGGACCCCCCCCAGCAAAGCTCAAGCCCCCCCCCACCCCCCCCTTGCAACATTCCTACTGCAGGGAGCTCCCTGCCCACCCGTGCACTGAGTCTGAGGGTGCTCAGACGCCCCTTTCCCAGGCCGGGGGGGGGTGTGTGGGGGGGTTGGGTGCAGCCCCCTCCCCGCCCCATAGAGACCTCATAAACCTTGTATTAAGGTGGGGGGGGGGGAACCAAACCCAGATGCCCCCAAGCAAGAAGGACCCTTCCACGGGGTGGGGGGACACCCCACATCCCTCCCAAGAAAAGCTCAAGACACCCCCCCCCACAACCCCCCCCCCCCGCCTTGCAGCATCCCTGGTGTATAGAGCTTTATGCCCACCTGTGCACCGAGTTTGTGGGTGCTCAGCCGCCCATTTCCTAGGGGGGGGGGGGGTGCAGCCCCCTCCCCACCCTACAGACACCCCAAAACCTTGCACTAAGGGGGGGGGGGGGTTTGTGCAGACCCAGGCGTCCCCATGCAAAGGGCACCCCACATGCCCCCCCCCACCAGCATCTGTGCCCATTCATGCACCGATTTTGTGGGGGCTCAGCCCCCCCCCCCTTTCCCTTTCCCAGGAAGGGGGTGGGCGCAGCCCCCTCCCCACCTCACAAACACACACCCCCCCCCCCCTTTACCTGGTGCCCCCAGGGACGGGTCCATGGGGCAGGAGCAGCCCGGACCCAGCTCCAGCACTAAACCCAGCATGGACCCATTTGCCCCCCCCGGGGGCTTTATATAGGGGTGAGGGGGAGGGGCCAGCCGCGGAGGCTGCTGGGAAGGGGGGGGTGGGGCCTCACCTGGGTATTTAACAGGCAGCTGGTTGCCCCCCCCCCCCCCTTACCTCCCCCCCTGCAAGTGCCTGGGGGGGGGCTTATTCCTGGGGTCCTCCCTGGAATCTGGGGGCCCTTTAAGGGTTAATTTGACGGGGGGGGGGCCTGGGGCTGTGCTCCCCCCCCCCCAGGTGGTATTTTGGGGGGGCTGGTTCCCCCCTACAGTGAGGGGGGGGGCTGGGACCCCTACCTTAACCCTGTCCTTCCCCACTGCTGCCTGGCCGGGAACCCCCCCACACCGCGGGGGACGGGGGGGGGAATGTTTTGGGGTTCCCCCCATTCCCAGCTGCCACGGGGACCCTGCAACCCCCCCCGGCACAAACCGGACCCTCACCCCCCCGCCTTTTTTGGGGGAGGCACCGCCCCCCCCCCCCCCTTCCCCCAGACCCAGCTCCCGAGGGGAAAGTGAGGCACAAGGGGTGGGGGGGTGGCACCGGGATGGGGGGGGCAACTGCATAAGGGACACACCCCCCCACCCCTCCCCGGCTGTTCCCAGCCCTTGGGGACACCCGCACGGGGTGACCTTGGGCTGCCCCGTGCCTCAGTTTCCCCACCCGGTGGTCCCTGGGGGGGAGGTGGAGGATGGGGGGGGGGGGGGTTCAGCCTCCCTGGGGCACTGAGACTCCCCCTGGTACTAGTAGGGGGGGACACGGGGGTGAAGGGGGGGGGTGGTGTCCCCAAAGTCACCTCCCGCCTGGCTCTGGGGGGGGGGGACTGGTACCGGAGCCCCGGGGTGATGGGAGCTGCTGCCGCGGCCGGCCCTGCGTCCTCCATCCCCTATCCCTGCATCCCAGACCCCTCCATCCCGTGTCCCTGCATCCCACATCCCCCCCATCCATCTGTCCTACACCCCTGCAGCCCAGATCCCTCAGTCCTCCATCCCTCCTGCTCCATCCTCCATCCCACATCCCTCTTATCCCTGCATTCCACATCCCTCCGTCCTCCATCCTATACCCCTCTGTCCCTTGGTCCTCTATCCCTCCTGCTCTGTCCTCCATCCCAGATCCCTCCGTCCTGCTCCCACAGGACGGTCCCTGCTCCGTCCTCCACCCCACATCCCAGATCCCTCTACCCCTCCTGTTCCGTCCTCCATCCCATATCCCTGCATCCCACACCCCTCCATCCCTCCTGCTCCGTCCTCCACCCCACATCCCTGCATCCCAGATCCCTCAGTCCCTCCATCCTCCATGCCATATCCCTGCATCCCACACCCCTCCATCCCTCCTGCTCCGTCCTCCACCCCATATCCCTGCATGCCAGATCCCTCCATCCCAGATCCCTGCATCCCACACCCCTCCATCCCTCCTGCTCCGTCCTCCACCCCATATCCCTGCATGCCAGATCCCTCCACCCCATATCCCCTCATCCCACACCCCTCCATCCCTCCTGCTCCGTCCTCCACCCCATATCCCTGCATCCCAGATCCCTCCGTCCCTCCATCCTCCACCCCACATCCCCGCATCGCAGATCCCTCTATCCCTCCTGCTCCTTCCTCCATCCCAGATCCCTCTGTCCCTGCTTCCCACATCCCCGCATCCCAGATCCCTCTATCCCTCCTGCTCCTTCCTCCATCCCAGATCCCTCTGTCCCTGCTTCCCGCATCCCGTATCCGTCCTCCATCCCTCCCGCTCCATTCTCCGGCCCCGCGGCCTATCCCCTCGGCCTCACCTGCCTCCGATCCCTCCGGCATCCCGTTTTCCTTCTCCAATCCCCCCAAACCCTGGCTGGGGATGGATTCTCCGGGCATGGCGCTGCCAGGAGCCCGGCCGGCCGGCCTGGGCGGCCGCCTGCCCCCCCCCGCCGCCCCCGGCACCCCGTCACCCGCCGGCACCCGCGGCTGGGGCTGGGCGAGGGCGGCTGCGCCGGCACAAGCCCAGCATTAGTGGGGCTCCGGCGGGGGGGGGGGGGAAGGGGGGGGCCGCCAGCGGGATCAGCCCCGTCATCCCAGATGATGTCAGCAGGATTTTTTTTTTTTTTTTTTTTTTCCTATTCCTCCCCCCCCCCCAGGTTTTCTTTTTTTTTTTTTTTTTGTCCCTGCCTCTCCTTTCTCTCTCCTATTTATTTATTTATTTATTTTAAAAAATTATTATTATGGGTTTTTTTTTTTTTTTTTTTTTTTTTTTTTTTTTTAACATCTCTCCGGCGCGGGGTGTGTGCCAGGCGCTGCGGCGCTGGGTGGCGGGGAGGGGGGGTTGGGGGGGGGAGAGGGAAGGGCCCACCCCAGCAGCGCTGCCTCTTGCATCAGCTCCGGGGAAATGGGGGGGGAGGGGGGGGGGGCTATGGGGGGGAGTCCCTGTCTCTTCCCCCCCCCGCGCCCCCAGCCTCAGTTTCCCCAGAATTGATTGATGAGAAGGGGGATGGAGGTGGAGTTTTAGCCCCCCCCCCAAATAAAAAGGGGGGACGGCATCCAGAGCCCCCCTAGAAGCGGCTGCACGTGTGTGATGGCAGATATATGGGGGGGGGGGCGGAGAACCTGGTGTGTCCCCCCCCCGCCCCGGGCTGGGTACCACTGGGGAGGCAGGATGGGTGCCTGCGCCGTCGCCATGGGAACGGCCCGTCTCCTCCTCCTCTTGTCTCCGTGGCGATGGGGAGGAGGATGAGGATGGCTCCCTGGCAACGTGGGGGGGGGGGGTGCGTGTGTGTACCCCGGTGGGGAGACCCTGGATGGATGGACGGACGGACGGACAGCGATGGCTCCTTGGGAGGCGGGAAGGGGGTGGCAAGGAGGGACCGGGCCCCCCGGTTGCGGTCCCCAGATCATCCCCTCCGTGCCACAGGAAGCCAAAGGATGCTGGGGGGGAAACTGAGGCACGGCCGGAGAGCACGGAGCGGGGTCGGCACCGGGCACGGAGGGTGGCTGGCACCCGCCATGGGGTGTGGGGGGGGGCTGGCTGGCACCCCGGGCACGGAGGGAGGCTGGCGCCGATGCCGGCCACACCGCGACGCCGGTGCCAGGAGCAGCCCCGAGCCGTGACTCAGCAGCTCCCGGTAACTCCGGCACCGCCGCGGCCTCCCCCCGGCACAGCACCGGGAGAAGGGAGCAAGATGGGGGTGGGGGGCGGGGGGAGCAGGCTATGACCCCCATCCGGAGGGGCTGGAAGGGACGCGGTGAGACCCAGCAGTGTCCCCGCGGCCAGATGGCCGTTAATCCGTCCCCAAAGCTCTTCCTGGCAGCCGGCTCCGGTGCGTCACGGCACGGAGGGTTTTCCTGACCCACCTTGTGTGTGTGTGTGTGTGTGTTGTGTCCCCCCCCCCGCCGGCGCCCGCCTGCACGTGTCCTGTGGGCCACGAGGGACACGATGCGCGTCTGTTGGACTGTGTGGGGTAAGAGGGGGGCACGATGTGGGGCAGAATCCAACCCTTCCCGGCTAAGAGCCCACCGGGGCTCTCCGGTGCCCGCTGCGGGGGTCCCGCTGCTCCGGGTGGAAGTGACACAGCTCCCGCCGCCCGGGGACAAAGCCCCGCTATTAATAAAACGGGAATAAGAAAGGTCGGGCCGGCTCTTAATCCTAAACCCTGGGCTCAAGCCGGCTTCCTCCAGGAGCCGAGCCGTGGCTGTGGCAAACGGGGTCCCACCGAGCGTCGGCGGGGAGCCGTCTCCCACCCCAGGGAGAAGCCAAGCCGCGTCCCCAAGCGGCGCCGACGCCAACCGGCAGCCCAAAGGGTGGCACTGTACAGTTGGTGGCTTTATTCGACCGGGTTTCGAACGCGGGCGCGAGGGGCCGGGCGGCGCGCTTAACGCGCCATCTCCTTGGCCATGGCCTTGCTGAGCTTGTCCCTGAGGTAGGCCGTCCGCTGCCGCTCCAGCTTCAGCTCCAGGAATTCGTAGTGTGGAACCTGCGACAGCGGAGTCCGGGGGGAAAGAGGAGATGCCATCAGAGCCCGCAGACGCGCAGCAAAGCCCCGCGTTTAGCCCCCCCCCCCCCCAACGAGGAGTGTCCGTATCCTATCTCCATCCCCAACAGCCCACGCCGGGGACACGGGGCCGGCGGAGCGGGGACATCGCTCCGGCAGCCCTTGGGATTGTCCCTGCCACAGCCTCAAATTTGGGAGGGGGGTGCTGCGGGGACGGGCGAGGGCACCCAGGGGACCAAAACGCGGATAATTCCGGACTGTCCCCCAAATTAGCCCGCGTCGCCCCCACCGAACAACGGGCTTCTGCGAGCAGCCGGGACGGCACGAGGCCGTGCGGGACCAAGCGCCCTTTCCCCCGTGGCAGGGGAGGATTTTGGGCGGCATCTCCGCCGTCCAGAGTCCCGGGGAACCTCACTGAGCGCCGAAACCCGCGTCGTTTTTTCCAAGTGTGAGATGCAGAGGACGCGACGGAGCTTTGCGGCCCGTCCCATCCTCCTCCTCCTCCCTGCACCTCCCCGGCCCGGCCCAAGGCAGGTGAAATGTTTACGGCGGAGGAAATTGGGAAGGAAGGGGACCAGGAACGCGGCGCTTGTTTTCTGGCTGGTGGCTGACGGCTCCAGCTACGTTAAAAAACCGGGAGCCCGGCTGCCGTTCCTCAGCAGCAGCCCCGTACGAGGGAGCAGCCTTGTCTGGGGGGATCCCACCACCCACCCCTGCCTCTATATTTAGCTGAAGCTGCGGGAAACAATCCTTCCTCCTCCTCCCGTCTCCCCCCCCCCCCCCCGGGAGCCTCCCCAGCCAGCGCAGCCGGGGCGGGGGGCGGAATTACACAAGCGGCTGGGAAAAAACAGCGCCGGCGAACCTCAACCCTCCGGCGAACCTCAACCCTCGCTTCGCATCAGCCTCAAAGGGCGGCAGCAGGAGCAGGGAGCCGGGGGGGGACGGGGGGAGGACGCCGGGGAAGCGCTGGAGCTCGGGGCTGGGGGGGGGCTACATGAGGAAGGGAGGGAGAGGCTCGGGAGAGCACCGCGGGGTGACGCCGCCGTTGCTCTGGGGTGACAGGCAGCCCCTTCCAGCCCCGAAGGAGCCCCGCAGCCGGGGCAGGAGAGCGCTGAGCCTGGGCTGCGCGGGGTGAGGGGCAGAGGGGGGGCCACCAACCCTCCTCCCCCAGCGCCGGGCTCGCTGCCTGCCAGGGAGAGCTATAATTACCTCCGGGAAGTTAAATAACGCATGACCCCGCCGGAGCACAGGGCTCCGCCGCAGGGGATCAGCACCTTAAGACCTTGTCTGATGTCCCCCTCGATTACTGACCCCCCCCCCGCCACCCTGGCCCCGGCTCTTGGCCACCTTCGGGCTAACAGGTGGCCTGGAGGGGATCACGGTGGCTAATCCCGGCGTGGGCAGGCGACCTGACGAGCCAGCCCGCACCAAGGGCGCCAAGGAGCGCTTGGGGGGTGACGGGGGGGCTCTGCCCTGTTGTGCGGGACCCAGAGCCAGCAGGAAGATGGGGAGGGGAGCGAGAAGGAAGCTGGTAACCCCCCCCCCCGACTCAAGAAGGTTTCTGCTCCTCCATCTCCACAGAATTAAGAGACCCTTCTCTTCCTCGCCGCTACTCACGTCCACCACGAGGAAGCCGGCCGCCTGGACGTGGCGCCGGGCCATGACGTAGCGGCCCAGCAGGTCCTTGCTTCTGTTGCTGAAGTAGGGGAACTCCCACCGGAGGAAGGCGACCCTGGGAGACACACGGCGGGGGGGGAACGGGAGGCCGTGAGATGTCAGGCTGAGCTGAGCACGGGAAGCCCCAGCGGAGCTGGCAGCAGCGCTCAGATCCCAAAGGGAACCACGGCAGAAGGGTCTGCTCCAGCTCTGCCGATTGCGCCCGGCCAGAAGGACACGGATTTGTCCTGCTGGAGCCCGTATCCTGCCTCTGAGCCAGCAGAGATGCACCAGGGCAGCAGCTCAAGCGTAATTTATCCACAGCCCAGGCCTGGCAACAAGCTGAGCGGGGCGATGCCGCCTTTTCCAAGGAGGAAGGAGGCAGCTCAGTCCCCAGGGCCCTGCAGGCAGCCGGGCTCCGTGGCAGACAGCCCTGGCAGAGGCTCTCTTCGGAGAGAAAACCATTGCCACCACCAGCGTCCAGCCCCCTCCCCTGCTGTGATTCCGCCACGTTGGCTGGTCAAAGCAACTCCTGGCTCCAAAACGTTACCCCGGGGCTGGGGGTAGGGGGTGGGAGGGGGGCTGGCACAGCCCTACCCCAATTTCTGTCCTGTGCCCACCCCTTCCTGCTCCCAAACAAGGGAGGGGACGCGGCTGGGCATGGCATCCTTGGCACGCTGGTAGCCCCTGCGGCTCTGCCGTGAGCCACCAGCCACGGCGACCGGGAGTTGTGGGGCCCAGGGATCCTCAGCACTCCGAAGGCAGAGCCTCCCCCCTTCCTCTCCCCGCCAGCGAGGCACAGCTGAGCCCAGACCCACCTCCTGGCGCCCGGCGGCAGCGGCTTTGTCCCTTCCGAGCGGAGCAGATGGGGAGCAGCAAAGTCCTTCAAGGGGAGAGGTTTATTTTCGTTGTTCACCACCATCTCGGCATCTGCACGGAGAGGAAGGGACACAAGGACTCCCGAGACCCACCTGGATGCTGCTCACACCGTCTCCCCCGAGGTTGGTGACGCAGAGAACGCAAGGTCGCACCGCTCCCTTCCCAGAAAAACCCCATCTTTGCCAGAGCCACGGAGCAGCTGGAGTCAAGCATCCCCCTCACGCTGCTGGCAGGGAAGGGTCTGCTTCCCAAGCGTCTCCTCGGGCAGAAGACGTGTCCGTGGCCTGATTTTATCCCCCAGTGTCCCACAGGAAGGGGACGCGGGGCTCATGGACTACAGAAGTTGCTGTGGCAGCCGGTTGGCCGGTCCCCGCCACGGAAAAGGCAGGGATCGAATTTGACAGGGCTGCAGGAGAGCAGGGAGCTGAGGGCGGGGGGGGGGACGGACTGCGAGAGCCGGGAGGGGAGGCAGGGGAAGGAAAGGCAGAGCCAGAAGCCTTTCGCCGGCCTCGACGCTGCTTGGCTGCAGGAGGTGGGCTTTTGTCCCGCATATCTGCTGCCCACAACCCTGCCCTGGGCTGCGGTTTCTGCTCTGCCTTCGGAGCCAAGTTGTGGGAGGAGATGGGAAGGAGAGAGGGCAGCGGCGATGAGGAGGCAGAGGGGCGTGAGGCTGAAGAATGAGGAGGGGTAAAGCCTGGTAGCCGTACCCAAGCCCCTCGAGTTCAATTCCCTCTGCTGATGGAGTCCCGCTGCTGCCCGCAGAGGACGCACTCACCGATCTGCCAACCGTAGATGGTGCGTACGTCGAAGCGCCCGTTGTCCCGGCTCCCCAGCACCCCCGCCAATGCATCCCGCAGGCTGCTCTGCAGCAGGGTGACCTTCTCCCCCGCCGGCTCGGCGACGTTCAGCATCTCCGCCGGCAGGAACGGCCCCCGGTAGTCAGGGCTTTCCAGCTTGGCAGCAGCGTTGATATGGATGAGCTTCAGCCGTAAATTCTGGGCCTTGAGGGACTGATCGCCTGGCGGCGGGGAGAGAAACAGAGCTAGAGACACATCCTAAAGCCCCGGCCCACAGCGGGGTCTGGCTCTTCATCCGCTGGCCTGTGTAGCCTGTCCGATTGGGATTCCTGGTTCTGATTCCACCGTGATGGGTCCCTGCCCACTGGCATGGAGATACAGATCACCGACGGCCAAACGTCGTGATTCCTGGCCTTGCTCTGGGCACTCGCAGGAAGCCACAAACTGGCCCAGCCAAACAGTGCCCTTGTTCGGCGGCGACAGCTCCATCGGAGCCTGATGTCTGTGGTGCGATTTTATCCCCGGGGTCCCACGGGAAGGGACACGGGGCTCACGGCCCACAGAAGTTGCTGTGGCAGCCGGCTGGCCAGTCCCCGCCACGGAGGAGGCAGGGACTGAATTTGACGGGGCTGCACTTCCCCAGCAGTCAGCATTTTAGGAAATACCAAGCCCTCCCGTCTCTTCTCGAGGTCTTGGGGGGAAAAACATGGCCAGTGGCGGAGCAGAGAAGCAAGCTGCGCCTTGGGGCACACCATTTCCATGACACGGTTGGGGACAACGCGTCACCCTGTGGAGATTCAACCCCGCAAGCGTCGCTCCAGCCGCGTAACACACTCAGCTTCGGGCTGGGGAGGCAGAAGAACCGACAACGGGCAGGACCCGGGGAGGAAGGTGGGAGAAGAGAGCACAGGGAATGAACAAGGAAGCCACGGGCAGGATGGCATGGAGGAGGATGGCTTGAGCGGATCTCCTTTGCCTTCGCTGTCTTCTCTTTCCCCCATCGCACACAGGCACAAATCCCCAGGCCAAGGGGGCTGCCGGAGCTGGAGGCCGTGGCTCTCGCTAGCCCAACTCTCCTGGTGCTGCTGCCCTGCGCTCCCCTTGCCCAGGTACCCTGCGCAGAGCCGGGGGGGATCCATTACAGCCACTCCCGGCCAGATCGATTCCCTCCTGGTTAACAGTTAACAACCCGTTAACTCAAATTTAGACGGGCCAGGCTCAGTATCCCCACTCCCTGCTCCAGGCCTGAGGTTCTCGATCCCCATCCCACCGGCAGAGACGGCCCGCCTCACCTCGGATCCGAGCGTGGAATTCGGGTGCCAGCACTCGCTGCAGGTAGGGAGCCTTGGCCTGCTGCAGCACGCAGAGCGACCACACCAGGTCGGTCAGCAGGTGAGGTTCCAGGTTGTCCAGCTGGTCCTGGAGCTCCTCGTGGACCTGCAGAGAGGGAAACCAACAGCTCAGCTCAGCGCTGCTGATGCCTCCTGCGGTCAACACGCAGATATGGCAGCTCGACAGATCCCCGAGGCGTTAGGGCGCACTCGATGTGCACTGTCTCCTCTACAGCAGTGCTTCTCCCCGGGGTTATTTGCAGAGGGGACACTTTAAGATCCCTCT
The DNA here is from genome assembly GCF_964199755.1 of Larus michahellis. Taxonomy (NCBI): domain Eukaryota; kingdom Metazoa; phylum Chordata; class Aves; order Charadriiformes; family Laridae; genus Larus; species Larus michahellis. The sequence continues at coordinate 1,683,321 of NC_133897.1, forward strand.
AACGTGACCCTTGCAGCTCATGAGCTGTGGTTCACTGGCTCAGGATGCTGCATTGCTGCGGGGTGGTGGGAGGGGAGCTCATCAGAAAGCCCAGCAGCAAACCGCAGCAGCCAGGGATAACACACCACTGCAGCCAGCTCTGCCCCGAGGGCAGCGTTTAGAAAAGGGAGGGCTGGAAGCGATAAACTCTTCAGGATCTGCAACTAAAACCTGCTGTAAACGGAGCTGGAGGGATCCGAAACTGTACAGGTGGTGTCAGGATGACCGTCCAGGAATCACAACAAGAGCCTGCAGCTCTGCACCCCGCAGGGGTTTCTCCTGTTAAACCTGGAGAACTTTTCTGCAAAGCCTCAAAAATGAGCGGTTTAGCACTTGCCACAAAATCCCCCTTCACGGTGACCACAATTAACGCTGGCAGGGGGAGCCCAGAGCCCTGGATGCTACTTCCAAGGCCTTGCCCTTCTCTCTGTCCTTGGGAGACCTCCTGCGCCCCAGGCCGGCTCGGCCACGAGGGACAGGCTGCCCTGTGGTGGGACGCAGGGTCCTGCTCATCAGAAACACCCATATCTGGGTCTCCTTCCTTCTCGGCTGCGCACGCATATGGCTGGGCAGGCTCCCAGGTGCATGGCAAACGCTCGCTTACACAGTGACAATGCAACTCCTCTAGAAATCATCAGCATAAATCTGTCCCCAGGGAGGTCAAGGTGACCTCCTCCTCCGCGTCAGAGGCCAGCCTGGCCGCCTCCACGAGCCAGGGAAGGGCAGGAGGACGCCAAGGAAGGCAGGAGGACGCAGAGGAGAGCGCCTGCCCCACGCTCACCTCCCGCCAGCCTCTTGCTAAACCACCCAGGAGGCTTTCCCTCTGCTTGGCCATTCCAGCCGGTCATGTCTCCTCGCCCCAGGATGCGGCAACTTCCCCCAAGGCAGGAAGCCAGGGAGCACGTCTGCCTGTGGCAGCCTCTCTCCTCCTCGACAGCTCCTCAGAGCCAGGGGAGCAGCCTCAGGGCTACCTGAGGGGGTGCTTGACTCTGCTAGGAGAGCCACACAGCTCTGCCAGGAACGGGAGTGCAACCGTCAGCACCTATGGCCTCGTTATAAAGAGTTAATTACAGCAATTGGAGTTCAGGAGGGCATGTGAACACCCACACGCTGCTCCTGTCTGGTAGAAAAGTGAGCCCGCGGGGACTTGAGCCGGTCACGGACTAACTGGTTCAGCCCCGGCACGCAGCCAGGCGAGCGCAGGGTGGGTTTTTAAGCCTGGCTTGAGCTCTGGGCTCCCCCTTCTCATTTCTCACACCGTTTTACAGCTGGCTGGAGCCACCCAACACGCGCTTGCACACGGGGATGTGCTAACAGGAGATCTGCGGCCTGCCCGCTGCCTAGGGAGGGAGGAAGGTTCATGAAGAAGAGGAGAAAAGGAAGGTTACCATGTTGAAGAAGTCCTCGCTTCCGCTGGGCTGGAAGTTCAGGCGAGCAAAAGACAGGATGATACTGCACAGATGGGCGACCGACAGCTGCTTGGTGTTGTCCAGGGCATACTGGAAGATACAGGGGGCAAAACCAGAGGTTTAGGTCTGTCCTACGTGAGCATGGTCACGAAAAGATTGAAAACGTCAGCCGAGGATGCATCCAGCCCCGTGGCAAGATGGGAAAACACGAGCGAAAGATCTTTTAGTGCTTCCTTAGCATTTTATCCTGGCACAAGGGAAAGCTGTGAGTGGAAGCAACGCTCTGCAGTATTCCCACTTGCCCAGTACGGACACAAAAGCGCAGGCATATAAACTGGGGCAGAGCTGGGAAGGCGCAGGGGGAGAGAAGCAGCACCGGCACTCAGGAGCGGAGGCTCAAACGGAGCCCAGACCGGCCCCAGCTCAGCACGGATTCCCAGTGCTGACTTTAGCGGAAAATGAGCAGCGAGTCCTGTCAGACTCGATTACAGCCGCTGGCCGGGTAGGGAAAATAGCGACGACATCCCAGGGAGCATCTCTGGAGAGGTGGGGGGAACCTGCTCCCGTCTCCTGGGAAAACTGGGATGGGTCACCAGTCATACTGGTGCCAGTGCCACAAGCCCCCTCCTCACCTGCGCGATGGCCTCAGACAGCGGGAGGCTGAGCCACTTGAGGAGGGCGAAGGATCTGATGCAGCGCGTCACCTCGACAGGCGTCATCGTGGAAATGTGGGGGTGCAGGTCGGTGGCTATCTTCTGGAAGACCTGGGGCTGGTGGAAATTCAGTTTTCCTTAAAGGAGCAAAGAGAAAGCGGCAGCCACTTACAAGGAGCTGGTACGGGAGCCGTGCCTGGAGGGGCCGTGGCGGCACAAGGGAAAGCTCAAAGCTGTTCATAAGGAGCAGAGGAGGCTCAGAGAGCGGTACTGCCTCCCCCGGTTGGCTTGGCCCCGTCAGACCAAGTCTCTGCTGTGTCCCACCGCACCCACCAGCTCTCAAATCCTGGTGCCAACTCACGGCTCCAGCCTCCACCCAGTGCTGGTAGCCAATTTTAGCCCCACTGTCTCCAGCTAGAGATCCTGATCCAGCCAGAACTGCCCTGAACTCACTAAGGCTACTGGGAACCTCACGCCGGCCCGAGGATCAGCAACCGGCAGCACCAAACCCTGGCGGGGGGCTTGGGTCAGTGTGGACCAGCCAGGAGGGGACAGTCCCCATGAGAAAGGCAGGATTCAAACCATCCTGATGCAACGATGCAGCAGCTACAAGCATGAAAGAGAAATGTCAGCGCAGCATGCCAGCCTCCTGGCCAAGAGCCTCCCCATCGCAGCAGCTACAGCGCTGCCGGAGCCGGTCTCGCTCCCGAACCACGTCTAGCCCTTGTGATTGTCCACTTTGTAGGTTTAAAGGCTGGGGAACTGCTGGGATTACCCGGTCCAATCTCTGCATACGACCCAGGCCCGTATATAGCATCCAGCTGCCTTTCCTGAGCTGGAGCAGCCACAGCCCTGCCTCTGAGAAAGGTGCCCGGCATGGATTTGGAGGCCACGACACGGAGCATCCACCAGTCTTCCTTGAAACTCACTCCAGACTCATCAACTTCACAACAAATAAGCTGGTAACACCAACGAGAGAAGCCCGAGCTCCCTCCAAGACCAGGTCTACTGGGGTTATTTCTTTATTTTGAGAGTATAGCTAACCTACGAAGACCGTCCTGGCCCCACTGGTTGTCAGAAGAGCTGTTCCCACCACCAGAAGCTGGACAATCAATGGAAGAATAGCTCCTCTTTGGCTCTCCTGGCTTCTTTTATCCCCGCCTGTCTGAGATTTCCACTGCCTACCAACAGTAAAAGCAAAACAGGACCACGCAACATTGCACGGAGAGAGGAGCCAGACGATTAAGGATCATAAACCAAATTATCATGTCACCGTCATGTATCTGGTGGCTCCGGTTTAGCCTGTGATCAGGAACACCACCAAGGTGGCTGCCCTCGCCCAGAGCATCTGTCAGCGCTTGTGCAAGTACTTGTAGCACCTCAGCCGCCGAAGAGCATGAATTCAGCACCCAGCGCTTCTCAAATGTTAATTAACTTGTCATTAGGACTTCTTGGGTGGAAAGAAATCGGCTATTTAGTGCCCACATAAGCAGTCTGGCCCTCCCCAGACCTCCTGCTCAGCCCTTCTGACACATCTCACTCTCATTTTTTGTGTTTTGCAAGGGAGGCAACAGAGGCCAGGGCTCCCTGAGAAACTCACGGCCACAGGAGGAGGCGAGAGGTGATTTGGAGCTATTTGGGGGATCCTGGATCAGTAGCTGCCTGCGCTGCAGGGCACCTGGCACCCCGACCACCTTTCCAAACTGCTCTCCCATCACAAGTTCCCTTCTTCCCACGCACTGGAAGAAAAATGGAATACCGGGGTTCACTCTGCCTGTGCTTGGAGCTAGAAACTACTCGGCTGCGCTGGTTGACATGCTGGGTCCAGCCTAACGTACCCTGCCAGCCTTTCTCCTTCATCTGGCCCCAACGCCGTGCTACCAACGCCACCAAATCCCTGCTTGCGAGACCAAAAATCAGCTGGACTCTACCACACGTAACGTTCAGCAGGTCCCAATACAACCGAGCCGCTTACCATAGGCGAAAATCAGGTCCATCAGGATGTTGAGGCTGAGCTCAGGGTGCTTCTGGATCAGGTGGTAGGACAAGGCTCGGAGCAGAGGCACGCAGCGCCGGTTCTGGTAGGCTAGAGCCAGCGTTATTTTCCGGATGTCGTCAAGGTTGAACTGTTCAGCAAGTTCCAGAGCCTGCCAAGAAATGTTTTGAGCAGGGACGTAAAGGGAAAGCACAAAGCGAAGTGCAGACACAGGCTTTATTCAGAGCGGGATGCGCCATCGCTACCGACTGAGGTCCTCCGAGGGTGACAGGGACTGGAACTGGTGAGTGTTTAGCACTCAGCGAGGCTGAGCGGCTGGGAGCGAGCGTAACGGCTCACACGGAGGGAGGGCGAGGGGAAGCAGACCCTTTTCCCCTCTGCAGAGCTTGGCCAGGATCTCCCCACACCTGGTTCTGCCTCCCCCAGCCGGCAGGACCTCGGTGTCCACTCCTGTTGTGTGTCCAGGCAACGTAACACACCGTCGGGCAAAGACCGACAGAGGAAAGGCACCTCCTGTTGGATCAGCACCCTCCTTTCCACTGTAATTGCTGCTTTGTTTGCAGGACGCTAACCCAACATCGTTAGTTTGAGCTCTGCATAAGCTGACAACCCCGTCAGGTCCAGCTACAGCGTTCTGCCTTGTCACGCACCACTGTCTGTAGCATTTATTTATCCCCAGGGTCAAGGGAGAGGGACAGTGGGGCTCGTGAGCTACAGATATTGCTGTGGCAGCTGTTTGGCCAGTCCCCAGCACTGTCTGGACGAGGACTGAATTTGACGCAGCTGCAGTCAGGGCTCCTGCAGTGGCTCCAACCCAAAGGACATTTCCCTGCTTCTATGAGCGACAGAAGCTGGGACCAACGGAGCACCGGAGGGGACAGATCTGCCCCCTTTGAAGACAACGGGTGCCCAAAGGCAGCCAGAAGGCGAGGACAGTAGGGACACTCCTTGTTCCAGCTCTCCTCGCAGCCTGGCTTGCACAGAGAAGCAAAGGGCGATGTTTTTGGCAGCTGCGCTATGCTGGCTCTGTAAGTCACCGCTTGCCAGCAGAGCTACAGAAATTCGAGCGTGTTCTCTGCGAACCTGCCGCGGCTGCAAAGTAAAACGCATCAGCTCAGCCCACCTTCCAGCAGCGCAGACCAGTGCGAGTCACCCACTTGCACCAGTACGGATTGGGAAGGGGCTGGCGAGTGCAAGTTCCCCCGTTTACGTGGCTCCTCAGATGGAAACCGCTCTTAGAAGCACTCGTGGAGGGGAAGCTGCTTAAACAGCAACTCGTAAGCGCACACCAAAGTGCTCGGGAGCAGCAACGAGCACCGCCTGTGTGGAATTAGTGTTCCCATACAGGATGGGCTGAAGGGGACGGGGCTGTCCCCTCCGCTGCTGTCACCTGGGGGAGGTGGCCCATCTGAAGGGAACGGAGGCAGAAGGGAGACCCCAAGCCCGTACCTTGTCCTCCAGCCGGTCCATCAGAGTCGGGGAGATGTGCCCGACCTTGGCCATCAACGTCACCACGGTTCGGGTGCCCTCGAGTTCCGTCCAACGCAGCTCCAGCTTCTTGATGACTTCGTTCAGCAGCTTGCTCTCCTTCCCCTGCTTGACCGCCAAGAACTCCGCCAGGGAGGCCAGCTGCCTGAAGGTGAGGCGCCGCAGCCGCCACAGCACCTCCTGCTCCACCGACTGCATCTCCCTCCTGCTGCTGTCCACCCCCAGGGAGTAGAGGCTCTTCAGGAGGTTCACCAAGGTGTTATTCCACACCTGAGAAATCTGGGAAGCAGAGAGAAATAAGGAAAAGGCGTTGGTGAGAGACAGCATGAGAGTATTCGGTTGTCGGTCACGCCAAACACCAGGCAACGCTCTGCCTCTACAGAAAGAGCCACACAGCGTTGAGGGGGACACAAGAGTGTCCTCCTCGGTCCGAGGACATCCAGCTGTCCCCCACCACGACATGAGACCTCTGCTCCTCCTCACAGGCGTAGCCAGAGATAGACTGGAGCAACCCAGCGCCCTGGTGAGGAAGAGGAACCTCGATGCCTGTACCACAAAAGCTGAAGCCACGCGCTTGATCCCAGCGGCACGGATGAGCCTCGAGAGGTAATTCCACGTCGCTTATAGAGCTGCCACACGGGCGGCGAACTCTCTCTGCCTCAGAGAAGGAAGTTACACAGGTTTGCTACCAGCTGGGTGAAATATTTAACTAGACTTTACCCTTCCCTGGAGGCTCTTAAGTTTCCTGGCGGTGTGAAAGGCTGATAATTCAGGGACAGGAACTTGAGGGTCCCATGGGGAATGCCACGGGACTCCAACTCAACACCTCAGGTCGGATGAAACTTATCCTAAAAGCTGAATCCCACCGGTTGCTGGGAACACCAAGACTTGCCCAGTCCCACTCTGCCCACTGAACTTCTCTGCCTGGCCACCGCCGGCTGCTTTCCCACTGGCAGCCGTGGCAGAGCTCGTGGTTTTCCACCAGCAATCGGTCTTCCAGCTTTAATCTCCTTTGGCGTCCGTCAGGGAATGCCCGGCACCTCTTTATTTCCAGCCCAAGCTTCCCCAGCTGTGCTCTGCTGCTGCCGTGCAGGGCGAAAAGGAAATTCCAGCCTGAAAGCTCTCCTGATTTCTATAAAACCAAACCCGATCCTTAGCACAACTGAGGGCCTGATAGGCCCTTCAGAAAGCATCACCGCGCCAGCTGCCCTGGTACAGAGCACAGCGCCTGCGCGTCAACATCCCAACATTACAAAATGCTTTCAGAAACAAGGAGTTGCTTCTCGGAGTGAGCGTGCAGGAGGTTAAGCGAGGCGGTGCCGCGAGACGATGAATTTCAGGCAGGAGGGACCACGCGGGTTTGGGCAAACAAAGGCTTTAACTCTCTGGCCTGTCCAAACACCAGCATTTCCACGGGAACGGCAAATTCCTAAAGGGCTGCTCAGGCACGGCTCAGCACCTCAGGCACAAGAACGACCCGAGCGCTGCCGGGCTGCCCTGCTAAAGTCTGAAAAATCACAGACCAGGATGCAGCTGGGAAAAGGAACAGAGCTCGTGATTTCCCCCGGGTTACTCAGAAGGTCACAAGGAGAACCAGACCGATCCCCTGGCTGATCCCTTGCCTTTTTCACCCATTCACGCGTACAAAACTCATCTCTCAGCCTGTTAAGAGCCCTTTCCCTCAACCCTGTCCTGGCTGATGCCTCATTTACTGTTCAAAATCTCTGGCTTGTCGACACAAGGACATTGCAAGCTGATTCATTTTAATTTCTTTGCATCAGAGCGTCTTCCCATCTACGCAATGGCCTCTTCCATTCAGTTATCTACGACTGCGGCTGCAATAACAGCTCGTTGGAGAAGGATAATCGTGGTTACAGAGACTTTGCTTGCGTTACACCTCAAACTCCCTAGCCACGTCCCTCTTAGCAGTTTCCTACACTTCGGTCATGCTGCCTCACTTGTCATATCGCTCATGCAGCGCGACAGCTTGGCTTTGCCAGCTCTGGGGCATCCCTTCCCCCACGAGGGCTCCGCAGGGACACCGACACTCCCTTGATCCATGGTGACAGCGACACAGGACCACGCAGATCAGCGGGAGTAGTACTTTCACTCCAACTACAGTGACATGGAAGCGTTTCAGCTCAATGGAGCTAACCAGGCTCCCTCAGGACAAATCCCACCTCTCTGCTATCCTTAGACAGGTTTTAGGGAGCAGAGATTAGGGATCAGGAGAAATATGGAGCGTTTGCAGAAAACCTGTACCCCCCTGAGCACTGCCTGGAACCTCATCAAGTTCAAGGCAAGTTCACAGGTTGGGGCAATCCCCAGCACCAGTACAGACTGGGGGATGGGTGGATGGATGGATGGATGGATGGACGGACGAAGGGCTTGGGGGTACTAGTGGCTGAAAAATGGGACACGAGCCGGCAACATGCGTTGGCAGCTCAGAAAGTCCCCCGCACCCTGGGCTGCATCCCCAGCAGCATGGCCAGCAGGGCGAGGGGGGTGGTTTCTGCCCCTCTGCTCCGCTCTCTGGAGAAGAGAAGGCTCCAGCGAGACAATCTTGTGTCCTTTCAATACATAAAGGGGGCTCGTAAGAAAGACTGAGACTTTTTGCCAAGGCTTGTAGTGACAAAGGGCAACGGAGCTGGTGAGGGGTCTGGAGCAGGAGTCTTGTGAGGAGCGGCTGAGGGAGCTGGGGGTGTTCAGCCTGGAGAAAAGGGCGCTGAGGGGAGACCTTCTCGCTCTCTACAACTGCCTGAAAGGAGGGGGTAGCCAAGGGGGGTTGGTCTCTCCTCCCAAGAAACAGGCGATAGAACAGGAGGAAACGGTCTCAAGTTGCGCCAGGGGAGGTTTCAGATGGATATTAGCAAAAATTTCTTCCTGGAAAGGGTTGTTAAGCGTTGGAACAGGCTGCCCAGGGCAGGGGTGGAGTCGGCACCCCTGAAGGGATTTAAAAGACATGTAGACGTGGTGCTGAGGGACATGGGTTAGTGGTGGGCTTGTCAGCGCTGGGTTAGCGGTTGGGTTCTGTGATTCTATGACAGGACACGGGTAATGGTTTTAAACTGAAAGAGGGGAAATTTAGATGAGATCTCAGGAAGACATTTTTTTACTCTGAGGGGGGTGAGCCCCTGGCCCAGGTTGCCCCGAGAAGCTGTGGCTGCCCCATCCCTGGAGGGGTTCAAGGGCAGGTTGGCCGGGGCTTGGAGCAACCTGGGCTGGTGGGAGGTGTCCCTGCCCAGGGCAGGGGGTGGAACTGGATGATCTTTAAGGTCCCTTCCCACCCAAACCATCCTGTGACCCCACAACACGGGGCCCATGAGCTGTAGGTATTTCTGTAGCAATTGGCTGGGCCACCACCAACTGCAGCGGACAGCGCTGAATGTGACGGGGCTGCCGAGGTTTGACAGTATGACCTGCAGAGCGTGGTGCATTGGTTCCCTTCAGACGCCCCGTCTTACCCAGCGGCTTCTCTGGGGCTGTGAACCAGCGAGAAGAATCGCAGGTTAATTCAGCGGGACACCCGGGTGAGACACTGCAGGCACCAGCAGCTCTCAGCAGGACTCCTGGGCTGTCTGGCTGCCATTAAGTGGCAACGGTGCAGCTTTATCTTACCCAGAAAACTGAAAATTCATGGAAGCAGGAGCAAGATAGCATTTAGCAAGGATTATCTCTCTGCTACGTTTTGTCTCCGGTCCAAAAAGCAGCGCTTCTCGACAGAAATAATCAGGTGTCCTGCCCAGAGCTGATAATTTCACCTCCTGATCCCCTCAACTTCATTTTTTTTACTTGGAAATACAAAGTACAAACCCTAAACAGGCAGCCCGCTCCAGCTGGTCACACCAGTTCAATCACAGGAGCACCGGCCGCTTTACACCTCGTATTCTTTCCCCAAAACACTTCTGTGGCGAGGAGAGAACTTACCTGGTCATCTGTGATGCCGATGAGCTGCTGGAACCGTTCATCTTGCAAAATGCTCTCCGTTTCCAGTTTTTTTTCCGCTGCAAGCCGGGAAAGTTGAGTAATTATTAGTGAGGCTTGGTTGCTGTTAAGATCATGGAGTTCGCTCAACTGGAAGAGTTCCTGAGGGCTCGTGGCTGTTTCAATCAGTTCCCCGATCACTTTGTGCTCTGGATTTCCGCTGTCCTCCACCTGCTCTTTGACTGAGAATCCATCTGCCCAGCTGGAAGGGCTGGAAGTATGAAATAAAGCGAAAGGTGCTTGAGGCAGAGCTCTCGCCATCACCACCTTCCCAGCTGGCACCAGCAGAGAGGCTGGGACTGCCGAAGGAGTAGAGACAAAGGCACCCAAGTGCCGCCAGCAGCAGCGTTGCACCAAGCGGGCTGCCATGGTGAAGGAGTTGGGGGGGGAAGGAAGGCCGGTAACCGGCTGGAGGTCAGCGCCGCATCTCAGGAACGCTAGGAAAGGACAAGAAACTCTTTAGGAGAGGGAAAATTTCAGAGATAAAAGGAGTGTTTTGACCCACAGTATTGGATGTGAAGAGGCATTAAAAGCTTTCTGGCGATCGACTGGCAAAACACTGCTGCAGAAGAGGCTACGCGCTGCCCTGCCGGGGGTAACGTGCCCCCAGCCCCGCTTAGGGGCTGCTGAATTCTGGCACGGCTTTCCGAGGCAGCACACAGCCGCTCCAGAGCGTCTGCCGGAGAGTTTGAAGCACATTCCGCTCCTCGCCGGCTCCGACTGAGCCTCCCCCAGACCTCCAGGAACACAAGCCCCATTTCCCCAGCTGCCCCCAGTTCCCCCGCACCACCCTCCCGAGGCCCCCTCCTTCCCTTTCCAGCCAGCGCTTCTCAAAGCCCCTGAGCTTTTCCCTTCCCCAGGCGATATTCCCCTCAGCCCGGCCCACGCTTCCCCGGAATAATTCCCCTCAGAGTCCGCCGGGCCTGGTGTCGCCCCTGGGGCCTTGTCCCCGCCGGGCCCGGCCGATTCCCCTCGGAGTCCGCCCAGGCCCGACCTTCTGCCCCCGGGATCTTCTCCTCAGACCCCCCCCGGGCCCGGCTCTTCCCGACCGGGCCCAGTTCATGCCCCTCCGGGCCCGGTTCATCCCCCTCCCGCCGCCGCCAGGCCTGACCTCTCCCGCCCCAGCCGCACACCGGGCCGGCAGCGCGTATGCGCCGGCGCAGCCTGATGGCGTCATCACCCTGCGGCCAGAGCCTATTGGTTCAGACGCCGGCGCCTGCGCTGCGCTATTTCCGGTGAGCGGGAAGCGTGAGGGGAGGGCGGTCGCCATGATCCGCCATGACCCAACCGCCGCCTCCGCACCCGTCCCCGCCGCCCGGCCGGGCCTGGAGCGCGGTGGGAGGCTCTACCCGAGGCCGCGGGTCAGGCTGGGCTCGGTCTGCCCCGCCAGGCTGCCGTTTTGTGAGGCAGAATACGGAGGGGGTGGGGTGGGAAGTTCAACCAAGCCAAGTACAAGGTCCTGCGCCTGGGTCAGGGCAATCCCAGGCACAAATCCAGGTTGGGCGGAGGATGGATGGAGAGCAGCCCTGAGGAGAAGGACTTGGGGGTGCTGGTGGATGAGAAGCTGTTTGTAAGGGCAGGTAGTGATAGGACGAGGGGCAATGGCTTTAAACTAGAGCAGGGCAGGTTTAGATCAGACATAAGGAAGAAGCTCCTTACAATGAGGGTGGTGAGATGCTGGCCCAGGTTGCCCAGAGAGGTGGTCGAGGCCCCGTCCCTGGAGACATCCAAGGCCAGGCTGGATGAGGCTCTGAGCAACCTGATCTAGTTGAAGATGTTCCTGCTTACTACAGGGGGCTTGGACTAGATGGCCTTTAAAGGTCCCTTCCAACCCAACACGTTCTGTGACTCTAAGCTCAACATGAGCCAGCAATGCACACTTGTGACCCAGAAAGCCAGCCGCATCAAAAGAAGCATGGCCAGCGGGGTGAGGGAGGGGATTCAGTCTCTCTGCTCTGGTGAGACCCCACCTGGGGTACTGCATCCAGCTCTGGAGTCCTCAGCACAAGAAGGACATGGACCTGTTGGAGCGGGTCCAGAGGAGGCCCCGGAGATGCTGGGAGGGCTGGAGCCCCTCTGCTGTGGGGACAGGCTGAGAGAGCTGGGGGGGTTCAGCCTGGAGAAGAGAAGGCTCCAGGGAGACCTTGGAGCCCCTTCCAGTCCCTCAAGGGGCTCCAGGAAAGCTGGGAGGGACTCTGGTTCAGGGAGTGTAATGATAGGACACGGGGTAATGGCCTCAAACTGAAAGAGGGGAAATTTAGATTGGATATTGGGAAGAAATTCTTGGCTGTGAGGGTGGTGAGTCCCTGGCTCAGGTTGCCCCGAGAAGCTGTGGCTGCCCCATCCCTGGAGGGGTTCAAGGGCAGGTTGGACGGGGCTTGGAGCAACGTGGTGTGGTGGGAGGTGTCCCTGCCCAGGGCAGGGGGTGGAACTAGGTGGGCTTTAAGGTCCCTTCCAACCCAAACCGTTCTGTGAATATGGAGGAGGGGTGATGTGGGGTTGCTGTGGGGCGCTGAGTGGGAGATGCCGTTGGGGCTGCCCCTCTCTGGGGCTGAGCCCCCGTGCTGCCCCTCTGCCATCCTTCCCTGGCCCTCTTCCTTCCTCAGCCCCCTTAAAGCCTCCCCGGGGGGGGGGGACCATGTGGCTGCCTGGCTTCTTATAGGGGGGATAAGCAACGGATGTGGGGCTGGGGGGTGGAGAGTTAGTAGAAAGAAACTTAAGAGACTTCATCAAGATTGTATACTTTCTTGATTTTTTTCTAAGTATTTGTTGCTTTTCTGCTGTTAGTGCAAAGCAGCATTTTGTTACAGACTGCCTAAAAATCACTTGATCTCAGGTGAACTCATCGCTTGCCAAACGGTTGGAATGCTATTTGTGTTGTTACGTTGCGCTGTTGAGTTACTTTTTTTGTTTGTTTCGTTTTGTTTTGTGGTTGTGGTTTGTTTTTTATTCTTTGTTCGAGAGGGAGAGCTGGAATAGGGGCACACGCAAAAGTTGGAAAACCCACCCTCATCCTCGTTTCACTCTCTACACGTTAAAAAAAGGTGTTTGCCCGTGGCAGAGGGGTTGCAACTAGATGGTCTTCGAGGTCCCTTCCAACTCTAACCTTTCTATGGGTTTCCTCCCCACCTTGGCTCTCTCTGGGGCTGCTCCGGGGCTGATGGACCAGCCGTGCCCTCGCTTTACCTGCTGAGGTTCTCACCGGTGAGGTTAGCTGGGTTCTGCCTCGCCCACCCCCCTGTGTTTTGTTTCCTCCTGGATCAGTCTCCGAACAAGAGATCAGGCCCCCGGCTTTGGGAACGAATAAAAGGCAAATAAATAACGTGGGTTGCCAGGAATGAGGAGGGGCAGCTCAAGCTTGCGGTGGTCAAACAAAGCGAGAGACTCTTGATTTATGAGATGGGTATTTCTCATGGCTCCGGGCCTCGGTGTGTGGTTTTGGGGGTGTTATTTACACACACACAATGTGTGTCGTCCCCCCCCCCCCCCCGCAGTCAGTGGTGGGGAGTTGGCCTGGAAAGCGTAGCTGTAGCGGTGTGAGCTCGAATAAAATTCTCCAGATCCTCTCTTTTTGTGCCGAAAACGGCCTCGCAGGATTTCATCCCTGTTTTCAAAGGGGCGAGCCTGCTCAGGGTTTCCACAAGACAATTAAAAATAATACTTAGAGGTCTTGATGCTGGTTTTGGTCGCTGTTAAATCCCGAGTGCGAGCTGCAAGAAAAATAGAGCAAAGAATTTCTCGTGGTGGCCTGGTGGACCCTCCCGTGGGACACGGGCTCTTGCGTCGGGCGCCGTCACCCTACGGGACACGGTCGCTGCTTGGCTGGCCGTTCCCTTCTGATACCTGGAAGGATTTTGGCTCCGATAAAAGGCAGATGACTTTTCCCACTTTGGTGGTGTGCCACAGAGGGGCAGGAGGTCGGGCAAGGATTGCTGGTGACGGGTGTCCCACCTGAATCCAATTTTCTGTATGATTGAAGAATTTGGAAGGAATTTGGAAGAATTTAGAAGGAATTGAAGCATTTGGAAGGAATTTGTCTTCTCCAAAAGCTTGTATCTAGTTGAAGAAGCACGGAAGGACGGGCAGGGACCCTGCTGAGAGCCGGCTCAGCCGCAGCAGGTTGCCCAGGGCCACCTCCAGTTGAGTTTTGGGTATCTCCAAGACCAGAGACCCCACAGCCGGTTCCTGTGTTGGCTCATGGTCACCTCAGTGTCTGCCAGGACGTCCAGGGCCTTCTCTGAGGAGCTGCAGGGTGGCCCCCAGCATGTCCTGGTGCCTGGGGTTCCTCCCAGGGTGCAGGATGTGGCACTTCTCCTTGTTGAACCCCACGAGGTTCCTGCTGGCCCATCTCTGCAGCCTCTTGAGGTCCCACTGGGTGGCAGCACAGCCCTCTGGCCCATCAACCACTCAACCCAGTTTGGTGTCATCTACCAACCTGTTGCGGTTGCGCTCTTGCCCCATCATCCCAACCATTAACGAAGATGTGAAATGGTTCTGGCCCCAGTATGGACCTCTGGGGAACGCCACCAGTGATCAGCCTCCATGTGGACCTTGTGCTGCTGGTCATCACCCACTTGGCCCAGCCATTGAGCCCATTTTCAGTCCATACTGATGGTTGCTGACCACCGTCTTGTTGGGTACAACGCCTGATGGGCTTTGGCTTGCTCAAACTCAACCCTGCACCTAGGGCAGTGTCTGCATCTTCCTCCCACGTCACCTGTCCCGGCTTCCACCTCTTGAACGTGTCCCCATTGTCCTTGAGCTCAGTCAGGACCTCCTTGCGTGTCCGCACAGACCTCTGGCCACCTGCCTTTGTCTCCTGTCTGTCAGGGTGGCCCGTTGTTTGGCTCGGAGAAGATGATGTTGGAAATCAACCAGCTCTCCTGGACCCCACTTCTCTCCGGGCTGTATCCCACGGCATTCTTCCAAGCAGGTTCCTGAAGAGGCCAAATTCTTCTCCCTTGAAGCGTCCAGGGCAGTGATCCTGCTTTTTTGCCCATCTCCCTCTCAGGATCTTGAGCTCCACCATCCCATGGTCACTGCAGCCGAGGCTGCCCTCAGCCTTCTCATCTCCAACCAGCTCGTCCTTGCTTGTAAGCGGGAGGTCCAGTAGAGCACCCCTCCTCGTTGGCTTCTCAGTTGCCTGGCTCAGGAAGCCATCTTCCAGGCCACCTCTGGAGTGGTGTCTCCAGTTCTGGTCCCCACAAGTCAAGAAGGACATGGACAGACTGGAGAGGCTCCCAAGGAGGGCAACGGTGAAAGGGCTGGAGAACCTGCTGTAGGAGTAAAGACTGAAGGCGTTGAGTCTCTTCTCCCTGGAGGGGAGAAGGTTTGGGGGGGACCTCATCACAGCAGTCCAGTGGTCAAAGGGTTGAGGCTTTCAAGGAGCCACACGGGGAAGACAAGGGTACAAGTTCCACCAGGAGAGGTTTCATCTCAATTTAGGTTGTACAGTGAGACCAGTTGGAGACCAGTTTTAACTGGAAGAACCTCCCCGGGGACATGGTGGAGTCCCCATCACTGGAGGTTCTCAAGATGAACCTGGATGGGGAGGGAGATAATCCCACCTAGGGTCCCTTCTCCACGGAAGGCTGGACCTGGATCTTTCTAGGGCCAACCTGGGCTGTCCTACGAGCCTGTGATTGACAGCATCCGCCCTGGGGACTTCCCAGATGCCACCCACCAGCCCTGACCCGGGCACACTTGTCCCCACTTGATTTACAAGCCACTGGGAGAACGTCCTTGATGGCCTCCACCAGCCAGGAGCGCTGAACCTGTTGGGTGGCTTTGGGCTTCCCCTCGCTATGCATGGCCGTGCAGAAGGGGGGTGAACAGAGGGTCATCTTCTGGGTAGGGTTCCTTGATGTCCTCCTGGAGGTTCCTGCATGGCCTCGGAGAGGGCGACCGCTCCCAGGGCTGGTGTTTGATCAAACCCACCTTGTTTGCCGTGAGGGACAGATGTCTTCACCGCTTTGTCCAGCCATAAAACATGCCAGGGCAGGTGGAAAGTCCCGGCCGTGGGGCACAGTGGTTTCTTCATTCTGCCCTGGAGGCACGTATGGGGGAAGGAAACCCGATGTGGTGTCACCCTGTGTCCCCATCAAACCTGGGTCAGCTCTTTGGTGGTCCCCTTGGGATGCACCTTGCCCCAGCATGGTGGCACCCTACATTCCCATCAAACCTAGATTATCTCTTTGGTGGTCCCTTTGGGGTGCAACTTGCCCCGGCGTGGTGTCACCCTATGTCCCCACCAAATCCAGGTTGGCTCTTTGGTGGTTCCCTTGGGGTGCACCTTGCCGTGATGTGGTGGCACCCTACGTCCCCATCAAACCCAGGTTGGCTCTTTGGTGGTCACCTTGGGGTGCACCTTGCCCCAGCATGGTGTCACCCTGTGTCCCCATCAAACTCAGGTCGGCTCTTTGGTGGTCCTCTTGGGGTGCAACTTGCCCCAGCGTGGTGTCACCCTACGTCCCCACCAAATCCAGGTTGGCTCTTTGGTGGTCCCCTTGGGGTGCAACTTGCCCCGGTGTGGTAGCTTATGGTGCCCAGGGCCAGCACCCTCCATGGCCACCTTGTGACCCAATATCATGGCAAACAAGGTGGGACGGACTTGGCTCCTGGCCGGGTTCGTCCCACTGAGAACTTCCTGGCGGCAGAGGGAACGCCAGTGCCGGCGCATCCAGGGCAGCTCTCATAAAAGGGCTCCCTGTCCTGGCGGGTGACAGGAGGCAGGATGAGGCCGTACCGAGCGGTGGCACCACTGTTGCTGCTCCTGCTGCTGGGACTGGCCAAGGCCACCACGCCGGGGCCGGATGGATCCACGCCGGGGTGGACCGGATCCATCCCGCCATCCCCGCCTGGACTCTGGACCGTCAGCTACGGGGATGCCGTCTCGGCCGCCGTGGAGCTGCTCAACGCCAGGGCCATCAGTCCCTACGTCTTGCGGCTCCGGGAGGCCCACCACCAGCCCGGCTGGGTGAGTGCTGAGCTCCTCCGTCCCGGGAGCAGGATCTGGCCCATTTGGGGGCTGAATCCGGCCCATTTTGGGGCTGGGTCTGACCCCCTTTGGGGATGGAGCCCACCAAGGTTGGGGCCGCGTCTCACCCATCTCCAGGCTGGATGTGGCTCCTCTCAGGACTGGGTCTGGCCCGTTTTCGGGCCGGATCCGGCCCGTTTCAGGGCTGGGCGTTGGGAACAGCGGTGCCGACGGTGCCTGATGGGTTTTGTCCCCTCTTCCAGCCCAGTGACCTGCAGCAACGCCAGGAGCTGAGCTTCACCGTCGAGGAGACCACGTGCCAGGCTCCGGGGATGGCCACCGCCGCCTGCAAGAGCCGCTGGCTCGGGGTGAGGCTTCGTCCCGCTGCCGTCCCCAACGGGGAGACAGGGAAACTGAGGCACGGGGAGGCGGGTTTGGGCTCCTCGCAGCCTCGTCTTACCCGTGTCCCCTCTGTGTCCCCTGCAGTCGGTGACTTGGTGCCGGGGCTCCGTCTTCCTCGAGCAGCAGCAGCCCACGGTCGAGCTCTCCTGCGAGAGGGTGCCCGCCACGGTAAGAAGCTGCCCGAAATGGCACCGCGTCCCTTGGGTTTGTCACCGGCTCCCCTCCCTGGCTGCCGTGGGACGTGTCCCCAAGGCGGAGGGGAAGGTCACCCTCAGACTCCCACCCCAGCTCACCTTCTCCTCCCAGCTCGGCCGTGTCCACGTCAACAGATTCAAGGATTTTTTTGCCAAGATCAAGGAGCGTTTCAGGGGCTTCTTCCGGCGCGGGAGGGTCTGGATCCGCGACAAGCTCAACCTCAAAAAACCCAAACCCTGAGCTGGTGACATCGTGTGTGTCGTCCCCCCCCCCCGCACCGCCGTGCCCCCCGCCCAGGCGCTCTGCTGGCAATAAATGTCCCTGCAACGCTGCCGGTGTCACCCTGCGGGTCCCTGCGCCGCCCCGTCCCCCCTGCGCCCCCTCCAGGGAGTGGGGACGGTCCCTGTGGTCCCCCAAATCCCACCCCGTGCCCAGACGGGGGGCTCCGAGGGTGCTGGGGTGAAGCCCACCCTTATTTCTACCCCCCACCCCCCCGGCAAAAGCCCGGTGGCAGCACCCAGCCCCACATCTTCGGTGCCCCACCAGCCTTCGGCACCAACCCCTGTCACCCATCATCATCCTCCTCCTCCTCATCATCATGGCCACCCCCCGTGTCCTCGCCCCCCCCCGCCGAGGGGACATTGCGGGGCCCCCTGTCCCCCGTGGGGCTGGAAGAAAGATCTTTTGGGGATTGTGCGTGTGGGGGGGGGTGGCGGAGGTTGGGGGGCAGCGGGGGCACCCCCGGTGTTGGGCAACGGGGATGGGGCAAGCGGGATTGGGCAAACCCGGGGGGCGCCAGCCCCACATGGGACACGTGTCCCATGTCACTTCGGTCCCTGAGGGCCCCTGTGCCCCCCCCCCCCCCAGGAGTGGGGAACGGTCCCCAAAGTCCCCCCAATCCCCCCCACGCCCAACCAAGGGGCTCCCAGGGCTGGGGACACCCCGGGGAGTGGGGCCGTGTCCCCGCGGGGGACCAGCCGTGCCACCACCCGCACTCAGGACACGCTGAGCACACCTCACCCCGTGTGTCCCCCCCCCAAAATAACTGCCACTCTGTGGGTTGGGGCCAGGCGTTTCCGGAGGGGGGGGAGCCGAGCTCCCAGGGTGGGGGTTCCCCAACTTCCCTGGGGTGGGGGTTGGATAAAAGGGGACGCGGGTGGGTGGCCCCGGGGACAAGGATGCTGAGCCGCTGGGCGCTGGTGCTGGCCGTGCTGGGGGGGGCCTGCGCCCTCCCTGCCCCGGCCCCCCTCGCCTACACCCAGGCGCTGACTGAGGCCGTCGACTCCTACAACAAGCGCCCCGAGGTGCAGAACGCCTTCAGGCTGCTCAGCGCTGACCCCGAGCCCGCCCCGGTGAGTGCCACCGCCTGGGGACACCGGCGGGTCCCCCGCGGGGACATCGTGGTGACCCCCCGGAACCGATTGACGGTGGTGGTGGGTGGTGGCGGGAGATGTGGGGCTGCGGGGTGGGATGCTCTCCCCACGTCGGGTCCAGGCGCCCGGCGACGGGTGGCATCTCTCCCTGGCGGGTGCCACCACACTGTCCCCCTCCTTTGTGACACCCCCCCACCCTGGTGGTGGCCCCGCAGGGCGTGGATCTGGGCACGCTGCAGCGCCTCAACTTCACCATGATGGAGACGGACTGTACCCCCAACCTGCGGGTGAACCCCAACGACTGCGACTTCAAGGAGAACGGGGTGAGGATGAGGACGGTGGGACGCGCGCACACACCGGGGGGAGGGGGGTGTCTTCACCCGGGGTCCCCAGGGTGACGCCGGGTGTCCCGTGTCCTCCCCCCAGGTCATCAAGGAGTGTTCGGGGCCGGTGCAGTTCCTGCAGAGCGCTCCCGAGATAGACCTGCACTGCAGCGACGCCTCCAACGACGTGAGTCAGGGAGGGGGCAGCACCCGCTGGATGGGGGGCACCCATGGGTGGGGTGCCGGGGTGCCAGCGCCGGTGTCCTCCCTCCTGCCCAGCCACTTTGGGGTCTGCTGTCCCCAAAAGGGACACCCCGACCTCTGCGTCCCACCGCGATGGCGCCAGCCCATGGGAGGGTGGGATGGGTGGGGGGGTGGTCCTGGGGCCCCCGGGGGGTGCAGGGTGCGGGGTCCTGGGTGTAGGGTGCTGGGTCCTGGGTGGGGTTCTGGGCGGGGAGATCCTGGGTGGGGTCCAGGGTGGGGTCCAGGGTGTGATTCCAGGTTTGGGGACCCGGGTGGGGTCCTGGGTGGGGGTGGGGGGTCTTGAGTGTGGGGTCCCGGGTGAAGAGGTCCAAGGTGGGGTCCTGGGTGTCGGGTCACCATTGTGGGCTCCTGGGTGGGGGCTCCGGGGTGAGGGGGTCCTGGGTGGGGGGTGCAGGTGCAGGCTCTTGGGTGCGGGGTCCTGGGTTGGGGTCCCAGGTGTGGGCTCCTGGGTGCTGGGACCTGGAGGGGGGGGGATGTGTGTGTCCTGGATGGGGTCCCGGGTGCAGAGTTTTGGGTGCAGGGTGCTGGATCCCAGGTGGGGGGACCTGGGTGCAGGGTGCTGGGTGTGGGCTCCCAGGTGTTGGATCCTGGCTGTGGGGTCCTGGATGGTGTCCCAGGTGTGTGTGTGTGTTGGGGGGGGGGTCCTGGGTGCTGGGACCCGGGTACGGGATCCTGGATGCGGGGTCCTGGGTGGGGTCCGGGGCGCAGTATCCTGGGCGCAGGGTGCGGGGTCCTGGATGGGGTGCCGGGTGTGAAGCCTTGGGTGCGGGGTGCTGGGTCCCGGCTGTGGGGTCCTGGGTGAGATTCCAGGTGTGGGATCCGGGTGGGATTCCAGGTGCGGGATCCTGGGTGCAGGGTCCCGGGTGGGATCCCAGGGGTGGGATCCTGGGTGCGGGGTCCTGAGTGTGAAGCCTTGGGTGCGGGGTGCTGGGTCCCGGCTGTGGGGTCCCGGATGAGATTCCAGGTGTGGGGACCCGGGTGCAGGCTCCAGGGAGCGGGATCCGGGTGGGATCCCAGGTGCGGGATGCTGGGTGTGGGGGGTCCCGGGTGTGAAGCCTTGGGTGCAGGGTCCTGGCTGGGGGGTCCCGGATGAGATTCCAGGTGTGGGGACCCGGGTGCAGGCTCCAGGGGGTGGGATCCGGGTGGGATCCCGGGTGCGGGGTCCCGGGTGTGAAGCCTTGGGTGCAGGGTGCTGGGTCCCGGCTGTGGGGTCCCGGGTAGGATTCCAGGTCTGGGGACCCGGGTGCGGGATCCTGGGTGCGGGGTCCCGGGGTGGAGATCCCAGGTGCGGGGTCCTGGCTGCAGGGTGTCCCCCTCCCTCACCCCGGTGACCCCGTTCTCTCTCCGGCAGCCGGTTCTTGTCCAGCGGGGCCGGTTCGGGCGGTTCCTGAGCAAGATCGGACGTTTGCGGCCCAGGGTCAGCATCAGCATCAAGGCCAAGGCCTCGGCCTCCTGGCGCCTGGGCTGAGCCAATAAAAGGGCCCTTCGCGGCCGGAATGCAACGACCGAGCTCTTCTCTGCCTCCCGGGGGGAAACTGAGGCACGCGGGGAGGGGGCGCGGGCAGGAACCGGGTGGCTTCGCCTCCTTCGCCGGCCCCAAATCCCAACACCCCCCCCTCCCGGCTCCCAACAGCCCCACATTGGGGATTGAGGGCTTCCCCATCGAGGGGATTGCGGGGGTGGCTTCGTTCCGGGGAGCCCCCACGGCATCACGCACTCCCCGTTTCCCCCCCCCCAAAAAAAGGAAGCCGTTCACAAGCCCACATCATCCCTACGGTGTCATCGCGTCCCCACAGCGTTTTGTCCCCAAAACCCGTGGCGTTGGCAATGGGAGGGATGGAGCGGGGGCAGCGGGGCTGTGTCCGTCCCCCCCCCTCCCAGGGAGCTGCAAGAGAAGGGACAGGGGCGGTGTGGGGGGGGGTGTTTCAGGTCCCGAGGGGCCCCCATGGCGCACCCCTGCCTGTCCAGGTATCTACCTCGGCCGTGCCACCGGGGCTGTCACCGGTGGTTTGGGACGGGGACACGGGGATGGGGTGCGCGGGGACCCTCATGACCCGAGAGTGGCCCCCCCCGGGGTCGTGGCTGCACCCCCAGCTCCGATGACCCCCGCGCAGGACCCTGGGGATGTGCGTGTGTGTCCCCCCCTCCCCATCACCTCCTGTCCCCTCCACCCCTGCAATGGGACAACGGCCCCGTGGGCTTGTGTCCCCCCCCCCCCCACCCCCGTGGGGTCCCCGCGGCTGGCGCAGGCTCCTGGGGGACACTCTGGTCCCCGCGGTGCCTCGGGGCGCAGTGGGGGTGGACCCCATCCCAGGGGCGCGAGGCCCCCGCACGAGCCTGGTGCCGGGACATGGCCCCGAGGAACCGGTGATGCCCATTTTGGGGGAGGGGGGGGTGACCCCATTTCCCTTCCCCCCCCCCCCCAACCCCGGCACCCTCCGCCATCAGCACCACCCCCATCATCCCGTTCCCCCCCCCACGTCCCCTGTCCCCAGCAGGAAAAGGCACAGCCGCAGTGGAGCCGGGAAGAAGCAGCTTTATTTGGGGAGGGGGGTGTCAAGGGGAGGGGGGGGGGTGTCATGGAGATGGTGGCCCCTCGAGGGGAGGGGGGGGCGGGGGGGGGTGTCTCATCCCCTCCTGAAGCTGTTGAAGAGGCGGATGCCGGTCCTCACCGTCCGGAATGCCATCTTCAGGAGCGGCCAGAAGCGCTTGACGCGGACGGGCTGCGGGGAGAAAAGGTGTCAACAGGGTTGGGGGGCGGGGGGACGATGGGGACACCCCCCCCTACCCCCCCCCCTCCACCCCCCAACTCACGTCCGCTTGGGAATCCACGCAGGTGACGTCGAGCGCGGGGCGGCCGCCAGCCTGGGGCACGGGCGCCCAACAGTCCTTGATGACCTGCGGAGAGCGGGGCGCTGAGCGTGGGGACACCCCGCCGGGACCGTCCCCCGGGCTGGGGACCCCACGGGAGGGGTGGGTGTGTGTGTGTGTGTGTGGGGGTGTCACCCCCCCCCCGCTATGAGCCCCCCACCCCACTCCTGGCTCTCACCCCGTCGTCCTTGAACTCGCAGGCGTCGGAGCGGGCATCCGAGTGCCCGGGGCATTGCGTCTCCATGATGGTGAAGTTGAGGCGCTGCAGGGACTTGAGCTGGATGTCCTGCGGGGACAAGGACAGGGAGGGGGACAGTGTGGTGGCACCCGCCAGGGAGAGATGCCACCCGTCGCCGGGTGCCTGGACCCGATGTGGGGAGAGCATCCCACCCCGCAGCCCCACATCTCCCGCCACCACCCGCCACCACCGTCAATCGGTTCCGGGGGGTCACCGCGATGTCCCCGCGGGGGACCCACCGGTGTCCCCAGGCGGTGGCACTCACCGGGGCGGGCTCGGGGTCAGCGCTGAGCAGCCTGAAGGCGTTCTGCACCTCGGGGCGCTGGTTGTAGGAGTCGACGGCCTGAGTCAGCGCCTGGGTGTAGGCGAGGGGGGCCGGGGCAGGGAGGGCGCAGGCCCCCCCCAGCACGGCCAGCACCAGCACCCAGCGGCTCAGCATCCTTGTCCCCGGGGCCACCCACCCGCGTCCCCTTTTATCCAACCCCCACCCCAGGGAAGTTGGGGAACCCCCACCCTGGGAGCTCAGCTCCCCCCACTCCGGAAATGCCTGGCCCCAACCCACAGAGTGGCAGTTATTTTGGGGGGGGGACACACGGGGTGAGGTGTGCTCAGCGTGTCCTGAGTGCGGGTGGTGGCACGGCTGGTCCCCCGCGGGGACACGGCCCCACTCCCCGGGGTGTCCCCAGCCCTGGGAGCCCCTTGGTTGGGCGTGGGGGGGATTGGGGGGACTTTGGGGACCGTTCCCCACTCCTGGGGGGGGGTGGGCGCAGGGGCCCTCAGGGACCGAGGTGACATGGGACACGTGTCCCATGTGGGGCTGGCGCCCCCCGGGTTTGTCCAGTCCCGCTTGCCCCATCCCCGTTGCCCAACGCCGGGGGTGCCCCCCAACCTCCACCACCCCCCACACACGCACACGCACGACCCCCGAAAGATCTTTATTCCAGCCGCACGGGGGACAGGGGACCACGCGATGTCCCCTCGGCGGGGGGAGGGCGAGGACGCGGGGGTGGCCGTGATGATGATGAGGAGGAGGAGGATGACGATGGGTGACGCGGGTTGGCGCCGAAGGCTGGCGGGGCTCCGGGGCCGCGGGGCTGGGTGCTGCCGTCGGGCTGCTGGGGTTGGGGGGCGGAGGAAGAAATAAGGCTGGGCTTCCCCCAAAAACCATCCCCAAAGTGTGCGTGGGGGATGTCCCCACTGCTGTCACCCCCCCCGCCTCCCACCCCAAGGACTGGGGGGGGGACCCGGACCCCTCACCGGCTCCTGGCCGCACTCCACCATCGACAGCGGCACGTCGGGCAGGAAGGCGAAGACGGAGACCTGGGCCGTGCACCGCTGGACCTGGGGGACGTGGTGGCCCTCAGCCCCTTGGGGACATTTTTCTGTCCCCCCTGTTTTTTTTTTTTTGGGGGGGGGGAGGACACACACACGACACGGACCCACTCTTACCCTGCCCGGCCGGGCTCGGCAGCCGGCGCCGCGGCGCTCGGGGGGATTTTTGGGGCAGGCGGGCTGCCGGGCGGTGAAGTTGATGCTGAAATGGGTGCCCCAGTCGAAAGTCTGCCCAGGAGAAAAAGACGGAGCCGCGGGCGGCTTCCCGGTGAGGGGGATGGGACCCAAATGTCCCCGTCCCCCCATCCCGCGGTCCCAACCCCGTTCCTACCGTCCTGGTGACTCCCAGCAGCTTGAGCAGCCGTAGGTCCTGCCCGTGGGTCTCCAGCACGGAACGGGCCAGGTCGCGGGGAGCCGGCAGCCCCGGGGGGCCGGCAGCGCCCGCCGCCAGCAGGACGGCTCCCAGCACCAACGCCATGGAAAGGGAACGGGATCCGGGGTTGGGAAATGGGATCGGGGGTTGGGAAACGGGATTGGGGCTCGGCTCGGGGCGGCGGGGGGGAGCGCCCCCAAACTCCGCCGGCTTCTCCTCCAGGATAAACACGGCGGGGAAGGGATCGGGTTGCCGGTGTTTTCCTTGGCGTCGTGCCGGGGACGCCGGCGATGGCGGAGGCTCAGGAAGGGTCGATCCCCCTTTTCCCGGCCCCTTCCCTTGGTCCGCTTCCAGTTTGGCGGTGCACCCCCCCCCCCAGCCCCGCTCCAGGATCCATCCAGCCAGGCTCGACATCCCGCCCCTCCCCAGCCGGGAAGGGAGAGAGCATCCTCCCAACTCCCACGGAGAGAAAATCCGGGAGCCCCCTTCCCCTCTCCCTCTTTATTTCCCATTTTCGGGGTATTTTTTAAAATCCCTCTCGCTCCGATTCGGCCGAACGCCCCCTGCCCAGACGGGGATCGCACCCTCACGCCTGGAAACCCTCCCCGCCTCGCTCGAGGACGCCACGCCATCCGCCCAGGGGATGAATTTTTCTCGATTTTAATAGAAAAAAAGGTTAAAAGTGACAGTAAAAGTGCCCTTTTTGGCTGGGGGGGGGGACGGACACGAGGGGGGAGAAGCAGCGAAAGCCCCGGGGCGAGGAGGGCAGGCTGGTTTGCGGACACAGAAAGGGGTCGGTTTTACGTGGATTTTTAACGCATTTTGCAAAATTTGGGTTTTTTTTTTTCCTTGAATCGGAGGACACGGGATTTACCGCGGATCGCGCCGAGCGGATCCCGCTCTCCCAGTCGACGTTCCTCGGGTGAAGGGGGCTCGTTTCTCCCCCAGTTCAGTATTTTTTCTGTCCCTTTACGGACAGCAGCAGTCGGGAGCCGAGGACGGAGGTGCTGCAGCCGCCCTCCCCTTTTCCTTTGCTTCATCCCCGAAGGAAAAGCAAAGAAATCCCCAGGGAATGAACCCAGGGAGCTCGAGCAGGGCGGTTTGGGAACATCCGCGTCCCCCCAGGGCCACCAGCACCAGCTCGGGAGCCTGTGGGTCACCACCGGCCCCGGCTTTAGCAGGTCTGGGGATGAAGGAAGAGTATTTGATCCAATAATTTACGTTCTTAACGGCCACGAAATCCCGGCTGGGAGCACCGGGAGGGAGAAGGGACACACCATGGGCTCCTCAAAGCCTTCTCTGCCCAGGGCGACCATCGGAGGGGACGCGTCCCGGAGAAGAGGAGACGCTACGAGGTGCGAGATATGAGGCCGCGGGACCACGGCGCTCGGTCCCGGGGGTGGGGGGGGAAAAATCAAGCAGAGAGACGGAAAACCCACGGCCCGATCCTTCCCTCCCAGGGCTGCAGAGACCACCCCCCCACCTCCACTCCGTAACTCCAGCTCAAGTTATTCCCGCAATTCCCCCGCCCCAAAAGCAACTTCGTTTGGATTCCAGTGTTCATGGCTGGGGTTTTTTGTTTGTTTGGGGGGGTTTTTTTTTTGGTTTTTTTTTTTGGTTGGTTGGTTTTTTCCTTCCTTTTTCAAGTCTTCAGCAGCACGGAAAGCCCAACCGAATTCCCCCTCCGGTGTGTGTCGGGGCTGGGGGGGGGGGGGGGATGTACACGGAAGATGTAGACGGAAGAAATACAGCTATATCCCGACAAATCACATTTATAGCCAGATACACTCATTATATATATATATTTTTATATATATATATATATATACCTAAAATATACATAGTACCTGAATATATCGACATCCACATATACACCCAAAGTTAAAATCCCGAGCGATGCTGGGAATCAGGGATGAACAAGCATGGAGGTGGGGGGGGGGGAGGGAAAGGGCTGGATTTAGGGATCAGGGTGAGCATCCAGCTCCCCCCGGCTCGGTGGGAGGTGGGGGCCAGGAGGGGCAGGTTCTGAGCACCCCCCACCCCCGGAACACCGGGGATGGGGCAGGACAAGGGATTAGTGTCACTTTGTCCCTGCCTGCCCCCCCCCCCCCCCCCCACAAAGAGGTATGGCTTTGGAAGGGGGTGGGAGAGAGTCCCGGAGGGATGGAGGTTCGCATCCATGCGACGGAAGGAGCCGCTTCGCTCCGCTCACGCAACATTTGGGTTTTTTTTTTTTGGGGCACAAAACCCGCCCCCCCGCCCCGGATTTTTCCCAGGGCAGCAAACCAGGAAACACCAAAAGGCGTGGGATCCAACGGGCGGGTTTTTTCCACACACCCCCCCCCCCCCCCCAACCCCCCGCCGGGTCCTTTGGGGAGACGCTCACCCCTGCGTCCCCCGCGCCGCGGCATCGCTCTCCCGGCGCTGCCCGAAGCTGCCCCCCCCCTCCCCCTGGCCCCCGCTGGGGCGTCCATCCCTCTCCCCGACACCGTCCCAGCCCGGGTCGGCAAATCCGACACCTATTTCTTAGCCCCAGCTCCGCCCCAGCCGCCTCTTCGACGTCGACTTTGAAAAATATATCAAATCTTTTAATTTAAAGGGACGTCTTTACAATGAACCCCTTGGCCTCCGTCCCCGTTTTGAAACCCTCCGACTGTTGCTTTAGTGTCATTTACGCTCCAGCCTTTCTCTCCCTCCTCCTTCCCAGCTCGCCAAAAAACCACGCGATGGTTTAACCGCCCCATTTTCCCCTTCCTCCTTTTCTCCGTCCTGCGGCTCTTGCGGAGAAGTTTCCCCCATCGGGCTGAGGAAAGCCCAGCTCCGCTCCCAGAAACCGGTGACGGCTTGGGTAAGAAGCAACCTTCCAACGCGAAACCTGGACGGGGGAGAGGGCAGGGGGGCCGGGAAGGGACGTCGGTTCGTATTTTTCCGTATCGATAAACCGGGCGAGACGCGTTCGTGCCCACCGCGCCGCCCGAACGTCGCCGCTGACGGAACCCGCGGGGTCCTGGGGTCGCTTCGCTGCCGACAGAAGGCGGGGAACGTATTTCCAAAGTCATTCAAGCGGCCGTTTTTCTGTTGCAACGGAGCCTACAACGGCCCTTCCCAAAGGGCCGTTCGGAAAAACCGACGGCGAGAGGAAGGATGGGCTCAGCCACAGCTCCCGGCACAGGCTACGGGGCGGCCCGGGGCCGGGGCGGGGGGGGACACAGGGGGCAGGTCCTTGCTCGCACCAGCACGTGGAGGCGCCGTATTTTCAACACGTTTGATCTTTCGGGAGCCTCAGCCCTTGCCCCCCCCCCCCCAAAAAAAAGCCCCCAAAAAACGCCCAAAAAACCAAACCCAACCCAAAAAAGCCAAGGGTGGGGGGGTGTTTTGTCAAGTTTTTTTTTTGCGGGTGGGTGGGTTTGCGAATGACACTTGAGCACCTGGAAACGCAACTCTGCGGCTATCGCAGCTCTGAAGCTCTCCTCGGATTGTCGTTGAGAAAATGACACCCCCCCCAACCCCCCCCCCCCCAAAAAAAAAACCCAAAAAACCAAAAAACCACCAACAAACCAACCCACTTTCTTCTCAGATGGTCAGGAGGGGGATGCAGCCCACGCCAACCCCTCCCTCGTGGCACACCATGGGGGCCATGAACGTCCAACGGTTTGTCTCCGGGTCGTACATTTCGACCGAGCTGAGGTTGGACTGTCCGTCGTAACCCCCCACGGCGTAGAGACGGCCACAGTTTGCAACCAGGGAGACGCGGCTCCTGCGGGTGTTCATGGGGACGATGAGGTACCACTGATCCGCCATGGAGCTGTAGACTTCGGCGATGCTGAGGAAGCCCGAGCCGTCGTAACCTCCGCAGACGAACATCTTGCTGCCCAGGGAGGCGGCTCCGTGGCGGCAGCGCTTGTTGAGCATGCTGGCCACCGGGTGCCAGGTAGCCGTGTGATGGTTGTAGTACTCCACCTGCGGTCACAGAGAACACGCGGCATCAGGGGACCTTCTCCAGGACCACCAACACCCCACGGACCCACACAGACTCTTCCAACACGCAAATACAGTCATACCCCGTATCGTTCTTAAGCTTTTCTAACACCCTGGATCACACAATCACAGAATGGTTGGGTTTGGAAGGGACCTCTGGAGATCATCTAGTCCAACCCCCTGCCAGAGCAGGGTCACCCACAGCAGGTGGCACAGGAACACGTCCAGGCGGGGTTGGGATGTCTCCAGAGATGGAGACTCCCCCACCTCTCTGGGCAGCCTGTGCCAGGGCTCTGCCACCCTCACAGGAAAGAAGTTCCTCCTCATGTTGAGGTGGAACTTCCTATGGTCAAGTTTGTGCCCGTTACCTCTTGTCCTGTCACTGGGCACCACTGAGAAGAGCCTGGCCCCATCCTCCTGACACCCCCCCTTTCAGTATTTATAAACATTGGTAAGATCCCCCCTCAGTCATCTTTTTTCCAGACTGAAGAGACCCAAATCCTTCAGCCTTTCTTCACAAGAGAGATGTTCCATCCCCTCAGCATCTCGGTAGCCCTTTGCTGTCCCCTCTCCAGCAGTTCCCTGTCCCTCTGGAACCGGGGAGCCCAGAACTGGACACAGTGCTCCAGATGCGGCCTCACCAGGGCAGAGCAGAGCGGGAGGATGACCTCCCTCCACCTGCTGGCCACACTCTTCTTGATGCCCCCCCATGATGCCATTGGCCTTTTTGGCCACAAGGACACATTGCTGTCTCGTGGGCATTCTGTTGTCCACCAGCACTCCCAGGTCTTTCTCCACAGAGCTGCTCTCCAGCTGACCTTAAAGACCATCAGACCTTAAAGCCCATCCAGTGCCACCCCCTGCCCTGGGCAGGGACACCTCCCACCACACCACGTTGCTCCAAGCCCCGTCCAACCTGCCCTTGAGCCCCTCCAGGGATGGGGCAGCCACAGCTTCTCTGGGCAACCTGGGCCAGGGGCTCACCCCCCTCACAGCAAACAATTTCTGCCTCACATCTCATCTCAATCTCCCCTCTGTCAGTGGAAAACCCTTCCCCCTCGTCCCATGGCTCCCCTCCCTCATCCAGAGTCCCTCCCCAGCTTTCCTGGAGACCCTTGAGGGACTGGAAGGGGCTCCAAGGTCTCCCTGGAGCCTTCTCTTCTCCAGGCTGAACCCCCCCAGCTCTCTCAGCCTGTCCCCACAGCAGAGGGGCTCCAGCCCTCCCAGCAGCTCCGGGGCCTCCTCTGGCCCCGCTCCAACAGCTCCGTGTCTCTCCTGTGCTGAGGCCCCGGAGCTGGAGGCAGCACTGCAGGGGGGTCTCCCCAGAGCGGAGCAGAGGGGCAGAATCCCCCCGCCCCGGTCCCCTGAGCGTCCCCTAACCCGCAGCGAGCCTCCCCGCTCTCCCCAGGCAGCAGATTTCAGCTGTAACGCTTCAAACTTCCCAGTTCCTCACGTTGGATGACCATCGCTCCTGACGCAGCTGAAGCTCCCATCCCGCAACCCCGTGACCGAGGGGAGGGTCTCCGTCCTCCCTCTGCGCAGAAACCCGCCGCGTTCAGGAACGACCGACAACCTCCTCCCTGTGTATTTGTAGAATACAAATTTCCCCCCTCCTCCCCCCAGCCTCAGGGGGGAAAAAAAAACCCCTCAACCAACCACCGTTTTGCACCCCCTGCGTTTCTAGAGAGACCGTTAGACGGAGCCTGGCGGCAAGGGCTCCCGCACCGCTCCAAACTCTTCACACGCTCAGGAATGTGCTCGGACAAGCAGATTCGTAGCTCTCGGCTCCGAGGTTCCTCAGGCTGCAGACAACGGCTTGCCCCTGCTCTGCTGAGCGAGGCAGAAACGGTTATTGCTGCTCCCAACAAAACCCTTTACGACAAATTCCGGAGAGCGGGGCAGCAGCGACAGACCCAACTCAGATAGGGCTCCCTCCGTTCTCGCTCCCGAGTCTTTTTTTGTGGTTTTTTTTTTTTTTTTTTCCTTTCGAGAACTGAAACGCGGAGCGGGTGGGAGAGGGCAGGCAGCCTCGTAGCACCAACTCCCCCTGCTGTGAAACTTGTTTCAACGACGATCCGACGCGGAAACCATCAAACAGGCCCAGAAAGCAGAGGTCTGGCGCCTGGGATACTTCCGAGCTCAAAGGGACGCAACGATAAATTGATTTTAAAAAGCGAAGGGAGCGGGGAGACAACAGAATACGCTAGCTCAGGCCTTTTGGCGCTGGGAACAAGAGCGGCGCTTCCAGTGCGGTTCCCAGTGGGACACCTGGCTGGCTCATTTCTTCCTAAAAGGGCTCTGGAAATGACGGGATTTGGTGGTGCAAACACCTGGGGCACTTTGGGCACGCTGGGAAAGGGGAACGGAGCCTTCCCTGCCCCAGCCTGACCTTTCGGCTACCTGCAGCAGGTGAATATTTACTGGATATTAGGAAAAATTTTTACGCTGAAAAGGTGGTGGAGCGTCGGAACAGGCTGCCCAGGGCAGCGGTGGAGTCGCCACCCCTGGAGGTATTTAGAAGCCAGGCAGACGTGGCGCTGAGGGACGCTGGGGTAGTGGTGGGCTCGGCAGGGCTGGGTTAACGGTTGGACTCCATGATCTGAAAGGTCCCTTCCAACCTCGACGATGCCACGATTCTCATTTCTTGCAGGAACCCGCCCCGCCGCAGACTTACGCTGTTGAAGATCTGGAGGCCGTCGTGTCCTCCCGACACGTAGATCCGGCCCTCGAAGACGGTGACTCCGGCGGCGCTGCGGTTGGAGCTCATGGGGGTCACCACTGTCCACCTTGCCGGGAGAAGGGAGAGGTTAGCAAAGGTCCTGCAGGCGCACACGCAGCCCACCCATGATTTCAACTCTATTTTATTAGATTTTCTAGGACTTTGTTCCAGTAATTCTCCTTTCACCACCTATTTTATTTAAACCATGGTTTTTCGGCCCCCCTGCTTGCATCCAGGTAAACTCTTGCAAGGAGGGATGCTGCTCCGCTGTCAGGATATAAAAGGTTTTCCACCTCATTCACCGTGTTCCTTTTACAGCGCGGACTCCCGGCAGAGCCACGGCACTACTCCAGCAGCAAACAGATGGATAAGCTGTAGGACGCGACGAGCTCTTACTTGTTTGTTTCCGGAGAATAGGACTCCACGGAGTTGAGGGATGAGTTTCCATCGTATCCGCCGCAGACGTAGATCTGGCCATCCAGGACCACCGTTCCCATGGCGCTGCAAGGGAGAGAAAGAC
The DNA here is from genome assembly GCF_964199755.1 of Larus michahellis. Classification (NCBI taxonomy): domain Eukaryota; kingdom Metazoa; phylum Chordata; class Aves; order Charadriiformes; family Laridae; genus Larus; species Larus michahellis. The sequence goes on from NC_133897.1 coordinate 1,714,454, forward strand.
CCCCGCTCCCCGTGAGATGGAGGTAGGTGTGAGATGTCCACCACACCGTCCATAGCACGGCAAATCTGCGCAGCCCGCCTTGCCCGCTGCCTGCCATAGCCTCCTTCACCCCGCGGAGGTTCATCCTCCTCTTCCTCTGGCTTCGCCCTCCAGGCTGCTCCACACCCCAAGGAGGTTCATCCTCCTCCTCCTCTGGCTTCGCCCTCCAGGCTGCTCCACACCCCAAGGAGGTTCATCCTCCTCCTCCTCTGGCTTCGCCCTCCAGGCTGCTCCACACCCCAAGGAGGTTCATCCTCCTCCTCCTCTGGCTTCGCCCTCCGGGCTGCTCAACCAGCTCAATCCCATCTGAGCTCTCCGTGAAAGCGGCTCGCAGCATGAGCGCGCCCCGTTTTCCTGATCGAAGGAGCTAAATTCGAAACACGCGGAGAAACTTTGACCCAAATAACGGGTCAAAATCCCAGCGATTCCGGCTTCCCAGGAAGGACCTCCCCGCTGCTGCCGGTGGGAGATAACTCTGGCGAGGGACATCGCTGCACGGCCTCCGGAGATGCGCTAATTGCTGTCAAACGTAAAGCTCGTTAAACCAAGGCGCCTGAGCCTCTCGTTACACCTTGCAAATCACATATTTGGCTCCCAAAGGCTGTCAAATAGACAAGAAAACGTGGCCATCAAAGCTTCTCATAAAAGCTCGGCTACGCGATCCTCAGCGATAAAACCCCAGCACTACAGCCGGAGCCAAGCGCTTTGTACAATAACCGACATTTTCCTCCGCACGAGAGCATCCAACGCTTCTTCCGCTCGGCTTCGAGGCGGAACGACCCAATCGTGGAAGAGCAACCGTGGGAACAGATCCCAGGAACCTCACTGCTATGAAAAAACTGAGCTTTTCTGCTAAAAATCTGAGCCTCGTGCCCAAGATTTCACGTACTCAGCCGCTCGCAGCGTGCTCTTCCCAAGCGATCAACGTCTCAGACCACAAAAACCCCCCCCCCAAAACAAGCCAAACAAAGCAGTACGGTAAAGTAGTGCTGCAAAGCTCGCAGAAAAGTGAACAATTTAACAATTTTTAGTGACCGGCCGCGAGCGCAAAGAAAACCACAGCAGAAAGCCTGGATGCCAGGAAGACGTTTAAACACGGAAGCAGGTACCGTGTTGCGGCGGGGAGGACGGGACGATCCCGCAACTTAATAGGTGGGTTTTCAAACTATGTTCCCAAACCCAACCGCTAAGAGGTCCCCAGAATGGTTGGGAACCGTGCAGCTCTGTTCATCGAGCACAAACACCTTCTGCTTAGCTGGAAACTCCTCTCCCTGGACAATAAAAATACTCCTCTCCTTCCCAGCTGCGATTCTCTTAGGCTTTCCGGGAGGGAGAGAAGATGCCAGCGCTGGCCAGAGATGGTAAAACGGGTTTATCTGACTCCCGGCAGCACAGGAGTGTCCTACGTGGGGCTCACCAGGGCTTTACCTACCACCCAGTATCACAACGTGAAGCAACGGGGCTCTGGCCACCTCCTTTGGGACTCACCAGCAGAACTTTATCACTTTCTTTTAGTTTGATTTCACCCCCTGACACTACCAAAACCGAAATCTCTGTAGCTTAAAGCCCACACTGCTCAGTTGCTTTTTAATTACCGAGGTCTTAACGGCTTTCCTTGTAAATCAACGCTGTGATGCACAGATCATAGAATGGTTCGGGTTGGAAAGAACCTTAAAGATCATCTAGTTCCACCCCGCTGCCCCGGGCAGGGACACCTCCCACCAGCCCAGGTTGCTCCAAGCCCCGTCCAACTTGGCCTTGAACCCCTCCAGGGATGGGGCAGCCACCTTGGGCAACCTGGGCCAGTGTCTCCTTTGCCGAGCTGCTGACGGTTTTCCCCTTACCAGCACGCGGTGCCCGGACTCGGCATGATTTCCCTGCCCCAAAGGTGGCCAAGCAAATCCCACCTGCTTCCGTACCGCTCCACTCCTCCTTCTTTCGCTCCTTCCCCACACATGGATTCCTCAGTGGGCATCCACCACCACCCACCATCTCCAGCCTTCCTACAACCTCATTTCCCCCCCTCCGCCCTCCTTCTCCAAAGGTCACCTTCCTCGTAAGCGAGCTGCGCGTACCTTCGCTTGCTGTTCATACTTTCCACTTTGGACCAGGAATCCATCTCCGGGTTGTAAACCTCCACGGTGCTCAGCCTCAGCTGGCCGTCGTAGCCGCCGATGGCGTAGAGCAATCCGTTCACCACTGCTACCCCGACTCGGCTCCGGGCCGTCGTCATCGGCTGGCACTTCTCCCAGTGATTGGCAATGGGGTCAAAGACTTCCACCACGTTCAGCGAGTCACCTGCATAAAAATTCGCTACTCAAATTAAAAGAGGGAGACCCGATAAAACACTGATTTAGCAAGCTTGGCCCATAGCAGAGGCACACGAGGGATAAGCGGTGGCTGCTCTGATCCCAAAGATGGGGCTGATACAAGGATTTTGCCTGCTCTTCTCTGGGAAAACCTCTGGGCTCTCCTATATCCTATTCTGGGCTCTCACAAGTCCTATTCCAGCCTCCCTGATCCCACAAAGTCAAGTCAGAGGCATTTCCCAGCCACGTTTCTACTCGCCTGCAATGAACGCCCGCTCTGAAAAACTCATATAAACTGCAAATAAAAGGATTGTAGAGCGTTTCAAAGCTCGCCCCCGCTCGGTACCGTGAGACTCGGCAAGTCCTAGGCTGTGGGAGTGGGGCCTCTTATAACCTCAAAGGGGCAGCAGAGACCTGCAGTGTCACATCTGTTGGCGTCGCTGCTTCCTGGGAACCCAGCTCCTCCATAGGATAAACCGGCCGTGTTGTGTGTGACTGGGGTACGAATCACAGGATGGTTCGGGTTGGATGGGACCTTAAAGCCCACCCAGTGCCACCCCCTGCCCTGGGCAGGGACACCTCCCACCACACCACGTTGCTCCAAGCCCCGTCCAACCTGGCCTTGAACCCCTCCAGGGATGGGGCAGCCACAGCTTCTCGGGGCAACCTGGGCCAGGGGCTCACCCCCCTCACAGCCAACAATTTCTTCCCAATATCTCACCTAAATCTCCCCTCTTCCAGTGTAGAACCCTTCCCCCTTGTCCCATGGCTCCACTCCCTGCTCCAGAGTCCCTCCCCAGCTTTCCTGGAGCCCCTTGAGGGACTGGAAGGGGCTCCAAGGTCTCCCTGGAGCCTTCTCTTCTCCAGGCTGAACCCCCCCAGCTCTCTCAGCCTGTCCCCACAGCAGAGGGGCTCCAGCCCTCCCAGCATCTCCAGGGCCTCCACTGGCCCTGCTCCAACAGCTCCGTGTCTATTTTGTGCTGAGTCCGATGAACCAGTGCCCAGCACTCACCCGCTAATCAGACCCTACCTCCTGGGGTAACCAGGCTGGTTGAAGCTCCAGCAGATATCTTCATGAACACTTTCTTGTCCCCTTTCTGACACTATGCCTGGGCTCATGCCAGCGCGTTGTGTCTGCATGTGTGATCCCACAACCCCACCAACATCACTTGGATACCTCCAAGTTCTGCTTGCTGCTACAGGCAAGGACACCATCCTCAAAATGCCGATTCTTTAAGATATGCAAGAATACCGTCCTGAATAAACCTCTCCTAGACAAAGTTTCTCGCTGGAAGATGTTAAACTATGGGCACAGTCACCTTGACCATTTCAGTGGAAGGGTCAAAGTGCTACACACAGGAGGAGAAACTGCTTCACATGAGGGAAGTTCATGATCCCCTCGTCCTACCCAGCAAACCACGCCGCTCTCCCCACTGCGGGGAGCGGGTATGCAAGGTACCTGCTGAGTTAAGTCCTCCAACAGCGTAAATCAATCCCGCGATGGAGGTACAGCACCGAGGACGGGTCTTGAACGCTGGGAGGTGCGGCCGGCGCTCTGGCATGAGGTGATAGTCTTTTGCCTCATCAACTAGATCCCTGGAATCAAAGCCAAACAGTTAAAGAGTTCAGTTGATATGATGAAATCTGACTGTCTTAAGTCAGATGAAGATTTCATAGAATGGTTTGTGTTGGAAGGAACCTTAAAGATCATGAAGTTCCAACCCCCTGCCCTGGGCAGGGACACCTCCCACCAGCCCAGGTTGCTCCAAGCCCCGTCCAACCTGGCCTTGAACCCCTCCAGGGATGGGGCAGCCACAGCTTCTCTGGGCAACCTGGGCCAGCAACTGATTTTCCCCCTCCCGTGGCCAGGAACTCTAGAAGGCAGCGTGGCTCTGCTGCCAGGTTAAAGTTGGGAAGGGTGCTTTGTTTTCTTGCAATTTGAGGTGTTCTGTCCAAGGAAAGAGAGAATTTCAGTCTCCAGGACAGCTAAACCACATTCCCGCTACCTCCACCCCACCAAGGGCCACCATCCCATGGATGGGTTTCTAACCCCGCGTCCAAGCCTCACCTGCATTTGTGGCAGCAACGGACCAGGTCGTCTTGCTGCACGCGGTCAGTGAGAAACTGAGGTCGACAGAGGGGTAGGCGGATTTTGGACAGGAGCTCGGGCAGGAACGACTCTCGCTGGTCTCGGTCATACCGTATCCAGGCTAACGCAGCTTCAAACACCTGTGGACGGGAGGCATGGGAAGTTGGGAGTTTTGGGGTTGACGGGTTGTTTTTTTTTTCCCCGCAAGTTCCTACTGCTGCCAGTTGTCTGATGGAAAAGAAACCACATATTGACAATGATCTTCTCCTGATCTCGGGTGACATCGTTTCAGGACAGAATGGTGATTTTCTGCATCGCACCAGTGGGCTCTCCTGTCGCATGGTGCTTGGAAGATAGGCTGGGAGAGGTGGGGGGGTTCAGCCTGGAGAAGAGAAGGCTCCGCAGAGACCTTGGAGCCCCTTCCAGTCCCTCAAGGGGCTCCAGGAAAGCTGGGGAGGGACTCTGGAGCAGGGAGGGGAGCCATGGGACGAGGGGGAAGGGTTTTCCACTGACAGAGGGGAGATTGAGATGAGATGTGAGGCAGAAATTGTTGGCTGTGAGGGGGGTGAGCCCCTGGCCCAGGTTGCCCAGAGAAGCTGTGGCTGCCCCATCCCTGGAGGGGTTCAAGAGCAGGTTTGATGGGGCTTGGAGCAACCTGGGCTGGTGGGAGGTGTCCCTGCCCAGGGCAGGGGGTGGCACTGGGTGGGCTTTAAGGTCCCTTCCCACCCAAACCAGTCTGTGATTTGGTATTGCTTTCTCTGCCCCTGACTTAGCCTGCGATAACACTGAGCTATTGTCCCACGAGACGGTCCGTTTAGTACCAACGTGTGCAGGGAGATGAGGGAGATGGGAAGAGCGTTTAGTTAGAGAAGGTGGGACAGAATGCAAAACTGCGGTTATGTAGTGTCAAAAATCAGCAAACGGGGGAAGAAAAAAGAGGATGGTGCTGCTTTATCAAAACTAGAAGATAGTTTTGATGAGAGGGATTCATCCGTTGACTTTGGATAACTACACGTTAGATGTCTAGAGCTGAGCTGGTCCCTCCAGGCTCCCTTTGCAGATGCTGCAGAGGTGGAACTCTTCAAAGGACATTTCATCTGCTCTGTGTTGGATGACTCCGGATGACAAAAGGAGCCTGGTGAGTAATTTAACCAGAGACACGCGCTCCTTGGTCCGCGGGACTCTCACAGTTAAAGCGTGAGCCGCGTTGTCCCTCTACACTCTTGCTCTTACACCCAGATGACTACATCCAAGTCCCACCACTGTCACCCAAGGCAGAGCCCTGCTGTCACGCTGCCCAGAGGTCACACTCCAAGGCCAACATCACACACTGCAGCCTTGTCCCTGTTCATGGGTTCAGCTCGGGGAGACCACAAACCCACCGCCGTCTCCTAGAAGCTGCGGGAGAACTGGTCACTGTGGTCACGGTTGGCACCTCGGCAGGATGGCTGCCCTCTAAACCAGATTACACCCACTTCGGGTGGTCTTTTATTGCAACCCGTGGTGCCGGAGAAAATTCCGGTAGTACCGTTGACCAGAATAAAATTATGAAGTCCTTTTACGGTGGAGATCAGGAGTCTCTCACATCCCCGTTCCTGAGGTTTTCAGCACGAAAGTACTTCTTCAACAGAACCATGGGGAGCTTAAAAAAAAAAAAACCACCCCAAATTTACTTCTACTCTACAAGGTGCTTTATGACCAGCAGATAGGCTGAACTGCACTAAAATACTGCCATTTCTGAAGAAGCAGCTGGCAGGTGGCAGGGCACGAGGAAACGTCACCGGGGACAGACTCTTTGGAGTCTTACCTGCTCCACAAAGGATCCACTTGGTAAAAAAAAAAAAACAACCAGCAAGAAACCAGTTTGTGGTACGGTATAGAAACATGGCTGGAATGTGAAGCAGGTTCCCCTCCCTCCTTGTTTCAGGGGCGTTTCGGCCAGCCTGACTAACGAAGCACTCTCTTACCCTACACGGAGGTAGCCGTAGGTCTGCTTTTCATTTGTCACCTCCTCAGAAAGAGCAGGACGGATTTCCTGGCTCGAGGACAGGTTCTGTTTCTCCTGCGGACTGTCAGCCCAGCACTGAGGGATTCTCAAGGCCATTGAAAAGTCCCTAAGGTTGCTCAGCTCTGCTTTCTGGGGTTTTTTTTTTTTGGCTTTTTTTTTTTTTTTTTCCTAGGAGCAAGACAGTCTAGAGGAGCCTCTTGACGGCAAATTCAGAGGAACATTTGTTACAAAACTCCGCAGCGCTCGCAGCAAGTTCTTTACACCTCAAGAGCGCTCCTTCGGACTTGAACATGGGCTCTACGAGGAAGGGCTCCCTGCTACTGCCCGCACCCTCCGCCTCTCTTCCCGGGGACTGGCAACCGACTAAGGGGCACAGCTGAAGGTCCTCAAGAGCCACCAGGCTCCGCCTCTGTCGCCGATGAATCAAAACACCTCAAAACAATGTTTTGCAAAATCTCTGGTCCCAGAAACTCTACCAGGCAACTCTCAGAGCAGGGTAACGTCGGCAGCGCGGAGGAGAAGTGGGGCTCTGGGAGTCATCACAGCTCTGGCTAGCACCTCTAAGTGTCCCCCCCTGTGCCAGGGCATCTTCTCAGCTTCGTTCAGACAAGGAACAGGGTCATATCCCGTTCCATTCCCAAGCGACCAGAAACCCTCCAAGCAAAAAACCGCCTCTGCCACGACCTACGCCAGGTACGCACCTGCTCTTCGGACTTCACGTTGAGCTCATCCCTGGAAACGAGCTCCAGGACGTCTTCGAAAGGCAGCGCCAGGAACTCCTCGGACATGGATACCTCCACGAAGTGCTGATGAATGAAGCTGTTGGCAGCGTCGTAGAGCACCGCGCACATCATCGTCTCTGCAAACTGCCGCACTCCCAGACAGTTCTTCGGGTGAAGTCTGGGAAAGGGGAGAAAAAAGGAGAGCAAAAGTAACGTCAGGTTAATGGAAGGATAGAAGGAATTACAAACCGATTCAGTGAAGCAACGCGAGCCTCAGGAGGGACGTGGTGCAGTGAAAGCCACAGCTGTGTCTTCTTCAACGACGGCAGGTTCCAGCTCACTGATGAGCGTTATCTACACAGAGATCATAGAATGGTTCGGGTTGGAAGGGACCTGAAAGGCCGTCCAGTGCCACCCCCTGCCCTGGGCAGGGACACCTCCCACCAGCCCAGGTTGCTCCAAGCCCCGTCCAACCTGGCCTTGATCTGAAGGTGAATCCACAGCAGAGCCAGAGGATGGAAACTACAACTTGAAAATCTCCCCCCAGACCCGCCGAGGAGCCTCTGGGCTGGCTCTGCGTGAAGGCCGCAGGCCGTCGGCAGAGGGGACGCGTGGGGCTCTGCACAGCCACCCCTCCCTCCCGCATCTCGGGGTGCCTGGGCTGCGCATCTAGCGCCTTCTTTTTTTAACTCCGCTATTGGACAAAGCTGGATTCAAGCATGTTGCGCAAATACCAACCATCAGCCTCCTTTTTTCGTCTCACACCTTTTAAAGTACCGCAGAACAGCGTCTGTTACAGCTTCACAAAGCCATTTCCCGAGATTAAGGAGGCTTTATCGCCAAAGATGCTTTGGCAACTGGAGGTCAGATGGTGAAAAGTACGGCTGCGGATCCGAACCCCTCTCCGGCACAGCCAAACAGCCACTGCACAAAGCTGCTCACTTCACGGCACGCAGAAATGGGAGAAGACGATACTAATTTGACGTGTGCTCTACGCAAACAGGTGTGTGTCCTGGACGCTCCCGTCCAAACAAGAAGCCCTGCCCAGTACAGGCATCTCACTGTTCAACAGGAGCCAACAGTTGTGTTTTGGGGCTCTAATAATCAGATATTAAACTAAATACGGCCTCTACGGAGAAAATACCTTGGGTTCTGATGTCTAATGGTCCGCAAAAGCCAGGCTCAGCTGCTGACAGCGGTGTCCGGGTGCACGCGAGGATGTGACATCGCTTCTGTCCCTCAGTTACTGCCCTGGGCTAAGAGCAAACCCACAGCGCCGACGGCAGGGGACCGTCACGCCAGGATGGCTCTCAGGGCTCCGTTACAGCCCTACGGAGCCGTCCGTGCACAGGGGCCTAAAAATATCCCAAATCTCAATTCCGTTTCAAAACGAGAGCCCAGCGCGCGTGCTCCAGCTCTTCAGGACGGTCAGAGCCCACCAATTTTCTCGTTATTAATCAACAAGCGACAGGGCTTAATTTAGGATGCTCGGTTGCTCCTGGCAGGTTTGGGAGAACCATGGCAGCTAAACCCGACGAACCAAATCGCCTCGCTTCATCTAGACATAGATACCTAAAGCTAGCAGGGACTAAACAAAAAAAATTAAAATGTAAAATCAATGTAACCCAACTCTTTCCAGCTCGCTGTCATATCCAGTACCTCAAATAAAATGTTTCGGGGTTTTTTTTTTTTTGCAGGAAAAATGAATACTCTGTGATCTTACGCAACCTAATTTTAAACAAACTGCAGAAGCTCAGGATGCACAGGGGACTGAAAACCGAGACACCTTAAACGCGGAGGAAAACCATTCGTTTTCCTCCCCAACCCACGGTTTTAGAATACCTCTATTTAGCAGGAAAGAAAAATAACTGGCGGAGACGTTCCCTTTATTTGGTAGGTACGTTTAACACCACGCCACGGAATACGCTGAACAGCTGCGGAGAAATCAAGCTGGGGAAGGGAGGGGGAATGAAACCACGTTACGACTCGCTGGCACCATCCGAAGACGCGTGTGGTACGTTTCCAAAGAATAGCCCAGCTTTTCCGTTGCCAAATCACACTGCTGGAACAATCTCGCGGCCAAACACCAGCGAGGGAATTGAAAAACAAAACCAAAAAAACCCCCAAAACAACAATAAAAAAAAAAAAACAAAACAAAAAACCTGGGATCAATTTAAGGCTCTGCCACGGCTTCCTGTCCAGCTCCTTGGCCGAGCCCTTTTGTTTCTCCCCTCTTACGCACGCAAGAGCAGGAAGGGTAATTACTGCGAGGACGGGCTCGTTAGCGGCAGAGGCGGTCACGCACCACGCCAGCTCACTCTTAAAAAGGGGAATATTGGCTCTGTTTTGCTCTAGGTATTAATTCCCACGGCTGGCCAAGGCCATACGTCGTGTCCCACCTGCAGCACGTCATAAGCTGGAGAAGTTATTTTCTAGGCAATGAGAACGGTCTGGAAAAAAAAAAAAAAGAGTCTGGAAAAAAGACGGCTGAGGGGGGATCTTATCAACATTTATAAATACTGAAAGGGTGGGGGTCAGGAGGATGGGGCCAGGCTCTTCTCAGTGGGGCCCAGCGACAGGACAAGAGGTAACGGGCACAAACTTGACCATAGGAGGTTCCACCTCAACATGAAGAGGAACTTCTTTCCTGTGAGGGTGGCAGAGCCCTGGCACAGGCTGCCCAGAGAGGTGGGGGAGTCTCCGTCTCTGGAGACATCCCAACCCCGCCTGGACGCGTTCCTGTGCCACCTGCTGTGGGTGACCCTGCTCTGGCAGGGGGTTGGACTGGGTGATCTCCAGAGGTCCCTTCCGACCCCCATCATTCTGTGATTGTGTGAACGGTGAGTCTCGGGAGACGCTGAGCTCCTCATGGTGCTGGCAGGAGACATCCCTCTTCCTCCCAAATCAGACACAGGCGACTGGAACCTCACTGGTGTTCAGGAGCAGTAAGCACAGCCGAAAGACGACCTCTTACCTCTCTCTGAGGAAAGTGCAGCAAGCATCTTTGATGTTCTGCAGCTGAAGGAAACTTGCCCCCATCAGCAGAGACTGGACGTTCTGCTGATCTATGGCCAGGTGACCGTTGTAGGCAAAGTTGATCAGAGCCTCAAGTGCACTAGGGGGAGAAAGAGCAGAAAATCCACTGAATTCAAGCTAGCATGGGACCCTACTAACAGAAACCCCTTTTCTAGTGCCATTCACATGGAGGACAGGCTTTCAAGCCTTGCACGCACAACGCCGAGGCCCGCAGAGCACCTCTGGTCCCTCTGGATGCCCTCGTTCACGTGCCTTGGGACGTGGGACGTTACCTGGGATCCATCCCCTGCATGACAATCTCATCCTGCTTGCACTCCATCATGTCGTTGGTGAACATGGCGTGGAAGTACGGGATAGAAGCTGCCAGCACGATCCGGTGAGCGCTGAATTTATGGTCCCCAACCTAAAAAGAGAGAAAAGGGGAAGACGGGAAGATCAGCACCATCCACCACCAGCCCCATGGTCCAGATGACTCACTGTAGCATGGCTCCACCAGCCCAGCAGTAACCCAGGGCTGAAAGTTGGACAACTTCCATTTGCAAACAGGACAGCAGCCCGTCTCTTGAATTCAAACTTCTGAACACAATTTTCCGGACTCATAAGCCGCCATGAGCGGTCAACTGGGCAAAGATAAAACAGTATTACAGCTCGAGAGTGGGGCGACTCCAGATGGCTAACAGAGAAGGTCCAGGTCGGAGCGGGGCCAGAGGAGGCCCCGGAGATGCTGGGAGGGCTGGAGCCCCTCTGCTGTGGGGACAGGCTGAGAGAGCTGGGGGGGTTCAGCCTGGAGAAGAGAAGGCTCCGCGGAGACCTTGGAGCCCCTTCCAGTCCCTCAAGGGGCTCCAGGAAAGCTGGGGAGGGACTCTGGAGCAGGGAGGGGAGCCGTGGGACGAGGGGGAAGGGTTTTGCACTGACAGAGGGGAGATTGAGATGAGATATTGGGAAGAAATTGTTTGCTGTGAGGGGGGTGAGCCCCTGGCCCAGGTTGCCCAGAGAAGCTGTGGCTGCCCCATCCCTGGAGGGGTTCAAGGCCAGGTTGGACGGGGCTTGGAGCAACCTGGGCTGGTGGGAGGTGTCCCTGCCCAGGGCAGGGGGTGGGACTAGATAGTTTTTAAAGGTCCCTTCCAACCCAAACCATTCTATGAACCGTATATTTACACAAATCAAGTCGGTATTCAACTGTGCACATGGGTTTCAAACTCAGACCTGCTTCCCCCAGCCGCTCGGCGCAGGAAATCCTGCCCCATGGCCCCGCTTCAGATAACACCTTGCCCCCAACACCTGGCCAACACCAGCCCCATGTCCCCCGGCTGATCCCGGGACACCCCGAGCGCAGCCGCGAAGGCTCTACGCGAGTCCTGGACTGCAGTGATTCCGCAGAACCGAAAGCTGGGAGACGCGGTCACCCGTTTCTTCTTCTTCCTCTGACCCGCTGGCCGGCTTACAGGTTAAATCCCACACATTTTTCTTCTCGGGCCCCCATCGGGTACCTTCAGCTGACGCTGGCAGCCAGTCACCTTCACTACAACCTAGAGGCTCAACGCTGCCTCATCTCCTTTAAGTCTCTGCAGGTTCACTTTCACCGTCTCTGCTAGATAACGCTCGCATTTATATCCTCGGAAGAGCCTTCCCGAGCCACGGAGCGAGGCTTGGAAGCGGCTTCTTGCATCCAATTCCGGTTCTCGCTCTTGCAGATGCTATACGATGTTTTATCCTTTTCAGAATTACACAGATCTGCTTCTCTCTGTCGGTTCAGAGCTTGTTTTCCCCCCTCCCCAATTTCCAGGCTAACCCGACTCACGCCAGTCTATGCCCATCTAAGCTTGTGCAGAACCACTCTTTTCTCCCTGTTAAGCAAGATTTTTTTCCCCATTTGAGCTTCGTTTTGCCGAGACGAGTCGGCACAGCAGGTCGTCTACTCCCCAGGTCATCCAAGAGGCCCTTCTCTACGAAAAGCTTCGCGTCTAGGCAGCTTAGTAACCAAAAAAACCACCAAAAAACAATGGTGTTTGCATTGAGGGTTTTCAGGGTTCCCAACAGCGCGCCTTGCCCTCTCCCCTCTCGGCCCTGAGCTCCCACACCCCGTAAATACGACCTGCTGGGAATTTAGAAAGCAAAATCCCTGACACGTTAAAAAAAACCAAAAAAAAACAAAAAAAAAAACCCCCAGAATTGGCCACTACACAAGATGAATAATCAAGCGGTGGGATTTTTTTTTTTTTTTTTCTTTCTTTTTAAACAAAAGCACATTAAACTGCCACAAATGCTGTTAGAAGGTGGTTGTTTTTTTTTTTCAAACCAGCTTGAGCGCCCAGCTGCTGGCCGTGCGTGCCGGCCCGCACGACGCCTGGGACTCCGACGCTCACATTTGAGCTTGCGGTCAGCTGGCAGCGCCGCGCGCCTCGGCTGCGGGCGCATGTCTGCTCTGCCCGAGCTTCCCAGTTTAAAAAAAAAAAAAAAGAAAAAAGAAAAAAGAAAAAAATTGTGCTACAAACATCCAGCCAAACGGCCTCCAAGACTTGCTGCAGCCTGGAAGCGGCAGGATCGCTTTTGGAGAGCTTTGCCTCTGTCCCGGTTGGATTAGGTAAGCCTGCGCCCCTGCCCGTGCTGGCCACTCCGCCTGGATTCACTAGCCCCCCCGACAAACCCCGCCATCCTGGATTTTGCAGAATTCCCAACGCCCAGAGCAAAAGCAGGAAGTGAACTGGGATGTACTATCGGAGCTGACGGAAAAAAAACCCCTCCCGTATATACTTGTACGGTGACTTGTTAGTTCAAGATGGGTAAAGGCCACCATCAATCCCTTCTACAAACCCAAAACCACGTGTAAAACATCCCAGAGGCTCCCGGACCTGAGAGCTGTGCTACAAACCCCAGCAAATACTCTGCTGTTCCGTTCCCGCCTCTCCTAACTCTAATTGTATATAAATTATAACTCGAATTGATCTCGTGCTTTACCTCCACCTCCTGTGCCGGCGTCGAGAAGGAGACGAGCTCCTGAGACAGCCGAGCAGGAGCCAGACCGTGGTGGGGACACGGGCAGGAATAAAGGGGTTTTCTTGGCGGACGAGGGCTAAGACGGTGTTCCAGGAGAGAAAAGGAAGAAGCAGAAGAGAATAAGGTAATGAAAGCAAGAGGATGGATATTTTATAGCGGCGAGCTGGTAAGGACAAGCACGGAAATTAAGATTAAAGCTGTACCAGTGCTACAGCAGCAAGCCCCGGACCAGGGTACGGGCACAGCCCGTGCAAAATCATCGGCAGCTTCGTTGGGTGCCTGCAGAGGGATGGGGAATCTCCGGCAAGAGGAGTCGAGAGTGGGAGGACTCGCAAAGGAGCCCACGGTCAGAGAAGGGACCGAGCTCAAGGCCACAAGCCCCAGTTTAAGGGACAAGCCTTTGCAGAGCCCTGACTTTACGCAGCCTCTCGCAAGCGTGCGCAAACCCTCCCTAAGATATTTAAACACGCTTATAAATCCGCTGAGGTTAATGAGAAAGAGCCCGTAAGGGGAAGGAAGCGATTCAAGAACCTGCGCACCCCTGAGCGCTTCTCTCTTCTCGTGAGAGAAGCGCAAGAGGATTAAGACAGGGAAACAAGGAGACGTGGGTGCCGACGCTCTTCGTTTGGCATTTCTCGCTGGGGGAAGGTTGAGATACGACCTGGTTGACCGCGATGACTTAACGCGCTGCTCAGCCCGTCGGCGTTGCTGAGCCTCGGGGCTCAGCAACGCCAGACCTGCTCAGCGAGCTCCGACTCTTCCCGGCCGTTCCTACCCCGTGGATGAAGCCACTCCACCGGCCCGTCGACGGGAGGAATAAACACCGGCGAAACGAATGAAGTGAGTCTCGTTATTGACATACCTTAACGCTGTACCTCTCGTGCATCGCCCACAACATCCGCCAGCCTGGGACATCTCACACAGAGCCGGCAGAAGCTGCTGGAGGACTCTCCTATCTCGGTGGCAGGACCTGGCCCGTCCTTGTCACTTCCCCAGCTCCTCGCTGCCGTGTGCGGAGAAAGTTCTAAGCTTTAACAGCGTATTTGTTTTTAAACTAGAGCAGGGGAGGTTTAGATCAGACATTAGGAAGAAGTTCTTTACAATGAGGGTGGTGAGACACTGGCCCAGGTTGCCCAGAGAGGTGGTGGAGGCCCCATCCCTGGAGACATCCAAGGCCAGGCTTGATGAGGCTCTGAGCAACCTGAGCTAGTTGAAGATGTTGGACTAGGCAACCTTCAAAGGTCCCTTCCAACCCAACGCATCCTATGATTTCAGAGCTGGGGGACAGACACCACTGCTAAAGCAAGAGATGAGCGCCCACAGATGAAGCCTGCAGCACGAGAGAGGTCTGTTCCTTGGTTAAGGGCCGATTAAAAACTCCAGCCTATTTTCTTTCATGCGAGATACAACTCTTTAAAATACTTTTTTCTGGGGGGCTGAAATATTGTCAGCTAAAGGGCAGAGGAGCGCAGCGCCGGGAGTCACCGACCAGCAGCACCCAGATTTTCTACGGGGAAACCCCTTCCCGGCTGTCTCAAACGTCCCAGAAAACCAAGAAAGCTCCATTTTTGTTTTCAATATTTCTCTGGCTTGAAACAAGGCCTCTTTAAAAATGTCTAAATTCCAAATCTCTAAAATTTTGAAAGACATTGTGGTGCCTGGAAGGAAGGTCAGTCCAACTGCAGTATTTATTTGGCTTGAATACGTCTCTTAACTCCGAGACGTGTTTGGACGAGCGTTCCCATCCAGGCAGCGGGGTTGAGGGCGCGAGAAAAAAACCCCAAATTTTAGCCGAATTTCATTTCCACCCAAACACCATTTGCCAAAGACCGCAGCTCTTCAAGTGTCATTTCGCCTTTTTAAAAATAAGAAGGGGTATTACAACGGAATAGGCACCTACTAAAGCGATAGACCTGCTTCAGACTGCTCCACTTCCAAGGAAAATTAACCTTATAATTAAAGCAAACACCGATTTCAACAGCAAGGTTATATTTACTCAAAATAAACAAGCCTACAGTGTTAGCCAACAACGAGAAAGAGCCCTCTCTTTCGGAAGAGAACCGCACTACCTGAAAATAACTGGGAAATAAGAGAAGGGACACCGGTCTGAAATTTATTTTTTAAATAGATTTAGCTTTAAAACAGATCCGTGTCGGACAACAACCGTCTACGTCACGGTTAAATTCACCGATTTCGGTCGCCGGGATTTATCCCGCCTGCTGTGCCTTGGGGATTTCCCACCCCTCGAAGAGCTCATCGGTGCTTCCCACGTCCTGTGCCGGTGCGGCGTTTCTCCGCGTGGCGTCGTGCTGTCACTCTGGGCACCGCTGAAGGACCGTGGCACGTAGAAAGCCACCAGTAATGTCACCACCGAACCCGAAAAATACTGTCTGAAACCGCCTGCCCCTTTTTCTTCCGAGGAATTCAACCCCACAGCTCCAGACCTCTGCCTCCTGCTCGCAGCACGAGCCTGTTTGGTTTTTTTTTTGGGTTTTTTTTTTTTTTTTTTTTTTTTTGGACCTTGCCTCTCTGACGGATGCATATTTTAAACCGCGTCTCCCTAGGAAAGGCAGAAAGGGATCAAACCGGAACACACGCTTTATGCTCCAAGTCCAAACACAACAGATTTTAGCGCTGTCCGAGGGTTTGCGCAGAGGTGAAGCTTTCCACCGCCCGCCGGATTCGGGGATGCATCGCCGCGATCTCACCCCACGATGGGTTGCCACCAAACAGCCTTATTATAAATAATACGCCCGGTTATCGCAAAAGCCATCATTTATAGTCATTCGGCAAGATTCCCGACAGGTTAATGGGAGCTGTATCATCACAGGGATGGAATTACCTTGTGTCTGGGCAGCGCCACCCTTCCGGCTCCGAGCCACCCCATGGGACAGGACGGTTCCCCCGCTGCGGTACTCACCCTTCGTTAAGGAAAGGGTTTCACATTGGAAAACGCCCCAATTAACACATTAACCGCACCGGGGATGACCCTTGCACAGGCAACGCGCGGGGTGCAGCTGGGCGGCGCCGCTGAAGCCACGCAGTTCACAACCGCTTCCCTCGCGCCGGTAATAACACCCGCCTGACCTCGCCGTTCAGGGAAATAAAACAGAAATAAGCTGTATGAAAAAAAAAAAAAAAAAGGGAATAATTTTCTGCTGTCGTAGCAGGGGAAGGGGGAGGACCAGGACCGGCCCCTGTCAGCAGCGAGAGCCGCGGAGAGCGATCCACGCTGTGATCGCCACCAGCTGAACGGAAACTATTTCCTCGTACCAGACAAGATGAAACCTGCAATTCCTTATTTATTTATTTATTTTTAAACTTGCTCCTGTAATGATAGGGAGCCCTCGGGGAGATTTATAACTGGGGATCTCTGGTCTAGAAGCTATCATTGTGTTCATACCAGCAGCACTTAATGGCAAGTCTCGAAGGAACAGCTAAATTTCTTGCTGCGGGCGAAGGACAATACCTGTTTTTCCTGTAGAAGGTAAAAAACAGTCCCGAGGACGAACACACAACGCACGTCCCCTCGGTTCATCCTCGTGCGTTCGGATTCAAAAAGTGCTCCCTACTCTCCATAGCCAAGCGAGCTCTCTTTCTTCCGACCAAATAAATTCCCTACACCTGACGGAGTCACGCTACGCTCACGTAACGCTAAAGTAAAAAGAGCTAACGCTCTTCGGGATACCATTCCACCCGGCCATCGACAGCTTTCCCTTTGCTCAAAATCCACCACAGCCCTGCCCGCTAATTCCAGAAGCGCCCGTAGAATATATGTATAAAAAAAAATATATATATATAAAAAAAGCTTTGTCTGGCTGAGAGAAAAAAACCATTTTTGGTCCTCACTAAGTGCAGCCGGCAGGGATGGTCTGCTCGGTTCCTGTTTTGATTTTACAGAGCAGCTCGAACTTGGCCATGCAGGCCTTGGGAACCGGCTGCCTTCTCCGTCCGGATTCAAGAGTCGCCTCAAATGAACGATCTTCCTTTTTATTTTATATTTCTATACCGCTGCATACGCCCCAGGCATCTCCGACAGCAGCAGCTCCCTGCCGGCAGCGGGATTTTATCGCCTACCGAAAGTCGCGGGGCAAACCGCCGAGAAACCTCTGTTAAGTTGGGACGTCCCTCCGTCATTTGGCCTCCCTGGCTCTGCGTCGCCGCGGGACGTGCGCCCAAAACGGAGTCTCGGTTGGGGATTTCAGCTCGCAGCTGAAGGTGGAAGCTCTCGTTTGCAAGAACAGACTGTTGCGCGGCGATGCCCGCGCTTGTGAGAGAAATCAGGCGCTCCTGTCCAGTTAAACACAGACCAGCGCATTTATCTTTCGCTTTTTGAGCCGGGAGTTCAGGACTGTCTCCAGACACGAATGAAATCACCGCAAACTTAATCATCTCCACGTCACTAAGCCAGAATTAGCTGTTAAGGCTCTGTTTATACAAGCCCCCTGAAAGAGAAATATCCCAGAAACTCCACATCGGCAAGCTCACTGGGAAGAGGCTCGAGGATAACTCCTTCAGGCAGGACTTTCACAGCCTGAAAAAAAACACATCTCACCTTTCAGAAGATTTCCACCTTTAAGCAAGGATGTGCTATTTTACCATATATAACTACAGGGGCCTTTCTCTTAAGGCAAAAGATGCCGTTTGCCCGGAAACAAGAACGGCACCGCTGCTCGCGAAGCATCCTTTCTGACCACCAATATCACCGAGTTCCTTGCCAACGTGTTCTCTAGATGAGTAACAAAAGGCACGCTCTCCCTTCCACTCCCACGGCCACGAAACGTTAACAAGTTCCAGGCTACAACGAAGCTTTCTCCAGAGGAAAAACGGTGTAGGCGTAATAAAGGCATCTATTGTTTCCAGGGCATCAGCGGAGCTAAGTCTCTCGAGTTCTCTGCTGCAAAGATCTTCTCCAAAAAAATACATCTTTCCTGACATCCGAGCCACTGAGAGGCCGTAGCAGAAATGAAGCTAATGTCCAAGCCAGCGCAGCAAAGTTTTGCTAGGCAGAAGATAACGGAACCGTAAAGTTCAAGAGATCCTGTGTCAAAATTCAGAGATTCAGATAAACATCCTTCCTCCCCATCCGCACCTTCCCACCCAAGGAGTAGCTGGACGAGACGTGAAAGAGTTTTGATCAAACTTGGCATGTGCAAAAGCAAGAGACTGATCCCATTAAGTCCCACATCCTTCTGGTCTCAACTAATTAGAGTCCTGCTGACATAATGGCAACTAATTACTTTGAACCAGAAAGGACATCCCTTTTGCATGTACAACACGAACACACGCTCCCAGATAATCCACTTCCAATTCAGAGGAGCTTTGCTGGACCCCGGTCTCTCCATTTCCCATGGGGACAAGGGCAAGGAACGCATCCCGAGGTATGGTCTCCAGCCCTGCCCTCCTTCACAAAGCAGCTCTGTGGAGAAGGACCTGGGAGTGCTGGTGGACAACAGGATGCCCACGAGACAGCAACGTGCCCTCGTGGCCAAGGCGGCCAACGGTCTCCTGGGGGGCATTCAGGAGAGCGTGGCCAGCAGGTGGAGGGAGGTCATCCTCCCACTCTGCTCTGCGCTGGGGAGACCACAGCTGGAGCACTGGGTCCAGTTCTGGGCTCCCCAGTTCAAGAAGGACAGGGAACTGCTGGAGAGGGGACAGCAAAGGGCTACCAAGATGATGAGGGGACTGGAGCATCTCTGTGCTGAGGAAAGGCTGAGAGCCCTGGGGCTGTTCAGCCTGGAGAAGAGCACACTGAGAGGGGATCTCATCCATGCTCAGCAATAGCTAAAGGGCGGGTGGCAAGAGGATGGGGCCAGACTCCTCTCAGTGGTGCCCAGCTACAGGACAAGGGGCAACGGGTACAAACTGGAACACGGGAAATTCCAACTCAACATGAGGAGGAACTTCTTTGCTGTGAGGGTGGCAGAGCCCTGGCACAGGCTGCCCAGAGAGGTGGGGGAGTCTCCGTCTCTGGAGACATCCCAAACCCACCTGGACGCGTTCCTGTGCCACCTGCTGTGGGTGACCCTGCTCTGGCAGGGGGTTGGACTAGATGATCTCCGAAGGTCCCTTCCAACCCCGACCATTCTGTATTTCTACGATTCACGCTCCTGAAGGACCAGCAAAACAAAAGTTGAGGGTAACTCGGCAGTTGAGGGACCCTCTTTGCCCTCCCTGCCACGTTTCCCCAACCTCTTCACGACAGTAACCCCAAATCTCTCCCATAGTCCGACAACCCCTAGGGCAACATGGAGAACGCCCAGCCTCTGCTCTTAACTCATCCCACAGCATCCTCATCCTCAATGGGCAAGAAGTACCTGCCAGTGCCACCACCAGACACCCAGTTAAATGCCCAGGTCACCAAAGCCCACCTGAAGCTACAGGACAAGTTTTGGTTTAAGGAAAGCAAATAAAACTCAGTGCGAGTGGGTTTGGAAGTCAGACGGTAGTGCCTTTTTGCCATGGCCAAAGCAGCCAAGGAAAAAGTTTAGCGCAGAAATGTGTGGTTTCTGCTAACGCTTCAGGTTTAATGTCTTCGTAAAGCACTAAAAATACTTATATATAAGTGGAACAGCGTTTACGCTAGCGGAGACCTTGGGTGAAAAAACAAGTCCAGTCGTAATCCCAATTAGCTCGTTACTGCTGTATGACAAGATTTAAATAAGATCCTTAACCTAAAGGTCTCGCTTGCACAACAGATTATCTGTGTTTTTTTTTTTTTTAAAATCTACCGGCTCCTCAAATAAAAAGACACTCCCTCTCCCACCGAGCTCGTTTTCCTTAAGGATCTCACAAACGCGCTCCGACGTCTGCGGAGCAGCCAGGCACAGGGTTTTGGAGGACCCTGCTGAAACTACGCAGGCAGCCTGAAGCTGTCTGGAATTCCACTTATCTGCCACGGCGGGGACAAAGGGAGGCTCCTCCACCTCTGCGTCTGCTTGGCAGGCGGCAGCTCTCCCGGGTGCATCTGCTCCGGTTTGGAAGGTTTCGAGTTAACAGTCTGCTTTGGAAAAAACCGTGATTAGAAAGGGGAGAAAAGCCAACAGGACTATCGCCTACCAGTCCAACTCGCATTGTACGTGAAATAAATAATATAACCTCTCCACAGCTTGGAAGTATTTTAACTTGCCAGGCTTGCATTAGTTTTTAAGAGACTTTTCCAATTAGTCTTGGAGTTAGTCATGGAAATATGGCATTCGAGCGATTCCAAACCAAACGAGGAGCAGCAGCGATGAGAGGAGCTCGCACTAACGTCGCCCTTTGAGGATTCAGAAAGGCACAAACCTTCTCTCCTTTGCCAGAGGTTCATCCAAGATCGCTGGAGGTGCCAGCCCGGCACTCCGTTCTCCTCTGGCTCCGACCGCAGTGAGCCGGAGCTATAAAGACATTTATTCCCCCCCACACCACGAATTTATCAATGAAGAAACCGGAGGAATATTGCTTCCCTGTTTTATGGCGTGGCGCAGGCTTCCAGCAAACTGCTGATGTGTCCCCCGAGGGCACTTGTACCTTGGCCTGAAGCAGAGACACAAACTCCAGAAAACAAAGCTGCCCGAGCAGCTTTCATCTCCGGAGGATATTTGTCTTCAAAAATAAACCCCAAAAAAACAACAAAACAACAAACAAACCACCAAACAATGCTCAGGAAGAACACAAATACCGAGCAGCTTCATTTCTGCAATGAAAAAGCGCATCAGGATCTCCAGATCAGGGAATAGCAACCCCTGAATACCTGCGCGTGCCAGCGAACTGACATTCTTGCAGCATTTATTTGCGAGCTCGAAAATGCTTTGAGGACGCACACAGGCATAGAAAAGAGACTGCAAATCCATCGTCAAATAAACGGGAAAGCTTCTGCCGTGCTATTGTGTACAGGAAACCAAAGCAACGAGGGCCCAAACCTTTCATGCAGAGCTTTTGTCATCCAGTGAGCTTAGTAAAAAGATAACTAATTTCTACCAAAACAGTAAAATCAACAGCGGTGCTGAGAGTAGAAATAACTGAAAGCTCCTAGCTCACGTTTAGGCAGAAATTGATGCTAAGGGTGAAATGCTCCGGGGAAGAAAGAGCCCCGGGGAGAAGCAGAGTAGCTCCTGGAAAGGAGCAGCCAGAAAGCAACCCAAAAGTCCCCCATCGTGAAGGCAGCCTGAAAGAAAATGTTTTATATCCAGTTTCGGGGGGGGGAGATAAAAAAAGAGGTGGACACAGAAATCAAACCTTACGGATTTCATCCCCCAAATGCCAGCTGTCGGTAACTGCGACAACGCCTGACCTATAGTAGGTGGCAGCCAGAGGAGATGTTGCTACGGCAGGTTCTGCTCCACGGCCAGAGATGCCAGGCACGTTAAATTTGAATTTATCCCTAGCGTCTCTGTAGACTTTGCCATTCACAGCCCATTTCAAGCCCGAGAAATCCAGACAATTCAAACTTCGCTCCACCACTGGAAGCCCCAGTTTGGCCCCAGACGCCGGGTAAGGGGAGGTGCCTGGAGAACGGCTACTTCTCTGATGGTTTTGTTGGACACCCTGATTTCAGGTTCTACGATCAGGCCTCAAAGCGTACAGTCCAAAACTGAAAACTAAAAAATTTGGTAAGTCTTATCGCTCTTCAAACCGCTTGACAGGTCCATATCTGTAGCGAAAAGCCTCAAAACCCAGGAAACTCAACAACAACAACAACAGCAAAGTCCAAAAGTTTCCCTTCTGCGTGCTTGACGATTGCTCCAGGCTTGGCGTTTCCCTGTCACAGGCCATCACCATCAACTTGGCCACCACCACGGATATTGGATGAGGAGAGAGACACAAGTCTCACCTGGAGGAGACTTCCATAATATTACCCTGGTGGTCAGGTCAAACGGGCAGAGAGTTGGGTTTTTTTTAACTAGACAAGGCCACGCTGAGACACAACCCAGCGATCCTGAGAGAAGGGAGCAGGAGCAGAAATTTGGCTTGAGTAAGCCAAAAAAATCCTACTTTTGCCCAAGGAAAATGAACTAACCACAGAATCAGGTGTGCCCCCTTGCTTCCCTCCTCCCTCCGGTTTACTCCCATTTGTTTCTACCAAACCATCCTGAAATTATTCTTTAAGTAAACCCTTCAGAGAGTCACCAAAGGGAGACTGAAAGGACAGATGCCCGTGATGGAACATCTTCAAGAAGAACGCTGACCTCCAGCTATTTGAGAGACAGGAATAGAAAAGGACTTCTTAAATCCATAGCCATCCGCGCAGGAAAGGAGCTTTGGCTCTCAATGAACACTTCCTAAGCCGCTGGAAAGACGCGCAGCTCACTTACGGCCCCGTGAAACTTCGTTTTCACATGGGCGATCACGAGAAGCCGGTGACAGATTTCCCTAAGCTGGGTTTGAATAACCTGAGCTCCAAGGGAGCCGGTCAAATCAGCACTTCTTGCTTTTAATCGCGTTGAAACCCAGCTGCCGTACGCTGCTGAGGCAGCAACCGGCTCCCGCAGAGCGGCGCGAACTGCAGCGAGACGGTTTCTGAGAAAGGAGAACAAGTCCTGCCCCTCCTATTTACTGAATGAACGCTCGCCTGGCTTTACGAGGGGAATAATTAAAATAAACAAACGAGAGTACCGACACTTCCTAACAATTTTAGGCCTGTTTGTACAGCAAACACTTCTGTGGGCCGGGAGAATCGTTTACAGCCATTGATCCCAACATTGGTAGCGCTAAAGAAGCCGCTAAAAAACCTGAACTGAAAAACCTGAACCCTGCCGCAACAACGCGACTTGTTCCCATTTCAGCTGCGAGCCCGAACGCTGACCACATCAGGAGGAATCCAAATTTTGGCTCAAAGTTGCGTTTGGCAGCTTTTTTTCTTTATAGAGGCGACAGCCTGAATGTACTAAGTGTGAAAAACCGGCTCCAGCAGTGCAACGGGACCCACTTCAGTCTCCTTCGGGTATTGACTTGAAATGCTTCTCAGTGTTTTTTTTTTTTCCTACCTTCATTTTGGGTAAGGAGCATTCAAACGCCGTCCCTGCCAGCCTCGGCAGGCTCCTTCGGCATCACCCTGGATGTACAGCTTCACCAAGGCAGGCGGGAAGTGTTCCCCGGCAAGGTCAGGGGAAGAGCAGATTTTTGCGTCAGCCGCGTTCGAGGCGGGTAATGGATTCCAAGCCACCTCCGAAGTCGAGCTAAGAAAAACGACTTCTTAAACATTCAGCAGTTCGAGAAGACACCCTGTACCCAACAACAGGGAGGAAAAGCTTGGCTCGCATTCAGCAGGCAGCATTAATTCAATCGCCACGGGACACGCAGGCACTGAGAAATCTGCTCTCAAGAGGCAGAAGCAGCAAAGAGGTGGGTTATTTTGACACGATGACTCAATCCAACAAAGAGGAATCAACCCAACGAAGTACTCGGGATTCTGAGGCCGCGTGTGTACGAGGGAAAAGGCAGACTGTTTGAACCAACACGGAAACACACCGTCAGCCCTCTGCCAGACGTACCAGTCACTGCTGCGGCCTCTCTTCGACATAATAGAGAATTAACCAGGCAGAAGAGAGAGTTAAGACTCATTTTAAGAATGACGGAGACATCTTTCTTCATAGATATTAAACCTGTATAGGGGTGAAAGGCTCTGCACCCTCCCCAGATAGCAACAGCCCCTGGAACAAAATATAATACAAGGAAAAGAAAGCGGAGCCAACACGGTGCCCTCGCCCATAAAGCTGCCCAGCGTCACCAGGGCGCTCACTCCGACAGCTCCTTCAGCCCTCAAGACTTTAAGTTTCCCCGCTCTCCCACAGAAGGTACAGAGAGGGAGATAAGCAAGATTAAAAAACAAGCACTTTGCTGTGGTAAATCTATGGGAAAACTTATTCAAACGAGTTTTGCAGCACAATGGTCAGGCGTTTATTTGAGATAAGGCCATGGTCGTATAGCTCATCGCCATTGTCTCCCTCCGGACCGCGCAGAGCAGGCCAAGCCCAGCGAGAGGACACAACCGCTGCGATCCCAGAGATGTGGGACTCGCAGGACCTGAGAGACTTCTTCTGCAACACGAAGCTACCTCAGACACGCCAATACATTGTTTAAATCTAATAAAATGCCAGTTTTGTCACAGAATTCCCCCAGGTTACCCAGTGGCCTTCTACGCTGGAGTGACCACATCAGTAGACAAGGGAAGAGCTACGGGTCTCGTCCACCTGGACTTCTGTAAGGGCTTTGACATGGTCCCCCACAACATCCTTCTTTCTAAATGGGAGAGCTATGGATTTGATGGGCAGACTGTTGGATGGATGGGGAATTGGTTGGATGGTCACATCCAGAGGGTAGTGGTCAATGGCTCAATGTCCAGATGGAGATTGGTGACAAGCGGTGTCCCTCAGCGATCCGTATGGGGACCAGCACTGTTCAATAGCTTCATCAATGACAAGGACAGTGGGATTGAGCACACCCTCAGCAAGTTTGCGGATGACACAAAGCTGAGTGTCAAGGTGTCAGCCCTGAGGGACGGGATGCCATCCCAAGGGACCTGGGCTAGTTGGAGAAGGGGGCCCGTGCGAACCTCATGAGGTTCAGCAAGGCCGAGGGCAGGGTCCTGCACCTGCGTGGGGGCAACCCCCGGTCCCAGCACAGGCTGGGGATGGAGGGATGGAGAGCAGCCCCGAGAGAAGGGCTCAGGGGTGCTGGGCGGGGTGAAATGCTGGCCATGGGCCGGCAACGTGCGCTGGCAGCCCAGAAACCCCCCACAGCCTGGGCTGCATCCCCAGCAGCGTGGGCAGCAGGGCGAGGGGGGGATTCTGCCCCTCTGCTCCGCTCTGGGGAGACCCCCCTGCAGTGCTGCCTCCAGCGCTGGGGCCTCAGCACAGGAGAGACACGGAGCTGTTGGAGCGGGGCCAGAGGAGGCCCCGGAGATGCTGGGAGGGCTGGAGCCCCTCTGCTGTGGGGACAGGCTGAGAGAGCTGGGGGGGTTCAGCCTGGAGAAGAGAAGGCTCCGCGGAGACCTTGGAGCCCCTTCCAGTCCCTCAAGGGGCTCCAGGAAAGCTGGGGAGGGACTCTGGAGCAGGGAGGGGAGCCGTGGGACGAGGGGGAAGGGTTTTCCACTGACAGAGGGGAGATTGAGATGAGATATTGGGAAGAAATTGTTTGCTGTGAGGGGGGTGAGCCCCTGGCCCAGGTTGCCCAGAGAAGCTGTGGCTGCCCCATCCCTGGAGGGGTTCAAGGGCAGGTTGGACGGGGCTTGGAGCAACCTGGGCTGGTGGGAGGTGTCCCTGCCCAGGGCAGGGGGTGGCACTGGATGGGCTTTAAGGTCCCT
This sequence comes from Larus michahellis, assembly GCF_964199755.1. Lineage (NCBI taxonomy): Eukaryota > Metazoa > Chordata > Aves > Charadriiformes > Laridae > Larus > Larus michahellis. The sequence continues at coordinate 1,739,937 of NC_133897.1, forward strand.
TCCAACCTAAACCGTTCTGTGAGCCTATGTTACGGCACAGACTATCACAAATACCTCATCTTAGAGGGTAACGACCACTGCCAAGGAGGATCAGCGCAGGGCTGTGCTCTTCACAACGAGCTTCCAGCCTGCAACAGAGTCCCTCTTTGCGGGAGGCTACAGCTGATGGACGGGGACAAAGAAGCCCCATGTAGCCCAGGGATGCACTCCAATCATGTGTCCTGCGGTCCCCACGAAAGGCACAACCTTCGCCAGCTCCTTCTTTGGCAGCGGGAGGTAGGTGAAAAGTTTCAGCATGAGTAGGCTGGGAAACACCTTCACATTTAATTAAACTTCAGAGTTAATTCTGGAATGACTCAAGCAACCTCAGGAGGTGCATGTCGCACCCACCCCACAACAAACTCCTCTGCCTGTGAGCTCCTGGTCTGAAGGACTCCATGAAGGACTCCAGCATCTCCTGCCCGGCGTTGGCCACTCTCAAAGCCTCCAGAGCCCACCCCCGCAGAGCCAGGCACACAATCCTGAGGATTTACCCAGGTTAAAGATGATTTCTTTGATGTAGGAAGTAGCTATTCTTAAAAGATAAAGGTTTCCTAGGGAAAAGGTCTCTTTGCCCAGGGGTTGGAACAGAGCTTGGTCCATAAACATGCACCACCACCTCCCAAACCACTCCTCAGTGCTGGGACCACCACCGGAACGTGGCGGGGGGGGGGGTCTGTTTCCTCCCGAAACGAGACATTTTACTGAATCACTCTGCCTGGCCGCTGGAAAAACCACGATGGTCCCAATGGAGATGGAGGCTGCACCTCCCACCCTGTCCCCAGGATGAGGGGCAGCATCAGGGATGGGGTGTCACCGGCATGTCCTGGCACCCACCCCGGGCTGGAGGTGCTCAGCATCCCCCTCACCCAAAAAGGGCCCTCACAGAGCCCCCCCCCCTCCGGCTGGGGAAGACCAGCACCCCCAGATACACCACTAAGAGGGCTGGGGTCTCAGCACCGCCCTTCACTGCTGCCAAAAGCCATGGGAAGGGGGTGCCCTCCATTCCCCCCTTCTCCCCACCAAAGGGGCTGGGGGGGGGCCCTGAGCGCCCCCTTATCCCCCACCAAAGGGGCTGGGGGGGGGGGCCTCAGCGCCCCCTTATCCCCCACCAAAGGGGCTGGGGGGGGTGTGTCTCGGCTCCCCCCCTTCTCCCCCAAAGGCACCCGAGGGGACCCCAACTGCCCCCTTCTCCACATCAAAGGGGCCGGGGGGGCCCTCGGCTACCCCCTTCTCCCCACCAAAGGGACCCTCAGCCTTCACCACCCGAGGGGGCCCCAGCTGCCTCCTTCTCCCCGGCAAAGGGACCGGGAGGGGGTCCCTCATCCCCACATCCCCCCTCAGGGCCCGGGGTCCCCTAGCCCCCACCGGGCCGGGCCGCGCCGCTACCTTGAGGGTCACGTCGCAGAGCTTGCCCTGCCGCCGGATCTCGCCCATCACGCCGTAACCGCGGCTGGGCAAATCGCCCACCGAGAAATGCACCAGGTCCTCAGGATCCAGCTCCGGCTCGGCAGCCGCCGCCTCCAGCATCTTCCCGGCCGCTCCCGCCGCTCCCCGCTTCGCTTCGCCTCCCCCGCGCCTTGTCCACGCCCGGCCGCCGTAGCGCGGCCTCCACCCCCCCCACTTCCGCCTCCCGCCACTTCCGGGAGAGAACCGGAAGTGTCGGGTGCCATGGCAACGGCGTACACAGCCGCCGCGGCTTCCCCTCGCCCGAGCCCGGCTGAGGAGGGGGCGCAGGTAGGTGGGGGGCGGGAGCTGCCCTCCGGGGATCAGGGCGTTGTCACCCGCCTCCCCCGGCACTGTTGTTTCCACAGGCCGCATCAGCCCCACAGGCGTCATCCCCCTCCTCAAGGCTTCGTGCCCCTCCTCAAAGTCTCGTCCCCTCCTCAAGGCCTCATGTCCTCCTCAAGGCTTTCTCCCCTTCCTCAAGATCTTGTCCCCTCCTCAAAGCTTTGTTGCCCTTCTCAAGGCCTCGTTCCCCTCCTTAAGCCTTCGTCCCCTTCCTCAAGTCTTCGTCCCCTCCTTGAGGCTTTGTTCCCCTCCTCAGGGCCTTGTTGCCTCCTCAAGGCCTCATCCCCTCCTCGAGGCTTTTTCCTCTTCCTCAAGTCCTCGTCCCCTCCTCAAGTCCTCATTCCCCTCCTCAAGTCCTCATTCCCTTCCTCAAGGCCTTGTCCTCCTCCTCAAGGCCTCGTCCCCTCCTCAAGGCCTCGTTCCCCTCCTCAAGCCCTCGTTCCCCTCCTCAAGGCTTCATCCCCTTCCTCAAGGATTCATTCCCTTCCTCAAGGCTTCATTCCCTTCCTCAAGGCTTTGTCCCCTCCTCAATGAACAGGCTTCCCAGAGAGGTGGTGGAGTCTCCAACTCTGGAGACATTCAAAACCTGCCTTGACGCGTTCCTGTGTAACCTGCTCTGGGTGACCCTGCTCTGGCAGCGGGGTTGGACTAGATGATCTCCAGAGGTCCCTTCCAACCCTATGATTCTATGTCTCATCCCTCTCCTCTAGGCTTCATCCCCCTCCTCAAGGCTTCTTCCCCTCCTCAGCACTTTTTCCCCCTCCTCAAGGTCTCTTCCCCTCCTCAAGGCCTCGTGTTACCCCCTCAAGCTTTGTTCCCCCCTCTCACCTCAGGCGATGTCTCCGTAGGCCTCTCTGTCCCCTGTCCTCACCTCCTCAAGACCTTATTTCCCTCCTCAGGCCTTGTCTCCCCACCATCTCCTTCCCTGTCCATGTCTGCTCAAACATGGGTGATCCTTCCTCTGTCCCCGCAGCCCCCCTCCTCCCCAGACCCCTCTCAAATCATCCTCCTTTGCCCATGTCCCCAGAAAGCAGGGCCGTGGGCATGGCTATCCACGGCATTCTCTGTGTTCCCCATTATCCCACACATCCTCATCCCACCTCTTCTGTCATCTCTCCTAGGCCACTGTGCACCAGCCACCTCACTGCTTTGTTTGTCCTCAGCTGGGAAGGCAGCAGGTAATTCAGGGCCGTTCTCTCCCCCGTTCTCCTCGGGGCAGGGGTGGCCCTGGGCGTACAGATGGCCTGAGGTGCTGGGGCACAACTTTTGGTGTCCAACCAGCTGGATTCGACTCTCAAAGCATCACTAGAGTGTGAATTCTAGAGGCAGCCCCACTGTCACACCCCCTCAAAGCAGCTTTGCCTCCACAGTTTGCCTCTCGTGCTTATGACAAGGGCTAATGGCTTTAAACTAACAGAGGGGAGATTCAGACTAGATATAAGGAAGAAATGTTTTATGCTGAGGGTTGTGAAACCCTGGCCCAGGTTGCCCAGAGATGTGGGAGATGCCCCATCCCTGGAAATGTTCCAGGCCAGGTTGGATGGGGCTCTGAGCAACCTGGTCTGAAGATGTCCCTGCTCATAGCACGGGGGTGGATTCAATGGCCTTTAAAAGTCCCTTCCCACCCAAACTAATCTGTGATTCTCTTCAATGATTCTATGATTTGTCGCAAGCTTTTGTCCGTCCATGCTGGATAAGCTCAGGGCTCTCAGGCAGAACCAAAAGCCATACTTCATTGCTCCGAGTGCACGTTTCTGTGCCAATCAGCCCCAAAATCTCCATCTAAAATTTCCCTTTGGCACTAGTCTTTGTCTACGCACGTTGGCGTCTGCCTTCGTTGCAGAGATAATTGTGTTTCCATTAATTCTGAGCATAAATAGTCCGTTAATCTTGAGACTAACTAATAAGGGAATCCTGCCAGCTGCAGCTGCTCTGTAAGGAGGGACCAAGGAACCTGGGTTTGGCACCTTGTTATAAAGAGCTTCAAAACCAACAGCCCGAGTTGCAACTTGTGGTTCGCTTTGCTTGGTTGGTTCACGTTGCGGGTGCTGAATGATGAGCGGAGGTAATGGCAAGTCTCGCTCTTGTCCTTTCAACATTTATTGTTCGGACTGAGGGAGGATGATTTAGTGGTGAAACAGCCAGAAACATTTTTGGTTAGCTGACCAATAAACATGTAGTTTTCTTCATAGTGCCTCAATAAAAAAGTCCACCGCAGACAAAAAACCACCCCAATTAATAATCAGATTGGTTGGATGCTTGGGGTATTGCTAATGAGCTGGAGAGCTTTTGGTCTCTACGCTGTCGGTTAGGAGTCTGCCAGAGAGGTGCTTCCCTGTTTCCTTCCCGTCTTCTGATGTTAGTAAGTATTCCCAGGAGGAATTGCTTTCTCTTAACGCCGAACAATGGGCATTGTTGCAGTGAGGCAAATTCCAGTTGTTCTGAGTTTGTTCTGTCCCTCTCTGGTTCATATACGAGTTTTTGCCTAAAATTTTCCCTTGCTCCTTTTCCCTGCTGTGCTTCTTGCTGCAGCTCTGCAGAAATTAGGTTAACGGTTGGACTCGATGATCTTAAGCGTCTTTTCCAACCTAAATGATTCTGTGACTCTAAATAAAGCGCGTACCCCTCCAACGCTGGGATATATTTGTGTAGCAGAGTTTCGAGATCTCTAACAATCCCGACAAACAGCATTTCCACGCTGGTTACCAGTGTTAAAACTCCCTGTCTGTTTTCATTTCGTTCGTACCTGTGCTGCTCCTGCCTTTATTTAGGCAGCGCTGGCACATTTTTTGGCGGCTTTCTGTGCGTGTCACTTAGAAGCAATCCTTATGGTGACATCCGTGCACTTCTTTATCACTGTGCTTTTTCACAGATCGTTTATTTGAAGACTGTCTCCCATGCAAAGAGATTATGGTCACGGCAACCTAGCACCATTTTGGATTCTACGGCGGGCGTTGTGTTGGCAGCGCTGCGGTAGTCTGGGAAAAGGAGAAGGCGCCCGCGGTACCATTAGCAGGTAGTCATTCAAATGCTGACCTCTGTTTTAAATAAAGAGAAGTCTTGGTTCATATCTCTGTGTTTCTTCTTAGAGCAGTCACAGCAGATAAGGCAATGGAGAGATCACAAAAATACTTAATATACAAGAACTACAAAAGATTTTGTCTGAAAGCTGTTGCTAGATGTTACCCAACTATTGAGCACAGACCGTCTGTGGGAAACAGTTGAGAGAAAACATAGGATCTGCGTGTTCCAGGCATTTAAAAATACTCAGCTCAGGTTTCTCAGGTGGGGCTTTAGCAGCTGGATGTACCCCATGAGTCCTTCTCCCGAGGACAAGCCCTCTACCCTTGCCAGTTATTGCCAGCGACTTACTGAATTCGCGTTGACCAGAAAAGCAACACAAGAATTTCACAAAATCACAGAATCACAGAATCATAGAGTTGGAAGGGACCTCTGGAGATCATCTCGTCCAACCCCCTGCCAGAGCAGGGTCACCCACAGCAGGTGGCACAGGAACGCGTCCAGGCGGGTTTGGGATGTCTCCAGAGACGGAGACTCCCCCACCTCTTTGGGCAGCCTGTGCCAGGGCTCTGCCACCCTCAGGGGAAAGAAGTTCCTCCTCACGTTTGGGTGGAACTTCCTATGCTCAGGTTTGTTACCCCTTGTCCTGTCACTGGGCACCACTGAGAAGAGCCTGGCCCCATCCTCCTGACACCCCCCCTTTCAGTATTTATAAGTGTTGATAAGGTCCCTCCTCAGTTGTCTTTTTTCCAGACTAAAGAGCCCCAAATCCCTCAGCCTTTCTTTGCAAGAGAGATGTTCCATCCCCTCACCATCTCGGTAGCCCTTTGCTGTCCCCTCTCCAGCAGGTCCCTGTCCTTCTTGAACCGGGGAGCCCAGAACTGGACCCAGTGCTCCAGGAGTTGTCAGGCACATGACTCTTTTTCTTCTGGAAACTTTAAGATCAGGTGTTCACTGGGAACTTAAAAATATTTTCGTGTATCAGTATAAAGAAGGGGTTACAAAGATATGAGACATGAATACTCAATACGGGCGGTAAACAAGGGAATTGCTGCTCAGAGCGTTGGAAATGTTGGCGTACCCACTGACTGCACGGCCTTTTGCCGTGCGGTGGATCCCTTTTAGGCTTGGTTTCGCCTCTAACACGTCTTACTCAAAGCCTCTGAAGCTTGAAACGAAGTTCTGGATGAAGTGACGTTCCAAAACAGCAGGCTGCTGGGGGACTGACGGTACAGAAACCTTCACGCACAGAAAACACTAGACAAAAGAAAACCCATCTCATATTCCTGCCATTGTTTTGCTTTGCAAGGCTAAGCTTCTGTTGTCAAACACTAATGCGCCTGAAACACAAGAGGAAATAATGATCAGTGAGACCCTTCTTTTTCGACATGCTCGGTTTTCTGAGCAGAACAATGTTGGAAAGAGTTTTCAGCAACTCAGTTGTTCCTAATAAAGGATGGAAACTGCAGCGGAACGTTTGTCAAGACTTTATTTTTAAACTTGGCTACTCTGTAGCTCGCCTTTTTTCCAACAAATAATATCACATTTAATTTTAGGGAGTGCAACGTTGTTGATTTTCCCTTTTCTTTTTTTCCCTCTCCCGTTAGAATGGACGCAGCAGCAAAGAGAGTCCATACATTTGTGCGAGTCAAGCCAACAGCCGATTTTGCTCAAGATATGATCAAGTTTGGGCCAGACAACAAGGTAGAGAGAAAGAAATGGCAAGCGTGAAAGGTTTGGAATTTCGTTTCAGTTTCACCCACAGAAATGCAGAATTCTTCCGTTCCTTAAGGCCACGGGTGGGTGACGTTTTGGTGCACGTTGATTCCTGTTGCTTGCTGTTCTCTCTCTCTTGGGGTTTTCTATCAGCACGTGTGACTGGAAAACACACTTCTTGTGATACAGTCAGCAGAGAAAGTCTCAAAAGGACTGAGACTCTGACTGGTCCTTGAGGAATTCCCAGTGGGAACCACAATTCCAACCTGAGAGGTCTCCCTGGGGTACAGTCTGTTTCTCTCCCCCCATACGCAAGTTCCTGCCTTCACCTTCTCTTCCTTAACTAATAATTTCCCTGGGACACAAAATCAGACACGTCACGGAAAGGTAAACAGATTAGCTTAGCCACATTTCCTTTTTTTTAAAATATCTATTACCAGAAAATGCCATCCAGGTCAGTAAAACAATATTATTATTTGTGCTCCGTTTTCTACTTGCTTTCAGGTCTTCAGTGTTTGGTGGTTTGGTTTTTTTTTTGCTTTTTTGTTTGGTTTTTTTTTTTTTTCCCAGACAATAACTGCTGAAACTCTTAATTGAAGTTATCTTCATCTCTTTTTGGGTTTCAGAGCATAGATATATACGTCAAAAAAGATGCCAGGAAAGGAGTTGTGAACAACAGGCAGACTGACTGGTCCTTTCGGCTGGATGGCGTCCTTCACAACACCTCCCAGGAACGGGCTTATGAGACCGTGGCTAAGAAATTGGTGTCCGAAGCTTTAATTGGCTATAATGGTAATTTGTTGCTATTTTTATTATTTTGACAATAAGTGGAGATTTGATCTGAGGGAGAGATCCTTCCGATGTTCCATTTGAGAAATGCAGAGGTTCCCTCCTGGCTTTATTCTTTTTGCTTTTCAATCTTTTCTAGGCACGATAATGTGCTATGGGCAAACGGGGGCTGGTAAAACTTACACGATGATGGGGGCGACGGCCGAGTACAAGCATCGAGGAATCATACCCCGGGCTATCCAGCAGGTACTGGATCTGAATGGGAAAAGAGGCTGGAAGAAATAACATGGACTTCTCTTTTACCAGCTTTTGCTGGTATTTATAAAAGTGTTTTAAGATGGTGAATATGTTTTGTGTTTATCTCCACTAGTCCTCTTTTTTTTTCCCTTCATTTTATCTAAGTGATGGTCATTCAAGATATGAAGGAGCCTGGAAAACACAGTTAATTTGTACCTTTGTTTTACTACACCTTGTGCACTGAGAACGGTGACGTGTCAGAGCATTGGGATGGGGTTGGCTTGAAACATGCTGGTTTGTCGGTCCCGTTGCCGCATAGACACGTCCCTGTCCAGAGGCGCAAGTTTACAACTGCTTAGGGGGCAGGTCTGCTTATCTTTAGGCACTGATACTGCAGAAGGCTCTCCACTCTCACGAAGACAACGGACACGCACGGTGTGGGGCTGAGATAACGCATACAACCTGAAACAAAGACGGAAGGAATTCTGTAGTTACGCTTTATTGCCATTTGCAGAAGTTGTTCCTCTTTAATTCTACCGGCTCGCATAAAGCAGCTAGAAGTCGCTGCTTTCCAGATGTAAGCAGGCCTTCCAAAGTGTTGTTTTCAAAACTAGCATTTTGAGAAATTGTATTAAAACTGTTGACTTCGCCCTGCCAGCCCTCAGGCAACCACAGCGCAGAATTAGCTACACACACGCAGATGTGCTTCTAGCTGCTCAGAAAGTTATAAATAGCTTCTCTGGAAAGCCGTAAATAGCTAATAATTCTGTTTGTGAACCAGCACCGCCACTGACAAGCTCTTTGTCTTTGTGTAGGTCTTCAAAGCGACTGCGCATTCCGTGGATCCTTTCGTCACTGTCCGAATATCCTACCTGGAGATCTACAATGAGACCTTGTTTGATCTTCTGTCCACCATGACGCGCAATGGGACCAGTGACATGCAGCTGGCTGTAGTGGATTGCCCACAGGGTGTTTACGTCAAGGGCTTATCTACACATGCAGTTAGCCACGAGGAGGATGCTCTAAATCTCCTTTTTGAGGCAAGAGAAAACAAATATTACACTTCCTCTGATTGTTATGTTTATTGGCTTAGCTGAGGGAGGAGGCAGTCGAGCAGGAGGTGGGTGGCCAGGACATCTGGAGGGAAGTTCAACCTTCTTTGTTCTCTTTGTTGTGGGTAGAAGAATTGGTAACTCTCTGTAGTCATGTCCTTCCAAGGAAAATGTCCCTGGCACAGAGATTCTGGAAGATCTCCATGGAGAAAACCTCTTTTTAGTGTACACCAGAGCAAATCAAGTGATGGGGGAAATATGTCAGGATGAGACCACAGAACGTAGTAGCATTGGAGCTTCCAGGCAGCACCAAAATAGTGAAGGCAGCCACAGAATCTGCCTTCATTTTGGAAGACTTGTCAGAAATACCAGCCACCTCACCGGCCCCTCCAGCTGACCGAGATCCCAGGCAGCCAAAAAGACTTGTTTTCGTTACCCTGGTTATCACATAAGGGTGTCAGTGAGTGACTTTATACAAAGTGTACGATATTTGGGATCCTTTTAGACCCACCAGCTGGCCTACACTGGAATTTCTTCCTGAAAAACACACCCGCCTGTCCTAGCCATGTCCGTGCTCCAAGAAAAGAATCTTGCCAGTGATATCTTCGGCAGATAGTTTGGGATGGTTGTGGCGCAGGTACTGTTTGTCAGATTTTACAGCACTGCGTTCACACAAAGGGTGAGATTTGTGGAAGGAATTTGCTTACTTATTTCTGCATCTTTCTTTTTCTTGCGGGTGCTTTAGTTCCCCAGGAAAACATGCATAAATAATTGGTTCGGTATGCAGGAAGCACATTCTTACCAGGAGCCATCTGGTGCCCTTCAAATCTTTCATTTGCCTTTTTAATAATGGGACTGCTGCCCCTCTGCTCCCCTCCGGGAGACCCCCCTGCAGTGCTGCCTCCAGCGCTGGGGCCTCAGCACAGGAGAGACACGGAGCTGTTGGAGCGGGGCCAGAGGAGGCCCCGGAGATGCTGGGAGGGCTGGAGCCCCTCTGCTGTGGGGACAGGCTGAGAGAGCTGGGGGGGTTCAGCCTGGAGAAGAGAAGGCTCCGGGGAGACCTTCCAGCCCCTTCCAGTCCCTCAAGGGGCTCCAGGAAAGCTGGGGAGGGACTCTGGAGCAGGGAGGGGAGCCATGGGACGAGGGGGAAGGGTTTTCCACTGACACAGGGGAGATTGAGATGAGATATTGGGAAGAAATTGTTTGCTGTGAGGGGGGTGAGCCCCTGGCCCAGGTTGCCCAGAGAAGCTGTGGCTGCCCCATCCCTGGAGGGGTTCAAGGGCAGGTTGGACGGGGCTTGGAGCAACCTGGGCTGGTGGGAGGTGTCCCTGCCCAGGGCAGGGGGTTGGAACGAGATGGTCTTTAAAGTCCCTTCCAACCTGAAACATTCCTGGATTCTATGATTCTATGACTTAAAGTCCCGAGCGTGGAGCCAGTCACTGACTTTCCAGCTCTCAGAGGTCATTGTCCTTTGAGACCCAGGCTGTGAAACCTGTTGACAAGTGCATTTCTATGCTCTGGATTCTTCCGTTTCCTTTTCTGCCTCCCAGCCTGGCAGTCCATCTCTCTGACGGACTGGCGCTGCCAACAAGCAGTTGCAACATCATTTTCAGCGTTGCTTTCCTTTCCTGTAAGTTGGCGTTACAAATCCCTGGCCGTCATATATATGTGCGCGTTTTCTGGGTGACATTTGAAGCTTGGGGAGCTCTTTGGTTTTTCTAGTCATCAAGAAACCGAAAGAGCCAGGGAGGTGTTGCCGCTGAGCAAGGCTTGCCTGACTCTTCCTCAAAGAGCCGCAGATCGGTGAGCTGAGTCTTGAAAGTGGAAATGCAGATAATGCGGTCTCCGGTAAAAGGCATCATTACAGTAAACAGTGACCTTTACCAACCGCAGCGTGAAGTGCTTTGAGAGCCCTTTGAGTAAGAAAATGAGGCAAATAGAGCGAGGTCCTGCTCCGGCTGCTCTAACCAACTGATGGGTGTTACAGGCTCTACGTATTTAACTGTGGGGATTTCTAATTTTCCTGTATTCTACCAACGCAGAGGTTTAAAACCACTGTCTTCAATTTTGACTTCATGTGCAGGGTGAGACCAACAGAGTGATAACAGAGCACACACTGAATAAAAATTCATCCAGGTCCCATTGCATCTTCACTATTTATATCGAGGTAAGAGCTCCAGCAGGTTTTTTTATACGGACTCAAATGGCTGAGGATCTTTACATATCTGTTTTTTACTGTACTTCAGTTTTGTCTGCTGCTAAGTACAGTTTATATTCTTTCCCCCCCTCAGTCTCGTTTCAGAGCTTTCTCAGACGGCAAATGCATTAACTCTAAAATCAACTTAATAGATCTGGCAGGCTCAGAGAGACTGAGCAAGACGGGAGTAAGTAATGGGAGAAATATTTCAGTCCGTGGTGAAGAGCCCAGTCATCAGCATGGTGGAGGTGAAATTACGGGTTTTTCCCACAACTGCTTTTCAGCCTGTGATGTGTAGGAGAGACTGTAACGAGTTGCAAGTCACATTAATACATCAGAAAGTGCTCAGTTGTTTGCCGCTGCTGCGTATGATCTCTAAATCCACATGGACGCGACTCCCCTCCCGCACGCGCCTTCCAACCTGACCCAAATTCCGTTAGTTTATTTGACTCTATGATTTCTCCGCAAAAGAAAAGGCCGGTGCCATCAACTGTTAAGACAAAGAACCCCTCATTTTCTTCTTCATTCCATGAGGCGCAGCGCAAATCCCCCACTTTTGGTCACAGCAGGCAAACTGGTGAACGTTTCTTAGAGCCCTAGGGCTCAACAACTGAAAGCTCCTCAGGTCCCGTGTCACATTCTGTATTGATCAGAATAGAAATCGCATCAAATATATGTTACCCTTTGGGAAGCAAAGCCAATGGTCTTGGTAGGCTTGTAATGAAAAATTGAGTCTCAAAATTTGTTTTCGAAATGAAGAAAGCTCCAGATCACAAATTTATTGGGTCTGAATTAGGTCCTTACCCTCGCAGTCAAGCAGAGTTGTCCCCTTGGTAAGGAATACGCCGTATTCTGGGGTGCAGCCAGAAACACGTGTTGTGGAGGCTTTGCCTTTTGATCTTCATTGCAGTCTGAAGGACAGGTTCTGAAAGAAGCCACGTACATCAACAAGTCTCTGTCGTTCCTTGAGCAAATCATCATTGCCCTGGCTGATCCTAAGAGGGACCACATCCCCTTCCGGCAGAGCAAGCTCACTCACGTTCTCAAGGACTCGCTAGGTAAGAGCTGGGCCTTGCAACAGCCCCAGATATGCTTCTTAGAAAACAGCCTTGTTTCAATGAGCATGTTCCATCCTAAGACCTCCTGGAGAGCATCTCCATGGAAAGAGACCTGGGAGTCCTGGTGGACAACAGGATGCCCATAAGCCAGCAATGTGCCCTCGTGGCCAAAAAGGCCGATGGCATTCTGGGGGGCATCAAGAAGAGTGTGGCCGGCAGGTCAAGGGAGGTCATCCTCCCCCTCTGCTCTGCCCTGGGGAGGCCACACCTGGAGTCCTGTGTCCAGTTCTGAGCTCCCCGGTTCAAGAAGGACAGGGAACTGCTGGAGAGGGGACAGCAAAGGGCTACCAAGATGATGAGGGGGCTGGAACACATCTCTTATGAAGAAAGGCTGAGGGATTTGGGGCTCTTCAGTCTGGAAAAAAGATGACTGAGGGGGGATCTTTCAACACTTATAAATACTGAAAGGGGGGGTGTCAGGAGGATGGGGCCAGGCTCTTCTCAGTGGTGCCCAGCGACAGGACAAGAGGTAACGGGCACAAACTTGACCATAGGAGGTTCCATCTCAACATCAGGAGGAACTTCTTTCCCCTGAGGGTGGCAGAGCCCTGGCACAGGCTGCCCAGAGAGGTGGGGGAGTCTCCGTCTCTGGAGACATCCCAACCCCGCCTGGACGCGTTCCTGTGCCACCTGCTGTGGGTGACCCTGCTCTGGCAGGGGGTTGGACTGGGTGATCTCCAGAGGTCCCTTCCCACCCCCGCCATTCTGTATTTCTGTAAGACCACAACACATAAACACATGTAACTCATCATTGTTCAAAGGATGGCTGTGTTTCCTCATCAAGTAAAACAGCAGGCGCAGGAGACGGTATAAAGCCCACACGGATCAAACCAGTAGAAATTCACAAAACCTTAGTTAGAATAATTAAAAAAAACTTGCCACCAAAAAACCCCCCGTTGTGTGTTACAAGCCTTTTCGGATGCTCCTGCTTTAGCATCAGGCTGCAGATGATAAACCCAAAGCTGTGGTGCATCGTGAATCCACAGGAAAGGCTTGGGCTCTTGGAATGCCGGCTGGATTCATGGGAGGAGAAAGCAGTTGAAAACAGGCTGTAGACTTTTGTGTGGAGTAACCGAAGTCACCAGAAATGAGAGTGAAGTTTGAGGCATTTCAAGCAGCACAAGCCTTGCGTTGTCGCTTTTCGGAGAGGCAGCGACTACGTCCTGCCAGGTTCCCCGCTATTCGATTTAGGCTTTTAAAATCCTCGGCTCCGGTTTTCCTGATTTCAGGCTTTCACAGTTTGTATTCCCATCTTCTTACTGCATCATCGCCACTCGAGAAACACATTTTACCTTTATTCCTAAGTCCTTCTGTGCCGCTGTGTTTCTGTGCCCATGGGAACTTCAGAGGGACGGTTACAAACTGGCTGTGTTCTTTCTTACTTCTTTTTCTCTATTTTAGTCAGCACACAATACAATACATTTCAGAAAAGGAAACAACAAAAAAAAGGCGAATTATATTCTTTGCCTTTTTTTTTTTTTTTTTTTTTTTCCCCAGGGGGAAACTGCAATACTGTCCTAGTGGCAAATATCTGCGGGGAAGCTGTGCATGTCGAAGAGACTGTAAGTTGAACCGATTTCTGCAGAATTAAAGTCTTGTTCCCGCTGCTGTTGCAATTGGCCGTAGCTGGGTTTAAAGAATAGTCTCTGGAGGGCTATGGCAGGACTCCCGGAGAAACATCTTGCCGAATTCCTCAGAAATATTGGATAGCTCAGTCTTATCTCAAGGGCTCAGAAACCAGATTGCTCTCGCCAGCCTGCTTTGTGATGCAAACAGACGAGTGGTAAGCGGCCCAGGGGAAAAGAAGAGCTCGAAATAGAGCAGGCACAAGCAGCTAAAATCTCAGCCCGCTGGAGAGTGTTAATTATTCTTCTTGGTTCCACTCTACGACTGTGTTTGAACGGTACATCACATAATGAGGTCGACGGAATTGCGCCCGTTCCCATCTGGCTTTCAGCTGGTTCAGGAATCAGGAGTAACCTCCTAAGAGTAAGGGTTGTTTTTTTTTTTAACCTGCAAAATAATGAGATGGGCGAAAAGTCTCCCTGCGCGAACTGGATCGACTTAACCGCATCTGTAACGCAGAGGAGGGAATCGCTTTGCTCTTTGCCAAGAAAGTTTTAGGTAGCCAAAAAAAAAAATAAAAAAATGTAAACACAGACACCTGGTACGCAGTTGCCTTCAAGGCGGGGTTGTTTTTATCCTCTCCGCGTGGTCTAACAGCGTCTTAAAAACTTGTAATATTACCGAGGAGGCAGCTGCTGTACTTTGCGTCGAGAGGAGGATTTTCAGCCTGCAGGGGCTTCCCCTCGAGATGCCCCAACTGCGGGAATTAAGCTTGAAGGCCCTTAATGTGTGATTTGGAGTTTTTTAGGATGTGTTAATTTTGCTCGGAAATGGGTGTGGGTATTTTTGCGATCGCAGCTCCGGCACGCCAAGAGCTGCCCGCGTGCAGAACGGCAAAGACAAAGAGATGATCTGAAGCTGGTTAATCACATAAAAGCCAGCGAGCACTAGGAGATACGCTCCTGGAATGAGAAATCCTATACTGCTCCCTGCAGTTGAATGGCTTTTGTATTTCTCTGTGTTGGGATCTGAGATGATCAAGTAGTAACAGCTTACGAAAATTATATCCTTGCCAATCTCTCTTTCAGTTACCTAAAAAACCATGTTTTTTTCAGTTGTCTTCTCTTCGTTTTGCTACCAGAATGAAATGGATCACAACGGAGCCGGTCATCAACGAGACGTACGACCAAGAGGTATGTAGAGGAAGGGAATGGAAGAAGGCATATTTTCTCAAGGTTCGTTGATATTTAGGATAATGACCTTAAAAACCAGAGGGAAATTTGGTGGTTTAATGAACTACCGCTCATCAGCCAAGCTGACGCGTGCTGAGTTTAGGTATACGATGAAACGGATTAGTATCACAGCTTTTTCATCGGTATTTAATTACAATTACCTCGAGTATGCTCGAGGGTACGGTCATGCAGATGGTCGCATCTTCCCTGGCGTGTGGTAACTCTTTCAATGGCATACGTAGGAGTCCGTAATTTTTGTGCTAAGATTCACCTCTTAACAGAGACGTTAAGTTGTGGACTACTCTCCTGGCATGCAGGGAAATCATCTCCCGTCCTACCTGCAGCTTCACACAGCTTTATCCCCAGTGCTGCTGGTTACGAGACATTTTTGCCACAAATACAGGACTTGTTTAAACAAGGAAATAGTTTAAAGAAAACGATCACAGTGTTTTAGATGTCCTGAGTGCACTTTCGCAGCTGGAACCGAGCTGGCAGCAGTAAACGCTCTATGAATTACCGATAGCCCAAAGAACAAGTTTAGAATGATCTGATCCTTCACACATGGAGTGTGTGAGAACCCGGCTGTATTTCACCTCACTGGCAAGCGGAGAAACAGCTGGGGAGTTCCCTCCAACAGCTTCCAGAAGGAGTATCTCGCTTCCAGAAGAAGTATCCCGCTTCCAGAAGAACCTGTGCAACAAACTCTCTTTTCCTCTTCAGTCCCTTTCATTTTTGTTGAGATGCGTGGAGTGGAGAAGAATAGCCAAAAGCGTAGTGTTTAAGGGAAACTATTGTGCTTCGATGCTCAACAGGTCACTTGAAAAGCAGCTCAGTATCCAATTCTCGCTGAATCCCCAGGAGATTTGTGTGCCCACACCTTTCTGGAAACACTTTCTAAATAGTGAATGTTTGAAGGTGTTCCACGTGATGGAGAAATTCAATCAAATACACCACAGGAGACTCCCTCCTCTATTAAAGTTAATGTCAGAACTCAGTAAGGGTCAGAGTGGACACCTGAATACTTTGCTTTCAAGATAATATCTCATAGTCCAGAACTTGACGGCCCCTACAGTAACCAGATCAGGAAAGCATCAAATTAAAAACCAGGTGGCCCTTCTTCTGGTGGCTTAGGCTGGCTCTGCAGGCAGCACGCCCAGGACACCACAGAAGCTGTCTCCCTGGAAGCTAATCAAAGGCAAAGCGATTTCCAGACTCACAGCTTCGCCGATGCGAACCCAACAGCAAACCCCGGGGGAGCTGGCACACAGCTGGGATGTTCTCTAGCAGCCGGTTTAATGCTGCTTTTCACCAGTTTTTTTCTCCAGTAGCATTTAGTGATTTGCTCACCCCTTTTTTTTTTCCTGCTAGGGGACAGTGAAAGCTTTGGAGAAGGAGATTATTCTTCTGAAGCAGGAACTGGCCATGCACGACAGCTTGGTAAGGAATAGGCTGCACCATCTTAGACGGGACCTATTTAAGGCTTTGTCACAGTCTTTGTTTTGCAGTTGGATCAGTTAACTCAGCGTCCAGTGCGATTGTATTCCTTCTGCTTCCAGAAGGGGTTTAGGCAGAGCTCTGAAGATCCCATGCGGTGAGGCTGTGGTGCAGCATCACTCCCCATCCGCAGATGTTTCTTTCAAGCTCTTGAAGCCCTCCTCTTCTTTGGTTGAAATGTGGAGGGGAACGCCTTGCTTTCAGCGCACTCCCAAGTCCTGCCGACTCAGACGACGAGAAGTCGCAATCACAAATTAAACATAAGGCTTCCCTGGGCGCAGTAGAGCAATGTCAGGTGTTCGCCCGACTAATACTTGCTTAGCTTTTTGTCATTCGATGGTACTCACTGGTTCACCTTTTTTCTTAGGTAAATCGCTCTTTGGTGACTTATGACCCTCTGACTGACGTCCAGATAGCAGAGATTAAGTCTCAAGTCCATAAATACCTAAAAGGAGACGTGGATGAAATTGATGTAAGTAGCTTGGTAGTAGAGAAGGACTTAAATACCGACTCCATCCCATTTTACTCCAAGACAGCAGCAATGAAAATGCCTTCTGAAGAGGCTATCTATAACCCTAAAAGTGCTACAGAATTGTGATATTTCTTTTTTTTCTGCATCTTAAGGGCTGTGTCCTTGTTTTCATCCCATTTTTACTTTTTTTGGAAGCCTGAGGAGACTTTTCCTCAGTCCTGAAACCCTTTGAATTGGTCTATTTGGAACTTCTTTAAAGAATGAATTTCAAAATTTGGCCCTGCCAATGTCACACCACATCTTTGCAAAGCGTGTTGCCAAAATACGCCCGGTCTTTTAGAGACAGGTTCATTAGGGCAGGGTTTCTCCACTTGAAACTACCCGTTAACTGCAAAATGATTGCGAAAAGAAACAGCAAAAGTCCTGCAAATGCAAATATTCCTGTGGGGGCAAAGAGGAAAATGTAAAGAAAATGGAAGTCATAAATGCACACTCAGAGTTACTGTAAAGTTTTGTTTGGTTGGGAACAGAAGCCACTGCGACAACAGTGCAGTAGCTGCTGGAAGACTGTTTTCCAAACAGTTAGATAACCCTTTAGCTTAAACAAAACACTTGAGACATTCCCTCTCATTTCATGTAATCCTTATCTACTGTTCCCCATGGAATTCTCATGGAAAAACTGGCTGCTCATGGCCTGGATGAGCATAGGATCTGCTGGATCAAGCCCTGGCTGGATGGACGGTCCCCAAGAGGGGTGGTCAATGGAGTTAAATCCAGCTGGGGGCCAGTCACAAGGGCTCAGTGTTGGGACCATTTCTGTTTAACGTCTTTATTGATGATCTTGATAAGGACATGGAGTGTATCATCAGGAAGTTCGCAGGTGACACCAAGTTAAGCGGGGGTGTTGATCTACACGAGGATAGGGAGGCTCTACAGAGAGACTTGGATAGATTGGACCGATGGGCCAACGCTAACGATACGAGCTTCAACAAGGCCAAGTGCCGGGTCCTGCACTTGGGCCACAACAACCCCAAGCATCGCAACGGGCTTGGGGCAGTGTGGCTGGAGAGCTGCCCGGCGGAAAAGGACCTGGGGCTTCTAATTGACAAGCGGCTGAACGTGAGCCAGCAGTGTGCCCAGGTGGCCAACAAAACCAATGGCATCCTGGCTTGTATTAGAAATAGTGTGACCAGCAGAAGGAGGGAGGTGATTGTCCCCCTGTACTCAGCACTGGTGAGGCCACACCTTGAGTATTGTGTCCAGTTTTGGGCACCTCAATACGAGAGAGATATCAAGGTGCAGAGGAAGGCAATGAAGCTGGTGAAGGGCCTGGAGAATAAATCTGATGAGGAGCGATTGAAGGAGCTGGGACTGTTTAGTTTGAGGAAGAGGAGGCTGAGTGGAGACCTCATCACTCTACAACTACTTGAAAGGACATTGTAGAGAGGTTGGTGCTGGTCTCTTCTCACAGGTAATTAGTGATAGAACAAGAGGGAATGGCTTCAAGCTGTAACAGGGCAGGTTTAGGCTGGACATTAGGAAAAAATTCTTCACAGAAAGCATGGTCAGACACTGGGAGGTGGTGGAGTCACCATCCTTGAATGTGTTTGAGTCATTTAGATGTGGTGTTGGGGGATATGGTGTAGGGGAGAACTCTGTAGAGTGGGGCTGATGGTTGGACTCGATGATCCCAAGGGTCTTTTCCAACCTAAATGATTCTATGATTCTCTCAAAGTCCCTGGTTTATCCCTCCAGCAGGCAGGAATGGAGCGGAAAAAGGTCTTATGTGAAGGTGTGTTTTACCTGGGCTGCCAAATGTGATGCGGGTGTGAGTGGAGCAGGGAAGGTAGAGAAGGACTAAGGAGTTTCACACAGGGAAGGATGTCTTCAGTGGCACTGAAGGATTTTCTAGAGAGAGGGTTGAGAACAGAGGTAGAGCATTTCATAGCTTGGTCCAGTCTTTTGGACCTTGGGAGAGCTGAGTGCTGATTTCTGCTCAGTGACAGACTGCCCATTACGTGTCTGTCCGTGCCTCTGCTCATCATCTCCAAAACAGAGATAACGGCATGGCTCAACCGCACTGATTTGTTTCAATGGGGAAGAGGACAAAAGATAGTGCTCTGGCAGTTCCAAGTACTCAAGCAGTCTTGGGCAGCAGCGAAAAGCGAAGTAGCATCGTAAATCTGCAAGGTCACCAGATGCCATATATGTCATTTGTAAAATTCATAGAATCATAGAATAGGATCATAGAATCATAGGGTTGGAAGGGACCTCTGGAGATTATCTAGTCCAACCCCCCTGCCAGAGCAGGGTCACCCACGGCAGGTTACACAGGAACACGGCCGGGTGGGTTTGGAATGTCTCCAGAGAGGAGACATTCCATATAAGGACGGCACACAATGTGTCGCTGAACGCCAAAACCCAACACAAGCCGGAATAACTCATCAATACCATCCCATTCACTTAATAAAATGGGACAGGACGTGGGAATGAAGGTTAAAACTTCCCTTGGGTCCTGGTCTTGCAAATGCTGGGACTGGGATTGCCACCGCTTAGCCCACAATCTTTGTTCAACGCCACTGGATTACGGAGCAAGAGAATCACAGAATCACAGAATGGTAGGGGTGGGAAGGGACCTCTGGAAATCATCTAGTCCAACCCCCTGCCAGAGCAGGATCACCCACAGCAGGTGGCACAGGAACATGTCCAGGCGGGCTTTGGATGTCTCCAGAGACGGAGACTCCCCCACCTCTCTGGGCAGCCTGTGCCAGGGCTCTGCCACCCTCACAGGAAAGAAGTTCCTCCTCATGTTGAGGTGGAGCTTCCTATGGTCAAGTTTGTGCCCATTACCCCTTGTCCTGTCGCTGGGCACCACTGAGAAGAGCCTGGCCCCATCCTCCTGACACCCCCCCTTTCAGTATTTATAAGTGTTGATAAGGTCCCCCCTCAGCTGTCTTTTTTCCAGACTGAAGAGCCCCAAATCCTTCAGCCTTTCTTCATCAGAGAGATGTTCCAGTCCCCTCATCATCTTGGTAGCCCTTTGCTGTCCCCTCTCCAGCAGTTCCCTGCCCTTCTTGAACTGGGGAGCCCAGAACTGGACCCAGTGCTCCAGGTGCAGCCTCCCCAGGGCAGAGCAGAGTGGGAGGATGACCACCCTCCACCTGCTGGCCACGCTCTTCTTGATGCCCCCCATGATGCCATTGGCCTTCTTGGCCACAAGGGCCCATTGCTGGCTCATAGGCATCCTGTTGTCGCCCAGGACTCACAGGTCTCTTTCCACAGAGCTGCTCTCCAGCAGGTCACCCCCAACCTGTCCTGGTGCAGGGGGTTATTCCTCCCCAGGTGCAGCACCCGACACTTGCCCTTGTTGAATTTCATAAGGTTCCTCTCTGCCCAACTCTCCAGCCTGTCCAGGTCTCTCTGGATGGTGGCACAGCCTTCTGGTGTGTCAGCCACCCACCCCAGCTTTGTGTCATCGGCAAACATGGTGAGGGTGCACTCTATCCCCCCATCCAGGTCATTGATGAATATATTGAAGAGGACTGGACCCAGCACTGACCCCTGGGGAGCACCACTCGTCACTGACCTCCAAATATTACAATATTTACAAAATTATTGTAAATAAGTTGTAACTTGATAGCTTGAACTTCAAGTTGCTCCGTTGAATTTACCCCGGTCTATCAGATTCCTCTCTCTTTAAAAACCTCCTCAGGGGGTGCAATGTGTCCACCTCCAGCCTGGCTCTCAAGTGCAGGGTAAAGGTAACTCTCCTTGAGCGTGGGTACCCAGCAAGCGGAAAGCAGAGTCCTCAAAATCTGAAATACTTGAATCAGTGCAGCTGACCACAGCATAGAAATGCCTACCCGTGTCTTTACTGTATGCGTCTCTTCCCCAGATAGTGAACGTCAGGCAAGTCCAGGAGGTTTTTAAGCAGTTCAAACTGGCTGTAAGGTAAGATGTCCAAAGTCGATGCCTTTCACAGTAAGGTTTAGAAATTCCACCAAGCTTTCATCTGGGATATCACGCCACGACATTGGGGAAGAATCATTACAGGCAATCTTTTGTAACTGAAAACACAATTCCGGACACATTCTGCTGGCCTTTGCACCAGAAGACTATTGCCTCGAACCTTCCAGTGCTCGTAAGTCACGTGCAAGGGTAAACTTCACTGATCTGGGGATCAGTCTCAGAACAGTCTCGCCACACCAGCATCTAAAAGTCATCAAATTTACTTATTTTTTTAGAAATTGTGGTAAAGCAAAGTCCTAAAGCAATTTGAAGGCGCATGATAAGAAGGCTCTGTGGCTATTTCCAGCGAGGTGCTCTCTGATGTGCGGTGCGCGATGGGAGAAAGCGTGAAAGTGGCTATTCGAAAATGTCACCAGCGGGTGATGAAAGTTGGTTTTGAAGGAGGGAAGGTGAATGACAGGCTGGAAAAAAAAAACAAAATCCTAAACATTAGGACAAATTGATGAGGACAAAATGAACTTCCATGTCATGAAATAGAAGAGAACGAAGAATAAGGGCATTAGGTGTTGTAGCAGTGGCCTGGCTGGGCAGCAGAGGTTTCTACTCACAGGGGTGACATTGCGATGTTGCTGTAGGAAATCTGCCTGCCCTCGAGAAACCTGAATGAACACAAGTGCCTGTGGTACGTCATCAGGTCGGGCAGCCAGGTTTTGCTGGGACCCAAGACCAAAATGGGTTTCATGGTAAAATGTTGCCCGCTTATTATTTATTTTTTTTTTAACTTGGGACTCTTTCAATTGTTCTGACACAGTGGGCTTTAGTCTTTTTTAACTTGCAGATTCTCTAATGATTATATGGGCAGAGAAGAACCAAATGAGGTTCAACAAAAGCAAGTGTAGGGTCCTGCACCTGGGAAGGAAGAATGCCAAACACCAGTATAGGTTAGGGGCGGACATGCTGGGAAGCAGCTCTGAGGAGAAGGACCTGGGGGTCCTAGTAGACAGCAAATTATCCATGAGCCAGCAGTGTGCCCTTGTCGCCAAGAAGGCCAATGGCATCCTGGGCTGCATAGGAAAGACTGTGGCCAGTACGTCGAGGGAGGTCATTCTCCCCCTCTACTCTGCACTGGTGAGGCCACAACTGGAGTACTGTGTCCAGTTTTGGGCTCCCCAGTTCAAGAGGGACGGGGAACTACTGGAGCGAGTCCAGCGAAGGGCAACCAAGATGATTATGGGACTGGAGCACCTCCCTTATGAGGAAAGGCTGAGAGAGCTGGGACTCTTCAGCCTGGAGAAGAGAAGGTTGAGGGGAGACCTGATTAATGTTTACAAGTACCTAAAGGGTGGGTTTAAGGAGGACGGAGCCAGGCTCTTTTCAATGGTTCCCAGTGACAGGACGAGGGGCAATGGGCACAAGCTGGAACATAGGAAGTTCCGTTCAAATACACGGAAAAACTTCTTTACGGTGAGGGTGACAGAGCACTGGAACAGGCTGCCCAGGGAGGGTGTGGAGTCCCCTTCTCTGGAGATTTTCAAGCCCCGCCTGGATGCAGCCCTGAGGGATGTGCTTTAGGCAATCCTGCTCTAGCAGGGGAGTGGGACTAGATGATCTCTAGAGGTCCCTTCCAACTCTGAAGATTCCGTGATTCCGTGATTCCGTGATTTTCAGTCTTGTGTAGTGTACTTATGCCGACTGACAAGGCTTCACCCCTTCCCTATCAGTGAAAACATCGCTCGGTTTGAACGTCACGAGGGTTAAAGTGAGGTGATGGAACTGAACGGGGGCAATATTATTTGATATGGCCCATTAAAAGGTTACGCTAAGTACGAAAATAGCCATCAAAAAGCTTCCATATCTAAGAGGCCTAAGAGGAACAACACAGAAAAAAAAAAGAAAGGAAGAGCGGAAAAAGGTTATGGGGCAGAACAGAAGGAGCAAGGTGGGGTGTTTGGAGAGGAGATCACAGGTAAAAGCTGGTTTTCTTTGGAAATCTGATATTGGCAGGTATTAGAGGTTTTGGCATAGGAAATACTCCTCCTTGAACACGACGCTAAGGGGCTGTTTTCTCCCCCAGTCAACAGGAGCATGAAGTGGAGGCCAGATTACGAAGCAAGTACGCTCTGATAGACAAAAATAACTTTGCGACCGTTGCTGCTCTTCAGAAGGTAACGCCTGGTGCTCGAGGCCGGCCCAGAATTCAGCTTAGAATCGGCTGCTTTGCTGCTGAAACGTGAATTGCCTCAAATTCTCAACTTTTCCCCGTTGGAAATCTGAAGTTCAGAAATTTTAATGGGATGAGTGTGTCGAAAAACTTGCAGAGAGCAGAGGTGCATTCGTATCAGCAGAGGATTAGGCCCATTATCTGAACAGAATAATTTATTAAATGGGAACGAAGAAAATATAAACTAGAAGGTGACCTGTCTGTCAATCGGTTGTAGGAGGTGGCGTCAGATCACCCGCCTCCGCTGAGATCCCTCTTTTAGTCCTTGTAATTACTGGAGCAAAGTAAACGTGTCATATGTAAACCATAAATCCAGATGTGGACTCTAGCTTACAGTTTATAATCTATTTTTCATTACTTATTTCCCTCTGTGAAATATTTTCTCTCTGAAGTGGTTATTTCCTTGCCTTGGTTTTACCCAGTACAGCAGATAAAAGAGTCATTATCTGTTACGCAGAGTCATACGCTTGTCCTGTGGCTTCACTGCAGATGCTTGGAATTTTTTTTGGAAGAAAGGCACGAGGGAAAATGCAAAGTATTTGTATAAGAGAGAAGCACATGGTCTCTAACAGGCCTATTCAAGTCTTTATTTAAAGAAGTGGAAAACAAAACCGAAACCTGATTTAGGTAGATTTTAACGCCTAATGGCCCCTCTGTTTTATAGTTGAAGCACTATGAGAAATAGTGTAGGAAACATAATGCTCTTCTGTATTTTCACTAAATGAAGACTTCTGAGGGTGCATTTATTTCTGTGGCACCAGACTCAAGTTATTCTCCCCCGAAGTGGCTGAAACATTTGGCGTAGGAATTTGAGGATAATTTTGGTGCCATTTCAGTTTTCACTTCATCCTTAGAGTTGTGTTTCTCTGAAATACTCGGTAGCGCATACAGATTTCTGGATTATATTGTACAACGGGATGGAATAGCTGCCGGGCAAGGGCTGGGTAGCTTTTGGGATCTAGAGAGTTACAGATCCAACGCTGCCTGGGCCATGTTTTATTTCTTCCTGTTTCCAGGAAGGTGTGGTTGATGTGGATGGCTATTTGGTGCAGGAAGAGGATGGACAGGCTTCTGGGACGAGAACTGCTCCATTTTCATCCAGAGATGGTGGGAAGAAGAAACCCAGGAAAAGCAACGGCCAGCCCAAGTGAGTAAAGCAGCCAGACAGCTCTCCCTTTTCTCTGACAATGTGTCATCGCAGTGATGTCCTCAAACCAGGACGTTAGCTCTTGGAAGAAGGTAGAGATGAAGCCGGCTTAACATGTGGAAGTTTTGTTTCCTCAAGGATGACATTCCAGCATGATGCTGGAAGGGTTTGTGGTGTCCTTATGGCTACCAGCAACACCGGCAGGAGGAAGTTAGGAGAATGCGTGTGGCTGGCAAGCCCAGCTTGTGGTGGGGCAGACCTCTGTTATGGGGAAGATTTACTGCGAATGGTTTGTCCATGTGTCTGTTACGGACAAACGGAGACCACGGAGCGCTGCTCAGGGTGTGGACGAGAAGCTCAACATGAGCAGACAATGCGCGCTGGCAGCCCAGAAAGCCAACTGCATCCTGGGCTGCGTCAAAAGAAGCGTGGCCAGCAGGGCGAGGGAGGGGATTCTGCCCCTCTGCTCCGCTCTGGGGAGACCCCACCTGGAGTCCTGCGTCCAGCTCTGGAGTCCTCAGCACAAGAAGGACATGGACCTGTTGGAACAGGTCCAGCAGAGGGCCCCGGAGATGCTGGGAGGGCTGGAGCCCCTCTGCTGTGGGGACAGGCTGAGAGAGCTGGGGAGGTTCAGCCTGGAGAAGAGAAGGCTCCGGGGAGACCTTGGAGCCCCTTCCAGACTCTCAAGGGGCTCCAGGAAAGCTGGGGAGGGACTCTGGAGCAGGGAATGTAAAGATAGGACCCAGGGTAATGGCCTCAAACTGAAAGAAGGTAGATTTAGATTGGACATCAGGAAAAAATTCTTGACTGTGAGGGTGGTGAGCCCCTGGCCCAGGTTGCCCAGGGAAGCTGTGGCTGCCCCATCCCTGGAGGGGTTCAAGGCCAGGCTGGATGAGGCTTTGAGCAGCCTGGTCTAGTGGGAGATGTCCCTGCCCAGGGCAGGAGGATGGAACTAGATGATCTTTAATGTCCCTTCCAACCCAAACCATTCTATGATTCTGTGATTCTGTGTGTGAGCTGTGGACATGAAGGCTGGGCAGGCTTTGGGCTGAAGAACTTGCAGCCAGCACAGACAGGGTTAGCCTGTGAGGAGAGAGGTGGACACGCAGGCAGGGTAACAGTCCTGTGGTGGTGATAGAAGACGTGTTAAACTTGCAGTTTTTCTTTAAAGCATTAGGTAGAAGGGGATCTGCTAAGGGGAAAGGAAGGAAGGGACAGTGGACAGAGGAGAAGCTAAGGAGAAGAGATTTTGAGAGAGAAGGGGGAACAAGCAGCCCAGAGCAGAGAAAGATTCTTCAATTTACAGAAATGAGCTCCCTGCGCTGGCAGTTTCTACAACTGCTTCTGTGGCCAAGAGCATCTGCTTGGTTCCTCCTTTGGTTCCCCAAAGTTCCTGTGTTAGAGAGGAGGGGAATCACCAAGCCTTTAGTATCCACATGACACAGTGGAGTCCTCTGTGCAGTTCTTTTTTTTTTTGGGAGATGGAAGGCGATTTGGCAAGCACTTTTCTCTATCTCTTTCAAGTCACGCTGTCCCCTGCAGACAAGGCTGGTGGTGTTTGTGGAGGTGAGCGGCGGGAGAAGGACAGCGAGCTGGGCTTGATTTAGACGTGGAGTTAGACGAAATCCAAGGGGATTTGGTTTATAGGTTCCTCTGAAGGTAAAGAGGCTCTTCCTGCCTGCAGGTGTGCCTCAGTCCAGACAGGGTGGGAATGTTGTGGTGATCTTTCTCCGGAAAGCCAGTCCAGCCTCCGCTGTGCTCTATGGTATTTGCTCCACAAGGCAGTCCCTCTGCTCTAGGAAGTAAGGATTTGTGGGAACAAAGCTGATCTTATTCCTTGGCGGTAGATATTTCACTGCAAACTTTGGTAGAAGCAACATCAGGCTGCTAGTTTTTGAACCAACAAAGCTAGCACCTGCAGCATGTTTTGGTTCCAGCTTCCTGTTATTAAGGAATCAATTAATCTGGTTCATCGTTTTGCCCCTTTTAGGAAGGAAGGAATCGGGAGCTTTCTTTCTGGAAGAGATCTGGATGGTTTTTTACCATCAAAAAGTCAGGGAACGGTTTCCACCAAGGATCTGAGTGTGAAAGAGGCAGCAAGGAACCATGATACAGCACATATTGATGCAGAGCTCTCAAAGTCAGCTCCCGTGGAGGATTCCCAGCAGCCCAGGTAAGCTTTCCCTGTAAGGGAGTATATCCTCTTTGCCAGAGGGTGGTTTACACCGGAGTGATTGCATTGTGTTCCCCTAGTGCAACTACCTGCTTCGAAATGGAGAGATTCAGAGATCTTCATTGCTTGGATGCAGAAATACATTGTAGGACAGCAGTGGTTGTAAGGACACCCTGTGAAGCAAATTATGTTGGTGGTCTTCACCTTCTCCATCTGCTTTCAGCTGTGTCCTGCTCACTTGCTCTATTAAGTGTGAAATCTCTGAAAATCGCAGCACTCTTCACCCTTTGGTTAGTAGTAAAAGTGCAGGGAGACGTCATGTCCAGCCACAAACCCCCCCCAAGTCATGAAAATGGGTCAATAGCTGCACAAGATGAGGGCAGGAAGTACCATGTCAAGAGAGAAGAGTGGAGAACGGCCAAAAATGCAGCAACATGTGTCATCTGCTTGTGCCACGACAAGAATTTAGCATGGGAGGGCAGCGCTGAACTGCAATTCGTTCTGGATGGAGTTGATGGGGTAAGAAACGCTACTGGTATCGAGACGAAGGGCTTTTTCCAGGAGGATGTGCTCAACAGCATGAGGCTGTTCAACTCCCAGGAACTCAGCCAGGACCCCACACAAACCAGTCGGGACACCACTTTTCCCATCACCAGCCATCTTTTCTGGCTGAGAGCCCTCAAGCTGCGAGCGCTGCAGCTCTGAAGTCTTATGAGCACCTCCATTGCCCGCGTTGTAGATGACCAAGTCTTTGCTTGTTCCTGACGCCCAGGGAGAGCATTGCAGTGAAGCCATCCCAGGATTTACTCCTGAAGAAGGGCCAAGTGCAAGGTCCTGCACCTGGGTCATGGCAATCCCAGGGACAAATCCAGGCTGGGTGGAGAATGGCTTGAGAGCAGCCCTGAGGAGAAGGACTTGGGGGTGCTGGTGGACAAGAAGCTCAACATGAACAGGCAATGTGCGCTGGCAGCCCAGAAAGCCAACCACATCCTGGGCTGCATCAGGAGAAGCGTGGCCAGCAGGGCGAGGGAGGGGATTCTGCCCCTCTGCTCTGCTCTGGGGAGACCCCACCTGGAGTACCACGTCCAGCTCTGGAGTCCTCAGCACAAAAAGGACACGGACCTGTTGGAACGGGTCCAGAGGAGGCCATGAAGATGATCAGAGGGCTGGAGCCCCTCTGCTGTGAGGACAGGTTGAGAGAGCTGGAGGGGTTCAGCCTGGAGAAGAGAAGGCTCCAGGGAGACCTTCTAGCAGCCTTCCAGTCCCTAAAGGGGGCCTACAGGAGGGATGGGGAGGGACTCTGGATCAGGGAGCATAATGATAGGACGAGGAGGAACGGCCTCAAACTGCAAGAGGGGAGACTTAGATGAGATCTGAGGAAGAAATTCTTGACTGTGAGGGTGGTGAGCCCCTGGCCCAGGTTGCCCAGAGAAGCTGTGGCTGCCCCATCCCTGGAGGGGTTCAAGGCCAGGTTGGACGGGGCTTGGAGCAACCTGGGCTGGTGGGAGGTGTCCCTGCCCAGGGCAGGGGGTTGGAACTAGATGACCTTTAAGGTCCCTTCCAACCCAAACCATTCTGTGATTCTGTGAAGAACCTTAAGATGTCGTCGCGTTCCTCCACGTCCTCTGCGTGTGTTTTAGTGTTTCTTCTACAGGTCCTGTGGCTGGCAGGGAAGGCTACTGCTGCTGCAGCTGCGTAAGGCACAACCCAGAGTCCATAGAAGCTTGGTAGCTGGCTGTCCAAGCTGTAGCTGTGGCAGTCTGCCCAGTGGCTGTTGTTTACAGCGCTTTGCCAGCAGTTTGGCACGGAAAGCAGCCTCACGCAGCCTTTGAGGAGTTTGAAAATGCCCTTAAGAGGTCAATCAGGGGAAGGCAGTAGTCAAGAGTTTTGCTTCGACCGGTCTAGACTGAGGAATGTGGTGACTTGTAGCTACTTTCTGCTACCAGATCCAGCCCGCTCACCCAGAACAACCTTACGCAGCCCAGAGCAGGGAGTGTGACGTTCTCCTGTGGGACTCTCCTTTTGCCCAGTGTGGTTTGTGATGAAGTAAGAGCTGGTGTTCATGGAGGCACGTTTGCAACAAAGCCATTTCATAGAAAAGTCAGGATTGACACGCGCCCCTTTGAGTTCAGTCTTTCTAAATAGGCAAGACTTAAAAGCCACGGGCGGCAGTAGAGCCGGCCAACGCACGCAGCTATGGGCTTTGGTTGGCAGAGGTGACTGGTCTGTGCTGGGATCCAGCGAGGAAACAGCAAAGACGTTTCCGTTTAACAATAGGGAGGAACAATATTCATTATTCTTCTGGAAATTCAGACCATTAAAGGTCCGCTTTCCAGGGAAGCCTCACTTCTGAGGCATCTCCTGAGGAATGCGGTTTCTATGTAAATAAGTCTTTCTTCTGGGAGCAGGACTGGGGGAAAGTGGGTGTGAGGGCTGGCACAGAGATGGTACCAGGGTGCAGCTGGCACAGCGAGATCCTCAAAGGGCTCATTGAAATACCATCCCCAAACCTCAGCTATGGCCACTCCCCTGAGCTGTGTCACGCTGCAGGGCAGAACAAACTGACCTCCCCATGTCCGCGTTTTCTTTGAATTCCGCTGCAGCTCCCCTCCATCCAAACCAGTGGCATTTGAGCAGTTTAAGGAGAAGGGCGGAAGTGAGATCAACCGGATCTTTAAAGAGAACAAAAGCATCCTCCTCGCCAGGAAGAAGAGAAGCAGTACAGTGGCGCAGAGGATCAACTTCATCAAGCGTGAGATAGAGAGCATCAAAAAGGCTTTGGAGGCTCAGAAGCAGGAGCGGTGGCAGCAGGGTAAGTCGCTGTGTGGAGACTGGCCAGCGCAAATCCAACCGAAGAAGGGAGCCACTGGTTTCAAAGCAATTCTGGTGGTGAGACCACTAGACCACCACTGCCGCTTGCCAGGGTAGCGGGACAGGCCGGGCTTAGCGCCCCAGCTCTGCAGCTGGCCTTGTGTTTTTGCCACGTGATTCCTCCACTTGAGTCCTCCACACTTCAGCCTCATTGAGTCGTGCCACTGAGGCTTCACGTTAATGAGGTGAGCTGCCATCAGGTTGATTCCTCACCCCACGCTTTGATGGATCAGTCAGTGCAGAAATCACGGGGAGCAGACTTTCCCTTACCGTGGCGGAGATGTACCGCATCTCCTACGGCTTGATTTCATCTAGATTAGGGTCTAGGAAAGTCAAAATCCCAAACTGCAAAGTACTAGAGGGAAAAATGGGGTAAGCGCTTTCCTACTTTGCTGCGGCAAGATGTTTGTTAGGTGGAATATGCCTGGATGAGACTAGGAAGTGTGTCAGGTTTCGTGCTCCCTGCAGCAGGACTCCCAGGAGTCGGTGCTATCGCGTTCTGCAGAGGAGCGGGGAAGAAACGCCTCCGGGCACGGAGAGAAATCTGAAACAAATGGCTTTAATAGCGGCATGGTCTGGAGTGCTCTGCCTGGGATGGTGAGGAAGTAGCAGTGGCGTTCCTTGCGTGCAGGGAGGACAGCAAAACAACTCAGTTCTGTGAAAATACAGCCTTAATTATTGCCAGGCAATTAGAAGGAAATAAGAGGGAATGAGAGAGAAAAGAAATGGTCACCAGCAAGCAGGCCATGACCAGCGAATGCGGGCTGGAGAGGCAGACCCGGGGTGAATGCTGCTGAACTGGCTTCCATTTCTCTTCCTCCAGAGAGACTTTTATGACCATGCTTTGCAAGGGGCCTCTTCCCATAGGGCCTGGTCCTGCGAGATGCAAAGCTTTTTTGGCTAAATGATGAGCAAATCATCTTGAATCCGTGTCGAAGTGAGGGTCTGTCGTTTCATGGACTCATTGCTTCTCTTGGGCCTTTGCTCTTTATGATGACGTCTACCAACTGGTGGTTTATTGGGGGTGCTGGAAAGCACAGGAATAAACCGATTGGAAGGAAACCAAGGAAGATGTTTATCATAGGGAAGAAGCAATGGCTTAACTTTCCCCAAAGGGCTGACCAGCCCTTTGTCTCAAAAACCCTTCCCATGGCTGCCCAGGGAGTTTTTCAGCAGCAGCCATAAAAGCTCTATGTGATACCCTCCAGCAGGCTGCCACGTGGGTGTCTCTCTGCAGAGTCACACAATCACAGAATGGCGGGGGTCGGAAGGGACCTCTGGAGATCACCCAGTCCAACCCCCTGCCAGAGCAGGGTCACCCACAGCAGGTGGCACAGGAACGCATCCAGGCGGGTTTGGGATGTCTCCAGAGACGGAGACTCCCCCACCTCTCTGGGCAGCCTGTGCCAGGGCTCTGCCACCCTCAGGGGAAAGAAGTTCCTCCTCATGTTGAGATGGAACCTCCTATGGTCAAGTTTGTGCCCGTTACCCCTCGTCCTGTCGCTGGGCACCACTGAGAAGAGCCTGGGACCCACCCTTCCAGTATTTATAAGTGTTGATAAGGCCCCCCCCCAGCTGTCTTTTTTTCCAGACTGAAGAGCCCCAAATCCCTCAGCCTTTCTCCATCAGAGAGGTGCTCCTGTCCCCTCATCATCTGATCCTTCCTCTTCATCTGCACGTGTCCCTGCTCCAGGAGGACTGATGTCTGAGCGGGTTCAAGAGTTCAGCAGCGATTTCTGCCCCACACCACTCCAACACTGCCTTTATTTGTAGAAAGCATGTCTAAGGAAATGTCAATTGTGTGGTTAACCTCAGTATAACTGGGTAACTACCGTGTGGTTCGAAGTATAATGACTGTTCTTCGTCCCTCGCCACCCTCACAAGAAACCTTCATTTCCTTTTCTTACCCTCCAGGAGAGTATGTCGATGACAAAGGACAGATCATAACTGACGAGGAGGAGTTTTTACTCATCATGAAGCTGAAGGACCTGAAGGAAGAGTACAGGTCTGGTTATGCTGAGCTGCAGGACCTGAAGGCAGAAATCCAGTACTGCCAGCATCTGGTAGACCAGTGCCGGAACAAACTCATCGCAGGTACTGGTTGCCAGGGCACTTGCTGAACAGCCTCCAGTTTAGCTGGGGGGCTTGAGAGCAGCTCAGTACCGAAACACTTCTCAGACACGGTACATTTAAGCCAAGCCCGTGTCATCCTCTGTTGGCATTTTTCTTGTGGCCTTCCAGACTTGTTTTTTATTGATGATCGGGGTTTTTTGGTTGGGCTTTTTTTTTGTTGTTTTGTTTGACATAACACCGAATCGCTGCAGATTCTCTCTCGCAGATAACGACATACCGCCCCTTGGTCACACCGCTACGCGCAATGCTGCGGGTAAAGGCCTTTCACCGTGAAGTTGACACTAACGCTCCCGCTGACGGCCCCGGTTCTCACCCTGGATTTCATTTCGTAGAGATGGTGGCTAAGGATCTGCACTGGGCCAGGGGTTTTGGCTCTGGATTGCAGATGTCTCCTCTGGACCCCCGTGAGACCGGCATTACTCAGGTTCCAGCCTTGCAGCACGGGCGCCTTGGCAGGAAGCCGAGCTTGGTCATTTCAGCGTGTTCTTCACGAGTGCCACCCTCGTGGTGATGAGTCACACCTCTGCTCAGGGTGATCCCTGCAAATTCGTGGTGCGCTCCGCTGCAGGACGCTCACTTTGGGTCTGTGGTAACGGGAGTGCGGTCCTGTTGTATCCCCAGCTTTGTCCCGTATGACGGAAGGCCGTAGGTGTACGAATGCCAGAGTCCCGAACATTTGGATGCTGTGCACACGGCAACGCTTTATTTTCTACAAACTTGCCAAAGCACAACTTGTATCCATCAGTGCATCCCATGCTGAAAGAAATGCGTGGCTTCTTCCAGGAGATAGAGAGGGCCAAATCGTAATTGTGCAGAAACTTTGCCACTGGTTTGCGTTGGACACCAGGTTTGGCATTTTTTGGGTGCTCCAGGTGTTTGCTGTTTGTTTAAACATACCGGCACGGATTCATTCGCTCTCTGTGTCAGCCCGGAGAGAAAAGGTCATCTCAGAGCTAAAATTGGGGTAAAAAGTCAGCGGTGTTGCATCATGTCGGCCGTACCGAGCGGGAGCAGGGCTCTGCCTTTAACCTTGTTTGTCCTTCATGGCTCCCACGACAGAAAGTTGCTGGAGTCCCTCCTGGGTGGCGCTGCCTTCTTCGGGGGCTGTGGGCTCTCCCACTCCGTGGGGAAACGTGCCAGGGGAACGGAGCAGAGCACAGCCGCTTTGCAGCAGGCCTGTGGGAAATGCCCAGGATTAATAAGGACAGAATTCCTGCTGCACCTGCCGTCTGTTATCACCGGCTATCACGGGATGGAAAGCGGCTGTGCTTCTTTAGCGTTTGGAATTGAAACCTGAGCCCCAAAATATGCTGACCGTTCAAAATGACCAGCTCCAAGCTGGATGGCTCCACGTCGCCGGGACGCAGGAGCAGTGCCACCTCGCGGCCAGCCACCTCTCGGGCTCCACAAGCCCAGGGCGACTGTCCCCAGGGCCAGCCACCACGTCCCAGCCGCCTGGCAGGCAGCGAGGACAGGCAGC
The DNA here is from genome assembly GCF_964199755.1 of Larus michahellis. Taxonomy (NCBI): domain Eukaryota; kingdom Metazoa; phylum Chordata; class Aves; order Charadriiformes; family Laridae; genus Larus; species Larus michahellis. The sequence goes on from NC_133897.1 coordinate 1,772,655, forward strand.
AGCCTCCCCCAGCACAGCTAGCGGTGCCCTGTCCCTTTGAACTAACGCTTCTAATAGTTTGAAGCTCGGGAGCGTGGAGTTCTGGGGTCCCGTCGGAGAGTTATAAGAGCACTGAGGTCCCACCTGATCCATGGGTAGGGAGCCAGAAGCAGCCCACCCATGTCTCCTTGGTCATTACAGCGCTGTTTATCCCGCCCCAACTTTGCCTTGCAGAGTTTGAGGTCTGGTACAGCGAGTCCTTCCTTATTCCCAAGGACGTGCGGGAAGCCCTGAAGCCCGGTGGCAACATCGGACCTGGAATGATTCCCATAAACAGAGTCATGTGCCTGGTGAGTTGTCCTGGCAGCTCTGCTTATTCTCCTTGATAACCGCATGTGGCGCGGTAATGAGGGCACAACCAAGCCCGTGGGAGGAGGAGGGCATGGCAGCTCTGCTCCTTTCTCTAAGCAGAGCGGCTGGCGTTGAAATGCTATCTGCTATGATGCAGAGAGCAACTATCTGGAGATACATCTTGCTTTCACATTAGCTTTACCATTAAAAGGCTAAAATAGGACAGAGTGATTGAAGTACCCCGTCATCTGCTGAGTATCAGTAATCAGGCAAACTGCCCAGAGGTGCGAGGGGTAGGCGGGAGGCTCGTTTCCAGGCCGTAGGATCTGTAACGTGTACAGCTATTGTGTTTCGTGTTGTGGCAACTGGTACCCAGCCAGCCCTCTGTTTAGAAACCACCGCTCTGGGGTAACCGTGGGCTTTTGTCATTCCTGACAAAGAACATTTCTCTTAAGCTTCTCATTTCTCTTAAGCGTTCGCATCTACCTCTGCTGTGGGGACAGGCTGAGGGAGCTGGGGGGGTTCAGCCTGGAGAAGAGAAGGCTCCAGGGAGACCTTCCAGTCCCTCAAGGGGCTCCAGGAAAGCTGGGGAGGGACTCTGGAGCAGGGAGGGGAGCCATGGGACAAGGGGGCAGGGTTTTCCACTGACAGAGGGGTGATTGAGATGAGATGTGAGGCAGAAATTGTTGGCTGTGAGGGGGGTGAGCCCCTGGCCCAGGTTGCCCAGAGAAGCTGTGGCTGCCCCATCCCTGGAGGGGTTCAAGGGCAGGTTGGACGGGGCTTGGAGCAACCTGGTCTGGTGGGAGGTGTCCCTGCCCAGGGCAGGGGGTGGCACTGGATGGTCTTTAAAGTCCCTTCCAACCCAAACCATTCTATGATTTAGCAGATTTCTTCTTTGCGTTATTCTCCTCTGAAGTCATTCCAGTTTTTGTAAAGGTAAGACTCAAAACCTTCACGCTGTTTGTTAGGAACGCGGTGGCAGTCCTTCCGCTCCGTCTGACACCACGAAGCGATGCACGGCAAGGAGGGAAACCCCACCCTGGCTGCAAGAGGGAATCAGCCCTTTCTTTGTAGGTGTGACGCTTCTCCATTATTGCTGCTCAACCTCAGCAGGTGGCAGAGAACAGCATGTGAGGACAGGTCCTAAGTCCATCTCTCCCAGGAACTCGTCCCCACCAGGAGCAGGGGGCATCTGCAGGCATTTGGGAAAGAGAATGAGCAGGATGTGAGCTGTGCGACCCCGCTTCTGAATGCACAGCCCCATTTCTAGCCACCGAGTAGTGGGGGACAGGATGGCTTTGGCTTTTGAGGAGGAAAACAGAAAAGGAACTCTTTTGTCTCCAGGTGACATTATTTTGACTGTAAATCTCAGTGAAGCATTTTCTTTACTCCCATTGAGAAAAGGCATAAAAAGGGTTTTGAAGCCGATCAGAGACAGGTTCTTCCCATCCCACTGAATTAGTTCCCTGGAGAGGATGAATAACAAACATGATGTGAGAAAAAAACTATGTAGTGAGTTTACTTTTAAGCAGGCTGTTGTGATCTACCAAATGGTGGAAAATTTCAGCTACAGATACAGACCCGTATGGGAAAGAGCCAAAAACCCATCCCAACCTGAATCCCTTTCGATAAAGAGATGCACCTAACGAGGTCAAAAGGAAAACCCTGACTGACTACACGAGTCCAGGAGGGTCGCTCTTTGGGGAAAAAGAGGAAATCCATCACTAATAGTCACTTTTACTAACCCAAGTTACTCAATATATTCATAGAAACTCCCTTAATGGTTTCCAGCCCTGGATGTCTTGTCATCGCATCAATTCTAAGCCCGAAGACGAATGAAGCGTGCCTTTTAGCAATGCTCTGCAGCTGTGTCAAGTTGTTGATGTTACAGGCAGAAATATTCAGGCGGAGGATAAACAGTGTTCCTGGTAACGTTGCTCAGTGCTGGTTTCTTAGAATCATAGAATGGTTTGGGTCGGAAGGGACCTTAAAGATCATCTCATTCCAACCCCCTGCCCTGGGCAGGGACACCTCCCACCAGCCCAGGTTGCTCCAAGCCCCGTCCAACCTGCCCTTGAACCCCTCCAGGGATGGGGCAGCCACAGCTTCTCTGGGCACCCTGGGCCAGGGGCTCACCCCCCTCACAGCCAACAATTTCTGCCTCACATCTCATCTCAATCTCCCCTCTGTCAGTGGAAAACCCTTCCCCCTCGTCCCATGGCTCCCCTCCCTGCTCCAGAGTCCCTCCCCAGCTTTCCTGGAGCCCCTTGAGGGACTGGAAGGGGCTCCAAGGTCTCCGCGGAGCCTTCTCTTCTCCAGGCTGAACGCCCCCAGCTCTCTCAACCTGTCCTCAGAGGATTCTTCTCCTGTTCCTTTTACTGGGCAGTTCACTGCAGCTACCCAGTCGGTGTCACTGGCCATGCCAAGACCCACACTGGCTCTGTGAGGGAACCACCTCATTTTTCTTTGGAGGTTTGTTTCCTACGTCGAACCATTTGCCAGACTGTCTCTTTATTTGCCATTCTCACCCATTCATCCAGGGTGTGCGTCTTTTACTCTTGGCTTGGTTCGGTTTGGCCGCTTGCCTTTTATCACACCGGAATTTCAGTGTCACCTTCTCCAGGCTACTCATGAACCCCCCCAAGAGGTGACCTAAGAACCTGCTAGAGCTAGCCTCAAATCCAGCATGAAAACATTATACCCAAGGTGATAACTTAAAAAATTGAACTCCCATTCAACCCATGTTCCTCTTCAGTGCACTCATGCCTTCCAGGCGGTTCCCTGGAGAAGTGTGGGCATGGACATCAGCTGGTTGGGCTCAGGGAGGACCATGCTGAAGCTCAGACCTCCTCCAAGCTGTGACATTATCTTGCAGTGGAAGGAAGACTCTCCTGTGGGTAGTTACGGGCAGAGCATGGCCATGAGAAGAGAGCTGATGGAACTCCCTTTGGGGTTTTACACTTGCAGGTAGATTTTGCCCAAAGTCCTGCCCAAATCTGCTCATGTCAGGCATTGGAAGGGAGGACCTCTCACTTCCAAGGCTTTGGAGAGACTGTTGAATCAGCGTTCAATGTGGCAAACGGCATCGGTTGACCTCTGTGTCTCCAGACGTGTGGTTTTTTCACGCGGAGTGGGGTCTGTCTTTCTGCTGGCAGGAGGAAGACGAGCAGGAGAGGTTTGAGCGGATGCAGGAGACAAAGCTGCCGGCCTGCCCGGCTTCGGGCTCATTCCACAAAGCCAAAATGAAGATTGATCAAAAGGTAATCTCAGCTGGTCTTCTGCTAAAAACCAACCTCAGCACTTCTCACTGCGTGTTCCTTCCCGGCAAGATACCACCGAGGCCCTGAGCTTAGCAGGACTTCACAAAGATCGGGCATTTATGAGGGTAACGGGGCTGCACAACTATATCATTTAACATTTTTAAGGAAAAATATCTCAAAACCAGCCCTTCAGTGCTTGGGAGGAGAATTTCCCAGGGCTTCTCGTGCCCTCCTTTGAGCCTGCTGGGATCCGCCACCAGTAGAGCAACGCTGGGTGTGATGGGGCTTATTCGGGCAGCTTTTTCCGGCACCGCTTGGGAAGGTGTTTGGGTTTGGTTTTGGGTTTTTTTGTTGTTTTTTTTTTCAGGAAAAAGCTTTATTGGTGAGAATTCTGCTCTGAAAACCGAGCTCACGTTAAAAATGCTTTTTGTTTTCCGTTGCCAGCACGCGTACACCAGAACCGTGTCGTCCCTCGAGCAAATGCGCAAGAAGCCTGGGCTCATCACAGCTGCTGGGAAGAATAAACCCCTGTCGTTTCTGCGCGTCACGTAACGGATCCGGGCTCAGCCTGGAACCCGGCATTCAACACAAGTGACGTCACCTCGGAAAGTGCCCTGCGTTCATGTCCACAATAGATTTATCAAAAATAAACGGTAGGGGGGAAAAAAACCAAACCCACCCCAAGCACCTAACTTTTGTGCAGCTAGACTGAGAGTTATTGGTAAGTGAAGCCGCTGCTTCGACGGGAAGCAAGCCGGGGAGTTCAAACAGCGACGCCTGTTTTTCTGAGCACCTCTGGAAAACGCGGCGTCCCGATGAGAGAGGGGTGTTGTGGACAACCTGGGCTGCTTCTGCCTCCCTCCTCCCTGCTGCCGGAGGCAACGGCCTCCTGGGCTTGTCCTCAACGGAGCGTCAAGTCGCATCTTTGCTAATTTGATGCTCTGGAGGTGGATCCTGAGGAGCCAGGTTTGGGTGGGAACCAGTCCTCCCTTGGATCGAAGCAACCCCGGGGCGTTTGCGCTCCTGGCGAGAGGAAGGGGCTGGAGAGGCGCACGCAGCAGAGCAGCGTTCCCGTCACCTGCCTGGCGGGAGATTTACAGCGGCCTCCCCACCTCAGTGCAGCAGGAACAGGGCAGTGTTTGCCCACCGCTTTCCGGGAAAGCGATTCAGATCCAGGGGGGAGATCACGGTGCCCAGCAACTGGAAAGCTCCAGAGGATTTCAGGCTGCCGTTATCTTCACCCACAGAGCCGAAGGCCTGCTGGAATTCCTCCTCCTCCAGCACCAGGTGGAGATGGGAAGTTGATTCCAGCTTGGCACATGCCAGGGAAGTTTCTACACCAAATATCCAAGCCAAGAGAGTCCCATATTCTCCTCCTGCTGCAAATGGTTCACCACCACATCAGTCTTGCCGGGGCAGAGCTGAGCCGGTTCCTGCGATTTACCCAAAATGATGAGAAACACGTGTGTTCAAGACCAGGCCGGATGGAGCTTTGAGCAACCTGGTCTGGTGGGAGGTGTCCCTGCCCAGGGCAGAGGGATGGGACTGGATGATCTTTAAGGTCCCTTCCAACCCAAACCATTCTATGATCTCGCAGGGGTCCCTCCAACACCCAGCTCGCCCAGGGCAAGTCTCACGCGTGGGCTGGCCGTGCCGCTGGCTGCCATGATGTGAGGGCGTATGGATCTGTTCTCCTGGGCAATGACAGCAGCACGTGTCCTCTCGGGAAGCTCTGGTGATCGCAGGTAGTTCCTCAAACTCAACCTGCCATCAGCGTTGGCTCCTCCATCGCTCCTCTCCACCTGTATCGCAGCCGGGGCTCCGAGGAGCTGCGGATGAACGTGGGGCCATATATACGTATGTATATATGTGCCGGTCAAGCTGCAGCCTCGGCTTAAAGGAGCTCCTTAGGGTCCGGCTCCTCCTTGGGGTTTCTCCTTCTTGTCTCCGCAAGGAAGAAAAGCATCAGCCATGATTTTTGTGTCTACTACGTGTTTTGGGTTGCCCTTGGCACTCGTCCTCTGTGGCTCCAGCCGGTGGGTGCTGCTGAGCGCAGGGTCCGGTCTGCGTTCAGAGCCGCAGCCCCCAAGAGCTACGGAATTATTTGGGGAGCTGGAAGAATAATGTGGAAATTGCCAAAACGCGGCATCCCATGCTCCGCGGCCATCGGGAGCGCCCTGGCCAAAGCCTGGTGAATCATTGGGGTTACTGGAAAACCCGCTGGCACGTCACTGGGGTTACTGGAAAAGCCACCGGCACTTGGCTGAGCCATGGGATGGGGAACGGACAGCCCCCGCTGCCAAACCCCGCACCAGCCGTGGCAGGAGCATCCCTGAATTACAGTATCCCAGGTCAGAGGTTTTCCGCATGCCACCTCTGTTTATATGGAATGCTGGGAAAATGAATTAGTGCAAGCTGTTGGGTTTGGTTTAATTGGTTGTAGCTCACCCCTGTTACTGTAACAGCACCTGCGCCCCAGAAGCGCTGTGGAGAACAGCCAAGAAACCACCTTTTCTTTGGAATTATCCATTTCCAAAGGCTTATAAAGCTGAATTTCCCAGGAAAACGCTTCCACAAGAACTGAGCTATGCCTTCCTTCGACCTTCTCCTCCATCCACCCCTCCTTCCCTTCCCCCTCACGCTTCTGCACGAGTGCTGCTCGGTGCCACCCACCCCGTCCCTGTGAGTCCCTGCCAGCCCAAATCTGGAAAAAAAGGCAAGAAATCTCAATTTTGGATGCTGCAAACATACTTCTGTGGCTCCTGCGTGGGCGGGATGGTCCTACTGCACCCCAAAAGCAAGCTCCTGGGGTGCTCCGGCACCGTCTCCCTGGAGGAGCTCTCCCCGGGGCTTGGGAGGCTGCTGAAATAAAACAAGGTCTGAAAGGACAAGAGCAGTTTTTAGTGATTTTTGTGGATTTTTCTCTGGAATGTGGCCTGGGCGCTGGCAGGGCCTGGGGATGGGCAGGGCCCTGGGCTGTCCCAGGTGTGATGCCGGGGGTGCCCGTCATCCTGGGGGAGATCCTGGGGTTATCCCAGGGTGCCAGAGTCCCGGGAGTGATCCTGAGGTGCCGGTAATCCCGGGCGTGTTGGTGTCCTGTGGTGCCAGTGTCTAGGAGTCAGGGCAATCCTGGAGGTGATCTGGGAATGCCACTGATCCCAGGGGAGATTCCTGGGATGTTGGTGATCCCAGGGGGAGATCCTGGGAGTGCCGGTGATCCCGGGGTGCTGGTGCCCCGGGGTATGGGAGATCCTGAGGGATGCTGGTGATGCCAGTTCGCTGGGGTACTGGTATCCTGGGGGTCACCCTGATGTGCTGTGGGTGATCCGAGGTGCTGGTGATCCTGGGGAGATCCCAGTGTGGTCCCAGCATTACCAGGGAGATCTTGGTGACCCCATGGCTGATCCTGGTGTGGCCCCGGTGCCTGGTGTGGCCCCAGTGATCCCAGGGGTGATCCCGGTGTGATCGCAGTGAGATCCCGGCGGTCCCATGGCTAATGCCAGTATCACCCCAGTGCCTGGCGTGGCCCTGGTGATCCCAGGGATGATGCTGGTGTGATCCCGGAGAGATCCCACCCGTCCCATGGCTGATCCTGGTGTGTCCCCGGGACTTCCCTGCCTGACCCCGCTGAGGTCACGGTGATCCCGGGGGTGATGCTAGTGTGGCCCCGGTGCCTGGTGTGGCCCCGGTGATACCAGTGTGATCCCAGGGGTGATCCTGGTGTGGCCCAAGTGAGATCCTGGGGATGATGCTGGTGTGGCCCCAGTGATCGCGGGGGTGATCCTGGTGTGGCCCCGGTGCCTGGTGTGGATCCGGTGATCCCAGGGGTGATGCCGGTGCGATCCCAGTGAGATCCCGGTGTGGCCCTGGTGCCTGCTGTGGCCCCGCTGATCCTGGGGGTGATCCCTGTGTGGCCCTGGTGAGATCCCAAGGGTGATGCTGGTGTGGCCCCAGTGCCTAGTGTGGATCCAGTGATCCCAGGGGTGATGCCGGTGTGATCACAGTGAGATCCCGGTGTGGCCCTGGTGTCTGCTGGGGCCCCAGTGATCCCGGGTGAGATCCCAGTGTGGCCCCTTGTGTCTGGTGTGTATCCAGTGATCCCGGAGGTGATCCCGGTGTGATCCCAGTGAGATCCTGGTGCCTGCTATGGCCCTGGTGATCCCAGGGGTGATCCCGGTGAGATCCCGAGGGTGATGCCAGTGTGGCCCCCGTGTCTGGTGTGGATCCGGTGATCCCAGGGGTGACGCTGGTGCGATCCCAGTGAGATCCCAGTGTGGCCCTGGTGCCTGCTGTGGCTCCAGTGATCCCAGGAGTGATCCCAGTGAGATCCCGGTGTGGCCCCGGTGCTCCCGGGGGTGATCCTGCTGCGATGCCGGTGTGGCCCCTGTGCTTGCTGTGGCCCCGGTGATCCCGGGAGTGATCCCGGTGAGATCCCAGGGGTGATGCCGCTGTGGCCGCGGTGCCTGCTGTGGCCCCGGTGATCCCGGGAGGGATCCGGGTGAGATCCCGGGGAGATCCCGCCGGTCCGGCGGCTGCTGCCGGTGTGTCCCCGGGACTGCCCTGCCTGAGGTCCCGGTGAATCCGGTCCGGTGCCGTCCCCTCGCCCGGCGGCGCGGCTGCCCGCCCCGGGGGGAGCGGAGCGGAGCGGCGGCTGCGGCGCGGCGGCGCGGCGGGGAGGAGCCGGGCGGCCGGGGCGGACTCGTCGTCGGGCGGCGGGCAGGGGCAGGGCAGGGCACGGCGCGGATGGCGGGGCCCCGCCGGCGGCCGCTGCAGCGCGGGGCCCGCCGGAGGATGTGAGGCGGCGGCGGCGGAGCCGAGCCCCCCGCCGGGCTCGGAGGAGGGCGGAGAAGGGGCCCTCCCCCGCGGCGCGGCCCGGCCCGGCCCGGCCCTGCCCGCCCCAGGGGCCGCGTCTGCCGCCCCCCCCCCCCCCCCCCCCGGTCCCCCGGACAGCGCCCGCCCGACCATGGGGGACTTCTACGACCCGGAGCACCCCACCCCGGAGTAAGCGCTGGCCGCGCCGCCGGCCGACCCCCTTCCCTTCCCCGGCCCTGCACGGCGGCCTGAGGCCTGGCGGGCCCGGCGGGGTAGGCCGCGCATCCCCGGCCTTGCGTGAGCGCCGCGGCCGGGCGCCGGCGGGCGGAGGCCGGCCTGGGGGTGGGTGGTGGGTGGCTGGAGGACGGAGCGGAGCGGCGGGGGGTGGCGGGGGTGCCGGGGGGCTGCCCTTGCCCTCCCCGAGGTGCCCTGCGGAGGGAGGGAGGCCGGGACACGTCCGCACTCACCGCCCGGCCTCCCTCGGGGAAAGCGGCGGGGGGGGGACGACATTTTTCCGCACCTTTTTTATTAGTATTTTCCCCCCGGTGTGCGGAGGAGGTACCGAGTCCCGGCTGTATTTCGCCCCTTCAATCCCCCCGGCCGGCCCCTGCCCTGACCCCATTTTCTGACAGGAGGAAGGAGCCGGGCAAAAAAGGAGGTGGGGGGGGAGTAGGGGGGAAGCAGCCCTAATGGCCGGTGAACTCCGGTTCTCCTCTGCGCTGGGGATTTTCACCGACACCCCCCGACATCGCTTTATTCCAGCTTCATGCCTTCTTCTCAGCCAGCCCTTCAGTTCCTGCTGGTGGCGGTGGGGTTTCTTTCCTTCTCTCCCCCCATCCCCCTTCCTCCTCCTTGTTGGTTCTGAATGCTATTTTTACATTTTTTTAGACTTCCTTGGCGAAGGATTGGGGTGCCTGGTAAAACTTTGCGTGTGCGGCATCCCCGACATGCGGCTGGGGTGGAAGGAGGCAGACGCCCGGCGTGCGGCACCTCCGTGCCACCGTTTGGACTTGGAGGCAAAGCTAAAAATGGCGTGTTTTTAACCCAGGACACCAGAGCAAACCTTTTTTGAGCGAAGGCGACAGAGTTCCGCCTGTGCCCACCTGAGGATCCGTTTCAGCTGAAAGGGTGCCTGCGGCCCGGCCGTCTAAAATTAGGGAGAGGTGGAGGATTTCGTTTTGAATTCAGGTTGTGTTTTGCTAGACATGGCTCCTGCCTTTCTCCCCGGGACAGGAGAGCCTGGAGCCAGCCCTGCACCTGATTTACTTGAGCTTAACCCCAGTGGGGAACGACGGTCCCATCCTGAGCCACCCTCCGGGTTCAAACGACTTTCCTATCCGTCCAGAAAGTTTTAGCCTCATTTAGGCATTTCACCTTTTTAGTTTAGAGCGCCAGGGGATCCTATCCCCGGGGGCTGGGGTGGCATTTGGTGTCAAACCAAGCGTTCCAGCCAGCGTGACGGTTAAAAGCGTACACGTTACATCCCGCTGCCGCTTGTTGTCTAAAACAATCTGGAGTGTCGCAAACCCAGACGCTTGAAAGAAGCCAGAGAGCGGTTTGTTTTAGCAGCTTTTTAAAAGGAATGCTAATTTATTGGTCTGACTTTAGGGGTTTTCTTGGGGCGGGTGTTCCCGGTTGGGTCTCTGGAAGCTGTCGGGAGGCGTTCGGATGTTTTTAGGAGCCGTGTCTCCCCATGCCTGCCTCGAAGCCTGGTGTTCCGCCGCACGCCTGAGTCGCCTTCGCTGCCTTGTTGATGGCGTGTCTTATTTAGGACGCGCTCTTCCCAGCACGTGTGCTTTTAGCTTGAGAAAAGGATTATTTGCAGTCGCTCGGCGATGGTTTTCTTCAGAGGCGGGGGTACCTGGTGCTTCGTCATCTCCTTCCCCGCTCTTGAATGTCGCGATATTAGAAATGTCTTGTACGGTGCGTCCCAGGAACCGCTTCGGTATTTCCAAAGCGCGGTTGGTCGCTGTGGTGGAGAGCGTAGTTGAAAGCAAACCGTGGCGGCTGCGGGACATTTGGTGCTGCCAGCGATGGTGGTTTCCCTCAGCCCTGTGCCTGCTGTGGGGTGTGACGAAGAGGGGGTCTGTGTGGTTCATTTTTTGGAGTAATTGTCTTTGTAGCTCGTAGCGTTGGAGTTGTGCTGCTGCGAGACGCGGGGGCTTGGAGGGCGCTGGTCGCAGCCCGGTGACACAAGCAGAGCCCGGTAAATGGTCAGGCTCAGCCTTAATTTTCATGGGAATTATTCACAGAACGGTTTGGATTGGAAGAGACCCTTAAAGATCATCCAGTCCAACCTGTGGGCAGGGATGTCTTCCGCTAGAAAAGGTTGCTCGAAGCCCTGTCCAATCTGACCTTGAATGCCAGGGCATCATTGTTGCTGAGGTGGAGCTCCACACTGGCTGTAGGAGGTGGGATATGGAGCCGGGGAGCTGGACTACGGGCACTTGTGTACGTGCTGATGGAGTTTACCAGAACTTTCCTATTAGCAAAGAAACCCCGTCCAGCTTTCACCTGGTCGGTCGCTCTCCACGTCCCACTCTGCAGCCAGAACTCAGGTTCTTGAGAACTTCAGCGTCCAGCAAAACCAGCTCGCCTCCCCTCTTTGGGTGCTCACGTTGGGGCCAGCCTGAGTCCCTGAGCTCGGAGCTGCTACCAAGCTCCATGAGAGGTCTTCAGCTTCTCCGTGGAGCTGCCTGACGCCGACCTGGACCTACTTGATGGATGTTTGTGTCGTAGGCTGCGAGCAGAAGAAACTTCATCTCTTCGTGCTGTTGCTAGAGTGGTGCAGCAGATGCAGCCAAACCTGTGATGAGTGAGTGCTTCCTTCGAGAAGACACCGAGATCATCCCTGGCCGCTGCCTTCCGAGGGTGGAGAACCCTCTCAAACAAGTGACACGTTGGTGGGGTCGTGGCGTGGGGCGAGATGGATTGGATTGGGAGTCCCAAGGAGTTCTTCAGCTGGTGTCTGCACGTTATGATGGAAACCAAAGGTGCTGCAGCAGGTTCCCTTGCACACCCCATGGCATGAAATATAAATATATTTCATATTTATCCGCTGCTGCTTCTGCGCTCTGCTGCGGGTCGACCTCCCCGGCTTGAATGTAGCTCCATTTTGGGGGAAGATGGTCTTCCTGCCATCCCGTGTCTCCACAGGCCGGTGACGGTGGTGGAGCTTGGTGGCACTCACGGGTGGTTTGCTGGGGTCGGGGTTTAGGGCCGGTGCCTTTGAGAAACCCAATGATTTTGTTAATGCGACTCGATGTGGATTCAAACAGTCTAAAACTTCAGGGTTTTGGTTGTGGCTATTACAGCGTGGGGTTTTTTTTCATGCGCGTTGCAGCTGTGGAGACTCGTTGGCCGTTCACCGTTTGTGCCACTTTGGGACTTGAGCACGCTTCTCGTAGGCATCTGGATTCTGTTTTCTGCTTTCCTCTAGGGAAAACAATCGGTAACGCCGGTGCCCTCGGCACAAGGCAGAAGCTCCTGGCAAACCTACTGTGGTTAAATACCCAAATTCGGGTCCTCGAGTGTGTTCCAATCCGTTGGGGAGACGCTCGTGGAAGGGAAGGCTCAGTTTTACACCCGCATTTCTCTCCGAACGCTCCTCCCCTTTATTAAGGACACTAATGATGGTCCCATGGGGTGCGAAATCGAGAATAGTAAGGGAAAAACTTGGTTCTCGCTGCCCAAGCGTACCTGAGGGTTTTTCAGCTCCGCGCTTAAGCCTTAATGGCTCTGAAAAGTCAGTTTATTTCAAGAAAATTCTCTTTATACGTTCAAATTTCTCTCAGTCACAGGAGGAGACCTTCATCTGCTCCCCTGGCCGGCCAGTAAGTTATCAGACAAATTTCTCACTTGGGTTTATTATTTTTGACGTCGTTTTATAACAATTCCCAGCTGGACCTGAACTTTCTGAGGCTGTTTGCTTGCGATGGAGCTGAATTGAATGAGGTCGTTGATCTCCAGGTTGGGGATCTCCAAGAAGGAGACGTGGACGCCATGCAACGTTGCCCGTTCCCTTCTTCTCTTGCCTTTTTCCTGCTCCATGCACAGTGCGTTTTCGGTACCGTTGCCCACTTCTCTTAAAAATGAAGCCTGAGGGTCGTAGCTTTGCTCTTGGAGAATTCGTCTTCTCCCTGGTTTTTGGTACCCAACTTTGGGTCTTCTTACCCTTGTTGGGTTTTGAGGGAGGAGGACCTCTTCTTGGCTTGGCCTTCTACCCTGGATTCTTGTGCAGGTTCCATTCACCGCTCCTCTTCCATCTGCTTGTGGTCCAGAAAGGCGCCGTGCATCACAGGCAGGGTAGATCCGCAGCGTTCGGCTTCAGGGGAAATGAAAAAAGGGAGGAGAAAAAAAAAATAAAAAATATGGGTCCACGTTTTCACTTGGAGTGGTTGAGATCCCTGTGGTTTCTGCCAATCCAGATGCCTAGAAATCGGGAAAGCGTGCATTTTTCCAGGCGCTGGCTGCGTGCGAGCGGGCTGGGAATACTTTTTCCCTTTGGTTTTTCGTATTTTAGGTCCGTGGGTCGGCGGCGTTCCTTTACGGTGGAGTGAGTAAGGATGGAATGATGCGTGCGAACGGGACAGGGAAAGTCACGGCCTCGGGATGCCTCCCTGGAAGGGTGTGCTCCAGCCGTTGGGTTTCTCAAAAATGAGGAAATTTAGCAGCTGTAGGCTACCCAGGCAAGATATTTTGAGTTCCGAGTCATTCCAAGTACCTTTAGTCACCCGGACACATGCACGGATAATTACACACTCCGCACTTAATATGCAAGAGCGGCTAATATATAAACTCGGCTCTCCTAAATACTACGCTTAGGTGATCCCACGGGAAAGAGGTGGAGGAATCCCTGGTTTTTGAAAGGGAAAAGGCTTTCAGGTGCTTCTCTTGCCTTAATTATTTCTCGTTTTCCCTCTGCAATTGAATATTTTCCTTGCAGTGGCTCAGAGTGGGTAGGTGACAGCCTTCCGTCGACGTCCTGCGTTAGAGACCGGGTGACGTAATTCTAAATATAATTTGTTTGCGTGTATATTTAGACAGAGAGGGAGAGGGGGTTTATAAACGCCTATTTTTACTAGGCGTAGAAACGTAAAGAAAAAATCAATGTGTTTGCCGCGTGTTTGGGTCAAGCGGGGGTCCCACAGCAACCGGGGACAGGTTTTCCCCTCGTTAGCTCTCGTTTCTTCTCGCCGTGTTAAACTGCGTTTAATCTCACTGAAATAATTTGATTTAAAGCTCTCCGTTCGCCGGGAGTTGGTGTTAACGGGGGGAGCTTGGGTTTATTTTCTTTTATTGAATTGAGAGCGGCTCCCGAGATGGCTCCTGCCGCCAACTTAACCTGCCGGGCAGGTTTGGTAATAGAAGATTAAACTTCATCTATAATCATGTTAAGAAATAAATACGTTAAGGATTTTATATTGAAGCGGCCACCTTAAGCCGGGCTGGGGCGTTGCAGTGTTTTATTTACGGCACTTTTTCGGGGCGCGCGGGGCGAGGTGCCGTTTCTGCCCTGTGAAATCTGAATTTAGGGACCACCCGACGGTGGGAAAGCATCTTCTCCTTAAACCTGGGGCGAGTTTAGGGTAAGGACGGGGCGTTTTGCGAAGGTCGACTTGTAATGTGGCGAGTTACGGAAGCGTTTGGTGGCACGTGGCGTGTCTGAATTATAAGGTGATCTCGGTAGGGTGGCTCAAGGTGAAAAAAGTAAAGTAAAAGAAAAAAAAAAAAAGTAAAAAAAAGTCCGCTGAAATGGAATGTTTTTAGCTCCGTGTGAAGCTTTTAGGGGACATCTTTCACGAACCTCTTCTGCTCGGGGGGCAGGGGACGGGGCTGCTCCCGCCTGATGCCTGTTTTGGGGAGAAGGGGATGCCGGGGACCACGAAGGTGACACGTCTCCACGCTGGGTGACGCGGGTGGCATCCCCCTGCATCCCAGCGTGGCCAGCGCAGATGTTTCCACCTCACCCGGTGCCACCAGGCTCATCGGGACCTCCCCGTCTCCTCCCACCGGTGCCGTTCGCCTTCTCCTGCCAGCAGGTAGACTTCCAGCAGGTAGACTTCCGCGAGCCCAGCCCGCCCTCCAAAACGGGGCGAAATCTTTATTTTCCAGGCATTTGAGGAGACAAAGGTGCCCTGCAGTGCCAGGGGAGGGGGCGGCGGGAGCGGGGGGGAATGTGTCATGCAGGCTGGGTGATGCCTCAAAAAGGTCAGTTTAGGAATTTGCTCGCCCGTGGAAGGAGAATGCGGCAGGTGAAGCGGGATGGCGATCCCCGCTGCTGATGGTGCAGGAGGTGATGGAGGGGTAGAAACCCCCCTGGTCCAGAAATACAGCGGGCGAGGAGATGGGGTGGGCAGAAGATGGGAGCCGGTGGGCTCGGCCCTGCGGAGCGAGTCCTTCCCGTCCCCAACCTTGTGCCCTAGAGGCAGGGGCATTACCTTTTTCCTCTGTCTGGGGGGGGGGGGTCCCCCCTTTTTTAGCGCACAGACCTAATTACCCAGAGCCATCGCTCAGGTCAGATGAAGCCTCAAAGTCTCTGCGTGTCCAGCTGCTCATTTCTCCGCCAAGAGTGAAGCCCCGTGCTGGCGGCCGGTAGTAACGATTGTAAGTCAGCTTAGATATTTTTATTATTATTATTATTCTTATTTAAAAAAAAATCGAGCTGCTTTCAGGTTCCTCGCCTTCCTCTGCTTCCCCCTGTCGCTGGGGAGGAGCGCTTCAGAGGAGCGTTGGTAGAACTGGGAGCCTCGCGTCGCGCGGAAGCTGGCCGTAGCCGCCTGCTTTTCATCCGGATTGAAATACTGAAATTATTTTCCTGGTAGCGAACACCTTTTAACTTCGTTAGAGCAGTTTAGTTCAGCGCGCGCCGAACTTTTTTCCGTTTTGCAGCCCGGTGGTTGCACGGGATGGGGATTTGAGGAAAATTAAAAAAAAAAAAAGCTGGGTTTTTTTTTTTTTTAATTTTCTTTTTTTCCTCCTAATTCCACTAATTCCTTTTCCTTCGAAGCCTGGAAATGTTACCAGTGAATAACCTGGCAGCGCCTGCAGATGCTGCGTCAAAGGTGACCGTCCCCACCGGGCTACGACAGCGGAGGCCGGACGCGAGAGGGAGTTTTGCAGGAGGCTGGCGCTCGCTTTTCTCTCTTTTTTTTTTTTTTTTTTTTTCTGAACGAATTTGTGTTTACCACAAATCTGCAGCGGTGTTACAAGACATTGGCTGCTTCTGGCTGGTGGCAAGCAATTTTGGCTTGTGGGGCCGGTATCCCCAGAGCATGCGGGTGGGGGTAGCTGGGGTGCGTAAGCCAAATTTAATCCTAAAAGCGGTTTCGCCCTGGTAGAAATGGCTTTGGTTTATGGTTGTACCGTGGAAGTGCCTCCGCTGAAACCGGCTTCAGGGTCTCGCTGCTTCCAAGGCTGGTTATAGATGTATGAAAATGCCCGAAAAGCCTGGAAATAAATAGAGATGGGAATGGGAGGGGGGGACAGGTTAAAAAAAGTGAGGAATGGGGCTCCCCGCCGTAGTGACTTGAGGTGGGAGCCGACCCCGAGCTTTTAACCCCGGCTGTGGGAAGGAGGGTTTTAATTTCAGCCTTTCGAGGGGTGAGAAATTGTGAGGCGGCGTTTTGAATTGTGAGGTGAGGATGATGAGGGAAATAACGAGCTCGCCTTCGCCCCCGCTTCCGAAAAGCCGCCCTGGTTTGAATGGGTAAAACTGCTAAAAATGGTTAATGTGGGTGGTTTTGGGTTTTTGTTGTTTATTTTTTGGGTTTTTTTTTTGTCCAACTCCCCCCTCCGTCCATCCCACCGAGTGGTACCCCACGGCGGGGGGGGGGGGGGGGGAGCCTTATCTCGCCATCCCGCATCTTCCCCCGCTTGATGTTCCTGGGGGTGGGGGGGTGTGATAAACCCAGCCTCGTCCTTCGCCCGCATTTTGGGAGTTAATTGCATCAGGTGGGGGGGGGGTGGGTGGAAAGGCAGTTTAAAGAGTACCTGGTAGGTGCGAAACACCGCCTTTTTGGGGCTGTTTGGTGTCCAAAGGAGGTGCTTTTGTGGCCGGGATTACCTGAAAAGCGACTCCATTTACATTTTGATGATGGGAAGCTGCCGCTGAAATCTCTCCTTTCCCCCCCCCCCGCCCCCCCCCCCTTTCCGAGAGGAGGAAGAACTTTTGCGGGGACCGATGCTCCGGCGGCGCTGAGCCGGGAGCCGTGGTTTGGAGGTAAACTCTGTGTGTGTGTGTCGGGGGGGGGGGGGTTTATGCCTTTTCTTTTTGGCACCGGCGCTCTCCTGTCCCCCCCCCCCGCCCCGTCCCACCTGGCCTCGTCCCTTCCCGTGTGGGTGCTGTGGGGCTGAGCCCCCCCCCGCCATGGGCACGGCCTGCCTTCTCATCCTCGCCCCTCCAAGACTTCGCTTCTTCTTTAGCGGCGGTGAGTTGGGGAATTCCCGGGCAGTTTTAGGGAAAGAAGAGGATCCCGCGATGCTTTTATTGGAGCAGGAGACTGGAAACCACTGGAAATTGGTTGGTGGGTTTTTTTGTTGGTTTTTTTTTTTTTTTTTTTTAACCGGCTCTTTTTCCCGAAGCAAAAGACCCTCGCTTCTCTAAACCGCTAAGATTACTAACGCACAGATAGCTAAATAGTTAATAAATTAAGCTTTAGCCAAAAAAAAAAAAAACAAAACAAACCCTCAACCTGTGGCTTTCCGCATGCTCCTGCCGATGTCTCGTTTCTCTGCCCTCCTTCCTTCCCAACAGGAGCAGCAGCAAAACCAAATTGTTTTCAAAAATCATCCTTTTCCCCCCCCACCCCCTTTTATTTCTTTCCCTTCTCCATCGCCGGCGGATGGACCTGCCCCGGGAAGTGTCTGCCCGGGTTCCAGCGGACCCAGGGCTCAATTCCCAGTTTGGGCAGAATTCCCTTCGCCGGAGCTTTCAGCTGGCAAAGAACAGGCATTTTAACTCATGCCATATATATATTTTTTTTTTTAGCCTATATTTTCCCCAGCTGCGGAGAAGGGGGTGTAAAATGCTCAGAGTAAGAAGTTTATAGCGCCGTGAGTTTTCCGTAGTGTGTTGTCGTGCCTCTCGGATCTGCTCCCGGCGGCTCTTCTCCAGCCACCCTGGGTTGGCCTGAAGCGGAAGCTACAACAGTTGAGTTTCTTAATGTCCCTCGTGCCATATTAAAATGGTCCGTGAGAGGGTTTTTTCTTGATTTGTACAGTTAATTTCACAGGGGGGTGTAGTAGGAGGGGAGCGTTCACCGATGATTACAGGTGGGTCCATACGTCAGTCATCTATATTAAAAGAAAAATCCCTTTCTGGCTCGTTTGTGACCATGCGGGACGTCGCTTGGCCCTTATCTTTTGTAAATGAAACAAGAAATATTTCTTTTCAGCCATGTTCCGCTCCTTGTTTTCCCGGCGTCTTCAGTCCTCTCTCTCGCTTCTTTCCTCTTTCAGCCGGGGAGAAATGGCATCTCTTCCCCAGCTCCAACCTTAAAACTCCAAACCCGGGGAGAACGTTGGTTGTAAAACCAGCAAAGGCTGGTTTGGGGAAGGAGGGGGTGGGAGAGCGGGAGCTGGGGGACGTGCTGCGGGGCCAGGTATGTGCACACAGCTTGCCTTGACCTCATTTTCTGGCCACCTTGGCTTGGTTTCAAACCTTCTGTTTAAATAAGGTGATTGATAGTGATTCCCAACCCGCCCCCCGCCACTCCTGGGTGTGCTTTAGCCTTTCCTCTCTCTGTGGCTTTTTGAGGGAAGGAGCGGGATTGTCTATTAACTTCCCTGCTTTTTTTTTTCTTTTTTTTTTCTTTTCTTTTTTTTTTTTTTCTTTTTTTTTTTTTTCCCCTGGTTGTACATTATCTGGCGGTGCGGTATTTTTGGGACACGTTTGGGCGTTAAAAGCGCAGCACTCGACAAAAGAATTCGCTGCCGTTTAGCGCCGTGTTTTAGCAAATCACAGGGATCGTTGCACGTTTGTCCTTGGTTTTTTTTTTTTTTTTAATCTCTAGTCTCTCTTATTAGAAGTTTCTAATAAGCCGAGCAGGCGATAGCACTTCAGGCCTGTAGGTATTTTATGAAATCGTTGGGGTTTGAGGGTGGCAGGAGCTGGAACGAGAGCGGGAGCGAGTGAACATCTACGGCGTCGTGGTGCACGGTGGCGGCAGAAGCCAGGAGGTGATGCCTTCCAGCGCTGGGCCAGACCTTACCCTTTCTGTCACCAAATCTGCCGAGATATTTCCTTTTTGGCTTTAGGATCTTGCTGGAACTGCGAGTTTCCACCCGAGGTCTTGGTATTTCCTTCTGGTTGGCTCAGCCCCGGCGTTGCGGGTGAAGGTTGCGGTGGTAGGTGCTGGTGGATCCATGGGCAGCTCTGGAAGTCCATCAACGTCCCCCAGGCTGGTGGGACATCTCTGGCCAAGCTGGGCTAAACAAAACAATCTGGAGGTTGGGATTTCCTCGGGGTGAGTGCTGAGGATTTGCATTTTGTTGCCTTTCTTTGGAAAAGAAAGGTAATTGCCGAGGTGGGTTGGCTTTCAGATGGACCTATGCTAATGCCCGCACAACACCCCCATCGGTTTAAAGCAAGGTGTGCTGATGCCTCCTCACCAGGGGGCTTTCTGGGCCCCCAGGGTTGTTACTCTTGCAGATGTTTAGATAAGAAGAGCTTTAGGCTTCCAGATTTTTCTCTCTTAAGAAGAAAAAAGAAAAGAGGACACAGGGCAGGTGAGGCTTTTCCAGCACTTTTCATTTAGGCTTCAGTAGCCTGAAGGCTTTTTTTTTTTTTTTTTTTTTGGTTTGGTTTTTTTTAGCATAAGCAAAACCTGCCTATAATTCAGATTACGATGTGGATTACACTTTAAAGAGGAGAGGTGTCTCCTTCGCAGCTGTTTAAGCATCTCAGAAATGCCGGAGCTGCGGAACCTCAGAATTAAAATATGACCTTATTTTTTTATTATCATGCCCGTGCCAAACCTGGGACATTTCCGTGAGCGGGAAAGCAGAAGGAACAACAACATGGAAAAAGAATGCCCTTATCAGGCCACTGATAAATTTAAAATATAAATAATTTTGGGTCGAAATGTGGATCCATAACCTTAAAAAAGCCTTTTGTGCAGCTGCCAGCTCCTCTGTGCGTCGCGGGGATTTGGGATTTAGTCGCTGCCGCGGGTTGGTGTTGGGTTCAGTCGCGCGTTTGTGGGGTGTGTGCGAGCGCGTCTGCCTCTTACCCCACCAATATTTCTCCTTAATTAATCAGCTCTGACTCCCAGACTGGCTAAATTGGTCTTTTAAATTCTACTTTAGGTGCAGACTGATTTATTTTTATTTATTTATTTATTTATTTATTTATTTATTTTTAAAAATACTATTACATAGGGCTGCTGTAGGTAAATAAAAGATGGTACAGTTCCCTGGTTTTGTTTTTTTCCCCTGCATTCTTAAAAAATTTATTTATTAACCACTTGTTTGTAGAGGTCTTCGGTTTTGCTTCGAGTTTTATTTTGGGTTTTAACAAGCCCTTCCTCGTGAAGGTCGCAGAAACGAGCCAATAAGCGCCCAAATTCAATGCTAATTTTAATTAAGTCTTCCTTTTATGTACCTGCAGAGAGCAAGGTGCGGCCGGAGGGAAACAAACGGGATTGATCTAAACCTCCGGGGCTGGAAACCTGCTGGAAAACCTCCGGCTTGTGCCTTTGGATGGATCCCCAGCTCCTGTACGCTCTTGTTGTGCCGGGTCTCCTGCGTGCCGGCTCCTTCCTCAGGCTTCTACCGGGGGGGGGGGTCGGTGTGGGGGGGATTTTATGTAACTTCAAACCCAGCGTGGGGGGAATTTGGCAATAGGTTTTCCGAGCGAAGAACGGCGTGTTCACTAATTTTGGAAATCTATTTTTATGTATATATATTTTTTTTTTTCGATCTGGGGCGAAGGAAGAGGCTGTAAATGGGAATGGGATCCATAACCGGAGGCAGGTACCTCCTTTATTAAGGTATAATTAATATATTAACCGGCGCGAGGGCACCCGGAGCCAGGTGGGACAATTTGCTGCTGCTTTAGCTGCTGATGGAGGGGTAATTCGGGAGGGATGAGCGTATAACTGGCTGAAATACCTCTGCAGAGAGGGAATACTGCTGCTCCGAGAATCCCGTCTCCGTCCTGTAGGAATTAAATTGTTCATATAGGCATCTAGGAGTACACAAGGTATTACCAGTAACGTCACATCTGCTTCGTTCGTACATACTTTATTTTGAACAGCCAGTTTAATTCATGCAACGTCATCTTTTTTGTCCCTTCTTAACTCTTTCCTGCCTTTTGATATTTTGATTTCTCCCTTGCCACCCTTTAAGCTGCTCGAATTTTAGCAGTTTTCTCCCCTCCGAGGGCTGAGGAGTCTCCCTCCCGAGTGCTTTTGGAGCACCAAGATCCTAACGCAGCTCACTTTCTCCCGCAATATTTTCTCTGGGATGTGAAGGATCTCAACGAGCTTTTTCTTCCTCTTCAGCGTATTGCAGTTTTCTTGCCGTGCCGGTGCTTTGCCGTCCGCCTTCGTGGAGCGAATCTTTTCCAGGCGGCGGACGCTGAGGCTCCTCTGCCACCGTGGCGGTGTCTTCTTCGGGAAATCCGGTGCCGCAAGCTTTGGGCAGGATGCTGAACGTGGAGCTGGCTGGGATCCTGCCGCGATTCCTGCTGTTTTGTAGGCATGCCCTCTTGGAAGGGAAACTTTTATTCTTAGCTTTTGGGTTTTGGAGACGTCTGCTTTGCGCGCTTGCCAGCATTTTAGCTTCATACTGGTTTTATACAAAGTTTCGGCAACAAGAGCGAAACCGGATTGCTAAGAGGAATTATTTCCTTTATTCTTACAGCATATATATTATTATATACCTATTACAGATATATTGCAGGATATATATTACAAATACTAAACTTCATTACCTGTCTCGCACCATAGAGCTACTTAAATCTGTGTTCTTGTCTATAAAGAGACGGTTCTTTCTTTTTTTTTTTTTGGTTGAGGACCATCGGCTTTCGTCTGTTCGTTGTTATTCTGTGCTGTATCACAACGCGTCTGGTTACGGACGTGTTGAAAATCTTCGTAGAATCGTTGAGGTTGGGAAAAGACCCTTAAGATCATCGAGTCCAATGTTCATGTTGGGTCTTGGCTGGGCTAGACCTCAGCGCTGTTCTCAGCCCTTGTCAACGCTTGCATCTGACGCTCAAAAATACCCGATTGTCAACAACGTCGGTGTCCTGGAAGTCTAAAACTCCACTTTTTGTGATCCTAAAGATGAAACCTCCTTTTATACACTAATTGGTGTCAAAGTGCTGTTCTTGGAGGGCTTCTGACCTCCTCTGTGTCAGCGGTGTTTCGAATTCATGGCTTGCTTAACCCCCTTAAATCACATCCGTGCCCTCGTGTACTCCGCAGCTTGCTTAAACTCGTGGCTCGTGTTTCCTCAACGAAAACGAGCCCTGCTCTTGCTGCCGTAAGAATAATTTATAGCCTATTAATAAGCTTTCTCAGTTGGACGTGAGCCTTGGTACAGGCAGTAGTATGTTACCGCTGGTGGTAGGTCTTCGGAGCAGGTTTCTCCTAATTCTCTGTTGCTGATGGTTTAAATGGGGAAATAGGTGGTTACTGCCGTGCCGTCACCGCGTCGGGTTACGCAGAAACCGAGAGCTTTGGCTTTTGTTTTCCCCAGAAACTGATACTTCTCCATTAGCTGGTGTTTGAAGTGAAATCTCTGAACCTTTTCTGCAAGAAGTCTTTCACCGTCTCACCACGACGGCACCGAATTGTGGTGGAAAAGCTGATAAAATTGAGCAGAAGTCCGGCTGAAAGGTTCCCCTGTATCTCTAAGGTAGACGGGGAAAAGCTTCTCTGCGTGCAAGCGTGAAGGTTGGAGCGCTGGAGGGTGCTTTGGGACTTCTGGTAGAGGAAATAACAGCTGAAGACGGATGAGCTGTTGACATCTCGGTTTAGGCGTTTCGGTAACCGCCGAAACTTTTACATCTGCTTCTGTGGTTGTCTTTTGGGGGCCGAGGAACTCGTTGAAGCTCTCCCAGGTACGGAGCAAAGCACGGAGAGAGCAGTCCCGTTCCTCTTCCCTCTCCTTCCTTGTAGGAGAATCTGCTTTGCTCGTGGTATCGGAGTGAAGAATATAAGGAAGCGAGGAAAAGTTGGGCTTTCCTGTTGGCTCAGCATTGGCGTTGGTGATGTTGGGATCAAGGTGATGCTCCCCATTAGTTCGTTGTCGAGCGGCTAGCTGCCGAAGTCCTGATTAATTAGTTCTAGGCGTCATGGTAGATAGCCAGAGCCGCAGATCCATAGCAGGTCACACAGCAAAAAGACATTTTTAAGTATCTTTAGTTTCTGGCGGTGAGAGGCAGATGGTTTTACTGTTTCCGGTCTCCTAAGAAAAATACTAAATTCAAAAGAAAACCAAATTCAGCTTCCTACATCTCATTTTCAAAACTTTTATATCTGCGTTACGCCCGCAGCGTCTGTCGAAATAAGGTTCTGGCTGGTTTGCAGACCCTCAGAAGACAACGCCAAGACAGCAGTTTGCTGGAAAAAGGTTTGCTCTGTCAAAGTCCGTGCGGAATTTTTCAGTGTCCAAATTATTGAGCTTCAAAACTCTGCCGTGCTCCCCTTCGGAGGAGGTTGGCGTGTCTGCCTGACCCTTGGGTGACATTGGTAGGGACATCTCTTGCAGCAGGATTGTTCGTAGGGTCGGAGTTACCCTCGCTCTGCGTCCCCGGGTCCGTCCCATTTGCACTGCCAGAGATCTAACGTTACGTTTCTTGTTTCTGCCTGATATTTACACCTTCTTTTTATCTTTTCTTTTGCATGTTTTCTCGGCTGGATTGCAATAGAGAAGAAGAAAATGAGGTGAGTAAAACTGATTCCTTTCTTGATGTAGCCCCCGAGGCATGCGTTGGCCCAACCTGGTTAGTTTGACCTGGGGGTTTGTCGAGTCGAGAGAGCTTCAGGGTCCAGGTAACGCAAACTGCAAGACTAAACCCCACTTGCGTGGACTGTATTGCGGCTGCATCAAAAGAAGTATGGCCAGCAGGGCTAGGGGGGGGATTCTGCCCCTCTCTCCGCTCTGGGGAGACCCCACCTGGAGCCCTGCCTCCAGCTCTGGAGTCCTCAGCACAAGAAGGACACGGACCTGTTAGAACGGGGCCAGAGGAGGCCCCGGAGATGCTGGGAGGGCTGGAGCCCCTCTGCTGTGAGGACAGGCTGAGAGAGCTGGGGGGTTCAGCCTGGAGAAGAGAAGGCTCCGGGGAGACCTTCCAGTCCCTCCAGGAAAGCTGGGGAGGGACTCTGGATCAGGGACGGGGAAGGGTTTTCCACTGACAGAGGGGAGATTGAGATGAGATGTGAGGCAGAAATTGTTGGCTGTGAGGGGGGTGAGCCCCTGGCCCAGGTTGCCCAGAGAAGCTGTGGCTGCCCCATCCCTGGAGGGGTTCAAGGGCAGGTTGGCCGGGGCTTGGAGCAACCTGGGCTGGTGGGAGGTGTCCCTGCCCAGGGCAGGGGGTGGCACTGGGTGGCCTTTAAGGTCCCTTCCAAACCGAACAGTTCTATGATCTATGATTCAAATCTGATGTTATCCTGGGGTGTCTCTAGCTCAGTGGTTAAATCCAGGAAAGAAGGGAACCATGTTCTACCATCTACACGCAGGGATGTGACAGCAGAGCGCGACAGTGCCCTTGAGTCATTCCTTGTAGGTAGGTGCTTTCTGCACCATGAGAAGATGATTATTTCAGGACCTAATCTGTGGAAAAAAAAAATAATTAGTTTTGCTATATATGGCTCAATGAATATAAGGGGAAAGGAGAAAACTTGGAGGGATTGGAGCAGTTTATAACATCCTGGCGTAGGAACGCCTGTTGCTAATAATTTTTGATGCTGTAGGACCGTATCTGGTTGTGCTGGTGAATGTACCCGTGTCCTCCTCCTGTTCCAAGCAAACGGAGAGCTGCAGGAGCTTCAATAATCACGTATCTCGCTGAATACGCAGAGTGAGCTCCTGTCGCCTTTTTCTTTCTGCGAAATACCCACAGCAGCGTTCTGGGGAACGTTCCCTTTCTGTAAAACATTAAAGGAAGGAGAAACTCCTCTTCTACTACAGCGCTTTTGCCAGTAATTGCTACCTATTAAATTTCCAAAGCTACCTGTGGAGTATGTTCAAAATTCTCTTAAGTCATGTTTGGTTTTTTTTTTTTTTTAAAACTTGGTGTTATTTAAGAAAAAAAAAAATAATCCCTGGAAGGGTGAGCGCTTGAGGGTGAAACATTTGTTGTGAAATCTGTCATCTCTGCTGAATGGATTCTCAAAAGGGGAGGAACAGAAGCTTAGCGGCAAATTTTTTTGCCTTCGGGTCCTGTGTTTGGTGTAAAGGTGGACGTATCCAGACCCTGTTATTCGTGCGCGGGCTTGGATTTCGCGTCTGTTGCGCTCGCGGTTGGAAAGGTTTTGAGCAAAACAGCGGTGCGTTTCCGTAGCTGTGAATTTTGCACAGAAAAGAATTTCACGGAAGTTCTAGAAGGAAGGAAAACTCTTGAACCCTGACGCACTATATTTTATATATATATAAAATATATATATATTTTATATATATATAAAATATATATATATACAAAATTGGTATAATAGATGAATCCAGTCTCTGATAAGAATTTGGATTCAGATTTGCGAAGACCTCCTTCCATTAGACATCAAGAGTATGGTTGAAGATGGGAACCTGCTCTCTTACTCCTCCCTTGTGCCGAGGCATATACACAGGTTGAGGTAAAAAGGTGTGAATTTCTGGTCACGTAGGGATGATAATTGACCCAGCAAACCCCAAAACCTGATGTACCCTTGCTTTTCGGGAGGCCGAGCCCAGCATCCTATGGGAGAGTGGTCTCGGTGGCATTAAGGCGCGTAGAAAGTCCTACCAAAGGGGCCGGACACTTGATTTTGTCCTTTCTTCTTCTGTGAGTTAGTTTATATGCACTTGGATATTAGTCTGTGGGTCACTTCTGATGTGTGGATTTTAAAAACAAGGATAGTATTTTAAGCGCAGCTTTCTAAAAATGGTTGTGAGACAGTCGTGGAGAGAGGAAGGTGTTTCAGTCCCTGTGTGGACAGGGACTTATTTTCAAGGTCACTGTTTGGGTGCCTTTTTAGCCGTGGCACTCGTTTAAAAGCATCCGTGAAATGGCACCCGTATAAATAACACCCATTTAAAAGGAGTGCCTTTTCTTTTTCGCACCCATTTTTTCCACAATGCAGCTCATCATCTGCTGGTGAAGATCGGACCTGTGCGGGGTGCTGGGTTGGGTGGCCAAGACTGATCACGGGACGACCGTGGTGTGTTTTTTCACAACTACAATAAAACCCCATGCGTTTCGTCAAAAAACAAGGATGTTTTTGCATACGCGACGTCCGAGGCTGCAAATAGAATGGGATGGGGTTGCCATTCCACCGACGCCTTATTTAATAATTTACTGTGGTGCCTTTAGCCCGAGCAGCTCGTGCGTTGTTTTACAAAAGTTAAAGGATAACAAAATACGTAATAATTCACAGTGGGTTGCAGGAAACCGCCGCTGCCGCCAAGGATGCGTTCGCGCAGCAGTTAATGGGAGCGAAACCCAGCTCTGTACGGTTTTCATACGACTCTTTCCGTTGGAGTTGTGCTCGTCACGCAAAACGTAATTGCCCTAATGCGCTTCGGATTTGTGGAGATAAAGGCTATCGACAGCGACACCTTTGCGGCGCGGTCGGCAACCTCCCTCTTTAGGGATTGCGCTTCTGCGACACCGCTTTTGCGCAGACGAGCCCTGAGCTTTAAAATAGTTGGAGAAATGCTAAGATGGGTAAACAGAGGGTGATTTACGCTCCGAAAATTGCTAATTTGGGGCTTGGATAAATACATCCTGTAAGGTAAGAGGTTCCCGTCTTGAAGGAGCTTTGTTGCTCTAGACGTGCTCCTCTTCCAAAGGCAGGGTTCAGCTGTGAGTGCTGTCACACCGGCTTTCTTTGTGGACATCCCTGAGCTCTTCATGTCCTAGAGAAGATGAGTTTCAGCTCGTTAACGTCAAAAACGAACGGGTTTGCTACGGCACGGTCCTCGCTGCGAGGCGAGGAGCGAGGTGCTGGGCAGGCGACAGCAGAGAGCTGCTGGTGAGATGCGCGTGGGGTGTTTTACGGTGTCCGTTGGCTTGGAGGTGACACGAGTCATCACACGCCACTGAGCCCTGGTGGGAATTCTTGGAGGTCGTTATGTTAATACTGATTTACGCCCGAGCCTGGAAACTTATTAGGACTTACTAAAGACTGAGATAAGGCTGTTGGCGGGAAAGGACGGGGCTCCAAGTTGCTGCTGTAATTCCTGATAGTCTGATTTATGCTGAAACCAAACGCATCCAGGTGCACTTAGAGCTTAAAAACGCAGGATATTTTGTAGCCTGGGACCACAGAAGCAGCACAAATAAAGCGATACTATCTCTTCAGTTCATTTTATATGTTGAACTCTATCTCTTTTTTTAAAAAAAATAAGAATTAAATGAAAAAAGGACTTTCAGGTTGGTCATTAATAAGTCAATTAAAAAGCCTCAGCCCAAACCCCAGAGGAGGTTTGGCTCCAAACTGGAAATGACTGGGTAATTGATTTTGTTCAAGAGAGCGCCAGGCGCAGGAGGCCGCGCGGTTACGCTCTCCCAGACTGCAGCCCAGGGTATCAATTTCTATTTTATTGTCATGAAAAATTCACCAGGTAAAAGAAAATTGTTTGCTGTGCCTGTAGAATAGAGTTAAAACTCCAAAAAAACATTTCCTCTAACCTCATCTTCTCTTTCTTCGGCAGGGCAAGCCTGAAACCGTGCAGAAAGCTGGTTTTATCAAAGGCCCGGTGTTCAAAGGCGTTGCTTCCAGTCGCTTTTTGCCCAAAGGCACCAAAACAAAGGTTAACCTTGAGGAGCAAGGAAGACAGAAGGTGTCTTTCAGCTTTAGTTTAACCAAGAAGACGTTACCGAATAGATTTCTGACTGGTCTCGGAAACGAGAAACAAAATGAAGCTCAGAACTCCCCGGCAGTACCCCTTCAGCCTGACTTTAACCCCAAAAGTAAAATGGACCTGGGGGATGCCGCTGGTGCAGCTGAGGAATCTTCACCTCCCAAACCGAAGGTAGAATTAGGGAAGATCCATTTTAAAAAACATTTGCTTAATGTCACGGCAAAACCGCCGCCAGCTCCAGCAGCAACGCTGCCGGCACCGGCTGTGGCACCGGTAACGGAACCAGTGGCATTGGCCGCAGACTTTCCCTCAACGCCACCGCCTCCCCCGCCTCCCCCTCCGCCGACGGCGTCGCTGGCAGCATCGATGCCGGTTCCTGCAGCGGTCGCCTTACCACAACTGCCGGTAACGCTGATGTCGACGCTGTTGCTGTCGCCGCCCGTGGAAGTCGAAGTCCCCGTTTCGAAGGAGCCGTGCCACGTGGTACCTAAGCAGGCTTTGGAGCCGGACATCAAGCAGGGTGCGGTATCGCGCGGTTCAGAAGAACACGTAACTCAAAACACGCCTGAGCAGACGGAAATAACTCCGCAGAAGGAAGATTCCCATATTGGGAAAGAGGATGAGGTTTCCGATGGCTCAAAAGGTGCTCCCCTCTGCTCCCGGAGGCAGGGGTCAAAGAGGAAGTTCTCCCAGTCTGACGGCACGCTGCTGGGCTCCGAGTCTGACGAAGATTCGGTGAGGACCTCCTCCAGCCAACGCTCACATGAGCTGAAGGTGTCCAGTACGGAAAAGGAGAGAGATCCCAGAAGAAGTTCCACGTCCCTCAGAGGTGACGACCTGGGGAAGTCCTCCTCGCGTTCCAAGTCGGACAGGGATGAGAAGTACTCGAGCTATTCAAAATCGGAAAGAGATTCGCGGTATGCGTCCTCCCGCTCTCGCTCAGACAGAGAGAGAAGGCGAAGCCGGTCTCATTCCCGTTCCCGATCGGATCGGAGCTCCCGAACCAGCTCTTCCTACTCGAGGTCGGAGCGTTCGCATTACTACGAATCCGACCGCAGGTACCATCGGAGCTCCCCGTACAGGGAAAGGTCGAGATATTCCCGTTCGTATGCTGACAGCAGGGCGCGAGAGAGCTCGGACTCGGAGGACGAGTACAGGAGGACACATTCCAGATCGAGCGACTCGAGGCGTACCTCGTCCCACTCCTCCTCCTCCTACAGAGACTCGAGGACTTCTTACTCGAAGTCGGACCGGGACAGCAAAGTCGAGTCGTCTCATGCTGACGTGGAGAGGAGAGGAAGGTCTTCTTCGAAAGCAGATAGAGATTCAAAAAGGACTTCAGAAAGTGAAGTAACCAAAAGGTGCTCTCCCCTTGATGAGCTTGGCTATCGAAAGGGGACATCCCATTCTAAGCCCGACAGTAATGTGAATTCCTCCCGTTATAAGTCCACCCCTTCAAAGACCCCCGCACCAAAGCCTGATAAATTTAAGAGTTCTTTCTGTTGTACAGAATCGATGGAAGAAATAAAACAGCATTCTAATTCTCTAGATTTAGAGACCTCTTGTCTAAAAAGCAATGAGATCAGGGTGTCCATTGCGAAAAAATTTGAAAGGGAAAAGACACTTTCTCCATTAAATCAGTTAAACGATTTGCCCGCTTTTAAAAAGGCAGACGAATCGAAAGTGGGTTTTGCTAACTCAAAGTCTGAGGAGCTTGCAGGAAATGAATGCCATGACAGTGTTAAGGAACAAGAAACTTTATTAAAGATAAAGCCCGATCAGTTAAGAACGTGTTTCCCCGTGGAGCTGAGTGTAAATGGGTCTCCGGAGGGTAGGGCTGATGGTTTGGCAACTTCCAGTGCCTCCAAAACAGAGGATGTCGCCCCGTCTTCTGACGATAGCCTGTGTCGCTCAGAAGCGTCGCCTGTCGTGAAGACGAGTCCGTCGTATCCGTTGCCATCTAATGGGTTTGAGAGCACGTATGCGTCTCAGGAGCAAGAGCCGGACGATTCTCGGGTCCAGTCCAGCGAGTGCAACAGCCTGTTAAGGCCATCGGAGGCTCCGGTCCCACAGCAGCAAGGGGAAGCCATCGCTTTGCCCGTCGTGAATGTAGATCATACTAAAACCGTACTTAAGAAGCTGGATGATGAGGCAACTCCGTGCGACAAAACCAAAGAACCGCTTTTTTGCTACGTTTCAGACGATGCCGACCCTGCTTTGTACCATTCGGAAGTCGAAATCGAAGCGGAACCAGCAGATTTAAAAGTTACATCTGAGACTTTCCTAGACGTTCAGGTAGAGCCGCAGACCGTTACGTGCGATTATGAGAGCGCGGAGGAGCTCCACTCAAAGTCTGCCTGTGACGATGAGCATGGACATCCTTCCCAGAAAATTAGCCTGGCGGTGGAGAGCTCAAGCCAGGATCCCTCCCAGGATGGCTCTTCCCCAAGGCTCAGGTCGGACCATCCCATGCCGGAAGAAAGCGTCTCTTCCAAATGGGACGTGCCACCGCCAGATGGGTGCCAGGAGCTGCTGCCGCATTCAGAAGCCGAAGAGATGCTCGAGTTGGACGCTCAGCACATTGATCTCGGTTTGGCAAAAGGCAAGCCGTCGTTCAAAGATGAACATTCGTACTATTCGGAAGTGCCGCTGGAGCACCGTGGCAGAGAGGTCGTGGAAGAAAGTGCTGTTTCCACCGAGGGAGTTGGGACGGATGATTCGAGAGTTCGGTGTCCCGGTGTATTGGCCGAGAAGGAGGAGGGAAACGAGCCCTTGGTGGCTTCGGCTTTTCCAGACGCCTTGTTTCCCTCTTGCGATGTGATTGTCACTGCAGAAGAAACGGAGACGGTAACTCAAGCCCCGACGTGCGACAGCAGCGGCAACGCTGCTGAATTTGTTCCTGCTGGCCACGACGATTTCTCCGACACGGGGGAGAGCGACAGTGAGGGGGGAAGTGAAGACAGTGACACGGAGGACTCGGATTCCGATGACGGTGCGCCACGGAAACGGCTCCAGTCTGTTGTGGTTGTACCGAAGAACTCCACCATAACAATGGAGGAGAGCAGCCCCGGCTCCTCACGGAGCAGCCAGGGCAACCGGCGCTTCTCCGACCACTGGGACGATGAGCGACCCGAGTCCAGTAGACCTTATTATGAAGAGAGGGTGGAGAATATGGCCAGTAAAAGTGGGCCACAAGTAGAGAGCAGATGTTCTCCTAGAGGGATGGAGAAGAGTCCAGCAACTTCTACCGAGCTCAGCAGGAAGGAGATGGAGGAGCTGCGGCCGGATCCTTGCCAGCCTCAGAGCGATGGAGTTGACAGTACGAGTCAGGCAGACCTGATGGCAGACTCCCACGGCAAACCCAACCCGGACGAGAGGATAACGTTGAAGGAGCTGATGGCCATTGGTAGACCCATC
Source organism: Larus michahellis (assembly GCF_964199755.1). Classification (NCBI taxonomy): domain Eukaryota; kingdom Metazoa; phylum Chordata; class Aves; order Charadriiformes; family Laridae; genus Larus; species Larus michahellis. The sequence goes on from NC_133897.1 coordinate 1,803,479, forward strand.
GGCCGACAAGACGAGCAGCCTTTTTGTCTGCCGGAGAGTTTCGAAAGCGCCGATAAATCCCGACACCAGATGAGCTCTTCCAAGCCAGACAGTAGGCAAGGGAAGGGTGGGCTTAACCAGTCTGGCCTCGGAGAATTCTCCAGGCTGGATGGTTTTCATACGACGGAGGATCTGGGTGGTTTGGGTTGGGACTTTTCCCAGCCGGAGAAGCCCAGTAGCACCTACCAGCAGCCAGATAGCAGCTTCGGGGTCTACTCGGGCTACGTTTACCAGCCGGGCTCGGGAGCGTACGGCGGCTCTCAGAGTTACTGGCAAGGCAATGGTTATTGGGATGCGAGGTCTGCTAGCCGACCTTCTGCAGTTAGTTATGAACGAATTCAAGGGCAAGTACCGGATTCTCTAACGGAGGATCACGAGGAATACGAAGAGGAAGACCGTTGGGATGATGACTGCAAACCTCGTTTTCCCAGCCCCTCAAGTAAATGCCAGGTGCCCGGGCAGAAGGAAAAAGGCTCGGTGCAGGCACACGAGATCAGCAGCAATTCGACCAAGGAGCCGGTGCCTGGGGGGGAGAAGAAGGAGGAGGTGAAGGTTTTGGAAAAAAACGATGCGAAAGAAAGAGGCCCACCAAAAAAAAGACGCCCAGAGTTGGAGAGCGACTCTGAGAGCGACGTGGACTCGAGGGAGAAGAAGAAGGTGAAACTGGAGGGAGAGCAGGTGGAGACGGCGCCGCAGGACTCCTCCATGGTGGGTCGGTTGTGTATCATGGATGACTTCCGAGACCCCCAGCGCTGGAAGGAGTTCGCCAAGCAAGGAAAGATGCCCTGTTACTTTGACCTTATTGAGGAGAATGTGTACCTGACAGAAAGGTAACTGATTTTTTTTTTTTTTTTTTTTTACCCTTCTTTTTTCCCTTAGCTATGGGAATTGTAGATTTTAACTTCCATTTGGTTCTGTGATAGCTTTTGTTATGGCCAAATTGGCATAAATTGGAGGGAGGGGAAGGGATCATAGAATAGGTTTAGGATGGAAGGGACCTTGAAGACCACCTAATTCCAACCCCCCTGCTGTGGTCTGAGGCTGCCTAACCTCCCACCAGCCTGGGTTGCTCCAAGCCCCGTCCAACCTGGCCTTGAACCCCTCCAGGGATGGGGCAGGCACAGCTTCTCTGGGCAACCTGGGCCAATGTCTCCCATTCCCTACGTCTGGCAAAGCTGCTCGTAGAGGAGATGATATTGGACAACTGTCTAACCCCGCCCTGGGTCTCTTCTGAACAGAAAAACCAGATTGGGCCCAGACAGGCCCCAGTGATGAGAAGAGGTGGAAGACGGGAGGCTGTGGGGGGAGGATGATTTATTTATACGCTTTTCTCAGTCATCTTGCAGCATCCCCGTTGTCTAGTGTTGATTTGGAGGGAGGGGGAGGGATCATAGAATCACAGAATGGTTTAGGATGGAAGGGACCTTGAAGCCCCCCCAGTGCCACCCCCTGCCCTGGGCAGGGACACCTCCCACCAGCCCAGGTTGCTCCAAGCCCCGTCCAACCTGGCCTTGAACCCCTCCAGGGATGAGGTTTGTTTGGGTCTAGTGTTGATTTGGGTGTGAGGCGGGACTTGCACAAGTGGGATTACTGGCATCAGCACTGAGCAAACGTGTTATTCTTGTGCCCATGGTACTTTGTATGAGCAATTACATTTTTTCCAAGCTTTTTGTCTTCTTCTCTATTGTCCACCGTTCATCTGAACTTGGGGTGATGCTGCATTAAAGCCCAGAGCCATAAAGCAGCATCACCTCTGGGCTTGCCAGTTCTTGTCTCTTAAGCGTCCCCAAATGCCAGCTCGCTCCCTCTCCGGAGGCACAGGGAAATCCGTCTGGGTGTGGGAAAGGTTTTGGACAACAAAAATGTGTTTCCAAAGGCTTTGGTTACCTGCATGTAACGATTTGTCACCTCAGGTGAGTTATTTTAGCTCTAGCAGACTGTAATTTGAAATATCAGAGGGTGGCTGTTGGCTGCAGATGATCCTTTTCCCTTTTGCGGGCGAATGTTGCAGATGGATACGAACCCTGGGAAATAAAATCATCTGTTTCTGAGTTTTAGGGATGATTAGTAAGCGTATTGCCAAAAAAAACCCAAAAACGCTCGCCCTGGCCTTTTAACGCGTAGGTGAGAGCTCCTTACGAGCTCGTGACCGGTTCTTATTCCCGGCACAGCCTGTGGTAAAGCCGCCTGCTGATTTCCTCCTATGTAAAATCTTGCCGTTTCATTTAACGTCACGATCCTTTTTCATCTCGTCCTTCCTTTTCTCGTAGCCCGAGAGAGAAGGAAGGGTGGTTGAGTAACGGCGTTCACTCAAATACTCAAAAAAAAAAAAAAAAAAAAAAAAAAAAGTGTTTTGAAAGATATTCTTGATTCAGAGTCTGAAAACCAGCCACTAACCTGCAGGTAAAACCTGCTATTTATTTCAATCCGAGGTTTTATTTTTCTTACGCCTTTTTTTTTTTTTTTTTTTTTTTTTGCCTTGCCTGGGATCCACCCTCCAAAGCGTCTCCCTCGTCGTCTCATGGCAATTAAATTCGGTAGATGCCTTTGATGCCCAGCCTTTTCTGTAGCTGCCGTTTTCTTGCTTGCTTTTTTCATCGTCTTGTTGGACAGTAAAGCCGAGGTTTTAACTAACTAAACCCCCCCCCCCATTTGCTTTATTAAAAGAAAGCTGTTTTAAAATGGCCCGTGCACTCAACTGATGGTTTATATGTTAATATTTTCGAATACGGGTTTTCTCCTGGCCTTGGGATGAGCGAAACCAAGTGGCTGTTACGGGATAGCTGAGATGGGAAGGGATGTCTGGAGATCGTCTCCGTCGTATTACGTAGGATTACAGAATAGAGTATTCCCCGAGAGGCTAATCCGAGTTTATCCTTTTAATTTAAACCTTAGAAGTGGTACTGGGTAGTGGGAAAGCCTCCCCCCAGAAAAAACAGGAACTCGAATTTCTGTAAATCGGCTTCTCGTACGACAAAATGAAGGAGTTTTAGTCCTTCCTCTGGGCGTAGGTGCCTGTGCGTGCGCCCGTCTCCGTTGGAAGTAAAGTTGAATTGTGGACGTTGAGGAGAAGATTTTAAAAAAAAAAAAAAAAAAAAAAAAAAAAAAAAGTTAAATATCCTGGGATGTCTTTCTGAGAAATCAGCTTTTGTGATCGGAAGGTCATCGCCTCCCGCTCAAACCAGTGTCCGTGGTCACCCCTCAACCGCCTTGCGGTTGTCTGAAGGGAATCGATCCGTATGCCCGGTTTCTCCAGAATAAATGAATTTCTTCCAGTAACAACTGGTAAAGCTTGAGGAGTAATTTCTCCGCCCCGATTCTAACCTGTGTGTCAATGACTTCGCTTCGACAGGAAGAAGAACAAATCTCACCGGGATATTAAGCGAATGCTGTGCGAGTGCCCTCCTCTCTCCAAAGAAGAGCGCGCTCAGGGGGAGGTGGCTTGTGGAGAAGACTGTCTCAACCGCCTGCTCATGATAGAGTGGTAAGTGGCGTTTCATGAGTTGCCAGAGTTGGGCGACGTTGTCCACGACCTGACTTGAGACCCCCTAAAGGAGTTCAGGCTTTCCTGGGCAGTGACGACGAGCTGTCTGTACGCTCATTTCCGCTGGCTGGTGTGGAGACATCTTCAGAGCCAAGCATCTGACCTTAGATCTTCTGCAGGAGGTTAGATCGGAGCAACCTCCTCTTAAAAAAAAATAAAATAAAAAATGCCTGGAGTCTCCTGCTCCTCAGCCTTAACTCTAGTCCATCGTAAGTGTGGTTGGAGGGAGTCAGAAATGCAAAGGTAGCTCTACTTGAGCCCCTTTTTTCCTCTCATTTCTCCTTTTGCATCTCTCTCGCCTCACCAGGATATGGCTGTTGTCTCCCTTTTCCCTCCTGGAAGAGGCTTGGAGAAGGGAGAACTCCTGTTGCGAGCTGGAGACAAGGGACAGGGCGCTTGGTGGGATTCACCCCCTGGCACGAGGATTGTCACCTCGTGGAAGGAGAGCGATTACCCGGCAGAAGCCCTGCCCTTTGGTTTTAATTTCATAGCCCGGGCAGTAGGTGTAGGGGAAGGGGGTATCTTGGGAGAAGAACCCCTAAAAACGTGGGGAGAAGGGGCCGGATCATCCCATTTGGATTGTACGACATTGAAGTACGGCGGCATTCGCATCCCAAATGTTTTTGTCTTCCTTCCAGAAATAAATTGTCTGCATTTGCATGTTGACAGTCAGATGGTTGTGCTTTTTATAGCGAAACACGTTTGAAGGTTTTACACTGAATTGATTATGGTTCCGTGGTATCTGTTTCCCATCTGAGCCGTTTCTGTTATCGCTGTTGTCCTGCTGGGAATTGATTTGTTCCCGTTTCCTTCCCTTAGTTCTTCCAGGTGCCCAAACGGCGACTACTGCTCCAACAGGCGCTTCCAGAAGAAGCAGCATGCAGATGTCGAAGTGATCCTCACCGAGAAGAAAGGCTGGGGACTGAGAGCTGCCAAAGATCTGCCATCGTAAGCCTTTGCTCTTCTGATGACGTCCTCGTGCTGTTTCACTCCCTCGGGAAGGGGAAATGCGTTGCTTGTGTTTTCTTCGTTTCGCTGACATCGGTAGATTTGCCGAAGTCCTTCCAGCTTTATATATTGTCCTTGTCCTCCGTCAGGTGTCCCTTTTAGTTACCAGCATGTGCGTATCCGCTCATTGCATGTGACGTCTCCCACGCTGGTTTTCCTCCCTTCTCGGTAGGGTTGCTGACAGTCTTGCCGTAGCTTCGTCTTGTGTTTAATCTACCTCCCTCCTTTTCTGTCCCCGTTACACGAGGCGGGAGGAGGAGCACACGCTCTGGCTGTGTCTCCTCTTCTTCTCTTCCCACCTCTGCAAGACTTGCCCTCTTCTTGAGTCCTCCTCCCCTTCGGACTACATGAAGATCCCGTGGGGATCTTGCCTCCCTCGTTAGCCAGTTGGTAGTTAACGGATGTATTTCGAAGCGCTGGTTTGACATCAGCCGTGCTCACAGATCCGACTCTCTGTTCGACTCATCTCCGTTGCGCTCAAGTCAGATGGTGTTTGCCCGTCGTGCCTGGATCAGGGCCTTTATCGGTGCTGTCTGGCACAGAGGAGCTGGTGGGACTGGTACGCGAGGGCTCGCGTGGTGCCGGACCCCGTCGATCCCCTCCTCAGTGGGCAGGGGGATGGATGCCGATATTTTTGGAATTTGGTTGCACTCAAAAAGTGAGCGTGGCTGGGAAGACAAATAGTGCCGGGTGCTTTTTGCTCTACGTGTGTGTGTCCAAGGAGGAGCTCTGGGATGGGAACACCTTCTCAGTAGGCAGGAGAAGTCAAGGAGTTGCCTTCTGCCTTGCCGAGCCGTGGCTTTCTCATATTCCCGGTAGTAAAAAGAGCCTTAAGCGAGGCTGTGGGAGAAGAGAGAGGAGTGAGGACATTCAAAGAGCTCCTGGAGGCTGAAGCGCAAGGTGGGAGGAGCAGGAGGCAAAGATGAGGTTTTCTGGGAGAAGGGAGAGAAGCCGGAGGTGTCTCCAGGCGAGAGCGGCTGCGGTGAACCACCACGCTCCCCCAGCGAGCAAGACCCGGGTGGCTTCTTCGCCCCCAGCTTCAGACCCCTCACCGTTTTGTCTGCAGGTCGGGTGGGTCCCCTCAGCAAAAGTTGGTTGTGCTGCTCCGCAGGCGAACAAGAGACTTTGTAGAAGAAATTTTTGGAGTGTCCTGCTGGGGGGGGGCGGGGGAAGCAGTGCTGAGTGCTCAGGGTTTCGCCAGGCTCTGATTTCCGTCTCCAGAGGCCGCGTGATGGGCCTGGTGGGGCTGTTGATCTTCAAAACAATCTGCCTAGAACTCAACCGTGCAAAGATTTTCTGTAACTCTGGATATTTTACTGAGTTTCCCTGGAAACTCTGGGGGTTTGATGGTTTTTTTTGGTTTTTTTTTTTTCCCTTTGTTGAAGACAAGGAGTTCTGAGGAATCCAGCAGGGTTTCTGACACTTCAGAAAGCTGTAGGTCTCACGGCAGATTATTTTTTTTATTGCTGTATCGACTATATGAGACAAATTCACAGGGGGATGCAGGGGAGAGTTTTGATTGCTTGAGAGAGGTGTGCCAAGTTATCTAAAATGCACTGAAAACAAATCTGCGCTTTCAAGCCGACATGTTTAACCGCGAGCGGCTTCACACTGTGTTTATGTAAAAGGTAACAGCGTTAAGTGGTTGTTAAAACGAGCGAGTGCTCTCCGTCGCTGCGCTGTTGCACAGCAACTGTATCGAAGAAGAGCGTGAGCATCCTGGCGTTTTCTGGTTCCTGGTTTTCCAGATTTCATAGAATCCCAGAGTGGTTTGGGTTGGAAAGGACCTTAAAGCCCATCCAGTGCCACCCCCTGCCCTGGGCAGGGACACCTCCCACCAGCCCAGGTTGCTCCAAGCCCCGTCCAACCTGCCCTTGAACCCCTCCAGGGATGGGGCAGCCACAGCTTCTCTGGGCAACCTGGGCCAGGGGCTCACCCCCCTCACAGCCAACAATTTCTGCCTCACATCTCATCTCAGTCTCCCCTCTGTCAGTGCAAAACCCTTCCCCCTCGTCCCATGGCTCTCCTCCCTGCTCCAGAGTCCCTCCCCAGCTTTCCTGGAGCCCCTTGAGGGACTGGAAGGTCTCCCTGGAGCCTTGTCTTCTCCAGGCTGAACCCCCCCAGCTCTCTCAGCCTGTCCCCACAGCAGAGGGGCTCCAGCCCTCCCAGCATCTCCGGGGCCTCCTCTGGCCCCGCTCCAACAGCTCCGTGTCCTTCTGCTGTCGGTGCCCCAGAGCTGGAGGCAGCACTGCAGGGGGGTCTCCCCAGAGCGGAGCAGAGGGGCAGAATCCCCCCCTCGCCCTGCTGCCCACGCTGCTGGGGATGCAGCCCAGGCTGTGGGGGGTTTCTGGGCTGCCAGTGCATGTTGCCGGCTCATGGCCAGCTTTTGCCCCCCCGCAGCCCCCCCAAGTCCTTCTCCTCAGGGCTGCTCTCCATCCCTCCATCCCCAGCCTGTGCTGGGACTGGGGGCTGCCCTGACTCAGGTGCAGGACCCTGCGCTTGGCCTTGTTGAACCTCATGGAGTCCCTAGTGCTGCGGGACCTAAGCTTTGCAAGAGCAGGGTCCTGTTGTTGTTTTTGGAATAACACATGCACAGGGAAGTGGTAGTGTTGGGGACTGAAGCAGTGCTGCTGCCCCGTATGGAAATACCAGGCCCAGTTGTGTTTAAAGTTTTAGGAATTTCTCCTGGAAGACAAACTTTGGAGGTTGTAGTGAAGGTGAGGCTGATAGTGAAGAGCTCACCGTAGGAAGAGTTGGGTGTGCTAGGACTGGGAACGTTGAGAAAGATGGGAAGGAGGTAGCAGTGTGAAGATGGCCTTGGGTAAGAAGTAAATAAATCAACAAGAGCAGCAGAAGTATCTGCTGCAGTTGACCCGTGTGTGTCAAGGGCTTTGGATATGGTTCCTCAACACTTGATGTGGCAAGTGAAATCTGAGGCCGGCTGGAATACTGCCTTTGGTTTTGTTTGTTATATGGAGAGAGATTTCCAGACTGGCAGAACATCGCTGCGAAGTTAAAGCTTGTCTTGGGAGAAGACAACCTTCTCTTGGTAGTCATCCCACCAGAGGACAGTCTGTAGACTGTCACAACTCCAGTGAAGGGTGGAGAAGTTGTACACCCAGAAGATGACCCGTCCCACTTGATGTGGGTTTGTTTGAAGATATTTCTAGCTTGGATCTCCTTGCTGTCCTGCCAGTGTGGCCCTTGTTGCCTGGGCTTGGAGTTTTGCGGTCGGGACTTTGAGTGGAGCTCACCCAACTGAGCAGCAGGTCATCAGAAGACCATTGCTGACACCTTCATGCTGGTATCTATAGGCTGTGGAGTCATCTAGGAGAAGGATATGGCTGAGTTATGAGCCGAAGGAGCAGACTAGTGCTTTTTTGGGTGGACGCGGAGGTGGGGGAAGATGGGTGTGATTTGTACCCATGGGCTGGAAGGCCACCATGGTTCTGTGCGGGGGATTAATGATGGGAAGGAAATGGGGTGAGTGACACCTGCCCGAAACACTGGATCTCGGTCCAGGTGGAGCTGGGCAGGAGCTTTTGGTTTCCTGGTGCTCCCGGTTCAGCCCAAGGAAAGAGTTGAAGGGTTCAGGGCGATGGTAATCAAGGGAAGACTTTGGACAGACACCAAGAAAGTGATTTCACGATGCGTCTTGGTAGACTGGAGGGTTTAAAGCCTGGCCGCGCTGCGGAATGCCATCTGTGAGGTTTGTGGCTGAGCGTAGGGGTCACTAGTTGTTCTCTTCCATCGCTGCTTAAATTCCCCTTTCCTACGGATAAACAGGGTATTTTATTGACCCCTCATTTCACCCACCAGACCAGGAAGGTCTCGGTTCTTTTATAGAATAAACCCTGCTCGAAGGGCAGCTTAATTCTTGTGTCTGGGCTTTTCGCTGCGATATACCTCCCCATGCGATAGCGTAAAAAAATAAATGAATCAGAATTGCCTCAGATTAAGGTGTGTAATAATCGTATCTACACTGCCAGGCTGCAGGTTCTACTCAGAGAGCCCATCTTGGCGGTGTTTATTTTCTGTTCCTCGATGTTTTTTGCTTGTGGCTGTGCAGAACGATGTGTTTGTTTTTTTTTTTCCCTCTTGGGCTTTGCAGCAACACTTTCGTCTTGGAGTACTGCGGAGAAGTGCTGGACCACAAAGAATTCAAGGCTCGCGTGAAGGAATATGCCCGGAACAAGAACATTCACTATTATTTCATGGCCCTGAAGAATGACGAGGTGAGCAGCGGGATTCTCAAGGAAAGGAAACTTTGCCTGGCTTTGTGTTGTCGTGCTTTACGTATTTATTTTATTTTTTTTTTTAACCCATTGCTTAGTTTCAACCTGGTTTAACATAAACCTGGTAGCTTAACGTTATCCCAGTGTCCTTGGAGAGGAGAAATTGCCCTCCCAAGGGAAAGAATGGAATATGAGCCATCCCTTCCACATGAGCAGACCTCGGTGGGAGAGAAACCCCGCCTGTGTCCCAGCTCCAGGAGATTCTTCAAGCCAAACTCAATGTTCTTGGATGCGCAAGTAAACCAGTCTACAAAATACCTTAATAAACCGCGTTTCCTCGCTTCAGCTACGTTAAATTGGGCCACTTAGAGCCGGTGGAGTCCCTAAATGCGGGATTACTGCCATTGAAAGATCTATATACCAGAAATTCTGAATTCTTTAGCTTTGCTTCAGCCCTGTGGGATGGCGCAGCTGCGATGCAGAGAGCGCAGCGTTGCTTACCTTGGGCGACGGGCCCTCCCCCGCTGAGAACAAAGCGTATAAATAGAAATCTAATACCTTATTCTGCTTGTCTCCGCTGTCAAAACTTTTTTGGATCTGGGTAGCTTTACAGTAAATGAGCTAAAAATACTTCCGAATGCCCTTTTTTTTTTCTTCTCTCTTCCCCCACCCCCCCCAAAGTAAGCAATTTCTGTAGCTGCCGTGGGATTGCGATGTGATCACAAGGGGGCACAGGGGAGTGTTGCCAGTTTTAACAGGGAGGACGCAGTGATCCGGGAGACAGAATCACACAGAATCACAGACTGGGTAGAGTTGGAAGGGACCTTAAAGCCCACCCAGTTCCACCCCCCTGCCCTGGGCAGGGACACCTCCCACCAGCCCAGGTTGCTCCAAGCCCCGTCCAACCTGGCCTTGAACCCTTCCAGGGATGGGGCAGCCACAGCTTCTCTGGGCAACCTGGGCCAGGGGCTCACCCCCCTCACAGCCAACAATTTCTGCCTCACATCTCATCTCAATCTCCCCTCTGTCAGTGGAAAACCCTTCCCCCTCGTCCCATGGCTCCCCTCCCTGTTCCAGAGTCCCTCCCCAGCTTTCCTGGAGCCCCTTGAGGGACTGGAAGGGGCTGGAAGGTCTCCCTGGAGCCTTCTCTTCTCCAGGCTGAACCCCCACAACTCTCTCAGCCTGTCCTCACAGCAGAGGGGCTCCAGCCCTCTGGTCATCTTCATGGCCCTCCTCTGGCCCCGCTCCAACAGGTCCATGTCCTTCTTGTGCTGAGGACTCCAGAGCTGGAGGCAGGACTCCAGGTGGGGTCTCCCCAGAGCGGAGCAGAGGGGCAGAATCCCCTCCCTCGCCCTACTGGCCACGCTTCTTTTGACGCAGCCCAGGATGTGGTTGGCTTTCTGGGCTGCCAGCGCGCATTGTCTGCTCATGTTGAGCTTCTTGTCCACCAGCACCCCCAAGTCCTTCTTCTCAGGGCTGCTCTCCATCCCTTCTCCGCACAGCCTGGATTTGTCCCTGGGATTGCCATGACCCAGGTGCAGGACACTGCTCTTGGCCTGGTTGAACTTCATGAGGTTTGTACAGGCCCACCTCTCCAGCCTGTCCAGGTCCCTCTGGATGGCATCCCTTCCCTCCAGCGTGTCACCGCGCCGCACAGCTTGGTGTCGTTGGCAAACTTGCTGAGGGTGCACTCGATCTCATTGTCCATGTCACCGATGTTAAACAGCACTGGTCCCAGTACTGACCCCTGAGGAACACCACTCGTCACCGGTTTCCATGTGGACGTTCTCTTGGAATGCCCACATTCCAAGAGAAAGGACGACCTCTCTCTTCGAGTACGCTGCGTGTGGCAGCGATGTTCAGCTTCCCCAGCCCTTGTCGTCGTCGTCGCGTGCACCAGAGGGTCAGAAACCCACGTTAAAAATTCAGGATCCCCACCCCACTTGAAGAACTCTATTTACCTGCAGTGAAACCTTTAAGAACCATCTACCAGCTGCTTCGTGCTCTTCTTTTTTTCGGGGCGCTTAATGTCATTGTAAAACCCGTTCATCCAAACCAAATGGTGTCGGTAGCTGGGGCAGGAAGGGGTGATGACTTCTACATGGGTTGTGTTGAGAAACGTGGTCATTGTAGCGGTACTGCTTCGTATTTCTGCCTGGCGCGGGAGGGAGGGAGGCCGTTTCGCTCTATAGTCGTCGCTTCTTTTCTTTACAGATCATCGATGCCACCCAGAAAGGAAACTGCTCTCGTTTTATGAACCACAGCTGTGAACCAAACTGCGAGACGCAAAAGGTAAACTGCTGGATCAAAGCCGCTGGCTTCTCGCTTCCACTGCCGTGCGACTTAGCGAGCCTCGGAGTTATTTCTCCTTTATGTCTCTTTGTTTTGGTGTTTGTTTTTTTTTGGGGGGGTTTTTTTTTGGTTTTATTGTAACTTGGTGAAATGGAAACAGCTGCCTGTGAAACGGGCGAGTACTGCCGAGCCGGTTAGCAAATTTTAAATTGGTGGGTGATGCTGTTTGAAGGATTCCTCTTCTTAATTTAAAGCAAAACCAGAGCCAAGCCTGGCTTTTGTAATAACTCATCACCTTGGTTTTTTCCTTGCTTTAGTGGACTGTGAATGGGCAGCTCAGAGTTGGATTTTTCACCACCAAACTGGTCCCCTCGGGCTCCGAGCTGACGTTTGATTACCAGTTCCAGAGATACGGGTACGTTTCGGCTCTCTCGAAGCTGCTGGAAATAATGGGGGTTTTTTTTGAGCGTTGGTGCAACGGAAAAAAATCCTGCTCCGGAACAAACCGTTGCAAAGCCTCGTCTAACACAGCGGTTGTGAATGAACTGGAATTCTACTATATAAAAAGCTACTGGGATAAAGTTTCTTCCGTTTCTAACACAAGAGATTGGGACAGGGATTTGATTTCCCTTGATTTGATGTGTCTTTTCCAGTGGCGCTTTATTGCCTTTTTGTTCCACTTCAGACCATCTCTCCCCAGTGGAAATTTCCCAGATAATGATCTTGACTGTTTCTTTCCTCTGTCTAATTATTAATTACCCGAGCGCCAGACTTTGCAGTACCCTTCAGTAACGCCTCTTCTTCCCCACCCGCCCCGGTTTTACGACTTTGCAAATCCTTGCAGAGCTGTAAAACCCCAGCAAACCGCACGTTCCCTCTTCCTGCCCCATTCCAGAAGCGCAGGTGTGTTGGGCTTTGGCTCCCTTCTCTAAACTTGAGCCTAATATTTCTTATACTTTTTATATATATATATATATTTATATATTACTGCTTGTCCAGGTGTGTGGCGAAGTATTTCCCTGTGATGAGCACAAAACGGTGTCTGACAGGCTCGGAGCAACATATAATTATGAGATTAATTCTACATCCATTTTAGAACCCCCCCCTTTTTTTTTTTTTTTTTTTTTTTTATATTTTCTAATCCCATTTTTTACTGAATGCAGTTGTTTAAGGGGCGTCTCTTCCTTTCCCTTCTGGATCCTGCCTCCAACACCACCGCTATGGCTCTTTCTATAAGCGGGAGAGCCAGAAACGGATTTTTAGCTGCGTTATAAAATCGTTTGCGCTTAAGCGTGAGGTGCTGCCGTGAAGTTTTTTTCCCTTCCCGGTGCAAACTCTCAGGAGGGAAGGCAAACTTAGCCTCAGCCCGTCTGGTTGCTCTTGCAGCCAGGCCTGTTTGGTTTCTAGGCGCGTGGGAATATCTCTAAAGCCGGGGAATGTCGGGTAGGAAGCAGTCTGTACGCCCATAATTTTATTTTTATCTGTATGTGGCTTAGTCAAAGTTATTAGGGTTTCACATTATGGCCCTGTTAGGCGAAGAATTTTGCAATATTGGTTCATTTTGATACCTCGCCTATTGGAGTCTAGTGAACCTAGTCTTGTCTTCCTGGAGTTTTTCCAGCTCTGATCTCCTGGGCATCGTTCCTGGGCTCCCGTTCTGCTTCCTAGAAGATCCTGCAGTGGAACTTTCCTGGTTCTTACCGCTGGTACTGCAGAGCCACATTCCAAAACCACCGTGTTTTCCCAAGCAGTTTTGGCACGTAGTTTAAAATTCGTGGTGTGTGAAGTAGAAAATGCAGAGGCTTTGTAGAAATATTGCCTGAATATAATACAAGGTCAATCCCCTCTGCTCTCCACGGCTCCATATCCGTGCAAAAAAAATCTTCCACCTGAATCTCGGTACTTCCACGAGTCCTCAGCCCAATCTTTAGTCTGTTTCAAGCTGTAAAACGCAAGCCTTTTTTCCTAATGGATATGTCATCCTGATTATATATTCATTAGGAAAATTAATTTATCGATTGCAATGGGCGGTAAGAAGATCTCGGACCCAGCCGCTCCACTTTTCCCTTTCTGGTTCTTGGTTCTTGACCTACAAAGAGCCTGGAGGTGAAGCAGGCTTTGGTTTCCAGCTGAGACGACATGGAATCGCGGTAGCCATGTAAGAAAGAAAGACTTGGTTTGAATTTTCAGTGGCCAGAAAGGCCTTGCCATGCGGAGAAGTTCCCGTCCTTTTCTTCTGAGGATGCAGAAGTACCTTAATTCTCACCTTACTTAAGAGTAAGGTCAAATAACTCGCCGTGGATGCGGCCGATCTGTTACTAAACTGCTCTGTTGCTCGTGTCCACCAACAGCAAAGAGGCTCAGAAATGTTTCTGCGGCTCGGCCAACTGCCGGGGTTACCTGGGCGGAGAGAACAGGGTCAGCATCCGAGCCGCCGGAGGGAAAATGAAAAAGGAGCGTTCCCGGAAGAAGGACTCGGTGAGTCTGAGTCTCCCTTGTGGTGTTTGTTTATTTCTAAGAGTAACAGCAACCAAGGCTTGACCCTGGGCTTGATCCTCTTTGTGTGAGTCTTCAGGTCATCTCTAGAGTCGGCTTCTGGGGTCAATGACTCCTGACGACCTCAAAGTCCAGTCTTTTCCCTGGATGTATTTATATCGTTTTATTTCATATGGGCCTTCAACACTTGTTTTTTCTTAGAATCACAGAATGGTTTGAGTGGGAAGGGACCTTAAAGCCCCCCCAGTGGCACCCCCTGCCCTGGGCAGGGACACCTCCCACCAGCCCAGGTTGCTCCAAGCCCTGTCCAACCTGGCCTGGAATGTTTCCAGCGATGGGGCGTCTCCCACCTCTCTGGACAACCTGGGCCAGGGTCTCGCCACCCTCAGCGTAAAACGTTTCTTCCTTCTATCTAGTCTAAATCTCCCCTCTTTTAGTTTAAAACCGTCACCCGTTCTTGGAGCTTTACTTAAACACGTATTTCCTTTCTCTGGGTAACTCAGGCCAACGTCCCACCAGGAAGGGACCTTCGCAGGTATCTGCTCGTCAGTACTTCATGCTACTAAAAAGCATCCTAAATTCTACGTGCCTTTAAAAATTGGGTTGGCGTTGCGTGATTTTTTTTTTTTTTTAAACGTCGGTGGAAGACGGGCAATACCGCCTTCGCCGTTTGGGCCGTTACCTGCAATTTGACAGCTGGAAGGGCGCAGACGTTTGCGGTCTCCCGGCCGGGATGTGGAATTTGAAGCTCTTCATTGCTTTGGCCTAGAGGCCTGTCGGCTTCCAGGAGAAACTTGTATGAACACGTGTCGTATTTGCCCTCACTCTTATTACAGTTGTGTTTGCAGATGGACGTGAATGAAATATGTAACTTGAATCCAGCTTTTTTTTTTTTTTTTTTTTTTTTTTAAGTCTTTTTATAGCTTTTTCACGCGTGTAATCCCCAAGCGGTTCCATGGAGCTACTCCCCACGTTGAGCTGCGGGGCTGGGTTCACGCGGTAGACGTAGGAAACTGCAGAGAAGTGTGAGCCAAGCGGTCAGAAGGAGTTTTTCGTGGGCAAAAAAAATTTGCTGCAAGAAACCGCGCGGGCTCTTTTCACTTCCTGCAAGATGTTAATTGTTCTGTCCTTGGAAGATAGAAACCTCTCTTCCTACAGATAAGATTTGTTACCTGCTCTTTTGGGAGAAGCCAACTACTGAAAATGCCAGCTTCGTTTTTATTTACTGTATTGGAGAGTCAGGAGGCCAAGAAATTATTTATGAGTCGTTTATAAGTGGTTTTAAAATGCTAATTGGTGGCACCGAGCAGTAGGCTGAATTCTGAACGATGCTTTTTCGGTGTCCACGTGGAGAGGAATGCGCCTCTGCTTGGAAAGATTATAAACACCAGTGAAGAAGTAAATCTGTCTGCAATTCAAGATAATCTCTTAGTGCACAGCTGTTTTCCTGGGTGAGCAGATAAACTTGCGACCGGGAGTGTTTTGGTGCTCACACCTGGAATTTCCTCCGCGGGGCATTAGGTTTATACATCTAAAACCTGCCGCTGGTTAGGAGAAGTGGATGTTGGAGTCGGGGGATTCCCGCCTGTTGCGTGTGTGCCCAGCCCAGTATAAACTGGTGGGAACAGGGCGCTCTTGTACGGGACCTGCTGGAGAGCAGCTCTGCGGAGAAGGACCTGGGAGTCCTGGGGGACAACAAGTTGCCCATGAGCTAGCAATGGGACCTTGTGACCAAGGCGGCCAATGGTCTCCTGGGGGGCATCAAGAAGAGCGTGGCCAGCAGGTGGAGGGAGGTCATCCTCCCCCTCTGCTCTGCCCTGGGGAGGCCGCACCTGGAGCACTGGGTCCAGTTCTGGACTCCCCAGTTCAAGAAGGACAGGGAACTGCTGGAGAGGGGACAGCAAAGGGCTACAAAGATGATGAAGGGACTGGAGCATCTCTGTGCTGAGGAAAGGCTGAGAGCCCTGGGGCTGTTCAGCCTGGAGAAGAGCAGACTGAGAGGGGATCTCATCCATGCTCAGCAATAGCTAAAGGGCGGGTGGCAAGAGGATGGGGCCAGACTCTTCTCAGTGGTGCCCAGCGACAGGACGAGGGGTAACGGGCACAAACTGGGACACGGGAAGTTCTATCTCAACATGAGGAGGAACTTCTTTCTTTTGAGGGTGGCAGAGCCCTGGCACAGGCTGCCCAGAGAGGTGGGGGAGTCTCCGTCTCTGGAGATATTCAGACCCCACCTGGAGGCGTTCCTGTGCCGCCTGCTGTGGGTGACCCTGCTCTGGCAGGGGGTTGGACTAGATGATCTCCGAAGGTCCCTTCCAACCCTGACCATTCTGCGATTCTGTGATTTAAGGTCTAAAAAAGTCCCATAATAGGCCAGCTAAAAGAAACCCAACCGTATTGAGTCAAATTAAACCCATATGGGCTTTTCCGTATGGGCAAGTTGCTTGGGAGAGGCTTCGCCTGGTTGTCAGAGCCAGAGAACGGGTTACCATTGGGTGGCATGAGCCTGGCACCGCCTGAGAGTTGTTTTTCTTTAACATTGGTAGGTGGACGGGGAGCTGGAAGCGCTGCTGGAGAACGGAGAAGGTCTCTCCGATAAGAACCAGGTTCTCAGCTTATCCCGGTTGATGGTTCGGATCGAAACGCTGGAGCAGAAGCTCACCTGCCTCAAACTCATCCAGGTGAGCAGGACCCAGCTGAAAGGGAGGAAACCCGTGTCTTTTGGAGCTCTCGTTAGAGCAAGAGGGGGAAGGTGGAAGAAAGGTCTCACACCTGGGCCAACGTCCCAAGCACGAGCCGGGCAGTTCTTCTTGGTTTATAGATCCTGGGTCATCTCCAACCTTTGCTCCTTTGATACTTGGTGGAACTCGGCCTGGGTGGTGACGCAAAGCGCCCATTTCTAGATGCAAATACATAAGGGTGTGGAAAATAAATGAGTAGTTTGTCAGCTTAAAATAGCTGTCTTATCTCCAAAATTATCCTGCATTTTTACTTCTGAGCGCAGATAAATTGCAGCCGGTTTTCTGTGCAGTCCGTTATCGTTAAGTTTTGTTCCCCAGTGTGAGTTGTCCACCAGGGAACGGTTACAAGGGTTCTGCCGCATGCGTTTGCTGCTCCGAACCTGGCAGTTGCGGCCATTTAAATGACATGAAACGTGCCGGTGCCCACGTCTGCCTTCTGCGATGGGTTTGACAGGTAACGCAAGCCCAGTTGAGCAGTTGGCCACCTTAGCCTGGGGAAATCGAAGCTTTTTTTTTTTTTTTTTTTTTTTTTTTTTTTGCCTGTAAGTCTCTGACGGGTCCCCCGGCCTCTCTCTAACTTTGGCTCATCCAGAACACGCACTCGCAGTCCTGCCTGAAGTCCTTCCTGGAGTGTCACGGCTTATCTCTCCTCTGGATTTGGATGACGGAGCTGGGCGACGGGAGAGGGAGCACCGCCAACAACCTGAAGTTGCAGCTGGAGGTCAGTAATTCCCTCGGGTTTGACGCTTTGCTAATTGGGCAAAAGCTTGATGGTTTTCTTTTTCTTTTAAATATACGTATTCTGCGCCAAGTTTTCCTGAAAACAAACTGCAGGTATCCTCAAAACTGCAGCCTAAAACTTCTGCTTTAAGGGAAGCCCTTAATATACGGAAAGAATTTGCTCGTGTGGTTTTTCTCAGATTTCGGAGTTAGTGACATGAGCCAGACGTAAATAAAGATCGCTGCCATCGCTGTTTATTCCCTCCTGAACCCCCCGGGGAATTTGAGGTATTGACGCTCTGAAGTGGAACTTGAATTCATTTCTGGTTTCTACTTGTGCTGCAGCATCGCATGCAAAAAGACATCTGGAAGTTCCTTTGTTAAAGATGCTTCTCCGAGAAGGTTGCTGTGCCGTTCGGAGAGGCGCACGCGGTCCTGCAGCAAGAAAGCAGAAGCCACCTGAGCTCTAGAGCTCCGGGCGCCTCTTCTCTTGGTGACTTCTCCGTTGTTTTTCAGGAGCGGTGACAAATCCTGCCCAACCCCACTTCCTTAGCTCAGTATGGCTTTTCTCCGAGCTGGTATTTAGCATTTCTGAACGAGCCGTGTCCTACTCGCGCCTTTCTCCTCTTTAACACGGTTCGGGCGTTCCCTCTGAGAAACGGGCGCTCTTGGTATCGGAAGATGAAGAGCTGCCTACGTGTGCTTTTGTGAGCCTTCAACTCGTGGGGTGGGGTGAGGATACCTGAAGATTTTTTGGAGCCCAGCTCGATATATCAGGCCTAGTAAGACGCTTCTGGGCTCCTCTCAAAGCCTCTGTGCTGATGGTGGTGAGAGGGACAGCAGATCTGTCCGCTCTGCAGTGCGTCCTATGGGAAAGCCACCGTTTCCACCGCCTAGTCCTCATCCGTCCTCACTTGGGCGAAGTTTTGGCTGTAAATACCTGGAAAACTTTAGTGCTGTTGGGTTAGGGGTCTCTGACGTTAAGTTAGAACTTGTAGACTTGCAAGGTAGACTGGTAGGGTTTGAGTAGACCCCCCCCAGACTTCATCAGCCTTGCGCTGTGCGGAGTGTGTAGGTGCTGGTGAGCCACGCACGTTGGGTGCAAGGCGTGGATTCAGCGGGTGCCTCCAGTTTTCTCTCCTGCTGATGGGACGTGGCTTTGCAGTACTTCCAGCCGAAGCAGCGGTGCTTGACAGCTGCTGAGTCAACGTTCTCTCGCTGTGGTGCATCACCTCCGTGTTCCTCTACGGCTACAGAAAGATCTTTTGAGACCAAGTCTACAGGGAGGGAGTTAATCTGTCACGGTACCAAAGGAGGGAGCTAAGCTATTCCCCTTTGGGACTGCAGTATTTTCTTCTTTGGGGTAGGTAGGATCCATCCCACGTTACACATGTTGAAGCCGTTGCTCTGAGGGAGTCTCGAGTCTGGATTTTGGTACGTGTAATGCCTACCCTCCTTGCTCCCACCCAACATTCAGGTGCTATGGCATTGCAGGGCTGCTACGTAGCTCACCTCGACTCATCTTTGACCTCCAGCTTTGGAGAAATCAATGGTCCAGTTAAGGTTAGGCTCTGGTTTTCCTCTGGAATCGGTTCGGGTACTCAACCTCCTTGATCTCAAACCCAGAGCTGCTCCCCCCAGGTTTTTAGAGGCAAACTGAATCGATGCGGCGGTGGTGGCTTCGTCTCCGCTCTCCATGCATCTGGTCACGATACACTGTCAACTTTGGTGGGGTTTTGGGGATTGGATCTATTCTTTTAAAATCCAGGTAATTCTTTACTGAGTTGCAAGTGGGACTTGGGATAGGGGCCAGAGCACGCTTTGGTCTTTTTTTCCCCCCTTTTTACAAAAACTGTCATTCTTTTAAGAGAAATGGGCTTTTGGCCATCAGATGGCAGAAATTGGCCTAATACCATAAACCCGTCTTCTGTCACTCTGGGAGGGCTGGTTTTGAAAGCGAACAAGTTGAAAAGTCCCGTAGAAGGGCTGGTTACCTCTTGCTTCAAACCCAGGGATTTGGGCGCTGATCCTGGGAGAGAAGTTGCTGAAGTCACTTGCTGGATCCCGGAAAGGTTGTGCGCATTTAACGTCCAGTGCTTCTTTCTGTGCCCGTGATCCCCGTTCCCACTGACGGCTTTTGTACAAGGATTTTGAAGATCTTTTCAATAACTTGTTTCTCATCTCAGACTTTGGACGCAGCCCAGTTGAGGCCAAGTTTTTTGGCTGGTCTGTAGGGGGAAGCGCTGTAGCATGAGCTGTGCTGTGGTCTCTGGGACTGTGTTGGCTTTATCACCTGGTACCTCCAGGTGTATCCTGGTGTCTAACGGAGGCTTCCCATTCCTGGGACTGCCCCGTTGGGTGCTGGAAGCGTGTTGTGGGGCTGGGAGTGCAGGCGCTTGCGGCAGCCTCGGTTTTTGGTGAGATTAAATCAGTTGGAAGTGCCATCAGTGTCAGAGATGTTCGCCATGTCTGGTGCTTTGGAGCTCCCTAGTTCTCCATATCTCGTTGTGCTTAAGGTTTAGCTCCATGAGGAGCAGACTTGTCTCCCTCCCGCTGACACCGGTAACGCTCCAGCTTCTGCTGCAGCCCACGGCACCTCTGTCACGCAAGGAAAAAGCTTTCCTGGTTTTACTTCCCAAACTTCTTTGGGTCAATCTCTTTTGACTGCTGATACATCTTAACATTTCTGATGAGGGCTGGAGCACCTCTCCTATGAGGACAGACTCTGAGAGAGTGGGGTTGTTCAGTCTGGAGAAAAGAAGGCTCCGAGGAGACCTTCTAGTGGCCTACCAGTATCTTAAGGGGGTCTACAAGAAAGCTGGGGAGGGACTCTTTAGGATGTCGGGTCATGGTAGGACTAGAGGGAATGGATTAAAACTAGAGATGGGTCGATTCAGGCTGGACGTTAGGAAGAAGTTCTTCACCATGAGGGTGGTGAGGCACTGGAACAGGTTGCCCAGAGAGGTGGTGGAAGCCCCATCCCTGGAAGTCTTTAAGGCCAGGCTGGCCGGGGCTCTGAGCAACCTGATCTAGTGGGAGGTGCCCCTGCCCATGGCAGGGGGGTTGGAACTGGATGATCTTTAAGGTCCCTTCCAACCCAGCACATTCTATGATTCTTTCACGCAGCATCTCTGACTGCTCTGTTGTTGTATCGATTGGCCTAGGAATGAGTATGGCCAGCTGTAAGCCTCCGAGCTCTTTGAAAATCAGTTTCATTGCAACTAATTGCTAATTTAGTTTAATCGCTAAGTACTTGTGCTTGCTGGTTTCCACCCGCTCGTGGTTTATTTGCTCTCAGCAGAAGTTCACGGCTGCAGCCCAGCCTTGAGAAGGGACACAGATATCCCTGACCCATGACCTGTCACCATCGTGTTGATATTTCAGAGTTACCTCTTGTTCATAGAATCATAGAATGTGTTGGGTTGGAAGGGACCTTTAAAGGTCATCTAGTCCAAGCCCCCTGTAGTAAGCAGGAACATCTTCAACTAGCTCAGGTTGCTCAGAGCCTCATCCAGCCTGACCTTGAATGTCTCCAGGGATGGGGCCTCCACCCCCTCTCTGGGCAACCTGGGCCAGTGTCTCACCACCCTCATTGTAAAGAACTTCTTCCTAATGTCTGATCTAAACCTGCCCTGCTCTAGTTTAAAGCCATTGCCCCTCGTCCTATTGCTACATGCCCTTGCAAACAGCCCCTCCCCATCTCCCCTGTAGGCCCCCTTCAGGTACTGGAAGGCCGCTATAAGGTCTCCCCGGAGCCTTCTCTTCTCCAGGCTGAACCCCCCCAGCTCTCTCAGCCTGTCCTCCCAGCAGAGGGGCTCCAGCCCTCGGATCATCTTCGTGGCCTCCTCTGGACCCGCTCTGACAGGTCCGTGTCCTTCATGTGCTGAGGGCTACAGAGCTGGACACAGTACTGCAGGTGAGGTCTCATGAGAGCAGAGTAGAGGGGGAGAATCACCTCTCTGGATCTGCTGGCCGCGGTTCTTCTGATGCAGCCCAGGATGCGATTGGCCTTCTGGGCTGCAAGCGCACATTGTGGCTCATTTCCAGCTTGTCATCCACGAGTACCCCCAGGTCCTTTTCCGCAGGGCTGCTCTCTATCACATTGTCCCCCAGCCGGTATTGATAACGAGGGCTGTCCCGACGCAAGTGCAGGACCTTGTACTTGGCCTTGTTGAACGTCATAAGGTTTGCTCGGGCTCACCTCTCTAGCTTGTCCAGGTTTCTTGTTGAGAAAAGGAGATTGTTCCAGGTTGGAGGTGGCTTTACGTTCTGATGGCTCTAACAATTTGATTTTTGTCTTTGCAATTAGATTATGAAGACGCTGGAGCTCCTGCCGATACCTACCAAGAACATGCTGGAGGAGAGCAAAGTACTTCCCGTTATTCAGCGCTGGGCTCAGACTAAGACTGCCGTCCCGCAGCTCAGCGAAGGGGACGGCTACTCGAGCGAGAACACCTCGCGGGCTCACACGCCGCTCAACACCCCGGACCTTTCCACCAAGCAGGGCGTGGAAGGTGACACAGACACCCCTAAGAAGCTGGTGTTTCGCAGGCTGAAAATTATAAGTGAAAACAGCATGGACAGTGCCATCTCGGATACAACCAGTGAGCTGGAAGGGAAGGAGGGCAAAGAGGACCTGGACCAGCTGGAGGGTGCTCCGATGGAGGTGTCGGAGGAGCAGCAGCAGCAGCAGGAGATCAAAGCTGCCGTTGATGCGCCGGTGGAGAGCAGCAAACCCCAAGCTGCGGAGCTGGAGGCTGAGCCCGAAGCAGAGGTGAAAGAGAGCAACAGCGCGAAGCTGGAAGAGCCCATTACGATGGAAACGCCGTCTCAAGACGAAGAGGAAGGCGTATCCGACGTGGAGAGCGAGAGAAGCCAAGAACAAACGGACAAAATTGTGGATGTGAGCGATTTGGCCACCAGGCTGCTCGACAGCTGGAAGGAGCTCAAGGTAAGAGGCACCTACCTGCAGCTACACCACCTCTGCTCCTGCTAAGGAAAATGCAGAGCCGTTTGCGGTTGTCGTCCTGTTGGTGAATGTTTGTCAACCAGGATTGCCTTTTCTATGCAAAAGGGCTTCTCCGAGTGCTTTCTGTGTCTCTCCTTTCCTTCCAAGCTGCCCCGTACGTGACTTACAATAGATTTCCAGGCGGTGGTGCGTTGCATGCTGAAAACAGCAGATCATTCCGTTTGGGCACCTCAAAGACACCTTAGTCATGCGGTTGTGTTTTAGGCTTTTCAAGGGGAGGGCAGCTCTAAGGGATTGAGATTCTGCTCAGAAAAAGAGGCTAGTGACAGCGCCCCAAGCATTTTTGGTTGAAGCGGCCCATTATCCGTCAACGTTGGGACAAATTGACGGACCGTCTACTCCTAAATTCAATTATCGCAAACTTCGTCAGTGTTTCCGATCCTGTTAACGTCTGCTTTTCATCTGCGATGTATAAAGCCTCCAGAAACCGGTCTGTTGGCTGCGTCGCATTCTCTGGAGAGTAGTAGCGCTGGGTTAGCCTCTGGGTGTTCGCAGGTGGTGTTTACATCGGGTAAATACTCGGATTTGTGGGTGTTATTTGAGCCTTTAAAGACCCCTAGAGTATGCAGGCATGGGTTTTGCTCCCATCAAGGTCTTCCTCGAGCAGATAACCTCTTTAAGAGAAGGGCTTCGTGGCCGTAGGGTGCCTTCTTTCCTCCAGAATCAGGCCCCTGTCCCCGTGTAGCATAGGTGGCCAACTTGGCCACTTGATCTTCAGCCAACAGCTTTTTTTTTTGATGGGATGAGGCTTTGAGCAACCTGGTCTGGTGGGAGGTGTCCCTGCCCGGGGCAGGGGGGTTGGAACTAGATGATCTTTAAGGTCCCTTCCAACCCAAACCATTCTATGATTCCATGATTCTATGACATAGCATGATGTTCCAGTAAGTCACCACTTGACACTTCAGGCATTTCCTGGGGTTTCTTTAGGTCTTTGGAAACTCCTCGCCCATCTGCTGCTTCTGTAGGATTATATTCCTTATATTATATTCAAGAGCAAGAGGGGTGGAGGCCTTCAAGTTGCTTTTACACTTTAATAAGTGTAAAATCAGCATTTGCTGAGGATCCAGCAAAGGAATCGAAGGCGCTGCCATGCTTCTGGCGTGGTGTGGCCTTCATGGAGGAGGTTGTGGAGGGTCTTCTGCCCTTCTCTTAACCAAGTGTCTGCCCGGTTTTAATTGTTGGAAGTAGTCTTTAAGGAAATTTATATTTTACGATGCATCATAGAGCTAAAAAGTTGATTTGCCCATTGAATCTGATAACGAGTAATGATTTAGAAGAGGCTGATAAAAATAATGAGTGTTGCGCATACCGCGGTGACACGTACAGATGGAGGAGGCCACTGCAAGCTTTGAGTCCATGAACCTTTGCCTGCACCACCGTTTATCAACCGTAGCAACAAACATTAACATTTATAAAACGTATCTAGAGATTGTGTAAGTCTTAAGAGAAATCTTACCTTCATCTCTGAATTTTTCGGAAGCGTCAGATAGTCTCGAACTGGTTGAATTTGAGCATAATCATTTGTGCCGTAAATCCTAGCGGGAGAAGAGGCGAAAATTTACTGTACAAACAGCTAAAATATGGTTCCGTAGAGAAGTTAGCTTGCGTTTCCTTTCCCCGCCCTGTCCCCTCTTTACCAGGTGGATCTGCGATACATCGTTTACTAGGTGTTAATTCGCAGACTCTTGAAATTTGTGCGGGCCTGGCGATGTTCTTTATGGGAGTGACACTGTCAGGTTGAATTGAGGGTTGAATTGAAACAAAGTCCTTTTCCATCCGTTGCTGATACCTGGGATCGTTTGGGCTGAAGGCTACGGCAGGTCTTAGTCCTGCGCTTCTTTGGAGCTGGACTTGCTTTGGGCTCCCCCAGGCTCCGTTTTCTGTTTGCAACCAGATTTGTTCGCTTCCAGGATTGCGCGCTGCGGGGTTTAAACTTGAAACAGCCCAGGAAAAAATGTTGGAAAACGCTCATGAAAAGTAGGAAGTTTCGCAAAACGAGCGACCTTCTCCCCAACGTTGGTTTCAGACCAAATTTGATCTGACAGTGTGGGTTTATCACCAAGGCTTGTGGTTGCTTTTGAGGTTGGAGGAGCTCAGCCTTGGGTATCTAGAGACCTTTCTGAAGCCCGTGGTCAGGCTGTAGAGTCATGACCCGTCGCTGCTGCTCTTTGAGATGTGGATTCACGTCCTCTCTGTGTTAGAGTGTACTTAATTAATTAACCTCCTGTCTTTGCGAGGATGCTAATAGCCTGTTGCGGTGTACGTTTCTGGTTGTAGGGATGCCTTAGCTTTGTAGTAATCCCAGCAAATCAAACTACTCCCCCCCCCCCCCCCCCCCCCCAAAAAAAAAAAAGCAGAATCACGCCATGGGGCTGTGAAAACCCCTTTCTCTCCTGGAAAACGTTCGTGGGGCAACTGTGACCCGGGGATTCGTTCTGTCCTGGACTTTATCATGGCGCTAAGAGTTAACTGCTTCTGTCCGACTCTCACCTGTTCAGACGCCACCGTAGCCCAGCCCACAGGTGGCCGATGTCTAAAAGGAAAGACTAAGCTGGCCGGGCCCTGCTTTAGATGGAAGGGGGATGGATGGTCACCTTGGAAAACCCGTTGACCTCGGTGGCAAGAGAGCCAGGTGCCTTTTCCAGCACGTCCAAGCTTTTTAAAAGCTGGTTTTGAGTAGTGGAACATCTGCAATAAGTGGCATTGGATGGGGTGGGGCGGGAGGGTCTGAAACCTCGTAACTTAAGCGATGTCCTCTCCAGTCTTGCTTATG
This sequence comes from Larus michahellis, assembly GCF_964199755.1. Taxonomy (NCBI): domain Eukaryota; kingdom Metazoa; phylum Chordata; class Aves; order Charadriiformes; family Laridae; genus Larus; species Larus michahellis. Next base: position 1,828,356 of record NC_133897.1, read on the forward strand.
ACCCCCTTGTAATTTCAACCATTTCCATCTAGCTTCTCAGGGCAGCAAGGAGCTGACCATGTGTCTCCTTTTCTCAACTCCATTTTCAACTCCGTGCTGAAGAAGGGAGAGGACATAGCGTGCATACGGTGAAGAAACGGGAAGATGGTTGGGAAGCTGGATGATGCATGAGCAATATAATAGGTGAAAAGAGGACAGAGGTGGTTAACTCATTGATGCCGACGTTATTTTGGTGCGTCCATTGCCGGCAATGGATGTCGCTCCGGGAAAATCCCAACTCCTGGCATGAAAGGATTAAGTGAGCTATCTTTTTCTATACCTCTATACACAGGACTTGTAAGTCCTCGGCTTACAGGGCTCGTACACTCCGATTCTTTAAGCCACGAGGAGTGTTGGCCACTGCTACACACCCATCACAACACACACTCACATTCCCCGGCGGGGTAAGTTTTCAGCCTGGGCCTCGTGCACGCTGTTCCCATTCTCCGAGGAAGCGCTGCATACCTTTCCCCATGCTGAAAACTCACTCCAGGTGGCAAAGGCTGGTTGGTGGACGCCCAGCAAGGGTGTAGGTGGTGGTTCAACATGGTTCTTCCAAGCGCCTCAGCCTGCTCCAGCTGGAGGATTGCGCTCAGGTAAGGCTCCGTGGACTGATCCATACAGCCAAGCCCGTGATGGAGGCGACACGCGGCGTGATGGCCAACAATCCTGGTGCTCTACCCTCTTGGCATCTCCGGAACAAGCGGTAGGAGCAGCACCGCCAAGCATTGCAAGCTTTTCTCAACGTCCTTTTGATGGCTTATGTTTCAGTAGCTGAGGCTGAGGGACAGGAGAGCGCGTTTGGCTTCGAGCGTAGCATGTGCTTTAATAGCGTTGGTGTTTCAGGGTGGTCTTGGCTGTTGGGGTTCCCTCGCTGTTTACCCCAAGGCAGGGCCTTGAGGTCCTACAACTCCACTACCTAAGCTTTAGGCTTCTTGTGATGACCCATTACACATCTAAAATCTCTCCCATAGCGAACCTGCGTGCTCTGCCGACTGACTAATGCCACGTGAACACAATCGGCACGGCAGCGCTGGCTCGTGCAGAACGTTCCACCGTGCTAGCATGGTTTGGGAGGCTCTGCTGCAGGTTGGACTAAGCTTTTGGCATCTTCCTCCACCCCCTGAGTGGGCAGATGATGCTCTCACCTTTGCGGAAGGGGGCAGGTGGGAGTTGTAGCTGAGGCTCTTGCTTTTATGAGTTGGACAGGATCTTTTTTTTTTTTTTAAGAAAAACCTTTTGAAAGAGCCAGATGTCTTGGGTTTACAAGGTTTTAGTTGGACGCTTCTGGCCTCAGAAGTATTTATCAGTGACTTGGAGTTCAAGGCTGAGGTGTTACCCCAACTTTGGCCAAGGTGGACTTTCTCTTTTGCCATGAAAACACCCATTCCGTGAGCTTAATTATCAGCCTGAACGGGGATAGCAGAGCTGGTGACCCAGGCAGACGGAGCTTTCGCCTTCCCCTGAGATGGTCTTTCCAAGTCATGTCCGATACGTCTTGATAGGACAGCCCTGTGAAGCTGCTCCTGCCTGTCCTGTTCCCAGACAAGCCATCCTGGAGCGACTGGCTCTTGCTCCGGCACGCACATCGCATGCTTTCATTAGGAGGCTTATAATTTGTTATAACTTAGAGCAAGAAATAGTTTGTGAAAACAATAGGCACTGGTGAGCGGCCAGGCTGTTGTTTGCGGTGTTTTTTTTTTTTTTTGGCCTTCAGGCAGGGATGTCGTGGCGTTAGTCCTTTCTCTTGCTCTCCTCCATCCCTTGGCATCGTGCTGGAGCTTCAGGGGATGGGGAGCTGCAGAGGGAAGAGAGGAAAGGAGCATCGCAGAAGGGAGGAAGGCAAGGAAGAGGAGATCCAGCCCTGGCTGGTGGAGCATTGGGTAGCCAACCTGTTAGGGGACGGATTTGGTTGCGTGGTGATTCTTCAACAAATCAACAATATAAGTTTGGCGTACTCTGGAGCAGAGTTAGGTGAGACAACACGGCCTGTAGGTCATCTTGGCTTGGAGTACGTAAACCCTGCCGAGCACCGTGAGCTTCAGAGGGCTGCAGGTGGCTTTCCAGCTCTACCTCCAGGCATGGGATTCATCCCCTCGGCCCCGGGAGAAATGGGCCAGGTCCCCAATTGAGTGACAGAGGTTTTGAAGCACCGGTGGGCAGCGGGGTTGGCGCAGGTCGGCGTAGAAGAGCGATTGCCCCTTTGCCCGCTGTGCTTGTGTCGGCACGAACACGAGACCCGGTCGTGCTGCTCTTTCCCTCCACCCATCGCTGGTGTCCATTGGGCTTCTCCAGTTTAGGCCCATTAAATCAGAAATAATTGCTAGCTAAGGGATGGATTTCTGGAGAGAGTTCATCAGGCACAGTCTTCCTTTCTGCGTTCTTTGAGTCTTGAGACCGCTCTGCAGCTCTCTCGCCTCTCCCAAGCCAAGGATGGTTTGTGTCTGCAGCTGGACCGCCTAAACCCTGAGTTGTTTTTTTTTTTTTTTTCTTCTCCTTTGTTTGTAACAGACTTGTATCACTTTTCTTTCTGTATTTAATTTTCTGTGCAACTCATTAAAAATGGTTCTGGAAGGTAGAGAGCCATTTGGACTCCGTTAGCGGCGGTCGCATTGATTTAGCAGTTATGCATGCTCAGAGCCAGCAGCTTCCGTTTCCAAAAATAAAATAGGCTTTTCTTCGGAGTTTCCCCCTGGCTCGCGTCTGGTTTTGACCACCATCTGGTTTTCATGGAGCAATTTTGACATATTCCTCCGTTTGTTGCTGCTTCAAAGACTCGGCTGCCTCCCTCTTCACCAGACCCGCGCTGGCGGCTCTGCAGCCCGTTGGGTAGATCTGTAGCTGCTCTCCAGCAAGACCTACCTCGCTCCCCGCTTCCTAATTATCTTGTCTTTTAAGCGGTCTGGACCTTCGTTAGGGCAATCCAACTTGATGGGATGGATCTTGCCATGGGTTCACCCGTCTTCCCTCTCCGGTGCCACCTGGCCCTGTGGTCACAGCCGTGTCTTTCAGAGGAAGATGCTTTCTCCTACCCAGGGAGAGCAGATGTTTTCTTGCCCCTTGGATGTTCAACCATCTTTGAGCTCGAAGCTTAGACTTAATTATCTCCGTTGAGTTGAAATCGCTGTATTTCTTAGCTTCAGGTTTACCAATGTCATGGTGAACCTAAAGCAACGTGTGGCAGGAGCGGGCAGTGCCGTGTTTGCCAAGTCTTCTTTCTCAAGGTGGCCCTTGTCCTCCTCCTGTTCCCATTGACCCTTTTTTTTCCCAGTAGTTTCCCATTGCATGTCCTGCTATTTAATGGGACGAATCTTTTTAGGAGCTGGGGAGGCTGGTCTAGCTTAGCTCTTGCCTCCTGCGTTGTCCTTGAGCTGTCCCGGCTGGTTCATCCATCATCTCATGGCTTGGTGGCTCCTCATCACACCTTCTCTCCTGCTGATGGAGACACCGCTGGGACCAAGCGTGGGGTGAATTTTCGAATGTTCTGCTCCACGCTGTGTCAGAGAACGAGCTTTTTTGGGGGAGCGAAGCAGGGAAAATAGAGAAGTAAATAGAGAAAACCCATCTCTGGTGGGTGCTTTTGGGTCTGCAGAAGCTGCTCTCATGGTCCTCTCCTTCCTGCATGAGACAGTACAAGGAAAAGTCATCCCTGCTGCTGGATGGCAAGTAATTAGCGTTATATAGGCTTTATTATCCCAGCTGGCTCCTTCCGCATCCCTCCCCACCCCAAACAGTGAGCTGCAGCCTTGTTTCTTTGCTTTTACTTAAAAACGCGCTGGATTTTGGGGGTCTTTTCATCCATAGCGAACGTGTGTAAATAAATAAGAACGATTTAAAAGGGGAATATTTACAGACCCTTAACGCCTCTCATCGCGGCGTATGTATTTGCACGTTGTGCAAAACACGTTGTGTTTTCGGGCTCTGTGGAAACACAAACCAGGTGTTACAAAAACCCCACAAATCCTGACCCAAAAAACCGTCATTTTTAACCTTCAGCAGCACTTTTGAAGTGGTTTTGTCTCGTGAACAGACCACGACAGGGTTTCTTAGACTTTCATTTCTTTCACCAAGGGAAAATATATTTTCTTAGCCCAGGGGGCACGTGTTGGGGTTGGTTTTGTTTTTGTTGGTTTTTTTTTTTTTTCCCTAAAACAAATAAAAATGGGACTTTCAAACCTGGGCCCTCTCGTTAAATGCGGTGCTGGAGGTGGGCCCATGCGATCTGGTGCAGCCGGGCAGCCCCCGGCGCAGCCGGCGCTTAATTAATTTCCAACCAGCTTTTAAAAATAAAATAAAAAAAAAAAAATCGAGTGCGATTTTTATTTAGAAAACGATCGTTTTCTGAGGTTGAGAGTCGTGCTAAAGCTTCGCGTTTCTGAGCGCAGGGAAGCTTTAAATGCCCAACTAGAAGCCGCCGTCTCTCCCCTCAGTAAGAGTTTTGTGCATCTTTTCCTCCTTTCTGCCTCATCCATGCCCGAAATTAAAGGATATTTTAGTCCTCTAGGGAAAATCCCCGGTGTTTTTCCCCCGAGACATCAAGATACGATGGGTGCGTGTCCCATCGCGTCGAGTGTGAAGAATTAACACCCTTCGGACGCTTTGATGGTCATGGACATGGCTTTGCTGAGATTTTGGCTTTTCTCCGTCTTCGGTCCTAGGAAAGCACAAATCCTGCCCTGGCAAAGCCGGGATCTCGGCACACCGCGCCAGAACAGCTTCTTTATATAGCGCTGAGTATATCTTTTATGAATTAATCGTCCTTTTTTGGGGGATGGGGCTGCAGCCTCCATCAGGGACGCGCCCCGGATTTTCTTTCTCTTTGATTTTTTCATAGTTGGTTTCTTTGCTCTTATTTCCTTTCTCCTGACCAAACTGGTCCTATTCAGCCAGAAAACAGCTGGTTTCTCGCATTCTGCTTCAAATAACCGGCTGTTCTTGTCAACTACTGTGTTCCTTCAGGAAGGGAACAGAGCAAGGGCTCGCTACAAGCCAGAATTAAAAGAAAATGAGCTTTTTTTTTTTTTTTTTCTCCAAGCTACCAGAACTTGGACGGTCATTAACATTGTAAAAAGTTTCTGTACGTTTTCCGTGCTGTGGGATCGTTGGCGTCGCTGATGCGATAGTTTCATTTACGCTTTGTGTGGCAGAATATGGCAATTAGAAATATGATGGAAAACAAAGCGACACCGGTAAAACCCGTTCCGTGATCTGTAGTGACAGGCACTTGTTTCACGTGACATCCAGAGGAACCTTATGAAATTCAACAGGGGCAAGTGTAGGGTGCTGCACCTGGGGAGGAACAACCCCCTGCACCAGGACAGGTTGGGGGTGACCTGCTGGAGAGCAGCTCTGTGGAAAGAGACCTGGGAGGCCTGGTGGACAACAGGATGACCATGAGCCAGCAATGGGCCCCTGTGGCCAAAGGCCAATGGCATCCTGGGGGACATCGAGTGTGGCTAGCAGGTGGAGGGAGGTCATCCTCCCCCTCTGCTCTGCCCTGGGGAGGCCGCATCTGGAGCACTGGGTCCAGTTCTGGGCTCCCCGGTTCAAGAAGGACAGGGAACTGCTGGAGAGGGGATAGCAAAGGGCTACCGAGATGATGAGGGGATGGAACATCTCTCTTGTGAAGAAAGGCTGAAGGATTTGGGTCTCTTCAGTCTGGAAAAAAGACAGCTGAGGGGGGACCTTATCAAGACTTATAAATACTGAAAGGGTGGGTGTCAGGAGGATGCGGCCAGGCTCTTCTCAGTGGTGCCCAGCGACAGGACAAGGGGTAACGGGCACAAACTTGACCATAGGAGGTTCCATCTCAACATGAGGAGGAACTTCTTTGCTGTGAGGGTGGCAGAGCCCTGGCACAGGCTGCCCAGAGAGGTGGGGGAGTCTCCGTCTCTGGAGACATCCCAAACCCGCCTGGACGCGTTCCTGTGCCACCTGCTGTGGGTGACCCTGCTCTGGCAGGGGGTTGGACTGGGTGATCTCCAGAGGTCCCTTCCCACCCCTACCATTCTGTGATTCTCTTGCTCCGTAATCCAGTGGCGTTGAACAAAGATTGTGCGCTAAGCGGTGGCAATCCCAGTCCCAGCATTTGCAAGACCAGGACCCAAGGGAAGTTTTAACCTTCATTCCCAAGTCCCGTCCCATTTTATTAAGTGAATGGGATGGTATTGATGAGTTATTCCGGCTCGTGTTGGGTTTTGGGGTTCAGCGACACGTTGTGTGCCGTCCTTATATATATGAGAAATGGTTTCTGGCTCAAACAACTTGAAATTGCAAAGAATTACCTGTTGCGTTAGCAAAATACCCTCTTCTGCACTTGCTTTCTTTGAGGCTCCTCTTCCCTCCTCTCTCCCTGTGGTGCCATCGCTGCCTGTGGTTGCAAACGGGGCACGGAGCAAGAGGCCTCACGCCAGGGCTGCCGGGGCCTCAGAAAAGCAATAAATAATTAAAAGTGACATAACATCTCTTGTCCTTGCCCGTCGCAAAGCAACAGCTTTTCTTCAGCGGTGACTGCAACCCCTGGTTGTCCTGGGCTGAGGTCCTGCTTTTGCCCAGGAGGCCACGAGTCGGTGGCGTTTGGGGACCGACCCAGCGTGGGCAGAAATCTTGGGGGACGGCGGTGGGGGTGCAGCTGAGAAGGTCGTTACTGCAAATAATAAACGATGGAAAGTAAACACGGGGGGGTTTCATTACACTTCAGGATCAGACGGGATAATTCTTGGCTGTGAGGGTGGTGAGCCCCTGGCCCAGGTTGCCCAGAGAAGCTGTGGCTGCCCCATCCCTGGAGGGGTTCAAGGGCAGGTTGGACGGGGCTTGGAGCAACCTGGGCTGGTGGGAGGTGTCCCTGCCCAGGGCAGGGGCTTGGACTAGATTAGATGATCTTTAAGGTCCCTTCCCACCCAAACCATTCCAGGGTTCTTTTTTATACCAAGCCATAGCACCCAGCTGAGCATCAGGCACGGGGACAGCCCCCGGAAGAAGCATCACGTCCCAGGCAACCTGCAACTACCAAAGAAACTCACTTTTCCCATGTATTAAGCGGCCCCCCCTGCACCCAGAGGTTTTGCACGGTTTTGCACCTGGAGGGTAGCTTGTTTAATTGCAAAAATCGGATTTTTTTTGGTTTTTTTTTTTTTTTTTTTTTGTATTCCTGCAGAGCTGGAAGTGGAAGTGCTCGTAGCACGTGGGCGGGATGGCCAGCTTAGATCCCGCCTGGAGCACTTGGCCCAAAAAGCCACCTAAACTCATCAAACACGAAACGCTGATTAGAGGCAATATATAAAAGGCTCCACAATAACATGCCCCAAACCAGAACTTTGTTTCGAGACGCGTTTTTTTTTTTTTTTTTAGATTATTTTGAAACGATGATTGAGTTGTTAAATTATTAGCGCCGTGTTATGATCCTTGCAGCCCCCTAGATATTGGGGTTCTTCTTGCGAGGACCTGAAATTCTGACCTTCCTTGTGGTTTGCTTTGCAGGAGGTGTACCGCATCCCCAAGAAGAGTCAAGCAGAGAAGGAGAACAGTGGTACGTACTCAGGTTTTCCCCATGGTTCGCTCTGCTGCTGTGAAACCGCTTAATTTTCCCGGTCGGGGATGTCAAGAGATGTTCTGCCCTCAAAGCTCAACGTTTCTACTCCTTGAAAACAGCTCCCGTAAATAGGGAAGATAATCGAAGCGGTGGGTGATGGGAAATGCATGGGGCAACCTACAACTTCTTTGAATGAAGGCTCTCTTGACTAACAGAAGCTACTGAAACTGCAGGAGGGGAGAGCTAGAAATACTCTAAATTATAAAAATTCTCTCCTTTTTACCCATTTTTTTCCCCAACAGCTGACCGTGGGAGAGAGGCAGCCGGCCACAAGGATCAGACTCCGACGCCGAAGAACCCCATCCTGAGCAGAGAGCGGGATCCCGAGAGGCAGAGCCAGAGCAAAGAGAAGAAGAGACGGAGAGACTCGTTGTCCCCTCCGTCCTCGGCGTACGAGCGAGGAACGAAGAGGCCGGAGGACAGGCAAGTGGTCTGGCAGCAAGGGTGGCAGGGCTGAGGCTCTGACCGCTGGACTGGGAGTGTCGGATCTGCCGTGGTCCTGGGTAAAAACCCTGGGAAAGATGGTCCTGGTGGTCTCTGAAAACACCTAGGGATGGGGAAGGAAATTTCCTCTTGGAGGAATCCCCTGTGCGTGGTGAGATGCACGAGCTGGGTGGCATTAGGTGGCCTCTCCTCTTGGATAACCCGCACCTTTGTGTTCGGATAACGTACACCTTCATCCTCAGAGAGCCTACACCTTCATCTTCAGATAGCCGACGCCTTCATCTTCAGATAGCCCATGCCTTCATCTTCACATAACCCACATCTTCATCCTTGAATAGCCCACACCTTCATCCTCGGATAACCCACACCTTCATCCTCGGATAGCCCACACCTTCACATAACCCACACCTTCATCCTTGGATAACCCACACCTTCATCCTCGGATAGTCTACACCTTCATCCTCGGATAGCCCACACCTTCATCCTCGGATAGCCTACGCCTTCATCCTCGGATAGCCTACGCCTTCATCCTCGGATAGCCCACACCTTCACATAACCCACACCTTCATCCTTGGATAACCCACACTTTCATCCTCGGATAACCCACACCTTCATCCTCGGATAGCCCACGCCTTCATCCTCGGATAGCCCACACCTTCACATAACCCACACCTTCATCTTCAGGCACATTTTGGGAATTAGATGGGTGACGAGGGAAGCTATTTCCAGCTCTCCCGCAGAAATTAGGGATGTAGCCCTCCTCATGCAAAGAGGTCTTCTGCGTCCTTCAAAAACCCCTTCCCTTCTTCTCCTCCACCTCTCCCCAAGTGCACTTGGGGATTATTCGAAACTTAAACTTCGAGCGAGCCCGTGCCTGTGCAAGCGTGAGCAGTACCCAAGGCAGACAGGGTTTCTAAATCAAAACAAACTCCTTGACCAAGTGAAAATCCCCTAAAACCGTTGAGCGCAAGGAATGTGGTCTAGGTAGGTATGACCCCACCAGGCTGGTGGCGTGTCTTCTGCCTTCCCCTGGGAACGGCGGCATCATGCTGCCTCGGCTGAGAAGGCGTCTCTTCCGTTTTAAAGACCTCGCGGGGGTTTTGTTTTGTGCTTCTTTTTTGTGGGCGCTCCGTTGCCCGATGGATTCCCACCCACCTTGCGCGTGTTTCGCAGGTGATGGATACCAAGGGAGAGCAGGGACTTCAAATTTACTTACATCTCCATGATCTCAAAGGTCCCTTCCAACCTAGACAATTCAATGATTCTATTCTATCTTATGAAAAAAAAAAAAAAAAAAAAAAAAAAGGATTTTTAAACATAGGTTCTCTCGGGAAACAAGGCATGGAAGTGGGTAAGCTCCAGTGAAAGTACAAAATGCTGCAAATTCCAGTGCGCATGGATGCTGAAGATAAAATAGAAAATAAAACCAACCGATTTGTGTTGCGCTAGTGTGAGTCGTGCCCGTCCACGTGAGACACTTCTGCTCAGCGGGTCTGGTGGGACGGCTGTTTGGAAGAGAAAAGTAAGGGCTGCACAACTGAAATGTAGACGTCTTTTGTCTTGATGAGTTGCCCAGCTCAAGGAACGGGCAGAAAGAGAAAATATTTGTCATTATTAGCTGTTCTCCCCGATTTTACGTGGGGGCCGGAGGAGCGACAGAAGAGGGTGGTGGCAGGGCTGGTCCAAGGCAGCGCGTGAATCAGCGGCTGCTGGTTACCAGATACCCGCTTCCCTCCCTCGAAAGCTGCTTCTTAATTAAGAGAAGGAAAATATTACAAGCCTTGCGTTTCAGGGAGGCTGCAGAGGATGCTACAGGCAGTAAGAATACCAAGGAATTTCCTTTAAAGAAGGACCGTTTTCTGTTGCCCCTCTTAAATAGGATCTGAAGCCGCTCAGTAATTAGGGAACAATTGGTGGTGAGTCAGCCAGACGAGGCAACTTTTGTCCTCGTATTGAGCTGTGCTGGGAAACTTTAAAAACCCATCTGGATAAAACAGTAAAACGTAAATCTCTAATACCGCAGTGTAGACCTATACTACTTTAATTAGCCATTTGGAGGACGGAAACGTCTCCAAGGTCTGGGGGGGGAAGCGGAGCTGGGTAACGACAGTGCGCGGAGAGCTAGGAAGAAGGCCGGGATAAATGGCGTAATTTTTTATATCATTTTAAATAGAACCGACTCTTTTGTTGGGTGAGGAGTCGCCTGACAACGGCTCTTCCCTCCTGCAGCACGTCCTTGTGGCTGAGCGGTGCTTCTCCTTCTCTGGGGATGCTCTGCCCTTTGGATTTGTTATACGAAGGATTTAAGAAGACAAAACAATAAAATAGGCGGAGAGAGGAGCAGAGCAAACGCCAAGAGCATCGCTCAACCCTAAACCCCCTCGGTTTTCTCCTGCCCGTCCCTTCACGCCGGCTGCCTCTCGTGTAAACTCTCCAGGCAGTGCCGGGAAAGACTTTAATTATTGAAATGTAACTCTTCGTGGCAATAAGGTTTGCATTAACGGATCCTTGCAGCTACTCCGGGAATGCGAGGGAACATCTTAAGCGTATCTGTTGGTAGCAATGTGCTTTTGATATGTAAATGGAACGCAGGAACATGAAGGGAGTATATAGAGAATGTACTGGATGCTTTGTAGAATCCATTATATTAGGGCTGCAAAGCATTTTTGCTTGTAATCCCTGTTTTACCACACTCATAACTTCTCAAAATATCCACCTTTGATCTGAAATTTTCCATGGTTGAGGTCTGATCAAAGTCCTTAGGCTTTCCACCCCCCACCCCACCCCCCACCCCCAGCCTTCTTTAACTCCTTGGAAAAATCCCTCCAGCTGCTCCGCGTCTTGGGATGAAAATTCTTATTTGTTAAAAAAAAAAAAACCAAAACCCAAAAAAAAACAATGAAAAAAAAAATCCATCCACACTTTTATTATTTTTTAAGCTGAATCTGTGGTCTAGTAAATAGCGTCACTCTAAACAGAAACGTGCTGTTTGTAATTCCCTTGTTGTTCACCATGTCTGCAAACACGCAGTGTCTTCAACTCCGACATGGCGGTGGGGGTCCTTAGACAAGGAAGTTGGGGTGCTCTCCCTATCGCTGAGCTGCCCTGATCTTCGGGGGTGAAGATGCTGTGGTGCAAGCTGCACCTTCTGCTTGGAGAGCTGCTTCCAAAACCCTTCTTCTCCCAAGGAACAGGCGATAGGACAAGAGGAAATGGCCTCAAGTTGCGCCAGGGGAGGTTTAGGATGGATATGAGGAAAAATTTCTTCCCGGAAAGGGTTGTCAAGCATTGGACCAGGCTGCCCAGGGAAGTGGTGGAGTCACCATCCTTGGGGGTATTTAAAAGCCAGGCAGACGTGGTGCTGAGGGACGTGGGGTAGTGATGGGTTTTGTCAGTGTTAGGTTGATGGTTGGACTCGATGATCCCTTCCAACCTAGGTCCCTTCCAACCTAGACAATTCTATGATTCGTTGGTCCTGCATTGGGAAACCATGGCAGAGGGGCTCCAGCACGGGTACCCAACCTGTTCCCCTGCTTATTCTGCCCTCTCCTTGGGTTCCCTGTTGGCCTTGGAGATGTTGTCTCCCCACTGCGGGTCTCTCGGTGCTGCCTAGCAGGTCCTCCAGACTATTTCTGCTGCATCTCCATTAGCTCCAGCATTGAACCAAAGTTGGTAAATCCAGTTGGACCGCTTAGCGCATCCTCTGCCCTCGCTCCTTGCTCGTGGATGAGCAGGACCGGTGGGCGTTTCTTCTCTCTGTGACTTGCCATGGTTGGTCCCTTGGTGAATGATTTTAGGAATTGATGCTGCTGTTGGATGTTTGTCCCTCCCCCAGGTCTGCGTGTCATTGGTGGTGGTCCTTTTGCTTCTGGACCCCTGGACCTGTAGGTTTCTGAGGTCTCAAAAAGCCTTTTCTTTCTCTCCCAGATATGACACACCAGCATCTTCGAAGAAGAAAGTCCGGCTTAAGGATCGCAACAAGCTGTCCACGGAGGAGCGCAGGAAGCTGTTTGAGCAGGAGGTCGCCCAGCGGGAAGCCCAGAAACAACAACAGCAACTGCAAAACCTGGGGATGACGTCCCCCCTGCCCTACGACTCCATGGGCTACGGCACGCCCCACCATAGCTTTATCGGCTACCCGCCTGGCTACCCCATGCAAGCCTATGTAGACCCCAGCAACCCCAACGCTGGCAAGGTGCTGCTGCCCACGCCCACCATGGATTCCATGTGCTCGCCGGCGGCGTACGAGCACCCACAGACTTTGGTTGGGCACACGGTGGAACCAACTCTAACTACTCCTCAGCCGGTACCAGTAGTCCAACATGTAGCAACGACGATGGAGGTTACAACTCCGCAGTATGTAGCACAAAGCGACACCGTGGTCCATCAAGAACCCAATGTGGCCGTCCTACCCGTGGCCACGCCAGGACCGGTGCAGAGCCAGAGCTACGGGGTGTGGGATTCCAGCCAGCAGACTGTAGCTGTACAACAGCAGTACTCGCCCGCCCAGTCCCAACCAGCCATATATTACCAAGGACAGACCTGTCAGACCGTTTATGGTGTGACGTCCCCCTACTCGCAGACGACCCCACCGATTGTACAGGTAAAATTGCCATTTCAGACACAGCATGGCGTGAAACCCCCACAGAACGAAGGGTACCAGCCCGGTACACTTTATTTGCTCACTGTTTTCTAGTGCTCTTAAAATTAGAGCATCCAACTTTGCTCTAATATCAAGCTGCAGTAGCGCTTCTCAGATAACTTCCCGTCCGAGAAAAGCACATTTAGGCAGCTTATTTTCCATGTACAAATGTCATATATCAGAGTCGTTGGGGCCAAGCAGGAGTTTACAGCTTGCAGAGATTTTTTTTTAACCTGTTGATACAAGTTAACGTTGGTTTTTTGTTGATTCTCGTGGCGGGGTATTTCTGGGTAAGAGCTTCCACTGTCACTGACCGAGTAAGCAGTGAAACGTGGAGGTGTGAGCTCGCCTTCCGTTGACTTTTGGAAGCAGAGTCTGGAACTACCAGCTCTTGCGTGCCTTAAACCAAACAAAAAACCCAACAAATCAACCTTCTCTGTCTGTTTTCTCTGAATTACACGTTCCCTTCCATCAGGTTCAGCCTGGAGCTCCAAATGACCGCGCTGAAGTGCTTTCTCCTTGTGCTTTGTCTTCATTACCAAGGGTATCGGCGTTCAGCACCTTGCTGATGCCTAATTCTTCCTAAAAGCGAGATGTAGGTGATTGTACGACTCCTGGGGTAGCAAATTGGCCAACTGAATATGAAGGGCGTTTGCTGGGACCCCGCCTCGGTCACCGGTTGTTGCTCTTTGGTTTGGATGTTATCCTCCACTAGTCCTCAAGGACTATTATCCTCTTCTTGCCTTGATTCCCAGTAAGGCAAGCTGTACTGTGTCCTCCGGTAAAGGGTTTTTCGGGAAAGCAAGCTGACCTGTGATTCCCCGTGCTCCGTTTCAGAGTTACGCCCAACCAGGTCTCCAGTACATCCAGGGCCAGCAGATTTACGCTGCTCATCCGCAGGGAGTCATAGTGCAGCCACCGACAGCAGTAACTACGATCGTCGCGGCCGGGCAGCCTCAGCCCATCCAGCAGGTAAGGTTTGGTGGGTCAGAAGGGATGAGGAACGTTCCTCTACATCTGCTTTAGCTTTGCGTGATTCCCCGTGGCTTCTGGATGCTGTGAAAGCGTTGGTGGTACCAGTTGGCGGAGTTTCCCGTGCGACAGCATGCTGGCACCCATCGGGATGCTGCTCTCCGGGCTGGATGTGTCTCCAGACGCATTTTGGGGGGTTTTGAGCCCAGGTCCTGTTGTGTTCGGGCTTTCTGCCAGCACATCTGAGAAGGCTGTGTGTGGGTGGGCACGTGGAAGCTCCATGAGCTGCTTTGACCACTGAAGGCGCTCCATCAGAAACGATGGTTTTGGCATCCACCACAGCGGATTTAAGAGCATGGGTGGAAAAGTGTCCATATTACAAGCTCGGGATGTGGTCAAGTGGGTGCTTGGGATTTTTCATGAAGAACTAGGTAAAGATACTGTCCTCACCGCTTCTTGGGCCAACACTAATGTCCTTTTTTAAGTTCTACCTTCAACAGAGTCTTTGTTGTGCGGGAAAGAGCTGTCGGGGCTGCTCTGACCCCCCTCACGGCCGCTCACGTCTTTCTCTTCACCCCTTTTGCGCTGTTTTCAGCCAGAGCTTGTGGTGACCAACAACCTCCTGGACTTGCCTCCACCATCCCCTCCAAAACCCAAAACCATCGTCCTCCCACCCAACTGGAAAACAGCCCGAGATCCGGAGGGGAAGATCTACTACTACCATGTGGTAACGAGGTGAGCGTGATAACGAGGTGAGCGTAGTGGCTGCCACGGGGCTGGAGTTTGATGGCTCAAGCGAAGGAATTGGGTGGAAGAGAAATAGATCTTCAGCCCTTGGCGTCTCATTAGGCACCACAAAGCCCATGCTGATTGAGTTGCTGCTCGTTAGCCGGGTGGGTGGGAGGCTGAGATTGCTCAAAACTTTTCCTTTGCCCCCATAAATGTGGCCCAGGGATGGATCCCTGTTTTCTGAGAGCAGAAGTGTGATGGTGGCAAACGATTTCCTTGCAAACGATGACTCCAGCCGCGCGTTGAGTTGTAACCCTGTGTGATAAGGAGGTGGTGAGGAGCTCCACTTCTGATGTCTCATTGCAAAAAAAAGTTCCATCAAAGCAACATACAATCACAGACTGGTTTGGGTTGGAAGGGACTGTTAAAGACCACCCAGTGCCACCCCCTGCCCTGGGCAGGGACACCTCCCACCACACCACGTTGCTCCAAGCCCCGTCCAACCTGGCCTTGAACCCCTCCAGGGATGGGGCAGCCACAGCTTCTCTGGGCAACCTGGGCCAGGGGCTCACCCCCCTCACAGCAAACAATTTCTGCCTCACATCTCATCTCAGTCTCCCCTCTGTCAGTGGAAAACCCTTCCCCCTCGTCCCATGGCTCCCCTCCCTGCTCCAGAGTCCCTCCCCAGCTTTCCTGGAGCCCCTTGAGGGACTGGAAGGGGCTGGAAGGTCTCCCCGGAGCCTTCTCTTCTCCAGGCTGAACCCCCCCAGCTCTCCCAGCCTGTCCCCACAGCAGAGGGGCTCCAGCCCTCCCAGCATCTCCGAGGCCTCCTCTGGCCCCACTCCAACATCTTTCTCCCCAGCATCTCGGTCAGGTTGAATTTACTTCTTCTGACATCACCTTTGGTCCCATCGCTCTGCCAGAAGACGCCGTGCCCCACGCGGCACTGAAATGGCCGCAGGGTTGAGGGGTAGAGAGGGACCTCGTCTGCCCCTCCTGCTCTGCAAACACCCGCGTGGCTCTGCCAGGCGAATAACCCCGACCTGTGGAGGCTTTGAACGCGTGTGCGAGCGTTGCGGTGGGCATGCCGTACCAACAGCAGGACTTTGGTGGCTGAGGGATCGGCGGGCGGCATCAAAGGCTTTGTTTTCTCCCCCTCATTTTTTTCCCATCTTCAAACCTCCGCTTCGTGCTGGAGCAAGAAATAAGAGTTTCCCAGTGTTTCCCCCACGCCTTTGCGATCGCTTTTGGAAGGTGCCAGGTGTTTGGATCAATACTTATGGACTTATCTAAAGTGAGTATCATGAGTTTTAAACTTCTAGAAAGGATTTCTTTAAATTTCAAACTCCACGCGAGGCCTGTACGGGGATCCACCTCTCTAAAGGGTTAAGCCTGGGTATTTCTCACATGTCCTGACCATCTTGATGTCGGTTATTGTTACTTGCACGCGTTTCCCTGCGTCCATCGATATTTTCAGTCTCCCGTTTGGCCTCCTTCCCGCTACCTTTCACATTGAGAGTTGCGCCAACAGCCGAGCAGGAGACCTTCAAACCCCAGGAAGAAGAAGTCGAGCAGGAATATATGGTTTGTGCCGCCCTGTAGAAGTCTTGCAATGAGATGAGGAGACCCAACCGCGCCTTCCCCCTTGGCGAGGAATGCCTCCACCGTGCATCTTCTGCAGCTACGCGAGAAGCCACTAATCAAATCTATAATTAATCTGGAACTTTTTCGAGGAACGCGTGCTGGAAGGTTTCTTTCAACCCTTCTTTTAACTGGATATCTGCTGACGAGGCCAGTAGAGGAAAGGAAATCTTTCTTGTTGACATGCTTTCTTATTTTAGGATTTCGTTCTATTTACCGATCGAATGAATCGTGGTCCAAGGTCAGGGATATTCAGTGGTATCTGGAGAATTAAGTAGCATGATGAAGAACCCGAGGGCTTGAAATATGACTTTCCTGCATGTCCTGAAAAGTAAAAAGCCCTAAAGAGGAACAAGGTTTGTGATACAAGGTCAGAAACCTCGAGAAACTCAAAGCAGTGTCTCCTTTTGACGCAGGCTTTCAGGATTTCTTTGTATTGAGCTGCAGAGCGCGCATCTTCACACAGTCTAGAGATGGAAAAGAGTGGCCGCATTAAGTCACCCCCAAACCTAACGAGGTCTGGAGATCTGTCCATTGCATCCCTCTTGTTTAGTCCTAGAATCGGAGAATCCGTTGGGTTGGAAGGGACCTTTAAAGGTCATCTAGTCCAACCCCCCTGCAGTAAGCGGGGACATCTTTCAGGAGGACTCTTACCTGATGGAGAATCCCGTACTCACCCCAGTCCTGCGAAGACAGAGGTCTGTCCTGCTGGCCCCCGTGTCTCCTCGTTGCGTTCCTGCCCTGCTCTGTGGTTTTCCTCCCCGGCACCGTCCTGTGTTTGTCCTTGGATACCCTCTCCCCTCTTCCCACCTTGAGGAAATCCAGACCAGTTCTCCCCATCCTTCCCCGGTTTGAGCGTGGTGGGACTCTCCCCGGCTCGTTGGCCTGACGAGCCCAAGCAGGCTCTGATGGCTTCTTCCATCTCAGCCGAGATGCTCCTGCCGAAATGGTGCTTCCCGTGTTCAGTGAGCCACGGAGAGCTCTAGCCCTAGCACCTTCTAGCGTATGGATGAGCTTTGTGCCATCTTCCATCCGTCTTTTGAAACTCCTGCTCGTTCTTCTGGCTTTTCTCAAGACCTTTGGTCTGTGGCCTTTCCACCATGAGATACCTGTGGCTGAACACTTGCCGTGAGGTGCCAAGGGCTGACCCTTGCTCTGCAGGAAGCGGTGCCTTCCCCAGGGTCTCCGCTGGGATTTCTCCCGTCTTTCCACGCCAGGATCGCCAACCTTTATTTCATGCCTGCGATGAACTTCCCTTGATCTCACATTGAGTGTCACCGGTGATAGAAAATCGTGCAAATTCCCCTTTTTTAAGTTCTTCTGCGTGGCTTTAGCCTTCTCCGACTTGGCAGCCTACTCAAAACTCAGCATTAATAGCAAGACAGGGCCGTGATTACACCCACGTTAAGAGTTTAGATGACCGATGCGAGACCAGACGTCCCAGTTGATGGGACAAACAACAAGCAGGTACTTCTAAGAGGGTTTTTGAGTTACTTTTAAGAGGGTGACGGTGGTCGGTCTGTCTGTCTGCCTTCCTGCAGGCAAACCCAGTGGGACCCTCCTACCTGGGACAGCCCGGGGGACGACGCCAGCCTTGAACACGAAGCTGAAATGGACCTCGGGACCCCAACGTATGACGAAAACCCCATGAAGGTAAGCGCGGGGCTCAGCGAGGGAAACGCGGTGTTAATATCTCTTTGACGGACTGCGGGCATAATCCCGTCCTGCCGAGCGAGCGGGAGCAGCAAATGCCGGGGCTGTTGTTGAGGTCGGTACGGACTTGGAGGGACAGAAGTGACCCGAGATAAGCCGTAGTGTCGACGTTGACCATGGGCCGCGGGGTTTTTGTGCTTTGAAATAGGAGTGGAGGATTAAGAGAGTTAAATTGTTCTTTTTTTGCCACTCTGAAATACGCCGTGCTGCCCGGTACCCGCTGAAGAGCGGCTTCCCCTGGTTGCTGCCAGGTTTTGCCTTGGTCACAAAGAGTCGAGCGGGGATTTTTGTGGTGGTCTCACCTCTTTGTCCTTCCGGGTGCTGGCTCGGTAAAGCCCCCGCTGCTCCTTTGCTCACCGCTGGGGCTGTGCCCACCGCGGCTTTGGGTGAACGCAGGACTTCCCTGGGGGGTGGCTGATGTTCTGCCCTGGATGCCAAGCGTTGCTGCAACCTCATGTGCGGAGATGACCTTATAATCGGCCAAAAAAAGGCGGGGGGGCGGGGCATAACGTCGAAATGGGAAAAACTACTGGTGGTGCAGTGGAGGAGCTGGGAGCTCTGTGTTGCTTCCGCCGCCAGCCGCCTTTCGGCTTTCCTGGTGGGTGCTGCGGCATCTCCCTCGCTCCTGCTGCCGAAGGTGATGCCTGCGAGGACGGAGCTGCTCCCCAAACGGGGCTTGATTTTCAGTGAGGTCCCTTCTGCGGCCACGTCTACCCCAGCCCTCGGCGGGAGGCGACTTGGCTTGAACCTCCTTGGAGGACGCGTCTGCCATCGGGGCGGGTTTCCAGCCCGTGCAGAGCAGGGAGGGCAGAGCCTGAGCGGCGCTTGCTCAGCCCCTGTAGATAAATCACCCTTTGTGCCTTTCTGTTTCCCTAAAAAGAGGAGGGAAAAGCCGTGGAAGGAACGATTTGTCGGGTTATAACCCACAGGGAGCAATTCTCTCCATGCTCGGGTGATACCCACAGACCTGGGGCTGATTTTGTAGGTGCTGGAGGCGCCGTCCCGTCCTACAGCGCCCAGGAACATCTCCTGCTCCGCAGCCATCGCCTTTTCCCTGTGCTGCCAGGACCCTAAGGGTTAATCCAATCCGTGTAACGAGTACTGCAGTTGGAATTCCCAGAGAGTTCACTTAAATTTGCAAATATTTATCTCCCTGAAAAACGGTTAATTAGAAAAGGAGGCCAAGGAGCCTTTACTTCCGCGGAGGAATCCAGAAAAGCCTTTTAAATGATTTTTGTCCCTGGGTCGGCGTCATGCCTACCCTGCCGGCATCCCTCGGGAATCTCGGCGGGCAAAGGAGCAAATAGTCGTGGCACTGGAAGGATTCACAGACACGGGAGTGTCCTGGGATCGCTGGGGCTTGCTGGATCCCTCGGCAGCGTGCAGTGACCTTGCGCTGCACCGCTCCTGGCCGGTTCCTCCCTTTAAACCGTTAGAAACGGGCTCGTGCAGCTTTCTGAAACTCTCCGGCTGAAAGAACAACCAATATTCCTAATTTTGCCGGTTTTCTACGGCGCGTTCTCGCCGCGAGGCGGGGGAAGGATTTTCCCTCGTGCTGGCCTGGGGTTGATCCCGGTTTATCTGCACCGGTGCTCCCGGGCTGGGTTGCAAATGGCCGTTGAAGGATATCGGCGCGCAGAGCGAGACGCCGGCACCTGTTTATCCGACGGATCTTCATTTTAGGCTTTAAGGCGAGGTTTTATTCATCTGGAACAGCCGTAAACGACAGCCCCCTGGAGGGATTTGCCTCTCCGGCTGTGGGAGAGAAAGCCGACTGGTGTGGACCAGCCTGGAGATACTGGGGGAACGTCCCTGGGATGAGCTGAAGGTGCTGAGAAGGTGGTTGGGCTCCTCTGAGGGAGAAAATGGAATTGTGCTGGTGCTTTGGGGCTTGGGAGTCTTTTTCCGATGGATTTTCGAGGGTCTTGGCAGCGCAAGGAAAGATGCTTCCGTAAACGTGGACAGGCGTTTACGTGCTGGATTCCAAACCTTGGGGATAAAAAGGGGTGCTGAGGACTGGGGCGATGCTCGAAGGGCTCCTGCCCGGAGCTGCCTGCTCCTGCCCGGAGTTTTCACCCTTCACTCAAAGCCCCAAAATCCCTATTTTCAGGTGCAAAACTTCTCCGAAGCCGTCGATCCCTCCTTCTTACATCAACAGCGGCCGCGCGGCTTTGGCTGACCTCCCGGCGCTGTGGTTTTTACTCACTTTAGAGCTTTTAAATCTTTTCCTTCTTCGGCCGGGATGGCCTGAAGGTTGGGTTTTTCCTGGTTGTGGAAATAACGTTGAATTCCCATGTGCTCCTAGCTCGCTCGCCGCCTCCGTAAGGATGCACCCGCCCTGAAATTGCAACCGCATTCCTCGGATTTTTTTTTTTTTTTTTTTTTTACCCTCCTCCTCTTCCCCACCCTGTACCTTTTCCAAGAGGGGATTAAACCTCGCCGGCGTCGCCGCTCCGGCCGCCCGACAGCTGCTGCTGCTATTCCTGGCGTTCCCTGGCCGCGGGGCACCGCTCGTCCCGGCGAAACGCCGGCGGCGAACGGGAGATTTTATTTCCTCCGGAGCGTGTTCAACGCGCTTCCGAGCAGCATCTGCTCCCTTCTCCGTACCCTCAAAGCCCCCCCTGCCATGGCCGGGGAGGGGGGGGGCAGGAAGCGGGAATTGGGCTCTCCTGGGGCTCGCACGCCGGGATAACGATTTTGATGGAAAGGCACAGGAGGTGGGCGAAGCCGCTCTCGCCGTTTCCCTTTAAAGCACATTTTAAAACCTGTTTTTTGGTTGTTTTTGTTTTTTTTTTTTCCCCTTTGGAAAAGCCTTATCCCATGCTGCCGGAGAAGAGCATCCTGCGCAGGCTCCTCCGGATTTCCCAGCTCCTTTCGCCTCCCACCTTCACCCCATCCCAGACTGGTTTTCCTGTCTTCCCTGGCTTTTCCATCCCCACCTCTCCTTGCGTAAAGCAAGGGGGCTGATAAATGTAATCACCACCGTTTGTTGTTTTTTTTGGGGGGGGGGCACGGGGGGGACACTTTTCCTGCCTTAGAGTTTTCCTGGCGAGCGGCACGGTTTGGGATTACAGGAGCGCTTCGGAGGGGCTGCGCCATGATCCCGTCGAGGGAGACTAAAGCCCTTGGATAAGGAGGTTTTTATGCTAAAATAAAGATGAATTTTAGCGGGAGGGGAAATCAGCGCTTTTCCACAAGTAGCAGCTGGGAAATCTAGTTCCTGTGTCTCTTCCCAAATTTTTGGCACTGATTTTTTTCCCCCCATCCCGCGTCCTCCGGCCAAGGGGAGCAGGATTTCCCATCGGTGTAGGGACCTGGGCCGGCGTCGCCTCTCGGCTTTCCCACCCCTCGGACTTCTTCTCCCTCCGCCGCTCCCCAAAAAGTGCCGTTTTCCCCTTTTCCCCCCGACCCTGGCCTCTTCGCTACGTGGCCCCCGCGGTCGTGGTGGGCAGCGCCGGAGCTCGAAATCCCAGGAATATTTAATCCCAGAATTTTTATTTTCGTATTTACTTTCTCGACGCGTTTATTGACGCTCGTTTTTAGTTGGCGTTGGCCGTGCCGGCTCTTCCGAAAACCCATCCATCCGCCTCGAATTAAGCCAGCTAATTAGCGCTGATGGTTTATCACATCCTTGGAGGGCTGAATTAAAATCCCCTCGTTAACCGAACTGACCCGCCTTCAAAAATAACTCTTTCCTTGGCGCGCCGGTGCGGGGAATTCAAGAGAAATCGGGGACGTGCCGGCCAAACCGGGGCTCGGCGATGGAGAAGGGGCGGGCGATGGAGAAGGGTTTGGTGACGGGAGGTGACGGGAGGTGACAGGGTTTGAGGATCGCGCCGGGAGCCGTCCGGGAGCCGTCCGGGAGCCATCTGCTCCCCCATCCTCAACCCTTTTTGATGTCGGTACCCGAGCCGCCGGCAGGGAAGGGACGGCTTTGATGTGCGCTCGCTCGGGGACGGCCCTCGCTCGTAAAACGTCCCCGTCGAGGGTTGATTTAAACCCCACGTCATTTCGCATCCGGGAGCTTTGCGGCTCATTTCCAGGGATTTGGAAAAGATGGGATGGCTCCTGCTTTTTTCAGTGGGAAATACTTCTAAAAATTGCTTGGGTTTTGTTTTTTTTTTTTTTAATTAAAAGGAATATCGGGACACCTTCAAAGAGCAGGAGGAGAAGGCAAATCTCCCCCGCCTTTGGAAGCCTTTATCCAGCCCCTTTTGCTCGCTCTGTCTTGAAAATCCGAGTCGGGATAACCCACGGTTCCCAAATTTCTCCCCAAAACCAGCGCCGGAGGAGAGATGCTGGGGTGGGGGGCTGGCGGCGAAGGGATGCTCCTTGGGATGCAGTTCCTGCTCCGTTAACACGGGCGGCAAATGAAATCAGCCGGTGCTCTGGGATTAGTACTCGGAGAAATGGCCGGAAATTCCTATAAAATTCACTTTATTCTTCTGGGATGGGCTATAGCTAAAGATAATCGGAAATAAATAGGAGGGGGAAGCATTTCCCCCCCTCCAGATCGGCCCAACTCCCCCAGGACCAGATTGCACCCTTTTTCCAGCCTTTTTTTCCCCCAAGGAAAGAAGAACGAGGAGCGGTCCCCCCCGCATCTCCCCGGGATTTGTGCTCCCAGACCAGCAGCCTGGCTGGAGTGCACTGGGAAGCGTGCCGGGATTGAGAAGCGTGCTTGGGATCAGGCTGGGAAGCGCGCTGGAATTGGGCTGGGTGGGATCAGGCTGGGAAGTGTGCCGGCACTGGGCTGGGAAGCTCAGCAGGACCAGACTGGGAAGCATGCCTGGACTGGGCTGGGAAGCTCACTGGGACTGGGTTGGGAAGTGTGCTGGGAGTGGGCTGGGAAGCTCACTGGGAGTGGGCTGGGAAGCGTGCCTGGACTGGGGTGAGGAGCATGCCGGTATTGAGCTGGGAAGCGCACTGGCACTGGTCTGGGAAGCTCACCAGGACTGCTGGGATTGGACTGGGAAGATCACCAGGAGCAGGCTGGGAAGCATGGCTGGATTGGGGTGGGGAGCTCACTGGAACCAGGCTGGGAAGCGTGCCTGGATCAGGCTGGGAAGCACACTGGGACTGGGCTGGGAAGTGCACGGGGACCGGGCTGGAAAGGGTGTCAGGAATGGGTTGGGAAGTTCACCGGGACTGCCACGATTGGACTGGGGAGCACACTAGGACTGGACTTGGGAAGCTCACTGGGATGAAGCTGGGAAGTGTGGCTGGATTGGGATGGAGAGCACGCCGGCACTGGGCTGGGAAGCTCACCAGGAATGGGCTGGGAAGTTCACTGGCAGAAGACTGGGAGGTTCACTGGGAGCAGGCTGGGAAGCTCATTGGGAATGGGCTGGGAAGCGTGCCAGGACTGGGCTGGGAGGCTCACTGGGAGAAGACTGGGAGGCTCACTGGGAGCAGGCTGGGAAGCTCATTGGGAATGGGCTGGGAAGTGTGCCAGGACTGGCCTGGGAAGCTCACTGGGAGGAGGCTGGGAGGCTCACTGGGAGCGGGCTGGGAGGCTCACTGGGAGAAGGCTGGGAGGCTCACTGGGAGAAGGCTGGGAAGCTCACTGGGAATGGGCTGGGAATCTCACCAGGAGCAGGCTGGGAAGCTCACCAGGACTGGACTGGGAAGCTCACCGGGAATGGGCTGGGAAGCTCACTGGAAATGAACTGGGAAGTGTGCCGGGACTGGGCTGGGAAGCTCACCAGGAGCAAGCTGGGAAGCGCGCGCTTCCCGCCTGGCTGTGGGGCAGGGCTGGGTGGCCGGAACGCTGTCCCCAGGGTGGGGACAGGGACGGGCTGGGGACAGGCAGAGCCCTGCCCGCCCCGGTGACACGGTTGTCCCCTCTCCAGTCTTCCAAGAAGGCCAAGACGGCGGAAGCGGACACGTCCAGCGAGCTGGCCAAGAAGAGCAAAGAGGTGTTCAGGAAAGAAGTGAGTTTCCAGGGAATTTGTCACCGTCACACCCCGGTGACATGACCCAGGGGGGACGCTGGAGGGGGGTTCACCATCCCAGACGGGGGGATACGACGTCGGGGTGGGACACCCCACCGTGCGGGGACGTCAAGGGGTGTCCCCTGGGTTGGGTCCGGATCCCGCGGGGACGCGTGGGGATGGAGACACCGGTTGGGTGCGGAGGGCGGGGGGGGGGGGTCAGTGGGTCCCTTGGGGACGTGTCACCCCCGGGGGACGGGGCTGGATCCAAGTGTCCCTTCCCGCAGATGTCCCAGTTCATCGTGCAGTGCCTGAACCCCTACCGCAAACCCGACTGCAAGGTGGGACGCATCACCACCACCGAGGACTTCAAACACCTGGCGCGCAAGGTGACAGCCAAGATTTGGGAATAACGGGGAACACTGCGGGGATAATAGGCAGTATTGGGGGAATAACAGCCAATATTTTGGGAATCAGAGTAGGTATTGGGGGACTGTCGGCCGATATTTGGGAGTAATAGGGGATATTCGGGGAATAATAGGCAATATGGGGGGACTAGCCGCCAATCTTTGGGAGTAATAGGGAATATTCGGGGAATATTAGGCAATATTGATGGAATAACAGGCAATGTTTGGGGAATAATAGTAGATATTTGGGGAATATTAGCCAATATTTGGGAGTAATAGGGAATATTTGGGGAATAATAGGCAATATTGGGGGAATAATAGCCGATATCTGGGGGATATTACCCGATATTTGGGAGAAATAGGGAATAATAGGCAATATTGGGGGAATAATAGCCGATATTTGGGGAATAGTAGCAAATATTTGGGGAATAATAGGCATTATTGGGGGAATAATAGCAGATACTTGTGGAATATTAGCCAATACTTGGGAATAATAGGCAATGTTTGGGGACTATTAGCCAATATTTGGGAGTAATAGGGAATATTTGGGGAATAATAGGCATTATTGGGGGAATAATAGCCAATATTTTGGGAATATTAGCCAATATTTGGGAGTAATGGGGTATATTTGGGAATAGTAGAGAATATAGGGGGAATAATAGCAGATATTTGGGGGATATTAGCCAATACTTGGGAATAATAGGTAATATTTGGGTAATAATAGCCTATATTTGTGAGTAATAAGGAATATTTAGGGAATAATAGGCAGTATTTAGGAGTAATAGGGGATATTTGGGGGATAATAGGCAATATTGGGGGAATAATAGCCAATATTTTGGGAATAATAGCAAATATTTGGGGAATATTAGCCAGTATTTGGGAATAATAGGGAGTATTTGGGGAATAGTAGGCAATATCTGGGGGATAATACCCAATATTTTGGGAATAACAGTAGATATTTGGGGAATATTAGCCAATATTTGGGAATAATAGGGAATACAGGGGGAATAATAGCCAATGTTTTGGGAATATTAGCCAGTATTGGGGGAATAATAGCCAATATTTTGGGAATATTAGCCAATATTTGGGAGCTGCTTGGGGAATAATAGCAAATATTTTGGGACTATTTGGGGAACAATAGCCTATATTTGGGGAATAATAGAAAATATTTTGGGGACTATTTGGGGAGTAACAGCAACTATTTGGGGAATATTTGGGCAATAATACGAAAATAACTGAGGGAATAATAGCAAATATTTGGGGAATAATGGCAAGTATTAGGGGAATGTGTGGGGAATAATAGCGAATATTGGGGGAATATTGGGAATTGGGAGTAAATATTTGGGGAATATTGGGAATTAGAGTAAATATTTGGGGGAATAATAGCGAATATTTGGGAAATATTGGGAACTAGAGTAAATATTTGGGGAATATTGGGAATTGAGAGTAAATACTTGGGGATTAATAGCAAAATATCCTGGGGAATCCCCAAGACTGGGATGACTGGGAATAACGGTGGGTATCTCCGGCCCCTCCTCTCCCCCCCAGCTGACTCACGGCGTCATGAACAAGGAGCTGAAATACTGCAAGAACCCGGAGGACCTGGAGTGCAACGAGAACGTGAAACACAAGACGAAGGAATACATCAAGAAATACATGCAGAAATTCGGGGCCATCTACAAACCCAAAGAAGACACGGAGCTGGAGTAACCGCCACCACCATCCCCACCATGGCCACCACCATCCCCACCACGGCCATCGCCATCTCCACTGCGGCCACCGCCATCTCCACCATGTCCTCCACCACGGCCACCGCCATCTCCACCATCTCCTCCACCATGTCCACCACTGTCTCCACCACGTCCACCAGTCTCCACCATCTTCACCACCATCTCTACCATCTCCACCATCTCCGTCACCTCCAGCGCCATCTCCACCATCTCCTCTACTACCATGTCCTCCACCGTGTCCGCCATCTCCTCCACCGTCTCTACCACACCTTCCACCATCTCCACCACCGTCTCCGCCATCTCCACCGTGTCTACCGCCATCTCCACCGCCGTCTCCACCGCCTCCTCCACCCTCCCAGCGACACCGGCCGCAGCCCAACCTCGGAAGAAACCCCCGATTCTGCCCGGATTTGCCCTTTTAAACCACCAACCTGTGAATTTATTATTATTTTTTTTAAAAAAAAAACAAAACAAAACCCAACAGCTAAGAAACTTCATCCCCTACGGCGGGAGGCGCCTGGAGCTGCCGGGGCCGCGCGGAGGCAGCCGAAACCCGGCGGCGCTGCCGGACGCGCCCCGCGCGTCACCACCCTCTGTATTATATTTTAACCTATATGTGAATATATTGATAATTTTCCTTTTCTTTTTTTTTTTTTTGTTGCTTTTAGCCCAAGACGTGCCGATACCACGGGAACACTTTGTAAGGATAGTTTCGGGGTTATTATTAATTAATTTTTTTTTTTTTTTTTGGTCGTTTCCTTGGTTTTAATTTTTTTTTTTTTATTCCCCCCCCCCACCCCCCCCAGGTTCCGCCAGGTTTAATCTGTTTCCCTGTAAATATTGCGGAGCGGGGCCGCCCCCCCGGATTTCTGGCAGGGCCTCGTGCGATGTTGATAAGATTGATTTTACTGCTTAAATCATTTTACTTTATCCAATTTTTACGGAACTTTTTATGTAAAAAAAAAAAAAAAAAAAAAAAAATTTCCCAACAAAAAAAAAAGAATAAAAGAAAAGAAAAAATGACCAAAAAATCCACACCGGATCCGGCCCCCAGAGAGGTTTGGCACGGCCTGGGGGGGGGGACACACACGATGGTGGCAGCGGTGGGGACATGATGGCCTGGCTTGGGGATCTGTCCCCTCTCGCTCCCGGGGGTGGGACGGGGTTTTGGGATGGCCCAGCTCGGGATGGGGGTGTCTGGGCACATTTTGGGGTTAAAACGGCTGTTTTCTGTCATTACCATCCCCCAGTGACACCTGCCTTGGGGACTTTGGGGGTGTCCCCTCCTCCTCCCCCCCCCCACTGTCCTTATGGGGACACGTACTTGGGGACACGCATCCTGGTGACACACGCTTGGGGACACACGGACACCTGGGGGGACAGCCCAGGGACACATGGACACCCGAGGGGGCACATCCTGGTGCCACACGCTTGGGGGGGGGACACAGGGATGCCTGAGGACACACGTCCTGGGGGGACACGGACACTTGAAGACACACGTCCCGGTGACATGCGCTTGGGGCCACACATGGACACCCGAGGACACGCATCCTGGGGACACATGGGTGCCTGAAGACACACGTCCTGGGGACACACACTTGGGGACGCACATGGACACACCCTGGTGACATGAGCTTGGAGGGACACATGGACACTGAGGGGACACATCTTGGGGACACACGGCCACTGAAGGATACACATCCCGGTGACATGCGCTTGATGGGACACACGGACACCTGAGGACACGCATCCTGGGGACACACAGACACTGAAGGACACACACCCTGGGGACACACGGCTGTCTGAAGACACACATCCTGGGAACGCGCACTCGGGGACACACAGGGACACCTGAGGGGACATATCCTGGTGACACAAGCTTGGAGGGACATGGGGACACCAGAGGGGACACATCCTGGGGACACACAGACACTGAAGGACACACATCCCGGTGACACACGCTTGTGGGGACACATGTCCTGGTGACACAAGCTTGGAGGGACACGGGGACACCAGAGGGGACACATCCTGGGGACACACAGACACTGAAGGACACACATCCCGGTGACACATGCTTGTGGGGACACACGTCCTGGTGACATGCGCTTGGTGGGACACACAGACACCCGAGGGGACACATCTTGGGGACACACGGCCACTGAAGGACGCACATCCTGGTGACATGCATTTGTGGGGACGCATATCCCAGTGACATGTGCTTGGGGACACATCCTGGTGCCGTGAGCTTGGGGGGGGGGGACATACACGGACACCTGAGGGGACACATCCCGGTGACACGCGCTTGTGGGGACACTTATCCCGGTGACACGCACTTGAGGGACACACATGGACGCCTGAAGACACAACTCCTGGTGACACAAGTGACATGTTTAATGCGCCCACCAGGGACCAGCCACGGCCCCCGCCCTCTGTCACCATCCCCCCCCGAAGCCACCACATCCCCCCCCCCCGCCCGGCCCCCTCTAAAAAAAGTACAAAACCCACTTAAAAAACCCCACACGGGCCCGAGCGGGCCAGGGTGTGTGCGTCCCCCCGCCTTGGGGACAGTCACACGGCGGAGGTGGCGTCCCCCGCTGCCGCCAAGCACCGGGCGACGTCATGGCGGCCGATGGCGGCCAGGGCCTGGCAGAGGGCGTCCAGCGTGGCCCCCTCGGTGCTGGCCCAGGCGCTGAGCATGGCGCGGGCGGGCGCCCGGCCCCGGCCGAAGGTGACGATGGCGTCGGGGCCGAAGCCCAGGCGGGTGGCCAGGCCGCGCCAGTCCCCCCCCGGCCCCCCGCTCTCCAGCAGCCGCTCCAGCTCCTCCTGACGCTGAGGGGACACCGAGCTCAAGGGGTGGCCATCAGGGTGGCCCTCGGGGTGGCGGGCTGCGGGGAGGGGTGGGGGGAGTCGGTGTCAGCACCCGAAGTCACCACCCGGCGCCATGGCTGTGCTGGGGGGGTGTCACCGGGTCCTGGGAGAGAGAGACACTGACCAGGGCATGGGTGCTCCCCGACCCCGCTTTGGGTGGTCCCCAACCCCCTTTGGGTGGTCCCCAACCCCATTTGGGTGCTCCCTGAACCCCATTTGGGTGCTCCCCGAACCCCATTTGGGTGCTCCCCAGGGCATGGGTGCTCCCCAACCCCATTTGGGGGCTCCCTTACCCCCATTTGGGTGCTTCCTGGGGTATGGGTGGTCCCTGACCCTCATTTGGGTGGTCTCCAGGGCATGGGTGCTCCTCAACCCCCCCTTCGGGTGGTCCCCAACCCCATTTGGGTGCTCCCTGAACCCCATTTGGGTGCTTCCTGGGGTATGGGTGGTCCCTGACCTCCATTTGGGTGGTCTCCAGGGCATGGGTGCTCCCCAAACCTCCTTCGGGTGGTCCCCAACCCCATTTGGGTGCTCCCTGAACCCCATTTGGGTGCTTCCTGGGGTATGGGTGGTCCCTGACCTCCATTTGGGTGGTCTCCAGGGCATGGGTGCTCCCCAAACCTCCTTCGGGTGGTCCCCAACCCCATTTGGGTGCTCTCTGACCCCTGTTTGGGTGCTTCCTGACCGCCATTTGGGTGCCACCAACCCCATCCAGGTGCTCCACAACTCCATTTGAGTGCTCCCTGACCCTCATCTGGGTGCCAACCAACCCCATCCAGGTGCTACCTGAGGTATGGGTGCTCCTCAACCCCCTTTGGGTGCTCCCTGACCCCCGTTTGGGTGCCACCCAACCCCAGACAAGGTGCTATCTTGGGTATACTTCTCCCCAGTCCCACCCAGGTGCTCCCCAACCCCATTCAAGCGCTCCATGATCCCCATTTGGGTGCTCCCTGGGGCATGGGTGCTTCCTAACCACCATTTGGGTGCTCCCAAGGGTATGGGTACTCCCTGACCACATCTGGGTGCTCCCCAATCCCATTTGGTTGCTCCCTGACCCCCATTTCCGCATGCTCCCTGGGGCATGGGTGCTCCCAACCCCACATGGATGAACCCCAAGGATCCTCAATGCTCCCCAACCCATCGGGATGCTCCCTGGGGGGCATAGGTGCACCCCAAACCCATATGGGTGCTCCCTGGGCCATGGTGGCACCCCAAATCCATGTGGGAGCTCTCTGGGGTGTAGATGCACCCTAAAACCCATGTGGGTCCTCCATGGGCCATGGTGGCACCCCAAATCCATGTGGGAGCTCTCTGGGGTGTAGATGCACCCTAAAACCCATGTGGGTCCTCCATGGGCCATGGTGGCACCCCAAATCCATGTGGGAGCTCTCTGGGGTGTAGATGCACCCTAAAACCCATGTGGGTCCTCCATGGGCCATGGTGGCACCCCAAATCCATGTGCGAGCTCTCTGGGGTGTAGATGCACCCTAAAACCCATGTGGGTCCTCCACGGACCATGGTGGCACCCCAAGCCCATCCCTAGAGCACCCCAACCCCACCCAGATGCTCCCCAAGTGGACAGATCCACCCAGGAAACACCCACCCACAAACACGGGTGCTCCCCAACCCCATCCCGATGATGTCGGGGGACAAAACCCTCCCTGGACCCCACCCCACCATGGGTACCCTCCCCCTCCCCGAAACCCATCGCTGGGTGGTGGGTGCTCACCCTTGCCGGGCTGGTGGGGCTCCTGCAGGCTGTGGGTGTCGAGGAAGACCCCGCTGTCACTGTGCAGCTTCTCCCCCTCCGGTGACGTCCCCAAGTCCCCTGCCCGCGCCTTGGCCAGCTGCTTCTTCTGCCTGCACGTGTGCCAGCTGCCCACGGGGCGGGGGGGAGATTGTCACCCAGGGACCCCATAACTGTGGCCTCCCCCACCTTGACCACCCAGACCCCTCCCACAACCTACCACTTGAAGGCCACGTAGGCGAGGAGTCCCACCACCACGGCGGCCAGGAGGGAGCAGTAGACGGGGATGATGTCCTTGCTGGTGGCCTCGGGTGGCACGAACTCGGGGGTGGCGACAGGCGAGGGGACCCCCGTCACCGCCTCCCCCGGAGGGGCCCCCTCCGTGCGCTCCAGCTCCTCGTCTATGGGGATGGAGGTGGGGGGGGGGGGAACCCCCCCTTCCTGCCTCAGTTTCCCCTTTTGGGGAAGCGGCACCCATGGGTGGGGGGTTGTGGGGGGGGTACTCACTGTGCGGGCAGGGCTGGCAGTGGGTGTCGGGGTGGCCACAGGGTTCGGTGACACCGAAGGCGGGGGGGCAGGGGGGGCAGCACCCCCCTGCCACCGTCGTCCTCCCGCTCCCGCACCCCCCCGGCACCTGCGGGTACAGGATAGGGCGGGGGGGGGGGGGCTGCCTCAGTTTCCCCCTGAAGCTGTGCCCCGGGGGGGGGACACTAGGACACCCAGCTGTCCCCCCCACCCCAAATCCCTGCTGTGCCCCCCCCACACCCTCATGGTGGGGGCTGGTTTGGGGTCCTGGAGCAGCCCCAGGGACCTGCTCCTTGGGGGGGGGGGAAACATGGAGGGGGGATATGGGGGGGGACATGGAGGGGGAACATGGGGAGGGGACTTAAGGGGTGACATGGAGGGGACATGGTGGGGGGGTCATAGGAAGGGGACATGGGGAGGGGACATGGAGGGGACATCGGGGGGGGGCATGGCGGGATACGTGGGGGGACATGGAGGGGGGACATGGGGAGGGGACACAGGAAGGGGACATGACGGGGGGGGACATGGGGAGTGGGATATGGGGGGGGACATGGAGGGGGGTCATAGGACGTGGACGTGGGGGGGGACATGGAGGTGGGACATGGGGGGACACGGTGGGGCGGGGGGGGGGGGGGGCACATGGGGTGCTCGGCCCCGGTTAAATGGGTGGTGTCGGGGCAGCCCGCAGGGGGGGAGGGGGGGGGGGGATAGAATAGAATAGAGTGGGGTGAGGGAATAAGGAATTAAAAAAAAAATAATAAGAAGAAGAAGAAATAATAAAGGAAAATAAATAAAATTGAAAACAAAACGATGAAAGAAAATAATTAAATGGAAAATAAGAACGAGCAGGAGATAAAAGGCACCGAGACGAAATAAAAAGGAAAAGCAACGGAACGGAGTGAAGTGAAATAAATAAAGTGAAATAAAGCGAGATAAAAAGTGGAAAAAAGGGGAAAAAAATTGAAATAAAGTGAAATAAAGTGATATAAAAAAGCAAAAAAAAAAAAGAAAAAAGTAAAAAACGTGAAAGGAAGTGAAATAAAATTGAATTAAAGTGAAATAAAAAGTGAGATAAAAAAGAAAAAAAAATGAAAAAAGTGAAAAACGCGAAATAAAGTGAAATAAAAAGTGAAATAAAATTGAAATAAAGGGAGATAAAGGGAGATAAAAAGTGGGGAAAAAAAAGTGAAAAGTGAAATAAAGTGGAAAAAAGTGAAATAAAAAGCAAAGTGAAAAATACACAATGAAGCGAAAATGAAATATAAATAGAATGAAATAAAGTAAAATAAAGTAAAATGAAATGAAATGAAGTGAAATGAAATGAAACAAAATGAAATAAAATAACAAAAAAAAAAAACAAACCCGAAAAAAAAGGAAAAAAAAGGAAAAAAAAAAGGAAATAAAAAAATAAAATAAAATAAAATAAAATAAAATAAAATAAAATAAAATAAAATAAATAAAATGAAATAATAAAACAAAACAAGATGAGCCAGACAGACCCTCCCCCAGCGGACACTCGGTGAAGTCACTCTGAGCCCCCGGGGGGAGCGGGCGGCCCGGCGGGTCCCGACCCCCTCCCGGTCCCGGTGCCGGTCCCGGTGCCGGTCCCGGTGCCACCCCTGTCCCCGTCCCGTCCGGTCCCCGGTGCCCATCCCCAGTCCCGGTCCCCGGTGCCGCCCCCGTCCTGTCCCGCACCGGGCAGAGCAGCGGCAGCAGCAGCACCGGCAGCACCGCGCGGTCCCGCCGCATCGCCGAGACGGGACCGGCCCCGGGACCAGCCCGAACCGACCCGAACCGAACCGAAGCTCTCCGGCCCCGCCCGGTCCGGTCCGGTCCCGTCCCGCTCGGTCCGGTTCGGCTCCGCTCGGTCCGGTTCGGTTCCTCTCGGCCCCGCTCGGTCCGGTTCGGCTCCGCTCGGTCGGGTTCGGCCCCGCTCGGTCCGGTTCGGCTCCGCTCGGCTCCGCTCGGCTCCGCTCGGTCCGGTTCAGCCCCGTTCGGCTCCTTTCGGCCCCGCTCGGTTCCTCTCGGGTGGGCGGGGCCGGGCGCGGCTCGCGGCGGGCCGGGCAGGGCGGGGCGCTCCGCTATTGGCTGCGAGCGGCGAGACCCCGCCCCTCCCTCCTCGGCTGGGCTCGGGCCCGCTTCGGGCCGGGCTCGGCTCCGGGGGCCGCCGGTTCGCGTCCCGCTGCGGGCAGGGCCGGGCGGGGCCGGACTGGTCCAAACGGGGACAGGGGGGAAGGTGTCCCCTCACCTCCACCGCCTCCCCACGGCCTGTCCCCTCCATGCCCCGGGGGGAAAAGTTTCTAGGAATGGGAAAAGCAGCTTTATTGAGCCCGGTGTGGGGGTGGGTGCAGGGTCTCAGCGCGGGTGCAGGACCCTGGCGTGGGTGCATGGCCCTGGGGGGGATGCAGGACCCTGGCGTGGGTGGGGGATCCCAGCATGGGTGCAGTGTTGGTGTGGGTGCAGGGTCTCCAAGTGGGTTCAGGACCCCGGTGTTTGTGCAGGACCTCGGTTTGCGTGCGGGACCTTGGCATGGGTGCAAGGTCTCAGCGTGGGTGCAGCACCCCAACATGGATACAGGACCTTGGTGGGGGTCCAGGGGCTCTTCATGGGTGCGGGACCCCAGCATGGGTGCAGAGTCTTGGTGTGGGTGCAGCAGGACCCTGGTTTGGGTGCTTGGCCCTGGCGTGGGTGCAGGATGCTGGCATGGGTGTGGGACCCCCAGGATGGGTGCAGGGTCTTGGCATGGGTGCAGGACCTCGGTGCAAGCACAGGATCCCGGCGTGGGTGCATGGCCTCAATATATGGATGCGGGACCACAGCACAGGTGCAGTGTTGGTGTGGGTGCGGAGTCTCCAAGTGGAAGCAGCACCCCAGCATGGGTGAAGCAGCAGCACTCTGGCATGGGTGCAGGGTCTTGGCGTGGGTGCAGGACCTCAGCGTGGGTGCAGGAGGACCCTGGTTTGGTTGCCTGGTCTCTGTGTGGGTGCAGGATGCTGGCATGGGTGTGGGACTCCAGGATGGTTTTGGGACCCCAGGATGGGTGCAGGGTCTTGGCGTGGGTGCAGGACCTCGGTGCGGGCGCGGGGTGTCGGCGTGGGCGCAACACCCTGGTGTGGGTGCAGGACCCTGGCAGCAGCTCCCTGTTCTCCTCCCTACCAGCCGCGGACGGGGTGCCAGAGCTCCACCACCTTCCCCTCGGCGTGGACGTAGTAGACAGGGTGCATGGCAGCAGTGGCGCAGGCCTGCGGTGGGGAGGGATGCTGAGCTGGCATGACGCGGGGTCATGGGACATGACGGGGGGTCATGGGGCTGGTACTCACATGGAAGGGGATGAGAGCCAGGATGCTGCCCAATGGGAAGCGCTCAAAGTCCAACCGGCCGTCGATGGCTTCCACTTGCCCGTGCTCCTGCGTCAGCCCCACCAGCCTGGGGGGACACGCCGTCACGTCCCCACCCGTGCGTCCCCTCCCACCACCCATGTCCGCCCCGCACGGTGCTCACCTGAGCTGGGGGTGCCCCTCGATGGTGGCACAGCCCGTGGGCGCTTGGTCACGGCCGTGGAGGCTGAGGGCAGCCCACCCGCAGTCCACCAGCAGCTGGTTGCGGTGGGGGTAGTGACCGATGACCCTGGTGAGGACACGGATGGCCACCTCCTCCGGCTTACAGGAACCCAGCAGGGTCTGCTGAAGGTCTGGGAGAAGAAGGTGCCCAGCCCAGGTTGGGATGCGTCCCCGCCCTGGCTGGGGGGCGGGGGGGAGGTTGTCACACCAGGGTGGTGGTGATGGTGGTTCCAACCAGCTCACCGTAGAAGAGGTAGTTGCCCGGGTGGAGCTCGGTGAGCTGGGCCATCTCTGGCACTGGGTGGCTGCAGGATGGCGTGGAGCCGATGCTGGCCTGGGGACATGGCACGCCCGCCTGCCGCAGCCTGCTGGCACATGGGACCCTCTGAGTGGCCGGGGAATGGCCAGGGTGGGGGGCATCACCCCCAGGCACCGTGGGGAGTGGGACCAGAGGTGGGTCCGTCGCCCTTGGGTGCCATAGGAGCAGGACAGGAGATGAGTCCGTTATCGCCAAGTGCCATGGGAGTGGGACCAGAGGTGGGTCCATCACCTTGGTGCCATAAGAGCAAGACCAGAGGTGGGTCCATCACTGCTGGATGCCACAGGAGCAGGACCAGGGGTGAGTCCATCACCCCCAGGCGCCACAGGGAGTGGGACCAGAGGTGGGTCCACCACCCCAGGGTGCCACAGTAGCAGGACTGGAAATAGATCCATCACCAGTGGGTGCCACAGGAGCAGGACGGGAGATGAATCCATCACCCCTGGGTGCCACAGGAGAGGGAATGGAGGTGGAGATGCCTCAGGGAGCACCAGATGTGCCAGAGAGCCCCCAGATGCAATAGAGAACCCCCAAATGCTCAAGGCAGGGTGCTCCCCCCCCCCCGCAGATATGCCAGAGCACATCTCCTGATGGACCTAGGACAGCATCCAGATGTTCCTAGTCATCCCCAGATGTGCCCAGGAGCCCCCAGATGTGCCAGAGACCCACCCAGAAGAGCTGGAGATCCCCCAGATGTGTTTGACTCACTCCCAGATGTGCCCGGAAGATCCCAGATGTGCCACAACACCCCTAGATGTGCTGGAGCTCCCCCCCCAAGATGTGCCAGGGCAACCCCAGATGTTTCTGGGAGCTCTCAGATGTACTGGAGACTCCCCAGCTGTGCTGGGGACCTCCCAAGATGTGTCGGGGTACCCCAGATGTGCCTGGGAAATGCCAGATGTGCCAGTGACACCCTCAGATGTTTCTGGGAGCCTCCAGATGTGTCAGACTCACTCCAGATGTGCTGGAGCCCCACCCCCCTGCCCCGATATGCTGGAGACTCCCCAAGATGTGTGAAAACACCCCCAGATGTTCCTGGGGACCCCCACCCCCCGGATACACTCCCCCCTGCTGTGTCAGAGCACCCCCAGATGTGCCCCGGAGCTCCCAGATGTGACAGAGCACCCCCAGATGTACCTGGGAGCACCCCCAGATGTGCCAGAAACCCCCCAGATGTGCCAGGGACCCGGCCCAGATGTGCCAGAGGCCCCCCCAGATGTGCCAGAGACCCCCACAGCTGTTGCAGAGACCCCCTGAGATGTGTCAGGGACCCGAGACTCCCCAGATGTGTCAGGGACCCCCCCCCCCATGTGCCAGGGACCCCCCAGGTGTTGCAGAGACCCCCTGAGATGCATCAGGGACCCCCCAGATGTGTCAGGGACCCCCCCCAGATGTGCCAGGGACCCCCCAGGTGTTGCAGGGACCCCCCAGGTGTTGCAGAGACCCCCTGAGATGCGTCAGGGACCCCCCAGATGTGTCAGGGACACCCCACAGGTGTGCCACGGACCCACTGACATGTTGCAGAGACCCCCCCGAGACGTGCCAGAGACCCCCCTTCCCCCTCGATGTGCCTGAGCACCCCAGATGTGTCACAGCACGTCCCCATGCACGGGGAGGGGGGGGGATGGAGGTCCCAGGGGACTCCCCCCCCACACACACAAGTAAGAACCATCCGGCAGCAATTCCCTCCAGGATGCAAAACCCCCCTGGGACAAAAGGGGTGGCAAGGGCGGGGGGGGGACACACACAACAATGACACAGGTCACAACCCGCCACCAAAGCCACATCAAAGGTGACCGGAGATGCCAACATCCCCCTCCGGCTCCCCGGGGGGGCTTTGTAAGGCCCCCTTTTATGGGGGTGATTTGCATTTACAACCAGCCGCCGGGGTGGGGGGGGGGTGGGGGTTTATGAGGTGGGGAAGAGGTGGGGCAGGGAGGGGACACACACACACCCCACCCCACCCCCCATGGTGGCCAACGTGACACCCTCCCTCCCCCAAAACGACCCCCTTAACCCTGCCCATGCCGGCTTTGGGCCACTCACGCGGTGACGAAGTCCAGCACGGCGGCGGTGGTGGCCCGGGCGATGGCTTGGATGGCGGGGACATCGCGGCAGCCGTAGGTGTCCCCGCAGTGAGCGTAGACCCCCACCAATGTCACCTCCTCCGGTGCCTCCTCGGCGATGGCCCGGGCCAGGGACAAGGCACTGGGGTCCGTGGGCCGCACGCCGGCTGCCGGTGGAGAGGAGGGTCCAGACATCATGGGTGGGGGGTGTGTGGGTGTTGGGTGGGGGCGTTTGGTGCCCCAAGTTGGGCGAGATGGTGGGGATAGGGGACTGGGGGGACACGGGGCACCACCCCCCCAGTGGAGCAGCCCTGTAGTGGGTGAAAATGGGGTCGGGGGGGGCTTAAATGTCCCATCCTGGGGGCTTTGGGCCATCTCTGCCCCATGGCACAGACTTCAAGAATGACTTTTTTTGGGAGGGGTCTTAAATGTCCCATCCTGGTTGAGCTGGTGGGTCTGGGGGCACATGGGGCATCCCTCCCCATGGAGCATCCCTGTGATGGGTGGGTGAAGATGGGAGTTGAGGGGACTTAAATGGCCCATCCTTGTTGAGACGGTGGTTCTGGGGGCTTGAGGTTGATGGAGCATGGAGCATCCATCCCCAGTGGAGCATCCTTGGATAATGACTTTGGGAGGGGTCTTAAATGGCCCATCCTTGTTGGAGATGGTGGGTCTGGAGGCTTGGGGAGGACATCCCTTCCCATGGAGCATCCCTTCCCATGGAGCATCCTTGAAGAATGACCTTTGAAGAGACATCTTGAATGCCCCATCCTGGCTGAGATGGTGGGCCTGGGGGCTTGAGGGTGATGGGGCATGGAGCAACCATCCCCAAGGGAGCATCCTTGGATAATGACTTTGGGAGGGGTCTTAAATGCCTCAACCTTGTTGGAGATGGTGGGGCTGGGGGAGGACATGGAACATCCCTTCCCATGGAGCATCCTTGAAGAATGACTTTGAGGGGGGGCGGAAATGCCTCGTCCTGGTTGAGATGGTGGTTCTGGGGGCTTGAGGTTGATGAGGCATGGAGCATCCATCCCTAAAGGAGCATCCTTGAATAATGACTTTTGGGAGGTGGGGGTTAAGTGCCCCAACCTGGTTGGAGATGGTGGTTCTGGGGGCCTGAGGTTGGTGGGGCATGGAGCATCCATCCCCAAAGGAGCATCCGTAATATTGACTTTTGGAGGGGGCTTAAACGTCCCATCCTGGTTGGAGCTGATGGGTCTGGGGGCTTGGGGAGGACATGGAACATCCCTTCCCATGGAGCACCCTTGAAGAATGACTTTTGAGGGGGAGGGGTCTTGAATGCCCCATCCTGGTTGAGATGGTGGTTCTGGGGGCTTGAGGTTGATGGGACATGGAGCATCCATCCCTAGTGGCGCATCCTTGAATAACGACTTTTGGGGGGGGGGTCTAAAATGCCCCATCCTGGTTGGAGATGGTGGAGCTGGGGGTTTCGGGGGGACGTCTCTCCCCATGGAGGAGGGAGACAGTATTCTGGTTGGAGATAGCAGGTCTAGGGCACTGGGGAGGACATGGAACATCCCTTCCCACGGAGCATCCTTGAAGAATGACTTTGGGGGGAGGAGGAGGGGGGGCGCTGAAATGCCCCATCCTGGCTGAGATGGTGGGGCTGGGGGGAACACGGAGCATCCCACCCCCCTGAGCATCCTAAGGATGGATGAAAACACCCTTGGGGAAGACACCACCTCTGCATTCCAACCCCCCCCCCCAACTCTGCAGCACGCCAGGCACTGGTGGGATTTGGGGGGCTATTTTTTTGGGGGGAGGATGTGTGAGGGGGAGTCACCTACCCCTGCCGTTGCCGCAGTCGAGCTTGAGCCAGACGAGCCAGCGCTTGCCGGGGGGCAGCGGGCGCCGGCGCAGGAGGGCCAAGGCCTGGGGGCTGTCGAGGAGGAGCTGGAAGGCTTGAAGGCGTTGGGCCAGGGCGGCGCATTCCTCCAGCCGCCCCCCCGGCAGCGGGTAAGCGTAGAGGATGTCATCGAACCCCCCCGCCGCGAAAAAACGAGCTTCGGCCAAGGTGGAGACCACGATGCCCCGGCGGGTGCCACCCGTTGCCAGCTCGGCACCTTCTCTGGGAGGGGGGGGGCGGGTGTGGGGTGTGAGGGGGCGATGGCGGGGGTGCTGGGAGGGGAAGGTGAGGGGGTGCTGGGGGGAGGATGGGGAGTGCTGGGGAGGATGCTGGGGGGATGCTGGAGGGATACTGGGGATGCTGGTGTAGAAGATGGGGGGATTCTGGGGGGATGCTGGAGGGATACTGGGGATGCTGGTGTAGAAAGTGGGGGGATTCTGGGGGGGGGAAGGTGAGGAGATGCTGGGAAGGATGGGGGGGCGATGCTGGGGGGACGCTGGGGAGTGCTGGGGAGGAAGGTGGGGGGATACTGGAGGGATACTGGGGATGCTGGTGTAGAAGATGGGGGGATTCTGGGGGGATGCTGGAGGGATACTGGGGATGCTGGTGTAGAAAGTGGGGGGATTCTGGGGGGGGGAAGGTGAGGAGATGCTGGGAAGGATGGGGGGGCGATGCTGGGGGGACGCTGGGGAGTGCTGGGGAGGAAGGTGGGGGGATACTGGAGGGATGCTGGGGGTGCTGGTGTAGAAGGTGGGGGGATGCTGGGGAGGATGCTGGAGGGATACTGGGGATGCTGGTGTAGAAAGTGGGGGGATTCTGGGGGGATACTGGAGGGGTACTGGGGATGCTGGTGTAGAAAGTGGGGGGATTCTGGGGGGGGAAGGTGAGGAGATGCTGGGAAGGATGGGGGGGGCGATGCTGGGGGGACGCTGGGGAGTGCTGGGGAGGAAGGTGGGGAGATACTGGAGGGATGGTGGGGATGCTGGTGTAGAAGGTGGGAGGACGCTGAGGAGGGAGGTGAGGGGATGCTGGGGGGATACTGGGGGGGGATGTTGGGGAAGACGTGGGGGGGGTTCTGGGGAGGGAGGTGGGGGGATACTGGAGGGATGCTGGGGATGCTGGTGTAGAAGGTGAGGAGGATGCTGGGGAGGAAGGTGGGGGGATACTGGGGGAGATGTCGGGGATGCTGGTGTAGAAAGTGGGAGGATGTTGGGGAGGAAGGTGGGGGGATACTGGAGGGATGCTGGGGGGGCATGCTGGGGGGGGATGCTGGGGGGTTTCTGGGGAGGAAGTTGGGGGGATACTGGAGGGATGCTGGGGATGCTGGTGTAGAAGGTGAGGAGGATGCTGGGGAGGATGCTGGAGGGATACTGGGGATGCTGGTGTAGAAGGTGGGGGGATGCCGAGGAGGAAAGCGAGGGGATACTGGGGGGGATACTGGGAGGGGGATGTTGGGGAAGACGCCGGGGGGGGTTTCTGGGGAGGAAGGTGGGGGGATACTGGGGGGATGCTGGGCACACAGGTATAGAAGGTAGGAGGATGCTGGGGGGAAGGTGAGGTGATGCTGGGCGGGAAGGTGGAGGGGATACTGGGAGCGATACTGGGGGTGATACTGGGGGGGATGCTGGGGGGAAGGAAGGTGAGGGGAGCTGAGGGCGGGGCGCGGGGGGGTGCTGGAAGGATGCTGGAGCGATGATGGGGGGGATGCTGGTGTGGAAGGTGAAGGGATACTGGGTGGATGCTGGGCAGGAAGGTGGAGGGACGCTGGGAGGGATACCGGGAGGATGCTGGAGGGATGATGGGGGGGGAATGTTGGTGTAGAAGGTGGGGGGATGCTGGAGGGGGGGGAAGTGAGGGGATGCCGGAGGGATGCTGGGGGGAAGGCAGAGGGATGCTGGGAGGGCTACTGGGGGGGACGCTGGGGGCAATATGGGGGGGGATGCTCAGGGGGAGAATGGGGGGATGGTGGAAGGGATACTGGGAAGTTGCTGGAGGGATGCTGGGGGAGATGCTGGGATTCTGGGGGGGGGGGGGAGATGGGGGGGTGCCCAGGGGGAGGGTGTGTGTGGGGGATGCTG
This sequence comes from Larus michahellis, assembly GCF_964199755.1. Lineage (NCBI taxonomy): Eukaryota > Metazoa > Chordata > Aves > Charadriiformes > Laridae > Larus > Larus michahellis. The sequence goes on from NC_133897.1 coordinate 1,869,230, forward strand.
GAGGGGAAGATGGGGGATGCTGAGGGGATGCCAGGGGGGTTACTGGGATGTTGCTGGAGGGATGCTGGGGGAGATGCTGGGATTCTGGGGGTGGGGGGAGACGGGGGATGCTGGGGGAGGGCGTGATGGGAGATTCTGGTGCGGGTGGTGGTGGTGGTCGGGGGGGACACTCACAGTGTCTTGTGGGTTTTGACGTGGGGGCGCAGGCGGAGGCCCAGGGCCTGGCAGCGCTCCCGCATGTGCTCGGCGTTGCGCCGCACAGTCGCCTGGTCCAGGGTCAGCGCCGGGGTGGGCAACTGCTCCAGGGGGGCTCCTAGCCACCTGCTGGTGCTGCGGAGGGGGGGGCACAGGGAGCAGGAAGGGGGGGAGCCTGCCCTGCACCCTCTCCCCCTCCCCCAAAAAAACCCCTGCACCCATCCTGCACCCACACCTGTAGGCACGGAGGTGGCTGCTGGGGGTCCCTGTGCCCTGGGGGGGGGGGGGGGGCTGTGTGTGGGGGGGTGATGGGCTGGGCCCCCCCCACCGTGGGACCCAGCAGCGAGGGGTGGTTTGGGTGGGGGCGGTGCTGGGCAGCCCGGGGGGAGGTATGTGTGTGTGCCCCCCCCACTCGGCAAAAATCTGGGGGTTCCCTCGGTCTCGGCAGGACACTGGGACATCTGGGACTAGGACACGTGGGAGTGGGACATCTGGGTCACTTGGGACAGGGACACCAGGACTGGGACAATTGGGACTGGGAAACCGGGGACTGGGACACATGAGACTGGGACATCTGGGACTGGGACGTGTAGGATTGGGACATCTGGGGCACCTGGGACAGGGATATCTGGGACTGGGAAACCTGGGACCGGAACACATGGGACTGGGACATCTGGGTCACATGGGACTGGGACACCTGGGACTGGGACACATGGGACTGGGACACCAGGATCACCTGGGACAGGGACACTGGGAACAGAGAGACCTGGGACTGGGAAACCTGGGACAGGGACACCTGGGACTGGGAAACCTAGGACTAGGACACCTGGAACAGGGACACCTGGATTTGGGACGTATGGGTCTGGGAAACCTGTGACTGGATCACCTGGGAGAGGGACATATGGGATTGGGATATATGGGACAGGGACACCTAAACCTCCATGGGACTGAGACACCTGGGACTGGGACACATGGGATAGGGATGTATGGGACAGGGACACTTGAGTTACTTGGGATGGAGATACTGGAAACAGAGACATATGCGACCGGGACACCTGGGACTGGGAACACCTGGGATACTGGGAACAGGGACACCTGGAACTGGAACATATGGGACAGGGACACCAGGAACAGGGACACTTGGGAGTGGGACCTACTGGAATGGGAAACCTGGGACCGGGACACCTGGGTCACCCTGAGACGGGAACACTGGGAACAGGGATGCCTGTGACTGGGAAACCTGGGACTGGGACCTACGGGAATGGGAAACCTGGGACCGGGACACCTGGGTCACCCTGGGATGGGAACACTGGGAACAGGGATGCCTGGGACTGGGAAACCTGGGACTGGGACACCGGGGACTCAGACACATGGGACCGGGAAAGCTGGGGCACCTGGGACAGGGATGCTGGCACAGGGACACCTGGATAACATGGGATAAGGACACTGGGAACAGAGACATCTGGGACTGGGAAACCTGGGTCACTTGGGATGGAGATACTGGAAAGAGAGACGTATGGGACCAGGACACCTGGGACTGGGACACCTGGATCACCTGAGACAGGGATACTAGGAACAGGAACACTGGGATTGGGACCTATGGGAATGGGAAACCTGGGACTGGGACACCCAGGTCGTCTGGGATAAGGACACTGGGAACAGGGATGCCTGGGACCAGGAAACTGGGCCACCTGGGACTGGGACACATGGGACTGGGACACATGGGACTGGGCCACCAAGGCCACCTGGGCCCAGGACATGGGGACAGTGACACCTTCCCAGTTCCAGGTGGGATGGTGACACCCGGATCCTCTGGCGGGGTGACCTCGGTGTCCCCACCCAGACCCAGGGCACCCACCGCAAGGCTGTCCGGGGCGAAGATCCTGGTGGCACCCAGAGCACCCATCCCTCCCCCTGCCCACCTGTCCGTCCGTCCGTCCATCCCTCCGTCCGGTGCCGCGGCTGCTCCTGGCTCGGCCTCCGGTGGCTCTGGTGGCCTCTCTGGTGCCCGCTCCACGTGACGCCGTGGGCACCCGCAGCCAGCCTTGGCCGGGGACAGAGGTCGCTGCCGGCCATGGGGCCCCCCCGGGGGTGGCAGGGCCAAGGGAGGACACGGGCGCTGTGGCTGGGGACACTCAGCCTCCCTGGGACAGCACGGGGACAGCCTGCCAGCTCCCTGGGGACAGTGGCTGGCTCCAGAGCCCCGTGGGGGAACAAGGAAGGCTGGCTGAGACCTGGCGTGCTCGTGCTACATGTGCACGGGGCTGCTGAGATCCCCCATGCTCGTGACACGTGGGTGCCTGGCTGCTGAGACCTGGCACGTTCGTGACACGTGGGCACAGGGTTGCTGAGGGCTGAGGCCGCACGTGCTCGTGACACGTGCACACAGGGTTGCTGAGAGCCCAGCTGCCCTGAGCTCATGACATGGGGGCACAGGGCTGCCGAGACACACCCCCCCCCCCCCCCGCTCATGACACGGGGGGCACAGGGCTGCTGAGACCCCCCACACTCGTGACACGGGGGGCACAGGGCTGCCGAGACCCCCCCACACTCATGACACAGGGCTGCATGGCTGCTGAGACTGCGCCACCCCCATGACATGTCGGTACACAGCTGCTGAGACCACCCGACGCTCGTGACGTGGGTGCACAGCTCCTGAGACACGTTCCCCGCCCCCCCCCAACTTGTGACACATGGGTACAGGGCTGCTGAGACCCCCCACGCTCATGACATGAGTACAGGGCTGCTGAGACCCCCCCACACTCATGACATGTTGTCGCATGGCTGCTGAGCCCCTTGTGCTTGCGACTGGTGAGACCCCCCCCCTTCCCCCCCCACTCATGACACGAGTACACAGCTGCTGAGACCTGTCCCCCCCCTCCCAATTTGTGACACATGGGTGTACAGTTGATGAGACACCCCCCCCCCCCCAACACTTGTGACATGTGGCTGCTGAGACCTCCCCCACGCTTGTGACACAGGGGGATAGGGCTGCTGAGAACCGCCACACTCATGACATGTGGGAACACAACTCCTGAGACACCCCCACCACTTGTGACACAGGGGTGCATGGCTGCTGAGACCCCCTGTGCTCATGACATGGAGGTGCCTGGCTGCTGAGACCCCACACACTTGTGACATGTCAGTGTCTGGCTGCTGAGACCCCCCCCACACTCATGACATGGAGGTGTGTCTGGCTGCTGAGACCGCCCCCCCACTCGTGACATGTCAGTGTCTGGCTGCTGAGACCTCACACACTCGTGACACATTTGTCCCCACGTCCCAGGCTGGCAGACGCACCAGAGGGGGGGGGTGACATGGGGAGGGGGACAGAGCAGAGGGGGGCGGTGGGCAGACAAGGGCCTTGCACACGTTTATTTCCCATAGATATATTATTATTAATTTTCCTTTTTTTTTTTTTCTCTTTTTTTTTTTTTTTCTGTAAAAGACCTAAAAACGGATAGAAAAAAACGGATTGGGGGGGGGGAGGGACACAGACACACCGTCCGGCTCCTGGCCAGCGGGCATGGCTGGGGGGCAGGGGGGGACACGACGACACACACGACGACATGGCACCCCCCTTCCCAGCGAGGGGTCCCCGCCTCCTCCTCGCCCCCGTCCCTCCGCGGGAATCGGGGGGGGGGACGCCCCCCTAAAATTGGGGTGGTGGGGGGGGTGGGGGCTGGATAAGGCCACGGGCGAGGGGCTGCGCAGGCAGAGCGTGGGGCTCTCCGGCATCCCCCTCCCCTCCCCCCCCACACCCCCCCCTCCGCCAAATTTGGGGGGCGGTGGGGGGGTGTCATCCCCCCCCCCCCGTCTTTCCGTGCCCAGGGGGTGCGGGACACCCTGGGTGGGGGGGTGGGTGGTGGGTGCCAGCCTAGGACTTGCCCTCGGGGGGGTTGTATTCCGTTTCGCCAGCCGACACCTGGGAGATGCGGCGCGTGGAACGCCACAGCCGCCGGTGGAACTGGCCCGGCCGCACCTGGGCGAGGGGTGGGGTGGGGTGGGGTGGGGGAGTGGGGGGTCATCAGCACGGACCCCACGTCCCCAGCCCGGCCCACGTCCCTTTCTGAATCCTCATCCCCTTCCCCAAGACCAGCCTCTTCTCCATGCCATTCTCATCCCCTTCTCGATCCCCATCCCCTTCTCCATCCCCATCCGCTTCTCCAGCCCCATCCTTATTCCCTCCTTCATCCCCATTCTTCATCCCCATTCTTCATCCCCATTCTTCATCCCCATTCTTCATCTCCACCCCCTTCCAGATTCCCGTCCCCTTCCTCCATCTTCATCCTCTTCTCCATCCCCATCCTTATTCTCTCCTTCATCCCCATTCCTCATCCCCTTCTCCATCTCCACCTCCTTCCAGATTCCCGTCCCCTTTCTCCATCCCCATCCTCTGCCAAATTGCCATCCCCTTCTCCATCCCCATCCTCATCCCACTCTTCATCCTCATCCCCTTCTCCATCCTCATTCCTCATCCCATTCCAAATCTCTATTCACTTCTCCATCCCCGTCCTTATTCCCTTCTTCATCCCCATACCTTTCTCCATCTTCATCCTCTTTTCCATCCCAATTCCCTTCCAACTTGCCATCTGCCTCTCCATCCCCATCCCACTCTTCATCTTCATCCCCTTCTCCATCCCCGGCCTTATTCCTTTCTTCATCCCCTTCTGCATCCCCATCCCCTTCTCCATCTTCATCCTCTTCTCCATCCCAATTCCCTTCCAACTTGCCATCTGCCTCCCCATCCTCATCCCACTCTTCTTTCTCATCCCCTTCTCCATCCCCTTCTGCATCCCCATCCCCTTCTCCATCTTCATCCTCTTCTCCATCCCAATTCCCTTCCAACTTGCCATCTGCCTCCCCATCCTCATCCCACTCTTCTTTCTCATCCCCTTCTCCATCCCCATCTCCGTCCCCATCCTCACCCCACTCTTCATCTTCATCCCCTTCCAAATCCTCATCCACTTCTCCATCTCCATCCTTATTCCCTTCTTCATCCCCATCCTCTTCTCCGTCACTATCCTCATCCTCTTCCCAGATCCCCATCTCCTTCCAAATGTCCACTTGCTTCCCTGTCCCCTTCCAAATCCCTGTCCTCATTCCCTTCTCCATCCCTGTTCCCTTCCAAACACCCACTACCCTCAGCCTCTTCCCCATCATCATCCACGTCACCTTCCAACCCCCTTTCTTTTCTCCATCCACACTCAACCCCTTTCTCATCCCCATCCCTTCTCCCATTGCCATCCCCTTCTCCACCTCCATCCCCTTTCCCTTCCCCATCCCCACCCTCCACACCCTTCCTCATCTCCATCTCCACCCACTTCCCCTTCCCCATTTCCACCTCCATCCCCTTCCCTACATCCATCACCATTTCCATCTCCATCCCCCTCTCCACCTCCACCTCCATCCCCACCATCTCCGCCTCCATCCCATTCCCACCACCATCTCCACCTGCATCCCCATCCCCACCCTCCATCCCCTTCCCCTTCCCCACCTCCATCTCCACCATCTCCACCTCCACCATCTCCATCCCCCTCTCCACCTCCACCTGCATCCCCATCCCCACCCTCCATCCCCTTCCCCTTCCCCACCTCTATCTCCACCATCTCCACCCCCATTTACACCGCCACCTGCACCCCCATCCCCACCCCCATCCCCTTCCCCACCTCCATCTCCACCTCCATTCTTCATCCCCATCTCCTCTCTTTCCCATATCCCTTTCCCATATCTCCCCCACCCCACCTCTGTCCCCCTCTGCTCTGGAGACCAAGGAGGACATGCAAAGGTCCCCAGCCCAGCAGCACCCAGTGGCCACTGAGGCATGACACCTCCCCAGCCCCACCACCACCTGGGGTGGGGGTCCACGCTCACCTCAGCGGGCTGCCCAGCCCCCACCACGATGAGCTTGCCATCCTCCAACCCCACCAAGATGTGACTTTTCTCCTTGGTGACGGACACGCTGTGGACGGGCACCCGCATGGGCATGGGGGGCACGGCTGCCCTGAGGCTGTGAGAAGACGAGTGTTGGGATGGGATCCCTTGAACCTCTTCCAGGCACCCCAAAGGGGTGGTTTTGGTGGGACAAGGTGGGTGGTGTCCCTCACCTCTGGAGGTCACGGATCTCCAGCCCACACTGCATGGTCCCCAGCACCACGAACTCCTCCGTCAGGCACATGGCCGTCACCTCCTCGTCCAGCGGGACAGAGGAGAGGTGCTTCCCGTTCACCGAGTAGAGGTGCAGCGCAAACCTGTCCTGAAAGACAGAGCAAAGACGGGAGGACACACACGCTGACGGTGACGAGGGAGGGGACACCGGGACACCTGGCCATACCTTCAAGCAGGCTCGTTGACCTACGGCGGTCTGGGCGACCACCTGCCCCTCCGGCCCCACGGCCAGGTGGGAGAGAACGGTGGGGGGCGAGCTCTCGCCAGGCGGCCGCAGGGATCGGATGAAGAGACCTCGGCGGATGGTGTGGATGATGATGGTGCCGTCCTATGGGAAGGAGGGGACGTGGAGTGGTGAGGGTGGCACTGCCCACCGTGCCACCCATCCCATCATCCACCCCACCAACCCAAGCTCACCTTGGAGCCCGACACTGCCATGTCCAGCTCGGTGCTGATGGCCACACACGTCACCTCGGCGTCGTGGCCGTACAGGACCTGGACAGGTTTGGGAGCCAAGCCGCAGGAAAACCCACCCTGGCGTTGGGGACATGGGGACCTCAGTGACCTGGTGGCAGCACCCACCATGAGCTCCCCTTGGCTGGAGCACGGGGTAAGGGTCAACCACCTACCTGCTGTAGGACCTGCCACACCATGCAGGTGGTGTCCCGGGACCCAGAAATGAGGTAGATGCCGCAGAGGTCAAGCGCCAGGCAGGTGACAACATCTGTGACACCCAGAGGGACACCATGAGCTGCTGGTCCCGTCCCACCGTGCTCGGCACCCTGACTCCACGGGATGGCACCAAGATGGGGTTTGGGGTCTGGAGATGTTGCTAACCCTCACCCCAGCCCAGCTCTGCGATGGAGCCTGGACCATGCCCAGAAGATGGGGGACACTGGGAGATGTCCCCTGCCCTCTCTTATATCTCTTGCCTCCCGCCATGGCCCTAGAAACCCATCGAGGCATCATTGGACCTTCATCACCAGAGGAGGACATACCTATGTGCCTGGTGATGTGCCCAACAACCTTCCCTTTGGCCAGTGAGGTGACGCGGAGGCTGTTGTCCCAATGTCCCCCACTGAAGAGCAGCTTCCCGTCGGGGGACACGGCCAGCGTGCGGGAGCAGAGATCCGCGCCGGGGGCGAAGGGGCCCTGCAGGAAACGCTGGGTCCTGGTGGGGAGGGACATGGGAAGGTGGCAGAGCCACAGGTGGGCTGGTGGCACCTTTGGGGACCATCCCTGAGGACCACGCATCAGCTCACTTTGCATTGGAGACGGTGGGGTCTTTGGTGAAGCTGAAGTAGTTGGAGATGTTCTTGTCGTAGGGTAACCAGTTATGGGTCCCCAACAAGCCGTTGGCACTCACAGTGACCTGGGCAGAGATGGAGATGGAGGTGACACAGCTCCCACCACTGGAGGCCTCCTGGGGTTGGGTCCTGGCATGCGGCATGCACCCATGCCTCAGTTTCCCTGCACTCACCAGGACATCGGGTGATCCCTGAGTGATGAAGGAGTGCGCCTGGTTCTTGGGGACCACGGCTTGCACCAGGGCCACCCCATCGCTGATGCCCTGTGGGGAGACAACATCCGGTGGGCACCCTCCTGGCCACCACCACCCCCCAACTCCTAGCCAGGGACGCCCCCAGGATTGTCCTGACCTCCACAAAGAAGGACTTGAGCTGGTCCAGGTTCTCAAAGATGTTGGGCGAGCGGGTGTCGAGGCGGGCCAGCCTCTGGGCAGCGCTCTCTGCGGACAGCCGGGCGGGATGGGGTTCCTGGCGGGGGGACGAGGGAACCCATGAGCAGGGAGGTAGCCCCCCGAAAGGGGCTATTATTTGGGGATGGGGGTATGAGCTACCTTGAGCAGCTGGCAGGGCGTCTGCCCAAAGTTGCTGATGATGCCCTCCAAAGCCTTCCTCTGTGTCTCATCAGCGATGGCGTCCAGGTCCACGGCCCCTGAGGATGGAGATGGTCATGGGGGGCCACCTAGCAGGTGCGCCCTGACCCCCATCTCCCTGCCCCACAGCTCACCCTCGTAGGTGCAGTAGTAGAAGACGTTGAGGGCCTCCACAGCGGCCGGGCCTCGTTGCTTGTACCCAAAAATAAGGTCGATCCACTCGTGGAGGTGGGCTGAGACATACTCTGACTCCTGTCCAAGGATAGGGTATCAGGGTGGGCCAGGAATGCCCACCACCGCCCTGTAACGACCCCCGCAAAGGGGTGGGAGCAGAGGAGAGGTTGGGATGAGCTGCACCATCTCACCAGGGCTTTGCGGTGCTGGTAGATGAAGTCCTCACGGGAGCGCGCCCACCGGGGCAGCACCACGTCACCCACCTTCTCGTTGGAGAGCTGCAGGCAGCCCAGGTCGAAGCCTGCAGGCAGGAGCAGGCAGGGGGTGAGGGACACCCAACCCCCACCATGCTCCCATGGGTGCTGTCCCCATGGTGGGCATGATGGGTACCCCCTTACCGTTCTGGTTCTCCAGGAACTCAGGGAAGTAGAAGAATTCTGGGATGAGCTCCTTGACGTCCACGGGGTTCTCCATGCGGGCTTGCCACGCCGCTGGCACCGAGTGGAACTGCCGGTCCGAGCAGTCAAACCTGGTGGCACAGGACACCTGGTTGGAGCCCACTCGTCCCCCTCGATGTCCCCTCCCCGGGGTCTACCCCCTGGGCGCCCACCTGCCGCTCTGCAGCTGGATGTGGAGGGTGGTGAAGGGCTCGGTGCGGATCAGGTAGTGCATGACGCCCGCCGCGTTGGAGTAGTGCGTGCCGTAGTGGAACTTGTCTACGGTGCCCGTGGGGTCCTCGAAGCTCTCGTACCTGGGGGTGAGGTCAGGGGGTGTCCACCGGGAGCCAGCCAGGCTCTCCCCGCATCCTCCGTCCCTCATTTTTGGGGACACTCACTTCTCCTTCACGTCCCGGGCGTGCCGCTCGTTGGCCACCCCGATGGGCTTGGACAGGTCCCGAAACACGGCTGGGTTGGTGAGGTCGAGGGTCTCTGAGATGTAATCCCGCAGGATCCAGGGGAACTGGGTGGGGGCGGGAGGTGGGTGAGGTTGAGGGGGGGAGGGGGTCCCAGGCTCGCTGGGGGGATGTTGGGGGGGGACATGGGGCTCACCACGGGGTACTGGGAGAGGTCGTTGTAGGTGCGCCCCGCGATCGTGTTCAGCTGCATGAGGTACTCGAAGTTGGAGATCTCCCGCAGGACCCATTTCTGGAGGGAAGGGAGGGTGGCTGAGACGGGCTCGGGGTGGGGAGGGGCAGGAGAGGGGGCAGACACCCCCACCCCATAGTTATTCCTGTCCCATGGCCATCCTTTGTCCCAGACCATCCCTGGCACCACAGCCGTCCCTGGTCTCATAGTCATACCCATCCCACGACCATCTCTGGTCCCAAGGCCATCCCTATCTCACGACCATCTCTGGTCCCACAGCCATCCCTGGTCTCGGATCACCCCTTGTCCCATGGATGTCGCCACCCCATGGCTGTCCCTCGTCCCATGGCCATCTTAGGTCCCACAGCCATCCCCATTCTGTGGCTATCCCTGGTCCCATGGCCACCCCTGGACCCGTGGCCACCCTTGGTCTCAGATCATCCTTGGTCCCATGGATGTTCCTACCCTGCAGCCATCCCTGGTGCCATAGGCATCTTAGGTCCCACAACCATCCCCATCCTGTAGCCATCCCTGGTCCCATGGCCATCCCCAGTCCCATGGCCATCAGTCCCAATGGTCCCACAGTCATCTCCAACTCATGGCCATCCCTGGTCCCACGGTCATCTTCATCCCATGGCCATCACCAGTCCCATGACCATCCCTGGTCCCACAGTCGTCTTCATCCTATGGCCATCCCCGGTCCCACGGCCACCCCTGGTCTCATGATCATCTCCAACCCATGGCCATCCCCATCCCACGCTGGCACCCTCCCCTTTGCCATCTGGGAAGGGGAGATATGGGGTGGGAGTGGGCAAGGCGGGGCTGGTACCTGCGTGAGCCCTGAGGCTTTCAGCAGCTCCTGGGGCGAGCGGCTGCCGAAGTAGATCTGGCTGGGGGGACGCAGGCCAAGGATGCAGGAGTACACCTTGTTCCTCACCTAGGGGGATGGAGGGAAGGACGTGGAGCGGCCAGAACCTGGGCAGTGCTGCATCCCCTGGGGGGTCCTGGGTGGGGGGAAAGGGTGTCACCACCTTTTTTTTGAAGTTGAGGAAGTAGTTGGCTTGGTCGATGAAGAAGAGCTCGAGCGCGGAGCGGCGCAGGTTGTAGCGACGCAGGTGGACTTCTCGCAGGTGGGACAAGGGGCGCTTGAAGTCGTAGCCGATCCCTGACAAGAGAGGGGGGCAAAAAGCCCTGTGGACGTCACTGTCCACCTGGACCCCCAATTCCTGAAGCAGGGATGGGGCCAGCATCACGCTGGGGCTGGGAGAAGCCCACGCCCAAAACAACCAGCACCCGGCGTAATAGGCTTCTGGAGGAGATGGGTTGGGTGGGGGGTTCCTCACCCCACCTGGCTGCAGGGACCCCCCCAAGGAGCACATGCTGTTACCTCCCTCCGTCTCCTCCTTCTCGCTGCTGCCATCGTAGAAGTAGACATGCTGTGTCGTCACCTCCAGGCGGCCGGGGACAACGGCCACTGTCGTGATGAGTTCGCAGTCCTCTGAGACCACCAGCTTCTCCCGCTGGTTCTGCTCCTTGGGCTCAGCCCTGGGTGACACCAGGGGTGAGGAGAACCAGGTGACACCCCAGCCCAGGTGAGCCAGTGCCATGGGAGGGGATGGGGACACTCACTGGTTGTCCAGGACGGGGAGGTCCTCCTCGGCCAGTTGGTCATCCTCCAGCTCGCTCACCTTGGCCTCCTTGGCCATGGCGAGTGGGAGGGACTCGGTGGGGTTGTGGAGGTGGTCGGCTCCTGAAATGAAGAGGGGGTCAGCAGCCTCTCCTGGCCCCCTACAGCTAGGGGACAAGTCCTGCAAAGGGCCTCCATCCCATCCCCAACTCCAGCAGGGTCCATGACAGTTCCCAGCTCAACCCCACCACGTGCATCCAACCAGTGGTATCCCCTTGCCCACAGCATGTGGGGGGACTCCTGGGTGCCCCATTCCCATCAGTCTCACCCAAGTTGTCCCGTAGGGCGCTGGCCTCCAAGTGTTGGTCGAAATTCAGGTTAGGCACCAGCTTCAACCTCATCCGAGAATAGGTCTCGGCGCTCGACAGCTTCCAGCGAACCTCTGGTGGGTTCCTGTGGGGTAGGTGGGGGTGAGGCACACCAGGGACCCCCAGTTGTGCCACCCCTCCCTGGGGAGCGAGGCGGGGGGGCTCACCGGTCAGCCCAGGCGGAGCGGGGCGAGGTGAGGAGGCGGCACAGGGACCGCCACTGCTTCAGCACAGTGCCGTGGTGGTTGTTGGCTTGCTTGAGCACGTTGGCGTGCCGGGCGTTTTCTGCCTTGGAGCGTTTTGCCGCTGGCTCCAGCACCAGCTCCTGCCAAGGGAACAGGAGAATGAAGTGACAGCAGGGCTGGGGTTCGGGGACATTCCCGAGGTGAGCAGCATGTCCATGGGGTGACATCCCTGGGGCAAGGAGAACGTCGCCAGGATGATGTACTTGGGGTGAGGAGCACATCCCCGGGATGATGTTCCTGGGATGAGGAGCACGTCCCCAGAACAACGTCCCCAGGATGAGGAGCACTTCACAAGGGCAATGTCCCCAGGGTAAGGAGCATGTCCCCAGGATGACATCCCCAGGGTGAAGAGCACATCCCCAGGATTAATGTCTCCACGGTGAGGAACATATCCCTGGGGTGACATCCTAGGGGTGAGGATCACATGCCCAGAATGATGTCCCTGTGATGATGTTCCTGGGATGAGGAGCCCATCCCAAGGATGATGTCCCCAGAGCGAGGAGGATCTCCCCAGGATGACATCCCCGTCATGAGGAGCACATCTCCAGGATTAATGTCCCCAGGGTGAGGAACATGTCCCTGGGGTGACATCCTAGGGGTGAGGATCACATCCCCAGAATGATGTCCCTGGGATAAGGAGCCCATCCCAAGGATGATGTCCCCAGAGTGAGGAGGATCTCCCCAGGATGACATCCCCGTCATGAAGAGCACATCTCCAGGATTAATGTCCCCAGGGTGAGGAGCACGTCCCTGGGGTGACATCCTAGGGGTGAGGATCACATGCCCAGAATGATGTCCCTGTGATGATGTTCCTGGGATGAGGAGCCCATCCCAAGGATGATGTCCCCAGAGCGAGGAGGATCTCCCCAGGATGACATCCCCATCATGAGGAGCACATCTCCAGGATTAATGTCCCCAGGGTGAGGAACATGTCCCTGGGGTGACGAGCACATCCCTAGGATGACATCCCCAAGATGATGAGCAAATCCCCAGGATGAGGAGCCCTTCCCCAGAATGACAACCCTGGGATGAAGAGTACATCCTTGGGATGATATCCCCAGAATGAGGAGAACATCCAGAGGGCAATGGCCCCAGGGTGGGGAGGATGTCCCCAGGATGACATCCCCAGGATGAAGAACAAATCCCTAGGATTAATGTTCCCAAAGTGAGGAGTATGTCCCTGGGGCGAGGAGCATGTCCCTAGGATGACATCCTTGGGATGAGGAGCACATCCCCAGGATGATGTCCCTGGGTGATGTCCCTGGGGTGAGGAGCATGTAACCAGGGCGAGGAGGACATCCCTGGGATGAAAAGCACATCCCCAGAATGATGTCCCCAGGATGAGGAGCATGTGTCCCCAGGCTGAGGGTCTCTCCAGGGTGAACAGCACATCCCCAGGGTTAATGTCCTCAGGGAGAGGAGCACGTCCCTAGGATGACATCCCTGGAGCGAGGAGCACATCCTTGGGGTGAGAAGCTTGTCCCCAGGATGCGGAGCATATCCCCAGGGTGATGTCCCCAGGGCTAGGAGCAGGCAGTACCTGGAACATCTTGCGGCTGGCCGCCTTCTCCTGCTCCCGCCGCTGAGAGCTGCTCATCATGGCATCGTAGCAGGCGTTCCAGAAATTGGACATGTGGTCGTGGCTCTTGGCGAAGGTGTCCATCTCAAACTGGGCCATGGTGGGCTGCACCTACCGAGAGAACCAGGATGAGAGAAGAAGCATTTGCAGGGCTTGGCACCCACCAACCACCATCCAGGCTATGAGCATCCCCTGCCCTGGAGGTCACCCCTGCAGGCTGTCCCAACCTGGTGGTGACATGGGGACCCCACCACAGGACAGACCCATCTCTAAGCCTGGGACGGTGTTCCCCCAACAGTGGTGTCACCCCATGCCCCGCGGCACCCACGTGCTTCTCGATGAAGCCCCTCCACTCCGGGGTGGTGCAGAAGAGCTGGAAGTCCTCGTAGAAAGTGGGGCTGCCATTGGTGGGGGGCAGCGAAGGCAGGAACAGCTGCAGCTGTAGGGTCTCATAGCACTGGTCCATGAGCGTCCGGACGATGGGCACCAACCAGGAGAAGGTCTCCGACTTGGCTTCCAGCGAGCGTCGCAGTGGGGTCTCCAGCTTGCCCAGCAAGTAGCAAGCCTCATCCTTTTTGGGGGCTGAGGCGGTCTGCAGCAGGCTGTGGAGCTTCACGTACGCCAGCGAGTGCAGCTGGGGGGGGACATGGGACATCAGATGGGGCCACCTGCCCTGCCCCAAGGGCTGGAATCTCACCCTGAGCCCCAAGAAAGGATGACCCACCTGGGGGTCCTGCAGCATGATGTAGCCCACGAGGATGCGTAGACCCGTCTGGGCCATCTCCTTGAGGTCGGAGGTGCCGTTGGCCAGGTGGTACCAGACTCCCAGCTTGTCCAGCAGACTGCTCACCCCCTCGTAGATCTGGGTGGCGGGGAGCACAGTGAGTCTCCCATCCGGCCACACACCCCCTCACCTCTCCGGCCAGGCGGGCGCAAAGCCACCAGGTCTGTCCCCATCACCCACCCAGCCTTGGCTTTGCTTGACGTGGTCTTGGGCTATGGGTAGGGGTCAGGATGAGGGTTGAGGGACAAGGTAGAGCCCCAACTCGTGACCCTAATGACGAACCAGTCAGGGCTTGGCATGAGGGTTAGGGGTTGGGGCTGAGGGTATGGGGTTATGGGATTGGGGTCAGGGTTGGGGTTTACAGCAAGGATGTAGGGTTAAGGTTTAGGATTAGGATTTAGGAGGTACGGTTAGGTTTATAAATATGAGTTGAGGTTAGGGTTTAGGGTATGGGATTAGGATTTAGGTTTACAGTCAGGGTGTAGGGTTGAGGGTTGGGATGTTGGGATTGGGATTAGGGCTAGGGTGTAGAATTGGGGTCAGGGCTGAGGTTTATGGCAAGGATTTAGGGTAACGGTTTAGGATTCGGATTTAGGAGGTACGGTTATGAGTTAAGGTTAGGTTTTGGAGTTTTGGTTTACAGCAAGGGTGTAGGGTTAGGGCTAAGGGTCAAGATTAGGGTGAAGGGTTGGGGTTTATGACAAGGATGTAGGGTTAAGGTTCAGGATCAGGATTTAGGAGGCATGGACAGATTTACAGGTTATGAGTTAAGGTTATGGTTTAGGGTTAAAGCTTAGGGTGTAGGGCCAGGGGGTTGGAGTTATGGTATGGGTGTAGGGTTGGGTTAAATTTAGAATCATAGAATCATAGGGTTGGAAGGGACCTCTGGAGATCATCTGTCCAACCCCCTGCCGCAGCAGGGCCACCCAGAGCAGGTGGCACACGAACGTGTCCAGGCGGGTTTGGGATGTCTCCAGAGACGGAGACTCCCCCACCTCTCTGGGCAGCCTGTGCCAGGGCTCTGCCACCCTCACAGCAAAGAAGTTCCTCCTCATGTTGAGGTGGAACTTCCCATGGTCAAGTTTGTGCCTGTTACCCCTTGTCCTGTCCCTGGGCACCACTGAGAAGAGCCTGGTCCCATCCTCCTGACACCCACCCTTGAAGTATTTATAAGTGTTGATAAGGTCCCCCCTCAGCCGTCTTTTTGCCAGACTGAAGAGCCCCAAATCCCTCAGTCTTTCTTCGTAAGAGAGGTGCTCCAGTCCCCTCATCATTATTAGGGTTAGGGAATTAGGGTTATTAGGGTAGGAATCAGAGGTTAGGGTTTAGGATCAGGCTTAGGGTCTACAGCAAGAGTGTAGGGTCAGGGCTAAGAGCAAGGGTTAGGGTTGGATTTACAGGTCATGAGTTTGGGATAGGGGTTAGGGTCAGATCTTAACAGATAGGGTGAGAGCATAGGGTTAGATTTAGAGTAAGGTTTTAGGGTTAGGGTCAGGGTTGAGGTTTACGACAAGGATGTAGGGTTAAGGTTTAGGATT
The DNA here is from genome assembly GCF_964199755.1 of Larus michahellis. Classification (NCBI taxonomy): domain Eukaryota; kingdom Metazoa; phylum Chordata; class Aves; order Charadriiformes; family Laridae; genus Larus; species Larus michahellis. The sequence goes on from NC_133897.1 coordinate 1,884,890, forward strand.
TGGATTTAGGAGGTACGGTTAGATTACAGGTTACGAGTTAAGGTTAGAGTTTGGGGTTTTGTTTTACAGCAAGAGTGTAGGGTTAGAGTTAAGGGTCAAGATTAGGGTGAAGGGTTGGGGCTTATGACAAGGACGTAGGGGGTTAAGGTTTAGTATTTGGATTATGAACGTACGGCTAGATTATAGGTGATGAGTTAGAGTTATGGTTTAGGGTTAGGGCTTTGGGTATAGGGCCAGGGGGTTGTAGGATGCAGGGTTAAGGTTAAATTCAGGATTAGGGGTTAGGGTTTAGGATCAGGGTCAGGGTTTAGAGCAAGGGTACAGGATTGGGCTTCACAGCAAGAGTGCAGGATTGGGGTTAAGGCTGAGGGTTAGAGCTGGGGTTCATGGCAAGGGTGTAGGGCTAGGGCTAAGGGTTAGGTTTAGGGTTGGATTTACTAGTTATGGGTTAGTGTTAGGGTTTAGGATTGAGGCACAGGTTATTTTCTACAGTTAGGTTCAAGGGCTGCAGGTAGGGGCAGGGTTGAGGGTTAGGGCTAACACCAGGGTCCCTGGGTTAGCACTAAGGAGTTCAGAGCTCGGGTTTGGGATCAGGACCCCCTGCTCGTGCCCCATCCACCTTCTCGCTCCACAGGGCCTGGTTATTGTGTCCCTCGGAGAACAAGAAGTCCTGGAGCAGCCGCAGCAGCTTGAGGGCGTTGTGGGTGAGACCGGGCAGGGTGGTCGGCCCCGACTCCTTCAGGTCTGTCAGCGCTGACTCCAGCATCATCTCCAGCAGGCTGCGGGAGAGCAGGTGGGCTCCGTAGGGTGGTCCTCCCTTGGGGTGCACCCCACCAGACCCCGTTCCAGACCTGAGCGAGACTTACCTGCGCTTGATCTCATCGGGGGGACGCACCAGCTCGCACGCTGTCCCCAGCTTGGTGAGGACAGAGAAGACCTGCCCACGTTCCCTCCACGCCGCGTCATCCCAGCCCTCCACCCCACGCCAGGTCACCGAAAAGACGATGTTGGTCAAGAGGTTGCACAGCTCCTCCTCGGGTGTTTGCTGCCAACGGGGAGGAAGGGTGAGAGGTCCAATGTCCAGCATAGCCCAGGGTGGTGGGCACGATAGTTTGGGGCTCACCTGGGGGTTGCTGGTGTTGGAAACGTTGTCACTGGGCAGCGCGTCCTGGTAGCTGCTCTCATCTAGGACGTTTGAGAGGCTGGAGCTCTTGCGTGCTCGCATTCCTGGGAAGGGCTTGAAGCTCTCCAGGGGTGAGGGGGTGTCGGGGCCACTGGTGGGGGTCTGCGTGCCACTCTCGGCTGTGGCGATGGAGCTAGTGCTGGCCAGGTCGAGCCCCAGGTCGAAGGGTGAGGTGGAGAAGGGTGAGAGAGGGTGGTAGACACCATCAAAGGGAGGTCCATCACCAGGGTTGGAGGACGAGCGGCTGGCCCGGTCAGAGGAGTCAAAAGACTTGAAGTTGTAAGAGTGGAAGGACTTGGTGCGGCCGCTTGGGGAGATGGAGTGGTCAGAGAAGCCCTCGGAGAGCTCCTGGTCTGAGGCCTCATAGCCCAGCGGCAGGAAGACATCCAGCTCCTGCAGCTCAGCCGGTGGAGGGCTCGTCCCCTCTTTGCCGGGGGGGTCCGAGAGGTTGAGGAGCTCCAGGCAGCCCCCGTTGCCTGCAATGCTGAGGCTGTGCTGGCGGGACTCATAGGACTCTTTGACGTAGAGCTTGGTGAGTGTGTCCTGCCAGCTGGCCAACCTGGCCAGCTGCTTCACCATGTCCTGCTGCGCGTAGATCAAGTGGAAGAGCTGCAAGAGAAAGTGAGGGGGGAGACCTGATGATGTTTGCCCCAACTCCTCGTAGCCTCTTGGGGGGTTGGCCCCTCCAAAGGGCAGGAAGCCCTGTTCTGAGCACCCCAGATCATCCATAACCATCATGGGGTGCTGGGGCTGCTTGACTTCCATGCTGGCACACCACCATCCTCATGGCCCCTGCATTTGGGTATGGCTGGGTGCCCAGGGAACTCAACCCCAGGGTGACAACTCAGTCACAGCTCCTTGTGCCCACAGCCCTGCTCACCTTGCGGCAGATATCGAGCCGGACGGTCAGCTCAGCCCGGTGGGACAGGTAAACCACGGCCACCAAGTCCTTGTAGTTGGGAGGGTCTATGGACAAGGAAGGAGAGCACAATGGTGGGACAGGTCCTGTGGTCCCCAAATGCCACCAAAGACCCTCAGGCCCAAGACATGCTGAGCCTCATGGGAAGCCACCAGTGATGACCCCATGGCACATGTTTGGGATGGGTGGCCAGGGCAGGCCTGATTTCTGCAGGGCACATGGTACCTGCCCCGAGGACCTGCTCTGAGAGGCAGCGGAAGAGCAGCATGGAGCCGGGGATGTCACTGAGGCAGGCGATGAGCCCCTGGTACCCAATGTCCTTCAGCTTCAGGCGGTTCTTGCTGCGCTCAGGGACCTTCTCGTACTTCAGCATCTTATAGAGGACCTGGTGAGACAGAGAAAGGTGGCCACCCTGCTGCGGCAAAGCCCCTGGCTGCTGGGGATGGCAAGAAGTTGGTGCTGGGGACCTGTCTTACCTTGAATACCCTCTCCCGCACTTCATCCGAGAACTTCTTCTGCACCAGCAGCGAGAAGAGGACCTCCACGTGGCCTGGTTCAAAGAGGAAGGCAAAGAGCTGCTCCTGGGCAGGCGAGCCCTTCAGCAAGCTGTGGATCACCTCCAGCGCCCCGCAGACCTGCAGGACACAGGGCTGGTTGTCCACTGCCCTCCACGTGCCCCACCAGGACCTCAGCGGCTTCTCCCTACCCATTGCTGGGCCAGCTCATGGCACACCGAGGTGTTTGGGGACCTGGGTGGCTCAGTGCCGTACCTGCTGCTCATCCTGTGCCCCCGCTAGGTAGCTCAGCAAGCTCTGCATCTCCTCCCCGGAGAAGCTCCTGCAGAAGAAGTCCTTCACCAGACTGAAGAGAGATGTCTGCACTGTCTTGATGTCATCGGTGGCCATGATCTTCTCCCTGGAGGTGCTGATGGACAGATGTGCATGGGCATTCCCTTCAGGGATGCGCACAGCCACCCTCCTGCCCCGTGTCCCCCATTGATGGCATGATCCCAAAGCCCACCATGGAGCATAAGGAGCTCCAGGGCAGCCCGGTGTGGACATCCCTTCTGGCCAACCCTGCCCCGCTGGGAAATGGCTGACCCACGCATTTGGGTCTCTGCATGGTGCGAACATCCCCAGTGCCACAGGGGTGCAGAAATGCATGGGGTCAGACAAGAAGAGGGTATCAGCTTGTGTCAGAAACCACCATGCTCTTGGTTGCTGCTGGAGAGATGCTGGGGGTGGATCTGGGGGCTGGCCAGTTGCAGGTGTGGATGGAGGCTTGGGGATGGGGCATGGCCATGGGGAGTGGAAGGTCATGCACCCACCACCATGCTCCCACACCAGGAGATTATCCCATGAGGTGCTTGCAGGAGGGATATTGCCCCAAGAAAAGGGTGTCTACCCCAAAACTGCAGCTCTGAGGGGTGAAGCCCACCACCACGTCAGTGTTCAGGGGTCCAGGATACAAGCGGCAGCTCACCCGTAGTACGTCCGGATGGAGTCGAGGATGTACTGCACCCCGTACTTCTTGCGGATGCGTTGCTTGTGGTCCTTGATGACGTTGGCCAGATACTGGATGTGACCTGCAGGGAGAAGGTGTGAGCAGCCATGGAAGCCGGTTGGGATGGAGAATAACCCCAAACACCCCCAGTTCCCACCTAAGCGGACGGCAAAGTCGCTGTTGCTCCAGATGCGGAAATCGAAGAGGAGATGCTGGTAGAGGAGATGCAGCAGGAACCCGCTGCCCTCAGAGGCCACCTGCTCCATGAGGATCTGTGAGGCCATCAACGTGCTCATGTCCAGCAGTTGACCAGAGACCTGCCATGGGCGAGAGGGGAGACTTGCAGCCCTGGTGTCCCCCTTGGGGAACGGGCCTGGGGACTGTGGGATGGAACCTTTGGTAGCACCTCACACCTTCTGCAGCAGCGCCCCGATGATGGCCGGCCCATGGCACTGCACCAGGCTCTCCTGGTTCACTGGGTGATTCTGGATGAAGTTCTTCACCAGCAGCAGGAAGGCGGCCACGCTGTTCCTCTCCAGCCTGCTCTCTGCAAGACACAGGGCAGAGCCCCACCAGTAGCTGTGAACCCTGCGCCCACCCAAACATCTTCCTACAGTGCTGCCTGCATCTGCCTGCAACGGGCATCCTGGAGACCCCACCGTAAAAGTTCTCTGCAAATTTTTCAGCCCATTCCCCGATTTCCCCCAAATTTAAGTGAGTGGAAACTTCCGTTCCTCTGAGCTGCTTGGAAGTAAGCAGCTGGGTGTCAGGAGAAAGCCTATTTCACCTATGCAGGAGAAGGCTCCTGCATGAACCCAGCCCTACTATAAGGCACCAGAGACTCCACGCAAAAGCAGGCTGGAGGTAAGCAGGCTGGAGACACCCCCATCTTCCCAGAACTGCTTGTTTATGACTAATTGGGTCATAACAACATTACAAGATGTCAAAGGTTTCTCCGTTACCCCATAACTCTTGGTGCCCCAGGCAAGACCTCTCCAGCCCACAGTAGACACCAGCTTGCTCCACGCAGCACCCACATGGCAGCGGGGTTACCTCCAGTCACCCAAGCAGCCACTCCACGTCCCCCGAGGTCCTCACCTGAGGACTTGCCCAGCGGGATGAGCATGCCCTGGGCGTTCCTGGAGGATGTCAGCTCTGGTCCCACCAGGTCGTTGGTCTCCTGCTCATCCTCGGGCTCCTCCTTCTTGGACACCACTTGCTCGAGCAGGGGCAGTAGCACACCCATTCCACCCACGCAGTTGACCACGTCCTACCAGAGGGAGGCGAGAGGCTTTGCTTGGTGCTGTGCGGTGACAGCAGCATAGAGGAGGAGGTTGCACGTGCACCTGGGGTCCATTCTGCCTACTCCTGGGCTCAGCCCAAGCCGGGGAGAGCCAGGCCTTGTGGCTAGCAAAGACTGGGGTGTGCCCCAACCCAACCTACAGCATGAACCTAAAACAGGTCCCCTTCTCCTGCACCACTCATGGTGCCCACCTTGGGCACTGAGGACCTATGGGGCATGCAGGTCCTTGGTGGACCCATGGGTCATGAAGGTCCTTGGTGGATCCAATACCATGTAGCAGAGTCCCTGTAGGGTCCAGGAGAACCACCATGGCCATCCAACACTCCTTGGGGGTCCTGACCCTGCCCTGTACCCCAGGAATGACCCAGCTACCTCCATGCCGTGGGGTGGATGGACCAGTACAAGCCACCCTGTGACCAGTGTACCTTGATGTCCCAGTTGACCACCTTGTGCCCTGTCAGCCTCCCGTCCAAACCGTGGCTGGGAGAGAGGTCCAAGCAGATGTTGTTCCTGCAGGCCTAGAAGAGAGCACCATGGGAGTATCCTCATGCTCCTGGAGATGTCACCTACAGCAGAGGGACCACCAGTGCTTGCTGTCCCTGTCCCCGTGGGGGTGGCTCTCCTCACCTGTGGGGTGTAGTACAGCAAGAGCTTGCTGCTGAGCTCCGCCAAGTCACCTTCCAGTGTAAACGGTGATGTGACATTTGGACCTGGGGGAAGAGGACTGGGGTGAGCTGGGGCATGGTAGAGGAGACCCCGGTTGCCACTAGCACCCCTGAATATGTCTCCTGTGTCCCATCCTGACGTACCTGCGCAGAAGAGCGCCTTGACCTGGGCTTGCTGCAGAGCCTCACAGAAGATGGCCACAGAGCCCAGGTGACCTTCCAGGGAGGTGGGGCTGCCCCACTCGGTGTCCTGGCTGCCAGCTGCGGTGGTGGCCACCACCCCCTCGGTAGGGGGCTGAGTGGGGGTCCAGGAGTGGGGTCCCAGAGCGGCGGGGACCGACTGGGAGCGGCCGAGTGCGGGGCGCGGGGGGAAGACCATCTCCGGTCTGTGGGATGCCGGCGGGTGGCTGGTGGTGGTGGTGGCAGTGGTGGTGGTGGTCCGGTGGCCCGCAGAGCCGATGCAGCAGGAGGTGAAGGACTGGAAGGGAGAAGCAGTTGTGCTTGGCCCCCAGCCCCATGCCATGGGGAGGGGAGGGGATGGGTGCCGGGGGAAGTCCCCCACCTCGTGGAGGGAGGGGAAGCGGAGCTGCGCCGTCTTCCGCAGGTGCCCATCGGTGTAGATGCTGACGATGTTCTGGCCAAAGGGCCGGCGGCCGGCAACATGGACAATGTCAACACAGTGCTGGAGGGACAGAGAGGAGGTGTCAGGCGTCCTGGTGTCCTTGTTGCCCCCCCAACCCCCCCGCGATGGGGATGGGGACAAGGATGGGGGTGATGCTCACCCAAGCCGAGTCGTTGAAGGCAAACTCTGTCAATGCCACCGTCATGTAGTCCTTCTTGGTACAGACGGCCACCACCAACACGCCGCCGGCGGTGAAGAACGCCTCAAAGCCCGTCCCGCCGGCCGTGAAGAAGCTGGTGGAGGAGAAGCATGGTGAAGATGGTGGTGCTGCCCCTCCTCATCCTCACTGCAGCCCCCCAGGTCCCTCCACTGAGCATCACCTATAGAGCTGCCTCCTCTTCGGCCTCACCAGTGGCTCGGGCTCCTCCTCGCTCAGGCACAACCATGCGTGGAAGGCGAAGGCACCGCCCGGCCACTTCTGGACAGCGGGCACCATGATCCCCGCCATGCCGGGCGTCAGGTCGAAGCACTGCAGCGCCCGGGGGGGGCCCTCGACCCGCGCCATCCCCGAGAGCGCCCGGATGACGGGCGCCGCGTAGGGATGCGGTCCCCGACCCCGCTCGTGCCGCAACAGCCGCAGCAGCTGCCGCAGCTCCCCGGGGCGGATGGAGAGGCTGCCCAACGCCCGCAGCAGCTCCAGTAGATTTTCCGAGCAGGCAACCGGCAGCGCCGGTTCGGTGGCCAGGGCACCCAGCAGGGAGCCCACCATGCCTGCCTTGACGCAGGTGAGGCGGCTGGGCAAGGAGGCTTCGCAGAGCCGCCGCAGCTGGCCCGAGAGGAAGACCTGCAGCTCCTGGCACTCCAACGCTGGCAGCCAGGCCAGCAGGATGAGCAGGGGCTGTTCGTTGCGGATGGGGCGCACCGGGAAGGAGCTGTGGTCGCCTTCCACTGCCTGCCGAAACACAAGAGCCGGTCGGTGCAGGCCTGACCCCCTGGAGAAGGACAGATCCTCCCCCTGGTCACCCTGCGCTGGTGGTAGAGACCCTGTGCACCAAGAGATTTGGAGACTCCTGTGGATCAAGCCTATCAGAGACCCACGTGAATCAAAAGTCTTGGAGACCTCCATGCATCAAGCATCTTGGAGGTCCCTGTGCATCAACAGTTTTGGAGCGCCCGTGCAACAAGCCCCTTGGAGACTCCCATGGATCAAGAGTCTTGGAGACCCTCATGCATCAAAAGTCTTGAAGACCCCTGTGCACCAACCCTATTGGAGACCCTCGTGCATCAAGCACCTTGGAGACCCTCGTGCATCAAGCACCTTGGAGACCCTCGTGCATCAAGCACCTTGGAGACCCTCGTGCATCAAGCACCTTGGAAAACCCTCACGCATCAAGCATTTCAGAGACCCTTGTGCATCAAGCATCTTGGAGAACCCTCATACATCAAGCATTTTGGAAAAACCCCTGTGCATCAAGCATTTTGGAGGTGTTGGCACATCCAGCAGTACCAGAGCAAGTACTACCACAACAGAAAGGGCTCAAAACTCCCCAAAGCTGAGCATGAATTCAAGCTAAACATGGCCCCAGGACCCCTCAGGAGGAAGCTGATGGGAAACTAGCAGAGTGGAGAGGACTTGCGGGGTAAGCAAGGGGGCTGCCACGGTCTGAGTTCCACCATGAACCACCAGCACCTAGGGCTTTGCTCGGCGTGGAGGAGAAGTGAGCATGCTCACCATGTTGAGGAGCTCCTGGAGCAGGCGTTGGGTGGGCTGGCCCTGGCTCCTCAAGACCTCGTAGAGGTGGGCATAGCCGATGCGCTCCTTGAACACCTCCTGCAAGCACCCAGGCACATGGGACCCTTCACTGAGCCCCACCACGTGCTGCTTTCCCCCCAGCCCACCTCACAGCGTGAAAACCCCGAAACTCAGCCATTTTTGGGGTGTCCCCCCACCCTCGTCCACCGCCAACCTTAGCTGAGGGTGAGTTGCTCATGATGGCAGTGAGCACCCCGATGGCGTGGACCGCGATGGCATCAGAGCTGCTGTCGAAGACCTACGGAGACATGGAGGTGGTGGGTCTGCTGAGCCGTGGGGTTGGGGGGCCACAATCCACCACGCCTGGTGGTTTGGTTATGGGGTGGCCCCGCACGATACCTGCTGGAGCCCATCTCTGTCTGGTGGCTGCGTGGGGACCTCGTCCCGGGCTTCACCCGTCTCCCGTGAGCTGCCGAGGTAGAGCTGTGGGACACGGGGTGGGCATCAGCCCTGGCGAACAGCACCCAGTAGGGGTGGGGGAAAGGGAAGGGGGTTACGGAGGGTCCCCACCCCATGGAAGCTTCTGCAGCGCAGCCACTCTGTCCCAGCATCATTTAGAACCAGGAAGGGTGAGGATGGAGATGAGGGTGCCCAACCCAGATCACCAAGGAGGGGGGACACCAACGTGGCGACTCCGGTACCTTGCTGTTTTGGAGGAGCCGGATGATGTGCTCGAAGCAGTTGTTGCTGAGAAAGACGGCTTGTAGGACCGGCCGGTCCTCACAGCTCAGCATGGCCGGGATGGCATCTACGGCGAGGTGGAGATGGCTCAGCACCCACCCCACGTCCCCAACCCCACCCCACGTCCCCAACCACCTACCCAGCATGAGGACACGGAGAGCGATGAGGCCACCGGCCGCTTCCGGTGCCAAGGAAGCTGCCGGCAGGTCCGAATTGAGCACCCTGAAGTAACCATCCAGGAGGACACGCAAGGGGACAGGGCCGGCGCCGGGACTGCTGCCGTGGAGCACGTGGATCACGGCCACCACGCCGCGTAACGCCAACTCCAGCAAACCGGGGACTGGGGGGTTCTCCCCGCCTCCCCGTCGCAGCACCCCCAGCAGCACCTCCACCGCCGCCGGCGTGATGGCCCGCAGCGCGTTGGGCTGTCGGGAGGATGCGGGGGAAGGCGGGGGGAAGATGGGTTTTTATGTCCTTTATCGCCATACGAAATCCTTTATTTAAGCTATTAACGCTCAGCCCGACGGCTCCGGCGCTGGCGGGGGCCCGGGGAAGGGGGCGGGGGGGTGTTTACCGATCTCACCGCACCCTGCTCCTGGGCGCGTGCAAATTAATTTAAGGGTAAATTATTGCAGCTATTAATTAAATTCTGATTTTTAAGCGTTGCGTTAACTAAAACCTATTTCTGCTCAAATTTATTCTGCCAAGAAGTTCTCATCTGCTACCCCGGAGCCCAACTGGTGCAGTTTCAGCTCAACCCAATTTAAGCCCAAATTTCAGCTCGATTTAATTTTTTTTTTTTTTTTTTTAAGGTAAAACCCAGCGAATTTAGGGCTGGGATTTTAAATGGGATTTTTAAAGGCTTTTGGAAAACGAAGCCGTTTAATTTCAGCGTTTCTCTCGCTTGGAATAAATAAAAGGTTGGGGTTTATCACTCGGATAATCGAGGATCCCAAGTCCTTCCCTCTATCCCTTTCCCAAGTCTACCTTGGATCCGGAGAGGATGGCCCCAAAAAGATGGATAAGCCGGAGCTGGAGCGTTTCGGGGAGCTGCCCTCCGGCTTGGAAACTCTCTGTGAGGATGAAGAAGGAAAGATTAATTTTGGGGAGGAAGCAGCAAAAAAATATAGGGGGGAAAAAAACCAAAAAAATCCCTTTTTTTACCCAAATTAAGCCCAAAAAACGGCCCACGCGGGCGCTGGCCCCTGTTGATGATGGAGGGGATGAGGATGCTCAAATTTTTTTGCAGCTCTGATTTGCACCTGTGTGGGTTTTTTGGGGTTTTTTTGTTTTTTTTTTTCTCCTAAAAAAAAAAAAAATCAGGGTTTTATTCAAAAATAGGGTTCGGTCGGGGGATTTACAGGCGGTTGGGCGTGTTGGGAGTTTTAGGTGATTTTTTTTTTTTCTTTTTTATGCAACGTCTTTGCCGCAAAGCGGGGCTTTTTGGGGGCTTCCCCGGAAAATAATCCCCTTTGCGTTGATTTTTACAGGCTCCCTGGGTCGTGTAGGATTTAATCCGGGTTTTAGGATCCTATACCTGCCCCCGGGACTCCGTACGTGCCCGTGGGGCACGTATGGGGTCCCGGGGGCAGGTATAGGATCCTATATTTGCCCTCGAATCATATACCTTCCCCAGATATGTCCCTGTGGATCCTATATGTGCTCCTAGACCCCATCCCAACCCCTGCATCCTCTCCCTGTCCCTGGATGCTCTACGCACCCATGGATCCCATACTGACCCTGTATCCACCTCGGGATGCTCTACGCACCCATGGACCCCTTACTGACCCTGTACCCACCTTGGGATGCTCTACGTACCCATGGATCCCATACTGACCCCACCCCTGCTCCTAGGTGTTCTACACACCCATGGATCCCATACTGACCCTGTACCCACCTTGGGATGCTCTACGCACCCATGGATCCCTTACTGACCCCATCCCTGCTCCTAGGTGTTCTACGCACCCATGGATCCCATACTGACCCCGTACGCACCCCTGGGTGCTCTACGCACCCATGGATCCCATACTGACCCCATCCCTGCTCCTAGGTGTTCTACACACCCATGGATCCCGTACTGACCCCGTACCCACCTTGGGATGCTCTACGCACCCATGGATCCCATACTGACCCTGTACCCACCTTGGGATGCTCTACGCACCCATGGATCCCATACTGACCCCATCCCTGCTCCTAGGTGTTCTACGCACCCATGGATCCCATACTGACCCCGTACCCACCTTGGGATGCTCTACGCACCCATGGATCCCATACTGACCCCATCCCTGCTCCTAGGTGTTCTACACACCCATGGATCCTGTACTGACCCCATACCCACCTCGGGATGCTCTATGCACCCATGGATCCCATACTGACCCCATATCCACCTTGGGATGCTCTACGCACCCATGGATCCCATACTGACCCCATCCCTGCTCCTAGGTGTTCTACGCACCCATGGATCCCTTACTGACTCCATCCCTGCTCCTAGGTGTTCTACACACCCATGGATCCCGTACTGACCCCGTACCCACCTTGGGATGCTCTACGCACCCATGGACCCCTTACTGGCCCTGTACCCACCTTGGGATGCTCTACGCACCCATGGATCCCATACTGACCCCATCCCTGCTCCTAGGTGTTCTACACACCCATGGATCCCATACTGACCCTGTACCCACCTTGGGATGCTCTACGCACCCATGGATCCCATACTGACCCCATCCCTGCTCCTAGGTGTTCTACACACCCATGGATCCCATACTGACCCCGTACCCACCCCTGGGTGCTCTACACACCCATGGATCCCATACTGACCCCATCCCTGCCCCTCGAGACCATGCCCGGCTGCAGGAGACAATGCAGGGGGTGCTGGGATGCCCCCACCTTTACCTTGGAAGAAGACGCCGAACTCGGGGGGCAAAGGGGCCGGGGCGAACTTGTATTTACTCTTCTCCTTCGGGCTGATGACTTCCCTGGGAAGAGAGGGGTGAATTGAGGGGGGCCGGGGTGTGGGGGGCTTTTTGGGGGGCCGGGGGGGGGGGGGGGGTTCCGTGCTCACCCGCTGAGCTGCCGGCGCCAGGTCTGGTAGGGGTCGAAGAGGCACTCGCAGAGGTGCAGGGCGTAGAGCATCCCGCTCTCCAGCTGCGTCCCGCTCCGCTCCTCCTCCTGTGTACTCCTCAGCTGCCGGAAAAGCGGAGCAAGATTAATCCCCCCCCCCCAAAAAAAACCCCAAACCAAACCAAGCCCCCACCCCAGTCCTCCTCCCGTGGTTCCCCCCGGATTCACCTTGTTCCCGCAGACCCGCAGCAGCTTCAGCACCTCCGGGATGAAGCCGGGGGTTTTGTCCGCTTGGATGTTTTCCAGGTTCCTGGTGGGGGGATAATATATCGGGGGGGTGTTAATGCAGTATTGGGGGGGGTCAACGCATCCAGGGGCGGGGGGGGTTAATGCATTGGGGGGGGTTAATGCATTGAGGGGATTAAAGCACCTTGGGGTGGTTATTGCATTGGGGGCGGGGGGGGGGGTTAATGCACCCGGGGGGGTAAAGCATGAAGGGGGAGAGTTAATGCATTGGGGGGGGGGGGGCGTTTAAGCACCTTGGGGTTTTATTGCATCGGGGGGGTATCGCATTCAGGCAGGTTAATGCATCGTGGGGGGGGTGTATTGCATTGTGGGGGGGTTTAATGCATCGGGGGGGGGTATTGCGCCATGCGGGGGGTGTTAAGGCATCACGATGGGGGGGGTTAATGCATCGGGGGGGGTTATTGCACCATGGGGGGGTGTTCAGGCATCATGATGGGGGGGTCAATGCATCGGGGGGGGGTCAATGCATTGTGTGAGGGGTTAATGCACTTTGGGGGCTTCATGCGCCTGGAGGGGGGGGGATGGTTATTGCATCGGGAATGGGGGTTAAATTATTATGGGGGGTTAATGCATCGTTGGGGGGGGGGGTGATAATATGGCAGCCAGCAGGAGCCAGGGCACATCCTCAGATGAACCCCATCCTTGGCTGGGAAGGTGGGGGGGGGACAGGTGGATGGTGTGTCCCCCCCCACAAGGGACAGGGAGGTGGTGGCTTCTTGGGGACGCTGCTGCCAGGGATCACCTTATGTCGGCTGGCGGGAGGTGGCGGGGCCAAGGGGGGTGGGATGCACTTTGTTGGGGGGAGCAATGATGAACTTGAAGGGGGGGCACGCTGTGCTTTAGGGGTGGGGGTAAATACTGTGTTTTGGGGTGATGTGATGCACTTCATGGGGGGTGAGGATGCGCTTTTGGGGGGGGATGCTACACTTTGCGGGGGGGGGGATGCACTTTGGGGGGTGATGCACTTCATGGGGGGGTGCAGGGGGGGACGCTCTTCTTCAAGGGGTGGGGGGGGATGCTCTGCTTTTTTTCGGGGGGAGGATGCACATCCAGGAGGTGGTTTGGGAGCGTGGCAATCTGGGACCGGGGCAATACCAGTTTGGTCCTCTCGGCGAAGACTTTGGGGGGGGGGGGCGGGAACAGGACCTAGAAATAGGGGGTGTCCCCTCATTGTCCCCCCATGCCAGCACCTGGGTGCGGAGCTGGGCTGCATTTGGGGCAGGGGGAGGACCGAAACCGGGAATCCCCATGGGTTGGGTTGGGGAGGGGGATGAAGGGAGGCCGGCACCCCCTCCCCCGGCAGGGGGGGGTGGGGGGGGTGGAGGGGCGGTAGTGATGATGGTGGTGGGACGTCACCCACCTGCAGATGATGATGAAGAACTTGAGGAGCAGCAGCGCCTGCCCCAGGCTGGTCCCAGCGCCCTCCTCCTGCGGGATCTGGACCACGCACTGTCCCAGCCGCTGGCTCAGCACCACCAGCACCTCCCGCGGCAGCACCGGGATCTCCGACACCGACTCCTCCGGCCTGCGACGGGGCGAGGGGGATGTGTGGGTGTGTGGGGTGGTGGTGGAAAATGGGGGTGACTGGATGCAACCCCCTCCCTCCCCCAACACCCCCCCAACACCATCACAACATCCCCCCCATCGACCCCCCTTCAAGCTTCAGACCGGATGGTTTAAAACCGCCGAGAACGGATGAGCCGCCTAAATTTAGCTGCGGGTGTCGCACCCCCCCCTCCATGGGGTGTCACTCTTGCAGCACCCACGGGTGCCGGGGTGCTCCTCACCTCCTGGGCTCCAGCGAGGGCAGGGCGATGATCTTCTCAAAGTTCATGACGAAGGCTTCCAGCCACTGCTGCAGGTAGGAGAGGTCCTTCTGCAAGGGCAAGGAGGGGGGGGCTGAGCCAATCAGACCCCGCACTGACCACCGCCACGGAGGTATCGGCCAATCAGCAGCCAGAATAGTCAAGTCCCCCCCCCTCCGCAGAAGCCACCGGTTTATTGGCACCCGGGGGGTGTGAGCACCCCCCCAGGAGGCACCAGCCAATGAGCAATCGGAGCAGCACAACCTGTGGAGCTGCTGACCAATCAGCAACCCAGAGAAACACAACCTGTGGAGTTCCTGACCAATCAGCAACCAGAAAAACACAAGCTGCAGAGCTGCTGGCCAATCAGCAACCAGAGCAGCACAACCTGTGGAGCCGCCGAGCAATCAGCACCCAGAGGAAAATAACCTGCGAAGCTGCTAACCAATCAGCAGCAAGAGCAGAACCATCTGTGGAGCTGCTAACCAATCAGCAACAAGAGCAGAACAACCTGTGGAGCCACTGACCAATCAGCAACAAGAGCAGAACAACCTGTGGGGCCGCTGACCAACCAAAACCCAGAGCAGAACAACCTGTGGAGCTGTTGACCAACCAGAACCCAGAGCAGAACAACCTGTGGAGCCATTGACCAACCAGAACCCAGAGCAGAACAACCTGTAGAGCCACTGACCAATCAACAACCAGAGCAGAACAACCTGTGGAGCTGCTGACCAATCAGCAACCAGAGCAGCACAACCTGTAGAGCCACTGACCAATCAGCATCCAGAGCCACACGACCCGTGGAGGTGCTGGCCAATGTGGCACCTTGGGGTGACCCGTGTCCCCAAACACCCCAATGTGGCACCTTGGGGTCACCCATGTCCCCAAGCACCCCGGTGGTGTCACCCGTGTCCCTGAGCAACCCAATGCGTCACCTTGGGGTCACCCACGTTCCTGAGAACCCCAACACGGCCCCTCGGTGTCACCCACGTCCCCAAACACCACAATACAGTTGCTTGGGGTCACCCACCTCCCCGCACACCCCAAAGTGGCACCTTGGAGTGACCCATGTCCCCCGAGCACGCCAACACAGCCCCTTGGTGTCACCCATGTCCCCAGACATCCCAACATAGCCCCTTGGTGTCACCCATGTCCCCAAACACCCCAATGCGGCACCTTGGGGTCACCTATGTCCCCAGGCACCCCAGCGCGGCCCCTTGGTGTCACCCATGTCCCCAAGCACCCCAATGCGGTACCTTGGTGTCACCCACGTCCCAGCACAGCCCAACACGGCCCCTTGGTGTCACCCATGTCCCTGTGTACCCCGATGTGGCGCCTTGGAGTGACCCATGTCCCCTCGCACCCCGAGACAGCCCCTTGGTGTCACCCACGTCCCCAAACACCACAATACAGTTGCTCGGGGTCACCCACGTCACCGCACACCCCAATGCGACACCTTGGGGTCACCCACACCCCTTTGCACCCCCTTTGGTGTCACCCATGTCCCCAAGCACCCCAACACAGCCGCTCGGTGTCACCCACGTCCCCAAGCACCCCCATTGCAGCACCCTGGTGTCACCCACACCCCCTTGCACCCCCCTCGGTGTCACCCATGTCCCCTTACACCCCCCACGCAGCACCCCGGGGTGTCCCCAGCCCAGGAAGGGACCGTCCCCTCTTGGTGACAGCCCCCTCCCCGCACCACCCCCCCCTCCCTCCCCGGGGACACGAGGGTCCCCAACCCCCCCGCAGCCACCCACAGCGCCCCAAGGGGACCTCACCCCCCTCCCACCACTGTCCCCCCCTCCGAATGCGCCACCCCGTCCCCCGCGTCACCCATTTCCCGCCGGGTACTGCCAGCCCCCCCCCATCCAGCGGGGGGGTCACCGCCATGTGTGTCCCCCCCTGCCCACAGCACCCCATTACCTGGCCGGGGGGGTGACCGTGGTCATCCATGACCCCGGCGCACGCCGAGCCGTGCCGGCGCAGCCGGGTTGGGGACAAGGTGACAGCGTGTGGGTGTGTGTTATTATTTTATGTGTGTCCCCCCCCCTTTTTTTTTTTTTTGTCCCCTCCCCGCCTCTTCGCTCTTGTGCAAAAGCCACCCAAAAACAACCCCCCCAAAAAAAAAAAAAAAAAAACCAACCAAAAAGAAAACCAACCCCAAACCATCAGGAAATGCCAAGTCACCCGGCACCCGCCGCCCCAACGGCGCTTCCTCCCACCGCCCGCCACCCTTTCGGGGGTGTCACCGGCTTGTCCCCAACCCCGTGCGCCCACCCAGCAGCTTGGGGTGGGGGGTGGGGGGGTCGAGGTGACAGTGGTGACGATGGGGGGTGACGGCTGGCACCGGCCCGCTTTGGTTTCACCCACTGCATCCCGCCGTCGCCCCCCATCTGTGCAACCGGGGTGTGTTGAGTTTGACAGTCCTCAGTACATCCCCCCCCCCCCCGCCCCGGCCCGGCCCCCCCTGCAATGTCATTGTCGTCGTCCCCCCCCCTCCCACCCCACCACCCTCCTGCCACCTTGCACCCACCCGGAGCCGGTGTCCCATCCCGGCGCGGCGCTGGCGGGGCCGGTGGCCGTGTCCCAGCCGGTTGCCGGCTGGCAGAGCCTGTTGGGTGGCTTCTGGGCTCGGCCGCCGGCGCGGTGGCACCTGGGAACGCTGTGCCGGCACCTCCATCCCTCCCCGGCGCCGCCGACACCCCCCCAAAAAAAGTGACAGTGGCAAAGCCACCAGGTTGTCACCTCCCTGGCATTGGGGGTGACACTGGGGGTCCCCACAGTGGGGCCCCACCAGGGTCCCTGTCTCCTTCCCCGTCCAGTGTGGGACAACGTGGCCAGCACCATCCCCACCGTGGCATGGCCACCCCGTGGGACACCCTTGGGGACATCCCTGTCCCCTGGTGGCGTGGTGACACGAGAGCTCTGCCCTATTTTAAAGCCACGAGAGATAACGCACTTGCTCCCGGCGCGCAGCCCCCATCCGATGTCACCGCCCGGGGAAGGGGACACTACCATCGAGGTCACACTCTGGTGGCATCACCTGGTGCCCTGGGTTGACGCCTCCAAACAAGGCCTGTGGTGGGACAGCAGAAGGTTGACGGGCGCCAGGGACGTGTCCCAGCAGCCTTGTCCTTGCCGGGTGCTTGGGGACATCACTGTGGTGAAGGCCACCACGGTTTTACAGGTGACCCGTCTGGGGAGGTGACACCAAGGCCCTGGTGCCTCTCAGAGGTGGCACAGCCACCTTGTTGGTGTGGCACGGTGAGTGGGCACACCATGACAGCGTGGCATGTGTCCCCAAGTGGGAGCACACAGCCTGTGTCACCAAGGGAGCGATGGCACAAGACGTGTCCCTGTGTGAGTGTGCACCCCGCAATGGCGATGCAGGCGTCCCCGTGCAAGCTTGTGCACCTGGCATCGTGACACACGTGTCCCCATGTGACCATGCGCACCTCGATGGAGTGGCACGTGTCCCATATGTCCACGCACACCTCGATGGCGTGGCACATGTCCCCATATGACCAAGCGCACCTGATGGCATGTCACATATGACCATGCACATCCCAATGGCGTGGCACGTGTCCCCTCTGTGACCGTGCACACCTGGTGGCACGGCACCTGTCCCCTCTATGACCATGCACGCCCCATGGCGCAGCGCCCGTCCCCGCGTGAGTGTGAACGCCCCAGTGGGGTGGCACGTGTCCTTTGCACGAGCTTGCACACCCGATGGCACGGACGTGTCCCCTGTGTGAGCTTGTACACCCCGATGGCTTGGCACATGTCCCCGTGCAACCATGGACACCTCCGTGGCATGTCCCATGTCCCCATACAACTACGGACACCTCCACAGCATGGCACATGTCCCCGTATGACCATGGACACCTCCATGGTTTGGCACATGTCCCCATACAACCACGGACACCTCGATGGCATGGCACATGTCCCCGTGCGACCACGGGCACCTCGATGGCGTGGCACATGTCCCCATACAACACTGGACACCTCCACGGCATGGCACATGTCCCCATATGACCACGGACACCTCGATGGTGTGGCTCATGTCCCCATACAACACTGGACACCTCCACAGCATGGCACATGTCCCCATACGACCATGGACACTTCCATGGTGTGGCACATGTCCCCGTACCACCATGCCCCCGAATGTCACGGCATCTGTCCCCGCACCACCATGCCCACCCGATGTCACCGCAAATGTCCCCGCACCACCATGCCCACCCGATGTCACTGCACATGTCCCCGTACCACCATGGCCCCAATGTCACGGCACATGTCCCCGTACCACCATGCCCTGCAATGTCACCGCACCTGTCCCCGTACCACCATGGCCCCCAATGTCACCGCACATGTCCCCATACCACCACGCCCACCCGATGTCACTGCACCTGTCCCCGTACCACCATGCCCACCCGATGTCACCCCACGTGTCCCTTGCACATGCCCCCAGGACCTGCCCCACCAAAGCCTGGTGGGTCCCAGGGGACGCTGCGGGGCCGGATGAGGTGACACCACGGACGAGGTGACACCACGGCTGTCCCCATCCCCAGCCGGGGGTGCCCTGCCCTCCCAGCGTCCCCAGCCACGTGCTGGGGACGGCGTGCGGTTTTGGGGGCAGAAATAAGCCTTTTTCACCCCAAAACCCCAGCTGGTCACCCCACCCTGGGGGCGCAGGAGCTGGGGGGTGACACAGGGCGGGGGGGTGTCTCCTGTCCTGCAGGATCAGGGCCCCCCCCCCCCACTTCAGAGCGGGGATAATTAAGGAGAAAACAAAGCACCGGGGACTCTCGGGGAGGGGGACGGGGGGGTCCCCGCAAGCTGCCGGCCAGGGACCCCTCTACTCCCCCAGGACCCCTGGCCACGGGACACGGGGGGAGGTGGCGATGCCGAGGGGGGGCTACGGGTGTCCCACTGAGCAGGCCACCCCCCCCAGAAGCAGGACACCCCCCCCCCCCGCCTCCCCCCTCTCCTTGTCACTCCCAACGCTCCAATGTCACCGCGGCCGCACCTGCTGCCGGGACCTGGGAGGGGGGGACAGATACGGACCCCCCCCAGACCCCCCCACTGGGTTTAAGGGAGGTGCGCCCCCCCCCCACCCCGTCCCCCCGGGAGAGGTGGGGAAGGGGGTGCGGGATGCGGTGGGGGGGTCCAGGGGGATGCGGTGCCCCCGGGGGGAGGGGGGGGAGAGGCCCGGGGGGTCCGGGAGGAATATGGTGCCGCCCCCAAAGTGGGGAGCACGGGCGGGGGGGGGCGGGGGATGCGGCGCTGGTGTCCGGGAGGGTCGCGGGATGCAGCAGGGGGGGGGGGGGTCCAGGGAGGACACGGGGGGAGGTCCGGGGGGGTGGACGCGGTACCCCCCTAGGTGGATGGGTTCGCGGACCTCGGGGTGCGGTGACCCCCGGAGGGGGGGGCGGGGGCTGGAGCACGGGGCGGGGGGGGGGGGTCGCGGGATGCAGCGGGGGGGTCACAGTGGGACGCGGGGGCGGTCCGGGGGGTGGCGGTGCCCCCCAGAGTAGGAACACGGGGGGTGTCGCGAACGTCGGGGTGCGGTGACCCCCGGGGGCGGAGGGGGGGGGGGGGGGGTGGTGTCGTGGACCCCCGGGATACGGCAGGTGGGTCCGGGGGGGGGACGGGACGCGGTGCCCCCTCCCATGAGGGTCGCCCGGAGGGGAGGGGGGTGTTGTGGCGGACCCCGGGATACGGCAGTGGGGTGCGGGGGGGGGGGGGGGGGGGGGATGCGGTGCCCCCCCCCAAAATGAGGCGGGGGGGGGGGGGATGTAGCAGTGGGGTGCGAGGGGGGGGTGTGTGTGTGTGTGGAAAGAACGCGGTGCCCCCCCCCAAAATGGGGCAGTGCGACGATACGCCCAAGGTAGTGCAGCTCCCCCCCTCCCTCCAAGCAGGGGGGTGCGGGCAGGGCAACCCCGGGGCGGGGGGGGGAAATAAATGGGTGCTGCCCCCCAGCCCCCGCCTTCCTCCTTCCTTGGCGGGGGGGGGGTCCCGATGCCCATCTCACCTTGGCGAAGTAGAGCATCCAAAGCTCGTAGAGCCGCTCCCGGGAAGCCATGCCGGGCCGGCACGGCTCGGTACGGCGGGCAGCTCCGCCCCCCCCCCGCCGGGCCCTCCCCCAGGTACGGGGGGGGGGCCCCTGTCACCGCCCCCCCCGCCCCCCCACCCCCGGTACCGTGTACCTGCTGCTGTAAGGGTGGGGATACCCCTCCCACCCCCCTTTTTACCTTCCCCCCCCCCCCGGCAGCCCAAAGGTAAAAAGGGGGGTGGGGAAGCTAAAATACCCCAAATGCACCCCCCCCCCCCCCCCCAAAATAATTATCCCCCCCAATTAAACCTTGCACGCCATGTGAGGGAGGGGGAATAAGCCTGGCAGGGCGGAAGAGGTAAATGTGGGGTTATTTTCCCTTTTAATTAATTTTTTTAAATTATTTTTTAATTTTTTTTAATGCCCCCCTCGCCGCTTCTTGTTGCATCCTCCCCCCCCCCGCCCCCGATTGCGCCCATCGATCGACGGTTTAGCCCATCGATGCGCTCGGCGGTGGATGGGTTGAGTCTGGGGGGCGCATGCGCGCTGGGGGTTGTACGGCGGGTGGCGCCGTGTGTGTGGGGAAGGACCAAGATGGCGGCGCCCGGTGGTGGCCTGGAGGCGGAGGAGGCGGCGGCCGGCCCGGCTTTGGGGAGGCTGGAAGAGGAGGCGCGACGGCGGCGGGAGAGGTTGAGGGCCCTGCGGCAGCGCACGCTTCAGGTGGCGGGGGGGATGGCGGGGCGGGGTGGGCGGTGGAAGGGTGTGAGGGGCCGGAGTGGGCCTGGGGCGGAGTGAGGCAGATGATCTGAGTCGGGCCTGGGGGTTTGGGGAGGGGGTCTGAGGATGTTGAGGAGGCACAGAGGGTCTGAGGTGGGTCTGAGCATGTTGGGGGGAGCCACAGAGGGTCTGAGGATGTTGGGGAGGGACACAGAAGGTCTGAGGATGTTGGGGAGCGACATAGAAGGTCTGAGGATGTTGGGGGGGGACCACAGAGGGTCTGAGGTGGGTCTGAGGATGTTGGGGGGAGCCACAGAGGGTCTGAGGTGGGTCTGAGGATGTTGGGGGGAGCCACAGAGGGTCTGAGGTGGGTCTGAGGATGTTGGGGGGAGCCACAGAGGGTCTGAGGTAGGTCTGAGGATGTTGGAGGGAGCCACAGAGGGTCTGAGGTGGGTCTGAGGATGTTGGGGGCGGCCACAGAGGGTCTGAGGTGGGTCTGAGGATGTTGGGGGGAGCCACAGAGGGTCTGAGGTGGGTCTGAGGATGTTGGGGGGGGCCATAGAGGGTCTGAGGTGGGTCTGAGGATGTTGGGGGGAGCCACAGAGGGTCTGAGGTGGGTCTGAGGATGTTGGGGGGAGGGCACAGAAGGTCTGAGGTGGGTCTGAGCATGTTGGGAGGGGCCACAGAGGGTCTGAGGATGTTGGGGGGCCACAGGGGGGTCTGAGGTGAGCTTTGGGGAAAGGGGGGGCAGAGGGTCTGAGATGGGTCTGGGGTTTTGGGGAGGGGGAGAGGGGTAGGAAGGGCCTGAGGATAGAGGGAGATGGTGGTTAAGGGCAAGGCGGGAGTTCAGGGGTGCTTGGGAAAGGGGGCTGAGGGATCTGGGGCCACCAGGCTGGTGGGGCTGGGCAGGGGGGGTTGGTAGGGGGCAAGGGGGAGGGATGGCTGGTGTTTGGTGGGTCAAGCAAGAGAGGGTTCGGAAGTGGGGTGGGGGAAAGCAGAGAGGAATGGGGTAGAGAGGGTCCCCCGCTGTGGGGAGGGGGCTGGGGTGCAAGTGCAGGAGGAGGGGATTTGGGTGACAGCCTGGTGACAATACTGGGTCTCATTGGTCCCACGCGAGGGGTCCATGCTGGCCTTGGGCTTCCTCGTGCTTTTCTGTTCTGCCTTTGCCGTGCTGCCCCTTGTTCTGCTAAAAACCCGCCTCCTGTGATTAAGCCTCTTGATTTTTTTTTTTTTTTTTTGACGTTATCTTCCCTGGTTCCCTGTGTTTGCATCACATCTGAAATCCGGGCCGCAACCTGGGTTTGGTAGCGAGGATGAAAACAAAGATTCACCCCAGGGTTAGTTAATAGCGTGTTACGTTTCTCTGGCGCTTTCTGGGCCTTAAAATTCTCTTCCATAGCGACGTTGAGACCCGATTGCCTTTAGTACAGGCTTGAGGATACTGAGGAGCTGGTTGTGTTGCCTGACTAAAGCCAGGGGCAAGCGGGGCCCTAAATTGGGATTTTCTTCTTGGATGTGTGCACTGGAGATGGCTCCTCGCACAGCCTCAGAGGAATTCGCGGTATTTATTGTAAATCTTGTGTTGTACAAGATGCTGCCGGCAGCAAAATATCCGGGGTTGGTTTTTAAGGAATTTATCTCAAAAGTTTTGTGATGGGTTGTATCCTCACCCAAAAAACTTCACCTATTTTACCTGGCTGTCCTTGTTGCCTCCGCAAATGCTAGGCTCAGAATATTAAAATCGAGATTGGGGGTGAAAGAAGGGTGGAATAAACTTGAGAAACTTGGCGATTAATACTTCGGCAGCGCCCACTGAAGAAGGCAGCCGCGCTCCGGCATGTCTTGGCATGTCCTGGTATTGCTTAATTCTCCTCTTTTGGGTTAGCGGGGCGGCGCTCGCTCTGCTCCCCTTCTGCCGCGTCACCCTAAATTTGTTGATCCAGGTTAGTACGGTCCAGTAACGTGGGAAGATGTCCTGGCCCGCCAGTGAGGGACCTTCTCTTGGGGTTATTAACAGGAGCCGTGACTTTGGTGGACAGGCTGGTGTTCTGCTCTGTCTCTTGCCTTCAGATGTTCGTTAGTATCGGAGAGCTGAGCCTTCCCAAAGGGAAAAGTGGGATATAGACCCCTGCCCAGCCTTACCGAGAAGAAAAGCTCTTTCCAAAAGAAAAGCTTTTTCCTTTCTTTTCTGTCCTGCCTGGTGAATTTAGATGGAATAAGATGGAGCGGTTGTGGAGGGTGTAGTGCGTGGGTTGTTGTTCTTATCTGCTTTATTACGGAGGGTTTTTTAAAATTTTGGGGTGAGATTTTCTGACTCAGTCCCTGCGAGGATGTTCTTACTTCTTTTCCACGAATAGTATCTCATGTGCAGCGCCAGCGTATGCCGCCTTCGAGGATAATGCCTGGTAGCCCACGATGGCTCCTGGTAGACCTGTGTGAGCCTTTTAAAATCCCTTTTTACTTTGGGCTTTTGCAGCCTCCTGAGACAGAGATCCACGGTTTAATGACAAAACTACCTCCTTTGGTTTTACACCCATTAAATGGAAGTTGCCTTGGGTGCTCTCTCACACGGCCCTTGTGGGAAACACAAAATAATAATGGTTTTGTGTTTGTGATTTTTGTAGTTCTCTCGGTCTCTCTTCCAGATTCAAGCTGTGGTCTGGGAAGCTTTTCCTTGTGTAAAAGTCTCTCTGAATCATCTCGGTGACTTTCCCTGGTACCTCCCTGAGTGCTGGGATGCCCTTTTGCTGAGAGGGGATGTGGGGCACTCGTGAGTTTACCGCGCTGGCACATGACTTCCTTTTGTTTGTTTGTTTTTAAATAGTCTCACTTTGGCCACACGAGCCTGTCTTCAACCGTCAAAGCTCGTCTACTTTTTCCAATCCTATCAGTCTCAACCGAGACCTTTCCCCAGCAGCAGAACTCATTGGGAGCTCATTCCGTACACGTATATCCAGAATTATTTTTCCCCTGCCACGCGCGTTGCTTTACACCAAGCTCTGAATTTCACCTGTTGCCTCATTGCTCAGATAGGCGCAATTTTACCCCCCTTCTGCCAGCCCTTGTTGGATTTCCTTGTGGGTGATCTCACCTGCAAACGCTGTCATCTAACCAGTCGGGTCTTTCCCAAGTCTTTTGCCGTGCTTGCGACAGCCCAAACCCTGGCAGAGGGAGAAGAGGGGACCTGCTGATCCTCATCTGGTGCTGTAAAAAAAACACTGTTGGGGTTTGCAGGAGAGAAGGTGCTTCGCTTTCTGCTGCGTTTCTGCGCATTTAGGGAATGGGTGCTTAATATCTGATAAGGATCTTCCTTCAGTTCAGGATTTCTCTGCAAATTGCACTCAATTTTCACGGGAAAGTGATGCTCAGCTTTTCCCACTCAGCGAGGAAACAAGTGAGGTCATACCCAAAGGTACAAAAACCTCAACGGGTGATCTTGTCCTTTCTGCTGTGCTCACCCGACCTGTTGTGCCGCCTTTTATTGATCACCAGCAAAAGGGTTTTTTTTACTGAATAAAAAAACGTGTTTGAGTTCTGGGCGTAATGTACGTTTCGAAATGTCAGTCACCACTTGCTTCTAGAAATCTGCTTAAAACAGTAGGTGAGCTGATGTTGGATTCCCAGCCTCAATGGATGGCATCAACAGAGTTTGTAGTGTAGAGGATCAAGTATAGTATCGGAGAAGCCATTTCCCTCCTAAATTTAAATAAAATCGTCTTTCAGTAGCAAGCAATCGAATTATGGACTCTGCGTTGTTGCCATATTGAATATTGCATCCTGTTCTGGCAAAAAAAAAAAAAAAAATCGTTTCGAATTGTGTAACCGTAATCTTAGTTTGCCAGCTTTCCTCTCATCTTTTTTCTTCATCCTCTAAGAAAATCAAATCAAAATATCAGCTGCTCACGGAGCTTACAAGCCCTGAGGGTTCCTGCGCAGCCTGCTCCGTTGTGGCTGCTCGCCTTTGAATTGCCGGCGTGGAGTTGAAACGCCCAAACCCCGTTTTTTTTAGACCCGTTTGGGCTTTTCTCGGTGCTTTGGGTTATTCTTCGAGACCGTTTTTACTCCCTTGGGATAAGTCTGATGCGTGCAGGCCCGGGCAGGGTGGGTTTTTTGCTTCGCGTGACTGTTGTTTCTGTGAGTCCTGCAAATCAAAAGGTCATCTCTCCCTGTTTTATACCCCCCAAAAAATCTCAAACCAAGGAAAGTGAATCCAAAAAAAAGCCCAAACTATCCTGTTCTCTCAAAGCCGTTGGAGACTCAAGTGAAAAGATGGTGGGAGCAGCCTCGAAGGTAAACTTTGGAGGAGCGGAAACGCACCGGCAAGTATCGTAGCCTTTAACGGGGCTGTGCACGTTTTTCTGCCAAACTTGCGACATTTCTTTGTTTTTTTTAAAAAATAAAAGTCTTTCTGAAGCTGGTCGCTTACATAAGCGGCGCTGAGCTCGTGTTTTCACTGCCACCTTCAATTAACAGGAAAACCCCACCAAGTTTTTGCAGGGAGCCTCGCAAAAGGTCACGCAGTGACGTAGATTCTATTCAAGTTTAAGGTTGTGTGTTTTTTTTTTTTTTTTAAGTAGCAAACGGTTCCAGCTCCCAAGATCCTGCAGCGGGGGAAAATGGGGACAGCCCTTCCCTAAAATTGCAGACCTCTCCTAAAGGAAGGCTTTTGCGGGATGAAGGATGGGATTCTTCAAATGGCTTTTATTTATTGAATGACTCAGTGCGGACGGTAAAAGCTGCGGGAGTGTTGAGCTGCTCCGTAGCGCGCTCGTTGCCCAAAGCTCGTTGTGCTGATGCTAATAACAGCGCTGAGGCTTTATCCTTGCAGTATCGCGCGGTAAAGCCCTGATTATCTGCTATGTCTTTTTTTTTTTTTTCTTGCCTAATGGCTGAAAATCAGATTAAAACGTCCTGTTTGCGTTTCTCAGGAAGACTTTTCAGCTGAAGAAAAACTTTTGCCCTATTTAAGCTTTAGCTTAGCACGATTGTGTTTAGTGTCTTAATTTAACTGTTACTGACTGTCGCCTAACTATACCTTTTGAAGCAAAATGGGAGAACAAGGTCTCCCGAATCTGTTTAAAGCCACCTGCCTGGAGGTGACTCCGTGTTTGCACACACTGAGGTCCTGCAAGCGCTTGCCGGAGCGAGCTGGAGCAGTTTGACCAGCCGTGAGATATGCAAAACTAGGGATATTTTCAGGACGGAGACCTTTCGGGCTGAGTTTCAATAGCACTTTGCAATTTTTCCAGATTAAAACAGGAGTGCAACGGCGTGGCGCTTCCCCTGGAAAGCAGAAAGCACTTGAACCACCTCGACTGTAAAATTGTTGCATTACGGATCGGACCGAAGCTTTTTGGGGAGGCTTTGTCTGCTTAATGGATGGTTCAGTCCAAAATGGTGTTTGGAGCAGAAAGCAAGTCCTTGTCCTAGATAAGAAGTCACGAGATAGCTCTGTTGGTCACCGCAGGCCAGTCTAAGCGGAGCCGGTGTCCCTGCCTATCTGAAAACTTGAATTTTGTTGCGAGTCCTCCCCTTAATCTCCAAGAAGCTGTATTTCCATAAGCGCGGCTTTCTGCTGAGCAAGTTGATAATTAACTGTAGTTACTTGTGTTTATGAAATGCTTGTCTGCAGGTTGCCCTTGAAACCGGTTCTCCGATGCATTCACATCTGCTTGGTTTGGAGCTAGATGAAGGCTTTGCTCGGGTATGGCATGGACCGGAGCTTACCTTGCTTCAAACCCTGCTAAAATCACCACGTAATGTCAGTGCTTCCAGCAGGCCCGTCCTGCCGTGTGTCTCTAAGCACCTGGTAAATTGGAGCTTGCATCCAGCCCAGGTTGCCCAGAGAAGCTGTGGCTGCCCCATCCCTGGGGGGGTCCAAGGCCAGGTTGGACGGGGCTTGGAGCAACGTGGTGTGGTGGGAGGTGTCCTTGACCAGGGCAGGGGGTTGGAACTTCATGATCTTTAAGGTCCCTTCCAACTCTAACCATTCTATGATTCTATGGTCTTAAAAATACTGAGGTCTCTGGGAATGCTAAGCTGATTTAGGGATCCATCCGTGATAAGGAAAATTGTGCTTGTAAAAAAAGCGTGGGAGGGGGGAAGGTCACGGGCCTTTTAGTTGGTTTAGGTATCCCAATATAGCGTGTGTGTCATCCACGAATTCTTCTGGCTTGGGGAGGACTTTTATTTTAGCTAAAAATATGTATGTATATATTTAGTAAAGGATTTGCTAGGCCTTTCCTCTGGATAGCAGCAGAGAAGCAAAGTAGCGAAATAAAGAAGTACGTTCGTTATCTTTCTTGCAAGGAGCTAAGTACTTTTCCCACAGCTATTTATTTTTAGCAATAGATATCCGAGTAGAGGAACTGTCGTCTCGGACGCTGCTTGGAACCTGGGTCCCCTCCTTTGATCCAGCTGTTGAAATAATCTCGTGTGGGGCTGCTATTGAAAGGAGAGGAAATACTTCATGGCGTGACTGGACTGTGGCACGTTGCTGCTGGGCTGATTTGGATGAGGAGGGAGAGGAGAACGTCGAGAGGAAACATCCCAAATTTGGCTTTGTGAGAGAGCAGAGAGGTTTAAGGCGTGCTGGGTCAGGCTGTCGTATGCTGAATGCAGTTAAAGTGTTGAGAGGAGCTTTGAGATCCCTTTCCCTGCCAGTTTCTAGAGTTTCAGGGTGATATTTTTTTCTCCCTCTATGTAAAATACAGCTTGTGACTCCTGTAAAGACAAAGAGAGCGCATGCAGGGAGGATTTGGATGGCAGTAGGTTGGAGATGAAAGTACAACTGGCAGCGCTGGACTCATGTGATGGAGCAGCTCAGTGCTAGGAAGACGCGTGTAGCAATTCTTTTCTGTTTGGTTTGGTTCTGTGTTGGGCTGCCGTGTCCTGTCTGAGGCTCAGCAGTTTAGGAAGGATGGACCAGCGGGCTCGAAGTGGCAAGAAGACATGGCAGAGTGGGAAAGGATGACCCGGGGAGAGACGGAAAGCAAATCAGACTGATGGTGCGATATGCAAAGATGCTGTGAGGGCTGGAGCCCCTCTGCTGTGGGGACAGGCTGAGAGAGTTGGAGGGTTCAGCCTGGAGAAGAGAAGGCTCGAGGGAGACCTTGGAGCCCCTTCCAGTCCCTCAAGGGGCTCCAGGAAAGCTGGGGAGGGACTCTGGATCAGAGAGGGGAGCCATGGGACGAGGGGGAAGGGTTTTCCACTGACAGAGGGGAGATTGAGATGAGATGTGAGGCAGAAATTGTTTGCTGTGAGGGTGGTGAGCCCCTGGCCCAGGTTGCCCCGAGAAGCTGTGGCTGCCCCATCCCTGGAGGGGTTCAAGGGCAGGTTGGACGGGGCTTGGAGCAACGTGGTGTGGTGGGAGGTGTCCCTGCCCAGGGCAGGGGGGTGGCACTGGATGGGCTTTAAGGTTCCTTCCAACCCAAACCATTCTATGACAGGGGCATGATAAGGACCAGAAGTCCTCAACGCTCTAGTCCCATTTGAGCCCTGACATCCTTTCCTCTCTGGCATGGCCAGCACCTCCCCATCCCTCACCCACTGCATGTGCTTCTGAAGTGTGAGGGCAGCTCCTGGGATGTTTGGGATCCTGTTCCTTAGGCTGAGGTTGGTATAAGCAGATACTTTAGGCAGAGCCAGCTTGACTTATACCTTTGGCACTGATGAGGCCCTACCTCGAGTGCTGTGTCCAGTTTTGGGCCCCTCATTACAGGAAAGACATCGAGGGGCTGGAGCGTGTCCAGAGAAGGGCAGCGGAGCTTTTGAGGGGTTGAGCAGGAGTCTTGTGAGGAGCGGCTGAGGGAGCTGGGGTTGTTCAGCCTGGAGAAAAGGAGGTGGAGGGGGGACCTTCTCGCTCTCTACAACTGCCTGAAAGGAGGGGGTAGCCGGGGGTGGGGGAATTGGTCTCTTCTCCCAAGGAACGGGCGACAGGACAAGAGGAAACGGCCTCAAGTTGTGCCAGGGGAGGTTTAGGATGGATATTAGGAAAAATTTCTTCCCGGAAAGGGTTTTGGAGCGTTGGAACAGGCTGCCCAGGGCAGTGGTGGAGTCGCCATCCCTGGGGGTATTTAAAAGCCGGGCAGACGTGGTGCTGAGGGATGTGGGGTAGTGGTGTTTTTTGTCAGAGTTAGGTTGATGGTTGGACCTGATGATCTGAAAGGTCCCTTCCAACTGAGACAAATCTATGATTCTGTGATTCTTTTTCACGTTGCTTTGTGCCCTTCGCAGCAGGAACTGTTGCCGCCTTGTCAGACTGCCAGCGGAGCAGCCCAGCAGAAGCTCCGCTCGGAGGCAAAAATCTTTGAAAAGACTGTGCTGAATGTTTTCCCTCGTATTTTAGTATGAAACCACAGTGATCCCATAAACCCTGTCGGGAGCCCCACGCGTATCTTGTGAATGGAGGGTTAACTTTCCTAGGAGAAACCAGCCGAAAGTTTATGAAATCTGATTTTTTTCCTCATGCTCATTAATCTTGACTTACTTTTGCATCGCCATGGTAATGGACAGAGGATTTTTACATAATTTTTCTCTTTTCATCTGTACCCATAAAAAAAGATTAACTACTCCTTTTCAACCCAAACCTAGACAGTGCTAAAACCTTGGCTCCTTTAATCCACCGCTCCGTAGTCCCAGCGGAGGCATCTGGATTGCCTTTTTGCTGGAGCTTTTGAGTGTCCTCCGTGGAAATAATGACTGACACGAAGGCTCTTTTCATCCGTGGCTGATAACGCTTTCGTGCCGAAGGAGTAGGAGCTCCATAGGGATGAGTTGTGGAAGCGCCAGGAGATACGGATGGTGTGTAAGCTCTCCGCTGGGGAAATCTCGTTTAGCCTTCAAATGGATAAACTTTTCACTGTAACTACTTGTTCTTTAGGGTGTTTAAATTTACCTGTCGTGGGTAGCTTTTTATTTTTTTAATGGAAAACCCCGGTTTTCCCAAGGAGGGAAGGCTGGTGGTATTGTGTCTCTTCTCCCTAGTTGAAACGTTGACCAGTTTCGTGCTGGTGTGATGGAGGGTGGACACTTGGTACCTACGAGGCCCCTACAAGCCTCAGGAAAAGAGCTTGGATATAGGAGACTTTTTTTCCCCCACCCTACTGAAAGATCCAGTGTGAGCTCAGCTATCAGGGAACTGATTTGGGAGACCTGTTGTGAAGTTTAACTGGGGAAAACATTTTGATTGGGGCTCCTGCTATATTAAACCTCGGAGAACGTCCCTGGCAGACAAATCCATAGGAAAGCAGGCCTGAAGCTACTGCAGTCCCTGCAGGAATTTCACTTCGCGGCTCTTCTTGAAGGAAATGCGTGATGGTTATTACTGGGAAGGCAACATCAGCGTGGTCCTCAGCTTTATAAATTGTGGTTCAATTCAAGGTGTTTGTTGAACAAGAGCAATGTACTTAAAGGTCAGTTTGAAGCTTTTCCTCCCATGTAAGTGTTTGATTCCCTTTCACATTCTATTTTTGAAGCTTTTAAAAGCTTTTCCTTTATTCCGATTTGCTTCTGTTTCCTTTGACAACTCGCAGCATCTTTTTTTTTTTCTTTTTTTTTTAACTAGGGCTCGACATTTGTTTTCCTGATGCCCTTACTTCCATAAATACAGCAAATGCAAATCATCCCGCTCCTCAGATTGTCTAGTGTAAAGCAGGAACATTTCAAGGGTAATGTATTTTCATCTGGAAGAAAGTCATTTGAAATACAAATGCCGACAGGGAAAAGGAGCGTGTACGTGAACTTTCAGACACACTCCTTAAGCTGCGAACGTGGTGCAGAAATGGGGATCCAAAGCGGATCTGAGCAGCAGACGCATTCCTGAGTGGATTTAGGAGAGCTGCGAAGGACATTGTTCATAAGCAAAAAAAAAATCAAGCGACCTTCAGCAGCGTGATGGGAGGCAGCGCAGGGCAGTAAAGCACCTTGAAAGTGTAACCCGGGCTGGTGGCGAAGACGCTGTGAGGTGCCTAAAGCTGGAGGGTGTTTGCCAAAAGTTAGGGACAAGCTGAAATAAGAAAATCTATTGTGTAAATATCCAGATTTCACCTGTTTCTTGCAGCTAACGCGGGTTGTTCGAGGTTGTGTGGCACGTACGACAAGGCATCCTACTCCTCTCTTCCTTTAATTTTGCGTCTTGCGTTCCTGCGTCTCTTGGGACGCAAATGGCTTTGTGCCTAAAATGTGGCAGCTTCAGGTTATTCCCCCCGGCTTTGTGCGACACGAGGCATGGAGGTAAAGAGCAGGAATGCCCCTGGGTCTGTGGATAAACTAGTCCTTGGCTCTGCGTTACGTTCTCACCTGCGCCGTAAAAATCCAGTTTTCTTGGGACTGCTGGGGATTTTGTGCCAAGGTGGCACCTGAAGAGAGGCAAAAAGTGGATGCCGCCTTTCTGCTGGCTCAGGTTCTCTGTCAGATCAGCTTAAGGAGAGCTCTCAGAAAATGCTTAGTTGTATCTAGGTGTAAAAATTAGTACGAGAGAATAATAAATCAAACGAATAACGAGATCTCTGCTTTGAAATACCACGAAACCGGCACGAGCGAGCGTAAAGCGGCTTAATAAGCGTCCTTTGTCTGCAGTGTTTGAATTTCCAAGGGAGTAGAGCAGATGGTTGTGCTGTTGGCTTGTTGTAGGCATGTATTTTACTATTGCCCGTGTAATATAAGTGCAGATACAGATATATATGTATGAGTTCCTACATTCAGATTCCACCTTCTCCGTCCTTGCAGCCTTCCCTTGCTTTCTGCACTTGTAAGGTGGGTGGTGTAGTACTTCTTCTGTCATTTAGAGAGGAATGGTTGTACGGGAAAAAGGTTTTTGCTGTGGAAGTGATATTTAGCACTTCCAATCAGAGACAGACCTTATTGCGCAGGGGCGTTCTGGATGCACAGGCTTTCTTTTTCCTTTTGCTCTTGGCTTTGCTGCTGTTCAACTCTGTGACAGCGTTTGATTGCCGGAGGTAAATAACAGGATCCGCTGCTGGGGAATTTCCCAGTAAAAGGCCTGGGTATTCTTCACCTATTTAATGTTCTTCTCTATTTTAAAACAGAATATCTGGCGGCTCAAGGGGATGCTTCTCATTTTCCAAAAGTGTCCGTCAGCAAAATGGTTGGAGATCATGGTGGGGCAGACGCTGGAGCAGCCCCTGAGCAGGGGAGATGTCTCTCTCCACACTAAGGCCTCGTCATACCGTCATCTAACAAGCGTAATAGCCCATTTCTCCTGCTCTCTTGGCCAAAAAGCCTTGAAGGAGGCAAAAAAAGCAGGAGTGTTGTCCCCCGAGGCTGTACGGCCTTTCGTCTGTGTGTGTTTGGGGAGGAACGGGTCTTCCACCTGCTCCTCTCTGCGTCCCTGCGCCGGCACTAAAGCTTTTGTGGTTGTGTTGTGCATCACGTTGGGAGAAAAACCAGTGCTTTGGCCGCAGCCCAACCTTTTGTTTAACGTTTCTTTCGCTTCGCAGCCAGATCGCTTCCCTGCTCCTCCACGCCTGCCCGTGCTGGCGAGAGAGGTAGGAGGGGGAGGAAGGTCACGGCGCTGCTCGTTTCCTTTGGTCTGCGCCGCGTTTTCCTGCCGCCGCTGCAAATGAGGAGCTTTCCCGTCTGTTTTCCTGGCTGTCCCGAAGACTCGGTCAATCTGCAAACACTGATGGACTCTCACCGGAGCTTCTCTCTGGCTGAAGACCGGTGTGTGGTCCAGGAGCTTGGCTTGCTGCTCTCCTCGGGTTTGTTTGTTTGTTTTTTTTTTTTTCTGCTTGGTTTTTATTTTGATGGAGCAAAGCAGCCTCGCACTCCCGAAAGCGAAGTACCAAACGGCTGAGAAAACAGTTGCTGTGGAAACGGAGCGTAGTAAAGTTATTACAGCGAGAATAAAACGCACACTTAGGGCTACAAAGGCTTCATTTCTATTCAGGCTTCATTAGCAAAGTAATAAACTTTCGCGGCGGTGCTGAAATGGCTGAAGATGGAAACCTGCAGACAAAATGATTGCGCCTCCCCCAGCAAAAGCATAGGAAGGACATGGAGCTGTTGGAGCGGGGCCAACAGGAAAGGCTGGGAAATAAGGTCTGGGAGTAGAGGTGTGCCAATATAGAATTATTTCAAACGGCGCTGGGCCCAACACAAAGAAAAGGTGGGAAGTAAAAGCTTGCAGGTGAATAGTGTCTTGTCTGTGCATCGCTGATGACAGTCCTGTGAAAACAGGAGCTTTTGTAGGAAGGTGGGTCTCTTTGTTTCCCTTAAGGATGGGCGAAGTTGGCGGTTGTAGTCAAGACTCAAATTCCTGTCTGCTTATTCACAGCTCCTTGCCGTAATCGCTGGAAACAAGTGACAGTCACAGCTGTCTCCTCCGTGCGCTGTTTGACAGGTTTTACGCGAGGGAGCCAAATAAATACAAGTATTTTGCTTCATCTGTAGTTCCCAAGGTGCTGCTGTGCAGACATAAGCCAAGGCTACCTGGGAAGAAAGTGGTCCTGCTTTTGGCGCTCTCTCTGCCCTCCCTCCGGTGAGCTGAGGTTAAAAGAAACCAAGTCAGGTTAAAACTAACCCAGCAGGAAAAAGGAAACACTTTGTTTCTGTCTCCTTCAATTCCCAGATCTGGTTAACGGGGAGACCTTGCGAACAGGACGGGTCGGGAGGAGGACGGTGATGGCCAGACCCTGTTTCAGTGCTGGCTTTTGTGCATCTCAAACCGTTGCTGTAGGTTGGAGTTTAACAACCTTTTACACCCGTCCGAGTGGATCCTGCTGCGGCCGCATCCTGCCTGTGCTGGCATGTGTTTGACCCTGCCGTGAACTGGTTCAGGAAGCTAACTGGCTTTTATTTGTATTTTTTTTTTTCCCCTTTTTGTTTGGTTTGGTTGGTTTGGTTTAATTTTTGTGGGACGGTAGGTCCTTGAAGTGGTTTCCCACGGGGCGAGGTGAACGCTGGCGAGGGGAAGGTGCGGATGACGGGGATGGACGGATGAAGGGGATGCAGGGGGGCTCTGGCATGGACACCTTGGATGGGACAGGGGACAAGCTGCAGGACAGCAGTGCCAGCGAGGCCAACCTGAAAGGAGTCTTCTCACCGAGCCAAGGCTGGGGCTGATGAACTGGGAAGCTGGGTGAGATATTTTTCAGCCCATGACAGCCAGTGCCCAGGTATAAATAATGGAGTGCGATGGGATTATTTTGAGTAACGACACATGGAGCTGGCATAGAGGCATCTGGAATAATTGATTTACTGAATTTGAAAGGCACTTGAGACTGAGGTTTTCCAGCAAGTGTTCTCTGCGGTGCAGTGCTCCGCTTCATCCTTGGGAGATGCTGAGCTTCTCCAAACGTGCTTTTCTTCAACGCGTTGCTCTGGACACCCAGCTCTTTAAGGGATGGCTGGTCTCACCATCGGTTCTGGGTGGATAAAGTGCAGCACGGAGGTTGATGAACTGCTATGAGTCAGGCAGGGATCAGCTGGGACGTGGGGAAGCTGGGGGAATCCCTCCTATCCACCAGCAGCAATTAGTAACGGTGCCACCAAAGCTTTTTAAGCCGTAACTCTCGCCTCTCCAAAAGACGGCAGTGGGAAGATGACATAATTGACCTCGTCGTCAAAATGCATCCAGTGTCGGGATTACTTGGCACAGCCGTAGAGCAGATGGAGGGGCAAAACATTTTGTTCCGCGCGATTTGAGCGTTAATCGGGCTGCGCTTGGTTTTGGGAATCCCCGTGTGCTCGTTCCCTCCTGCAGTCTCACACTTTGATGCAGGTGGAAGAGGAGCCTTTTTCCCTTCCCATCTCATTTCTGGTTGGTTGTGGCTGTGTGAGGAATTTGGAGACTGGCAAAACATATACATTTCACCTTTTTTTTTGAGGGAACAGGCAGGGCTTGTTTTTCTCCCCCCCCAGACAACATTATTCTCCTTCCTGCCTTCGAGCTGTTGCAGAGAGGTGGAAATTAGATCCGACTACGGGAAAAACGTGCTTGTTGGAGCTGCGGGTGCATCCGAGCTCATCCCGTGCCGTACGGCGAGGCACCGCTGTTGCTCTTCCCAATGGGGACATCCCCATGTGAGTGTTCAGACCACGATGCTCTTCCCTGGAGGTACCTCCAGTGGTTCCCCCCTGCGGCGCCAGGGAATTCAGCCTTTCTCCGGGCAGTTTCCTGAGGAGACACGTAGCCAAGGTTCTTGGTGACCTCTTCTTGAAGAGCCCTTAATGCTCTCTCCCGTTAGGTGTTTACTTTGTTTTGCTCATTTTCCTTGTCAAATATTTATGCTAAATTTCCGTGCTGTTTGCTGGGGGCCGTGTTCGCTGCTGGGTCTATCATCTGAATTGTTGGTGTGTTGCTCCTATCCTGCAAGTGTTTCAGCATCTTCAGGTGGTGTCTGAATGAATTAAACGTTCGTAACGGTTGTCAGACTCTTTAAAAAAAAAAAAAAAATTAGAAATAGAGATGCACCAATATAGGGGACCACTTACGTTCGGTGCTTTTTGAAAAAAATAATGCAAAGCTCAGCTTTTGAGCGCTTTTACACCATCTTCCTCCATATGTTTCAAGCTCTTTGCAAAAAAAGAATATTACGCTGCTTTCTGCTGTAAAACAAGTCTGAAGCCGGTCAGGACTCGGGGTCCCGGCACTGCTTCGTTCTTGCCCAGTTTGATGAACTAAAGGTATGAAGCTTGAGTGAAAATACTTGTTCCTTATCCAAAAAACAAGAAGCCCCAAACTGAATTTCGGGCCGCATGCTGCAGAGTTAGCTGAGGCTTTGCGGTGGGTGGAGGTGGCTCGGTGTTGCCCCTCTCCTGCCACCCACCGCAGCCCGGCAGAGGGTCGCGGCGTACGGAGAAGGACAGGTTCAAAGGAGGCTTTGTGTCCGTATTTCCACCAGGAGCTATTTTATTTTTCAATTAAGCGTTTCGTTCTCGGCCAGTTTGGTGCATGTCTTGAGAGTCCTCCGTGGCCGTGACCTTGCGTGAATCCCAGAGGAGAGAAACTGCAGTTGTTAAAACCATGTTTCCCTGCAATGCCAAATCGCTTCGATGCTGGACCGTAAATACCTGGGTCGCACCGTCTATGAAATCGTGGAGTTATTTGCCAAGCCGCATTCATTTAGCCTCCCGGCATCCCCTCTCGGATGGTTTTGAACCATTCCAATTTCGTGGATGGTGGGGGAGGGGAATCAAAAATCTCATTGCTGGAATAACGTGAGCCGTAAAAACCCAAACGAATGGTTGTGCGTTGCCGGGCCGTCCCTTCGCTACACGAGCATAATGTTGCTGTTAGTTATAGAGGCATTTTCTCTTAAAAGTTTAGTTCCCTTGTAGCCTCCAAGCAAATAATTTATAATAATAATGAAGACAGGATGGTCCTGGTGATCTCTGTTGGTACGTACGTTTCTCCGGCATCTTTCTACCTGGGAGAACGAAGACGAATACCAATAAGCAAAGGAAAATCCATGGCAGGGTAGCTGGGGAGCGGCTGCTGCATGGCCGGCTGGCGTTGCTTTTCAACGGGCTTTTTTGTTTAATTTATGAAGAGGAAGGAAAAAAAAAAAAAAAAAAAAAGAGAGACCGCCAGAAAATAAGTTAATCATCAGCTCCAAAAATGCAGAGTTAGGTTTGTCTTGTGCCCAAGTGGTGCCGCTTAATTAGCGCCACTTGGTGAAGCTGTGATTTACATTTGTGAAACTCCGGGTAGTTTATCTAACTTTTTTTTACTTATTATTTATTAATATAAATAACGGGATTGGGAGGATTCATGCGTGGAGCTTCTTGGCTACAGCAAGCCTTTAATATTTCAGCAAGGTCTTGGTGTGCAAACACAAATCTCGTTGTAGTCTCTCTCTTTCTCTCTTTTTTTTTTTTTGTTTTTCGCTTTTTTTTTTTTTTTTTTAGTTCCTTGGAGAAATGAAACCGGCCATGTGTAGCGCTTGGTTTTGTTTCAGCTTTTGTCTGAGAACAACAGAAGTGACATATTAACTCACTGAAATGCCTCTAAAATCCAACCAGGCCAGCCCGGCCCCCTCTTCCCTCCCACCCCACAGGAGAACAAGAAGATAACTGGAACGTTGTCTCCATCAGCTAAAGGCAGTGGCGGCTTCTTGGCTTGAATATGACTAACAGGTGGTTTTTTAAAGTTTGTTTTTTACTGCCCAGGAAAAAAAAAAAAGGAATTATGCGACTCTAGTGAAGGAGATGTGATGGGGGTTAAACCAGTCACACTGTTTCTCTGGCACAGACAGAACTAATTCTTGAGTTAAAACCCCTTTTTTGGTAGAGATTCAGCTGATGCCTGAGCGTTGCCTCCTGTAAATCAACAGCTTTTATTGGGAGGATGGGATGACTCTTGCAACCATGTTAACCTGTCGTACTCAAATAAAGAAGTTATGTTGTTGGTAGAACAAGCTGTAATGGTCTGCTCTGCCTGCTGCCAGCTTTTTGGGAGGGCTGGCTGTATCTTCTCAAACGTGTCGGGGCTCTGAATGCGGCCTAGAAAACCCATAAAACCTTCTATGGAATGTACCAGTACTCGTCTTAGTGGGTGTTAGGGAGCGATGCTTTACCGCCCATCTCCAAACGCATCTGCCCTACCATTGCAAGGATGGATGGTCCCCCCGGTGTCACTACAGACTAGGAGTTTAGTCGTCCCTAATGGGCGTTTGCTCCATTTAAGGTGGTGGCTCTGGTTGTGCAGATTTCCTTTGGGGAAATGATTTTAGACTCAGATGAGCACCGCTTTACCTCTCAAATGTTAATCATTTGATGCTTTGGCAAATCGTCAGCTCTGTCCATTCTCCTTCAGCGTGCCAGCCTTTGCCTGCCAACGCAGGGGGGCTCCCCACTGCCTCCCACCGAAGGGTTGCAGTGATATTTCATAGAATCATAGAATGGTTTGGGTTGGAAGGAACCTTAAAGACCACCCAGTGCCACCCCCTTGCCGTGGGCAGGGATGCCTCTGACTAGACCAGGTTGCCCAGAGCCCCGTCCAACCTGGCCTTGAACACCTCCAGGGATGGGGCAGCCACAGCTTCTCTGGGCAAAATGGGGACAAGCATCTCCAGGAGGGAGCCTAGGTCCTGCCGGCTCCTGCATCTCCTCACCCAGTACCCCACTGGTTACCAGCCAGGTGGATTCAGCCACCTAAACTCTTGTTCTCCCTTCTCCAGCACTCAGCAAGAGCTACATCTTCGCCCCTGCCCACCTCCTCCTGCCATGGGCCAAGCACTTCCCCAGTGGAGGGGACACACTCTTGGTCCCTGGAGATGTGGAGTGGTGACGGAGCTTTTCCCTGCCAGTGCGGTGGGGCTACCCACTGCCTCCCACCGAAGGGTTGCGGTGGTATTTCATAGAATGGTTTGGGTTGGAAGGGACCTTAAAGATCACCCAGTGCCACCCCCTGCCCTGGGCAGCGACACCTTCCACCAGATGAGGTTGCTCAGAGCCCCATCCAACCTGCCCTTGAACCCCTCCAGGGGTGGGACCTCCATTTCTTAGCAGCGGGATGTGTCTTCGCACCAGGGCCGTGACTTCATTGCGAAGGTTGAGTTGATGTGAAGGAAAGCTTCATGGTAACATTTTGCATTAATAAGGAGGATTACTGGAAGTGCTTGGTACAGAGATTGGAAGCAGACTTGTCATAGGCACCAGATTTGAGGGCAGTGGCAGAGCACCTCCAACAACCATCAAGAGCATCTCTAATAACCACCTAATGGGAGCGACACCAATGCATGCGCATATCCATCGTTAACAAAATTGGTAATGACATTGGAGCAGCACCTTGGGCTGATGAGAGCTGCAATGACCTGATTGGATTGGTGTCGTGAAAGATCCTGGGGTGAGGATGGAGAATGAAATGTCATCTTAAACTTATTCAGGGCCTAGAGAAGAATGGTAAGAATTGGTCCGAAATGGATGTTGCCAAGGGAATTTGGTGTGAAATAGTGTTTTTGGGCAAAGCTGTGAGGGGGGAACCGGTAGTCTACGTGTGTGACAGGGTTCAGCCAGCTTCCCCCAATGCTCTTGTTCATTGTAACTTCAATTTTGCTTTGATAACGTCTTACGTAGAAAGGAGTTAGTGATATTTCTATTGTATTGGAATGGAGAAGATCATTCATGGGTTTTCTAGGTCTTCGTTGCCTGAAAAAGTGTTCTGGCTTTGAAGGATCTTGTTCTTCCTGCTCAGAAGTGCCAGTTTCTTACCCCTCAAACTCTCTACATCGAATTGAAACTCATGCGTTTTCACACGTGCAGTTTCTTCGATAACAAGTTTGTAGTTCTGACCTCAGGGGAATATTTGTGTCACTGATGTCACCGAGGGACGGCAACTCGGTGCCAGGAACGTTCGCCAGTCGGTTGCTGTTTAACAGCAGCGTCCGCAACGCAAACAACGCAGGTTCTGAAATCAGGATAAGTCTATTTAAACCAGCAAACCGCAGCCGCTTAGGAGTCGTTTTGGGTTATTTGAAGGGAAGAAATATTTGTGCTTGTTTACTATATAAACAACACGATTATTAAAAAAAGGTAGCGTTAAAAATACCTTTTCTCTTGGAAACGTGAGGTTATTTTTTGGAGGCATGGACAGAAACCAAGGTGTTTTATTTTCAGAGGCGGTTTTGTTCCTTGTGTTTGTTTCTTACGGGAAATCACGCTGCTCGGGCTCTGATTTAACCATTTCCATAGTAACCAGCTATGACTGAACCGGGATTAAGACTTCAATAAGGAATAAGCAGCAGGGACACAGAAGCTCCGGCTCTTAAAAATCATGTTTTTATACAATTACCGCAAGGGTTGCTATGAGCAAATGGCTTCCAAACAGCTTTACAAAAATAACAGTGGATCTTGAGTACTGACGTTTGTACGTTCAGAACTTTTTGCGGTAAAATTTTGTTATGAGATCCCTTTTTTTAATTTTTTTTTTTTTGGTTACTTAGAGAATCGAAACTCTTGGTTTTAAAACGTGCTTTATTGCTAATGGAAACCTTTAGCTACTCGGTGACGTTTCGTGACTTAACTTTTCACATTCTGGCATTAAATGTCTCAGAAGAGCAGCCAGGTGGGAGCAGGGCGGCACGGCGGTGCCTTGCCGGGCTTCAAGGACATCTAAGCTTAAATCCTGGCCAAACAGGAAGCAAAAAGTACTAGTATGTGCCATGCTCCGAGGAAGCCACCATAACCCCGTCCTCACCTTGCGGCTGACCTGACCACCACGTGTGCTTCAGTACAAAGGAATACCGAGGAAAATGGTGAACGTAACCTCCAAATAAGAGGAATGCTCGTTACCAAGGCGGCCAATGGTCTCCTGGGGTACGTTAAAAAGACCGTGGTCAGCAGGTGGAGGGAGGTCATCCTCCCACTCTGCTCTGCCCTGGGGAGGCCGCATCTGGAGCACTGGGTCCAGTTCTGGGCTCCCCGGTTCAAGAAGGACAGGGAACTGCTGGAGAGAGTCCAGCGGAGGCTACAAAGACGATGAAGGGACTGGAGCATCTCTGTGCTGAGGAAAGGAGAAGAGCAGACTGAGAGGGGATCTCATCAATGCTGAGCAATATCCAAAGGGCAAGTGACAAGAGGATGGGGCCAGACTCTTCTCAGTGGTGCCTGGTGACAGGACAAGAGGTAACAGGCACAAACATGAACAGAGGAAGTTCTATCTCAACATGAGGAGGAACTTCTTTCCTTTGAGGGTGCCGGAGCCCTGGCACAGGCTGCCCAGAGAGGGTGTGGAGTCTCCTGCTCTGGAGATATTCCAAACCCACCTAGACGTGTTCCTGTCCAGCCTGCTGTGGGTGACCCTGCTCTGGCAGGGGGTTGGACTAGATGGTCTCCAGAGGTCCCTTCCGACCCTGACCATTCTGTGATTCTGCAATACCTGGATGAAGTTGACTGCAGAAAATCGGTTGTGTAGAAAATCAGAGTTTATGACCTGTGAGCTTCCCAACTGTCAGAGATATGAGGACTTTATACGGGCTGCTCTTCTTTGCTGATTCAAACGCCTCGCGCAGGCTCTCCGGGGCTGGCTCTCGGCAGCCAGAAAGCGGGAATAGGAGCAGCTACGGCTTGGCTGGCAGAGAATAACTTGAGAGATCAAACTTGCTTTGTTTCCAGCACTGACCTCTTTTTTTAACTCCTTGAAAAGAGACAGTTATTTGTGCCAAAGAAGCACTTGACTGGTAACGTGACCATCCTCTAAGCCTTAAATGAAAGATAAGGAGATGTTTAGTATTCTGGTCAATCCCCAAGGAAAATAAGTCGGTATTAATTCCCGGGAAGAGGAGAAGCTGTCGGGTCATTTTGTTGACTTTTCGGGGTTGCCAGGGGATGGCTATAGCCTCGGCCGGGTCGCGTTTAATAGGGGCACTGAGTAGCCTGCGGGATTCGAAAAAGCAGCTCAGCTAAAGCTGGGGAGGAATGGAAACACAAGCTGGAAGGTTTAGGCGGGTATCAAAACACGGCAATTTGGTTATTGTAACTTTGGGTAAAGGCCAACCCTGATTAGAGGGAGAAGCGGTTCTTCAGAGCGAAATTCTTAAAAGGCGGCGGAGAGAAGAGAAGGAAACAAATGGAAGGTTGGGTTTGTAAAGTGTACTTTGGGAAGGAGTTAAGTGAGACACTTGTGTCGTGTGGGAATGATGAGCTGCTTTCCAGACCAACGGTGATGAGAGGCTATTAGACATCTAGCAAAAACACTTAAAATCAGCAGTTGTAAGTAATTTGCACCTAGGAATCCTAACATAATCAGCCGAAGAGATTGTTAGCCTGCTGCGTTTTGATTTAAATCTTTTCTGAATACTGGATAAATTCCAAAGGACTGGAAAAGTGCTAATAAAACACCACTATTTAAAAATAAAGGCAAGAGGGGGAACTTGGGTGAAGTCAGTTCGACTGCCCGTCATTTTTGTCATGTAAATTTGCTTTAGTGAAGGGTTAGTGTTGCACAACACGGTGGTTAAAAATGACAGCTCTGAACCCGGTAACCGATCGCTTAATAGCTGTCAACGGGGAATTGGCATCTGGCGGAAATGTTGCCTTTTGGGACCTGCGCACCCAGTATTTCCATTTTTCATTTGGAAATACGTGTAAATTTTCTGCTGGCTTAATGACAAAGTGTGAAGGCTGGTGAGGTCCGAGTAGCGACTGTCGTCTATTTGTATTAATTTTTCGCTCTTTTGAGCGGCAAAAAAAACCAAAAAGGGTTGCAGGGCACGCAGATGTGTGCTCTGTACGCCTGCACGGGGAAAATACAGGGCTTATCCATAAAATGGGTCTGTCTCCGGGAAAGCAGCGGCGTTGAGAAGGATGCTGGTTCTTGGGTTTGTGTATCAGGTGAGGGGTGGCGTCCTCTCCGTGTCGCCCTGGTTCGCTTGGGCATTTGGGGACATCTTAAAAAGGCTAGCGGTGGGGTGGGGGTAGGAAGGGAGCGCCGCGTTAATCTGGTTATCAAAATGATTCGAGAAGTGTCCTCAGTTGTAGCACACAAGTGTTTGTACCCTTTAAAACATACCAGGTACAAAATGCTCTTTGGAAGTGAGTGGTGGCAGGAACCAGCAGCTTCTCTTAAAGCTGCTGAAGAAAGAAGCGGCTCCTCCGTCTGCTCCCTTCAGGACAAGGTTGTGTCTTTTCCCCTTTCTTGGAAAAGGTGCTTTACTTGGACGTGGATTCCTGCAGCGTGGGGATAACTGGCTGCAACTTCCCAGATCAGAAACATTTTAAAAAAAATCAGGTGAGATGATTTAAACATCCCCTTTTGGCCTTAGATCTTTGAATGGGATGCAAAGCGAGCTGCTTCCCTTGTTATGACAGTGGAAGGCACCAAATACCTGGGCAGACTCCTACCAGCAAGACAAAAAATAATCATGATAATGTGCTGAAGCCCAGGGGAAAGTTTGGTATTCCTCAAAATGTTGTATTCCCCGGAGCAGATCCTCTCGCGGGTGGCCAAGAACCTGCTCCGCAGTCAGGGAAGCACATGATGGGAAGGAGAGTTTGCTTTACTGCAGCTAAAATAAATCCCACGTTTTGTAATTCCGTATGCAAAGCTCGGCTGTACACCGGGAGAGGAGGTGATAGAAATGCCTTCTGCGACCGCATTCCCCTCTGCTGACTCTCAAGGCTTTACCTCCCGCTTTGTGATACGACCCGCCTGAAGTCCGGGGAAGTTGGTAGAACGTGAAACCTGGTGCTTTCCCCAAAAGGCTGAAGGAGCCTGATATTTCGCAATGGGAGCTCAATAAAATCCAATTGTTCTTCAGCGGGCCAATAAATCTTCTGCCCGGCAGGACTGTGGGTTGTGGGTGGTGACAGGCGATGGACTCATCTCCCTCCTAATGACCCAGAAGCCTTCCTCTTCACTGCCCTCCTGCTACATGGAAATGCTCGGCATATTTCTACGGCAAACTGCAGAGTGTTTTTACTGAGTTGCCACGGTCCATCCGAATATTGAATTGTCGGATACGTTCTTCTCTCTGCCTGGTCCGGGCGAGGAGGAAGGCAAAGTAAAGCAGTTAATGCCATCAGAATAACGTGGTTTACATCCCGGGTTCGCAGGACCCGGGTTCTGAAACTTGCAGACATCATCCAGTTCCCCGTCTCCATTCAGCTTGGAGCAGAAGCTATTTACTGAGCCCAAGCCTTGCAGGTGTTGCAGAGAGGCAGCTGACACCCTTCTTTGAACACCCTGATGCAAATCTTCTTGGATTTACACCTCAAACCGGCGGTGGATTAGAGTCTTTTCATCTCAGAGCTCTTATTGAAGAGCGGGAGTCCGTCTTCGTGTTGGTAGCTACAAGCCAAGGGTTGCCAGTTGCGACGTCTGCGAATTAAAATAGGTAGGAGACAACGAGCCAGTGAGGTTTTTAATGTTGGGAATTTCTCTTTGGAGTGTCTCCTTCCAGAGGCCGAAGGATGGGAATGACTTTGCGTGCAGGCAGTTGGCCAACAGGCTTGTAGACTTGTGTGCCTGTCTCCAAGCGTGTGATTTACAGCTAATAAGAAACACCTCGCCACGGGGTGCCTCGAAAAGAGGAATCGCTAGAGCGAGGGTGGAACAGCAGAGGGGTTATTTTTGGCTCCCTTTGTGGCATGAAGGTTTGAAATGTGAGAAAATGAACCGAAAAGTAGTGAGAGTTGAATTGCTGCTGCGCACCTGTGGGAAGAGACCGCCAGCAAGCAAAGGGAAAGGCATTAAAACACTTGAAGAACGAACCGGTAACCAGGGCAAACGCTGTTTTGGGGAGGAATGCTTCCTTTCCTGAGTTAAGAAATGAAAGTTGTGACGCAACTGTTGAGCAGCAATACTCAACGAGGATGATGAAGGGGCAGATCTTAAGACAAAAATTCAGCGCAAAGTGGAGAACCGCAAGACCCTGAGCGATCGGATAAATCCAGTAGGGGCAGAGAAGAAAGAGGAGAGAGATGGGGCAGCGGGAAAAAATGGGAGCTTTGAGATAAGCTGCATGTTTGAGAGGCTGTCTCCTTATCAATAAATGATCACCGTAATGGGATCTGCCTTTCTACGACCCTTTGCTCCCGCGGAGGCTCAGCATTCTCGCTGATGGCTCCATATCTTGCGTGGGGTTTCAAGTTCTGCGGCTGGAGGGGGAAGCTGGTTGTACGCAGGAGGAAGGAGATGTTGGTTGCAAACCCCCATTGCTTCTCTTTGCAAGGGCCGTTAGTCATCTGCGCTAAGCAGAATACCAAGGGGACGTTATTTCCCCTCCTTTCTATCTAGATATTAGTGGCTCTCTGAGTACCACTGTCTCAGCTGCTCTCAGGCATGAATCCAGGTTGAGCGGAGAATGGCTTGAGAGCAGCCCTGAGGAGAAGGACTTGGGGGTGCTGGTGGATGAGAAGCTCAGCGTGAGCCGTGAATGGGTGCTGGCAGCCCAGAAACCCCCCACAGCCTGGGCTGCATCAAAAGAAATAAGGCCAGCAGGGCGAGGGAGGGGATTCTGCCCCTCTGCTCCGCTCTGGTGAAACCCCACCTGGAGTACCACGTCCAGCTCTGGAGTCCTCAGCACAAGAAGGACATGGATCTGTTTTGAGTGGGTCCAGAGGAGGTGACGAAGATGGTGGGAGGGCTGGAGCCCCTCTGCTGTGGGGACAGGCTGAGAGAGCTGGGGGGGTTCAGCCTGGAGAAGAGAAGGCTCCGGGGAGACCTTGGAGCCCCTTCCAGTCCCTCAAGGGGCTCCAGGAAAGCTGGGGAGGGACTCTGGAGCAGGGAGGGGAGCCATGGGTCGAAGGGAACGGTTTTCCCCTGCAAGAGGGGAGATTGAGATGAGATGTGAGGCAGAAATTGTTTGCTGTGAGGGTGGTGAGCCCCTGGCCCAGGTTGCCCCGAGAAGCTGTGGCTGCCCCATC
The DNA here is from genome assembly GCF_964199755.1 of Larus michahellis. NCBI lineage: Eukaryota > Metazoa > Chordata > Aves > Charadriiformes > Laridae > Larus > Larus michahellis. Next base: position 1,929,852 of record NC_133897.1, read on the forward strand.
CCTGGAGGGGTTCAAGGGCAGGTTGGACGGGGCTTGGAGCAACCTGGGCTGGTGGGAGGTGTCCCTGCCCAGGGCAGGGGGTGGCACTGGGTGGGCTTTAAGATCCCTTCTAACCCGAACCATTCTATGATGCAAACAAGGAGGTTTCATATCTTAATCAGGTTAATTGCTAGCGCCGATGGATCCAGCGTGAGCGCTGAGCTGAGTGTGCCCAGCGTCCCTCTGCAGACCACCCTGTGCCTGCCCCTGAGGACAGTCGTGTCGTACGGTGCTTTGTTGGTACCCCGGGGACTTCCAGTAGCCATTCCCTTAAGAATTTGGCTGCGTTATAAAGTGAAGCACATTAGGTTGGAATATAATCGTGTATGAAGTTGTGCACAGCCAGTCTCTGAGGCCGCAGACGTTTGAGTTGCCTCTTTCTGCCGGAGTAATTTAAAGTTCAGCTTTCTTACGTCAGCGGGAAACCCCGGAATTTTGGGTGAGGAAGCGTGGAAAGCAGAGGGAGGGATCTCCAAAGCTTGGGTGCTGCTCGCCATGCACCCCGCTCGCTGCCTGCTCCGGCATAAAACCATCGAGAAGTGCTTTGAATCACCTGCCATTTTATTATGTATATTTAGAAACCCGTGACCGGCTCCCTCCACGCAGCATCTCAAGTAAGCCGCTGTCGTCTTATAACTGCCTTTTTTTCCCCCCCTCCCCCCCCCCCAGTTCGCTTGAATTCAAGCACAGGAAACCCTCGTGGTAAGCTGTGGGTAAGGGAGCTTATGCTGGGGGAAGGCGGCGCAGCCTGGCTGGAAATTCAGGCGAAAAGCTCGGCAACGGGAAGAGGAGCAGCGGTGCTGCTCTGCTGCATCCCTCAAATATTGCTTTAGAAAACCCTTTTTTTTATTTTTTATTTTTTTGGTAGAATCGGTGATGAGCTGTCTCTTTGCAGAGCTGTGTGTTCCCGACGCTGCCGGAGGTTTATGGCCTCTTCGCCACGTGTCGCCTCTGCCCCGTGGCTGGGGGTTTTCGTCACTCTGCTCGTGAAACCGAAATCTTGTTTACAGACCGTTTCGCAAACAGGGAACCAGCAATTAATTTCTCTTGCTGGGGGTGGCGGAAGCCTGACTTCAGCCATCCATTTCAGACCTCGTTTGTGTTCCGCTCGCGCTCCGATCTATCCAGTGGATCCTAATTAGAGGTGGATGATGGATAATCTTGTTCTTTCCAGCTTGGGACGTCCCCGGGGAGACTCTCACACCCGTTCTCATGTTGTCGAAGGGCAGCGCGTCTGCTCCGCAGCATCCCAGAAGGTGCTACGAGGAGAGCCATAGCGGAGAAAAACTCCCTGGTTGAAGGCGCTGCAGGGACGTGAAGTTGCTCGATTTTTCTAGGAATATCCCCAAGACTTCAGAAAATACGCGGGTGGTAATGGGAAATAAATTGGAATTAGGGGTTTTGGGGGCAAGCTCTAGCAGGGTGGTAGGATTTCAATGTGAAATTATTTCAGCATCCGGGGAAAATAAAGATTTGCAGCGCTGCAAAGAGCACAGGCTTGCGGTGGGAAGAACAGCCCCGGCTCGACGTGAAAATCCTTGCCAAATATCTCTTTAGGATTTCTGAACCTGTTTATGACCCTCCTGGATAAAATTCTAGGAAGAATGAGGGGGATGCGGGCTCTACGCGCATGCGCTGAAAAGTATTGAAGAGATGAAAGGGATGAGGAAGGATTTAGAGCGCGGGAAGGTGCTTCCCGCAGCTTCAAATAACGTGGACTGAAAGGCGTCTAAATATTACCTAGCGCTGAGCTCACAGCAGAAAGTTACGGCACGTGCTCACGTGAGCCAAGCTCTTTCTTGAACACGAAATATCTGGGAAATTCCCCATGGTTACTATGGACTTAGAAAAGAAAAATAAAACGGCGAACAAAGAGTTAAAACTGAATTAAAAATTAGTTTTAGGAATGATTATTTATTCCCCCCCCCCGCAGCCCTTTCTAAAAAAGACGGGACCATTTTTCTTTTGCCCTTTGGTCAGGAGCTGAACCTGAACAACTCCAGGGGCTGATGAGCCGGAACCAGAACGGAGCCGTTTTCCTGGCTCCCCTCCCTGTTTGCACGGAATCTTAATTTTTAACCCAGGTCGCAGAATCGAGTTTTAAAGTTCGTATGGTCAAGATACACGGCGGTAAGCAAGCTGTTCACCTGGGAGACCTTTCTGGTCCTTTCAGAGGTTAGGGATAAGTTCAGCTGGTAAAGAATTTTGGCGTCCTGAAGTTGGCTCTTCGACGTCTGAACTTGCCAGCGAAGCTTTTTAACAGAGCGAGTAACTAATCGAGATAATCTCTGACCTGAAAGCAATGTTGGTCGTGTTCTGGTTATAACCGATTTTTGCTTGCGATTTTCCCAAGAGAGACGAGAACTTATTTCAGGGTCGGGGGGAGGGGGGGGGGAAGGCAACAAAGTTTTGAACAGACCGACCTGGAGGGCTTCATCTCTTTTAAAACTGGGTGAAAAGGACCCGTAACCTTTTGCGCGGTGCGATGAAAGGACGTTGGAAAAATAATTTCTCCGCTCTCCGAGCTGTTCCTGCTGGAAGGCGGAGGTGGATGTTGGCGCAGCAGCCCCCGCGCCTTTTGCGGCGACGTGAATCGTAGCCAGATGTGACGAATGCTGCGTATTTATTACCTGTTAACTTGGGTAATTCTCCTGCTGGAACCAGCCATGCTCAAGGAAATAAAAGACTTAAAAATCTGCTGCCGGCGGGAGCTGCCGCGTTTTGCTTTTTCGTTTGGAGGATGAGGGGGGAGTTCGCTTCCGAGGACGTCGGGTCATTCGTGGCGTTTATTATAACATTACATTCTGCAAAATAAGGGCAGACGGGTTTGCCACGGAGCACACTTTGTTCAGCGGATGAATGAAATTAGTTAATAAGTGTGAGAACCAAACAAAACCCCTTTCCAGCTCGTTATTGTTAACGTTGGATATCCGTGCCTGTCTGCATAATAAATATAATTAGTAACTCGACTAATAAGCTGTTAGTGCCAGTGTCTGGATGATGCAAAATGAGCCTCTTTACGATGCTGGAACACCCTGTTAAAGAGAAATTTGATTTATGTTGCTGCGCGGTGTTTTCTGGAGCTGAAATTAGACCCTTTGTTGCGCTGATGGCTGTTTGATTCCTACCGGCTGGTTTCGCAACCTGTTAAAACGTCCAAAATGATTATTTAGGGGAAAGAAAAGGGACCTGCGCGAAGCCTGCGGACATGAGTGGGCTCCCTGGGTTATTGCAGGTGATCTGCTGTGTCCCGAGCCAGCCGAGCGTGGGCTTTCCCACTTCCTAAACTTTTATTATCTCTTTTCTCTGCCTGTAGTTCCCTTCAAGCATCCCCCAAACCATCCATCCTTTCTTCTGGAGCTGGTCGCACGGGATTTAACTCCAGGTCCCTGCCGCGGTGACGGGGTGAAGGCTCCGTTTTGCTCCATGCCCTGAGCTCCTTTTCTTCCTCCATTTAACGCCAGGTTGTGACTCAAACACGGGACGAGGTTTCTGAGCTCTTTTATTGATTGCAACTTGCTGTTTGCCCTCTGGATTGATGCAGTTATCCAGTAATAAGGGGGATATCAGCGCTGAGCGGCGTGATTGCCTCCGCGGGGAAAATTAAATTCCCCTTGCCCCTTCTTGCGTTCATTTGTCACGCCGTCAGAATACTAAAGGGAGAAAAAGGGCTTAATTTCAAGGTGTCGTGATTTAAAAGTCGTTCCAAACCGCGCGTCGCTGTTTGCCCCGTGCCCTGCCTGCGGGAGGGTTTCTGGGCTCCTGTTTGCTCTCTGGCGTTTCCAGAGAGGCCACGGTCTGACAGATCGACTTCTCCTTCTTTCAGAATAAAGACGGCGGCGAACGGGAGAGCAAGCAGTTCAGAGAGGATGAGGAAGAGGAGACCGTCAAGCACAAGTAATTATTTATTTATTCCCACTTGTCTCTCTCCTGTGTATTGTTCAGGCGCTGCTCTCGTGTTTGCTAATTAGGATCTTTCCTTGGCTTGTAACATGCAACTTGTTTTTATTTTTTAGTGTGAATTTGATCTCATGGTGTAAATGGTCTGAGATGGGGGAATAAAGAGAAAAGCTGCCGATTCGCAGCGTTTCTGGGGGTAGGAAGGGGAAGGTGGTGCCATCAGGGGTGTCGGGAGCGTTTAGTCTCCCTGCCTTTAGGTTCCCTTGAATTCTCCAGCCGTTGCTGCATCTCTGTCCCCTGCACCTGTGTCATTTTTTTTTTTTTTCCTCCATGAACAGAGGCCCGTGGGGTACACGTGGCTGTTTTAACTGCGGCCCACCGCTGTTCGCTCTTGTCACCGGAAAATGTGAGCACAAAACTAACCGAGGCAGGGTGTCGCTCCTGGCAGGACCAGCTGACTCTGCACTTGGGTTTCCTGCCGGTAAAACCACCATGAAGTCTCCTTTGGAGACGACGGGGCGGCGGGGGTTGAAGTTGGGTTCGAAGATGCGGGACGTGACCTTTTCTCATGGCTTTACCAGCAAGGAACCTCCTCTGTGGGAACTGCTCGTCAGAGATGCCGCTTCCAGAGGAGCACGTGTGCTCTGCTGGGAAAAGTCGAGCGAAATCCTCGCTGTTTCTTGGGAATAACTCCCAGGAGAAAAATGCATCCCTTCTCGAGAACAGCCCGCCTTGAATTTGGGCTGGGGGAGGTTCTCGAGAACCTTCCCCGAGGCTGAACTTTTCTTTGTGGTTGGGTTTCGCGTCGGAAAAGGCACGAGGTCTGGGTTGAAGCTGAAAGAGGAGCTAGAGATCTTGGAGGTGATGATGAATAATGAATAAACAGCTCTTGCTTTCCAGCCCTGCCACTCGATACGCTGCGTGGCGAGGCGATGCGGCATGCGGTGGCCCGTTGACGAGGAGCATCAGGCTTGGGCTATCTTTACCACGCGTTGGGCTAGCAGCGATGCATTCCTGCTCCCAAACTGGAATTCTGAACGGGTCAGCTACACCTCCAGGAAAAAAAAAATAAAAAATCTTTTCTCCTCCGACTGACTTTCGGGCTGAGGTTTGCTGCTTGTTTAACCACCGCTGAGCAGTCTGGAGCGTATCAGAGGCGATGTGGTTTCGTACCAAGCCTTTGGCGTCACTGCTGTCAAGTTGGCAAATCACTTTTTCCGCGAGCGCTGGTGCCTGAGCTCTCACCTTGTGGCAGGTTCAGCAAAACGCCTTCCCCTGCGTCCGCGTGATGCCCTTAAAACTTCACCGAGGTTGTTGTAGGGAGCGAAGGTGTTGAGTAGGAGCTCCCGTCTCCATCCGGCTCTGTACTGATGCACGAAACTCCCTGCAGACGTGGGCACGGGGCTTCTGAAATACGTGGGAGCGATGCCATTGGGGAGGCAGCTTTTGGGGCGAAAAGTTGGCTTTCCAGATCGATTTGTGTTTTCCTTGCAGGATTCTGTAGCTCTTTGTCCGCCTAGCCGGCTATGGCATGTTTTGTCGGGATCTAAACGGAACTTTGCAAGGCAAATTAGAGCAGGATCTGCTCTGCAGGAAATGTTTGAATCACAAATTTGACTGAGATAATTCTTAGCTTTCGCTTTACTTATTGAATGTCCTTTTTTTCTGTCGCCGGAACTGCACATGCATTTTTAACAAGATCTAGAAGGCTGGCGAGCCGCTAACTCGATTTCGTCTTAGATTTTAATTTCCCAATAGCGTAGCTGAACTTGCTCGGCCCTTTGAAAAAGGGAACTGCTGCGAGCTAATGCCCCGTTGGCTGGTGGCAAAAGGTAAGCTGAGATAATCCGCTGGCGTTTTACCCTGAATTTGAGAAACGAGGGGTCCCGGTAACCGAAATCTGCCTTCCCTGCAAACCGCTCCCGCCTAAACCAGCGCCTCAGTAGCTGCGCCGCTTTCTCAAGCTTGAAAACCACCACCAGCACGGCGCGGGGAGGGGAAATCTAGCGGTTCAATAAATAGCCTTGTGGCCTATACGCAAGGTTTAGGGTGCGCTGAGTGCCCCGAAAAGCGGGCAGCACCCTGGGCTTTCGCCGCAGGCTGGTTCCTCCTCCGTCTCCTGCGCCAGCCCCGCACCCGACACCATCCTTTATACCCCGTAGGAAGGACAGAACCGCCGGGCGCCGGCTTCACTCATATTTTTCTCGCCGCCTATGTGACGACGCGCTTTTTGGCGGCTTCCTGTTTTTTTTCTAATTGACTCAAATCTCCCCCCCCTCCCCTCCCTCCCCCCCACTTTTATTATTATTTTTTTCTTTTTTTTTTTTTTTTTGTTCCTTGTTTTTATCTTTCACGCTGCAAGCTGCCACCGCAGGAACAAGTGCTGACGAAGCCCTCTGCGAAAACCCCGATACGCTCGCAGCAATTTCAGCTCCGGCTATCTCTGCTCTGAGCTCTCGGGGGAGTTTCTATCTGTAATTCCGAAGAGCTCGGCTTATTTTATTTATTTATTTTATTTTTTTATTTTTTTTTTACATTTTAACCTCTTACGCTTAGCCCACTGACCAGGAAACGCCTCCCGCCGCGGCATTTGCCATCCGCCTTTGCAAGGAACAGGGTGTGGGTGGACTTTGGCCCTTCCACCCCATTCCCCTGGGGAAAAGCAGTTAATTTGGGGCTCAGGGATCCGCAAGGCTGCGGAAAGCCACGGCTGGCCGGAGACTGGCATTGCTACCCCGCCGGGACCAGGGAGGCGTCGAGCTTTGAAGTCAGGCTGCAGTTCTGCAAGCGTGGGGGGGGTCTAAAAGTGTGAATAAAAAGCCTAGGTAGTGCTTGGAGGGGATGGTGGTGGTGGTGGGGGAAATAATAAAACTCCAATTCTTCAACTTAACTAGAAATTAAGCTTCGGCGAGCTGCTGTTAATCAGCTGCTGGTGTTTCAACACTTAGTCATCCTTGAAAATTACAGCTCCGTGCGGTGCCGCTTGCAGAGATGAATTTCTGGGAGGAGCTGGGGGAGGCAGGGATTGGGAAACGCGATCTCTCCCCTCGCTGTGGGAAGAATGTCACGGGGCAGGTCAAAACCGCATATTTTTTTTTTTTTTTTTTCCCTCCTTTTTAATCTCTGCACCAAAGAAAAATACAGCAGCGAGTCTGCTCAGTGTTGGCTTTGGCTTGGCAGGGCAGGCGAGGCAGCAGCGAGGATAACGGCTGTGGGATGTGCTTCCTTACAGCCTGGAGACCTTACTGAAGAGCTTAAAAAAAATAAAATAAAATAAATAAAAAACAATATACTCAAATAGAGGAGAGAGCAGCATTTATGTGTCGGCTGAGCTGAGAATGCGTGGTGGGTTTGGTTAACATCTGTGAGGACAGCTGAAGCTGTTAGCACTGGTGGCTTGTCCTGATGGACACCATGCAACGAGCCAGGCTCCGTCACCACCCCACATCTCCAGGGACCCAAAGCGTGTCCCCTCTGCTGAGGAAATCCTTGGCCCACGGCAGGAGGAGCTGGGCAGGGGCAAGGCTGTGGCTTTTGCTGGGTGCTGGAGAAGGGAGAACAAGAGTTTAGGTGGCTGAATCCACCTGGCTGGTAACCAGTGGGGTACTGGGTGAGGAGATGCAGGAGCCGGCAGGATCTAGGCTCCCTCCTGGAGATGCTTGTCCCCATTTTGCCCTGAGGAGTTGTAGATGTAGTTGTGGATGCACCTGGAGTTGTTCAAGGCCAGGTTGGACGTGGCTTTGAGCAACCTGGTCTGGTGGGAGGTGCCCTTGCCCGGGGCAGGGGGGTTGGAACTGGATGGTCTTTAAGGTCCCTTCCAACTCTAACCATTCTGTGATTTTGGTGCAGTGCAGAGCCCTTCTTCCCTCCAGAGCTGTGAGGATGCTGCGGACCTTCCCTCTGGTTAGAGCTGCGCCCATCTCTGGAGGAGATATCTGGCAGGTGATCTATTTTCACAGAGAAGGCCCCATGGAGCTTCAGCTGGTCCGAAGCCTGGCTGCACCCTCCTAACAGAGGCTGTCAATGTGTTCAGCGGGTGCCTGGTGACCCTGGCTTTGCCTTGGACAGGCTGGGTGTCCCTCTGCCCGTCCCCCAGCAGCAGGGTGCAAGGGTGAGCAGCCAACGGTGAAACCCTGGTCCCTCCTACCCAGCCCTTGGCTCTGAGTTCCCGGCACCTTCCCAGCACTCCATTTTTTTTCAGTAGTCGTTACTGGGAACGCATCCCTGCTGTAACCAAACCACAGCGTTTTGAGCGTTGATTTTTGGGTGCTTAGACCTCCCATCTGTCCCGCTCGTGGTGTTGTGTGGGAGGACAAGGCTGTACGTAACCCTGAGCTTATCTGGAGCATCGTATCGCTCGCAGACCTTCTGCTACTTCTGTGCTGAGATGATGGACCTGAATTAGGTTATTGAAGTGCAGAGCTGCAGCGAAGTCAGGTTTTGAGGCCAGCTAGGGGGGATGTCAAGGTCTGTGGTCATCCAGGTGCTACCAAGGTACCTTCAGGACCTCTTTTTGGCTTAAGCTTCGAGGGTGGCAGATGGTTTCTGACCCATCATCAGCTGAAGAAGCTGGAGAAGCCCCATAAGACCATGGGCAAAGGATGCTTTTGCACCAGCGTGCGGAGGAGCGTAGCTGGGTGCTGCAGGCAGGGTCAGGGTTTGCACATCAGCCACCTCCTGGTCCTACATCCCCAGCCTGGGTCCTGTGAAGCAGATTGAGCGTGGGTCTTGTCCCCGTTGTATTTACTGGTGTTGAAGTTGCTCGTGTCTGCCTGGAAAGCACTCGGGTGCCTGGTGGAGCAGCGTGGGAGGCCAGACGGCCTCATGGCACCTTCCTGCATTTGAAGAGCTTCCCTTGCAGCCCTCCTCCTGCAACACCTGGGGGTACGTCTCTCCCCATCCGCGCTCCCCAAAGAAGCACGTCCTGAGAAACCGGCTGCCTCGGCAAGTTTTGGGGGCTTTGAATGTAATAGAGGTGTGTGGTTTTTTGGCATTCCTCGAGTGCCTTTTGGCAGCCGCTCGGGGAGGAGGACGTGCTCCGACACGCTCGGCTCTTTGAGCAGGAGCTGCCCTCTCCCAGCAAAGGGAGATTGCTCCTCGGAGGGTGGGTGCTGGTGGGTCTCTGCCTCTGCTTGTTTGCTCCTTTTCTGCCTTGGGCAAGGAATCCAGGAACAATGGCAACAACTTCACCCTCTTGATCAAACAGCAGCTCTGGACCTCTGCATTAGAGATGTCTCTGGCCTACTGCAAGAGGGCCTGAGGACAGCTTTGGTTAGCGTGGTACACCTCTGGGATGTGAAAGTCGTTTCTTGGTTTTGGAGCAGATGTAGATCATCTCGGTGTGTATCTCAGTTGCTGGAAAGGTCACTGTGTGCGGTGGGGCAGGCTGGAGATGTACAGACCTTACTTTCGAGCCAGCCCAGCCTCCAGGAAAGCTGCAGCAGAAGGTGGTGCACCCAGGTGTCATAGAGCCATGGAATCCTGGAATGGTTTGGGTGGGAAGGCACCTTAAAGACCATCCAGTTTCAACCCCTGCCCTGGGCAGGAACACCTCCCACTAGTCCAAAGCCTCATCCAACCTGGCCTTGAACCCCTCCAGGGATGGGGCAGCCACAGCTTCTCTGGGGGAGGCTCACCACCCTCACAGACAAGAATTTCTTCCTCACATCTCATCTCAATCTCCCCTCTTGCAGTGGAAAACCCTTCCCCCTCGTCCCATGGCTCCCCTCCCTGCTCCAGAGTCCCTCCCCAGCTTTCCTGGAGCCCCTTGAGGGACTGGAAGGGGCTGGAAGGTCTCCGCGGAGCCTTCTCTTCTCCAGGCTGAACCCCCCCAGCTCTCTCAGCCTGTCCCCACAGCAGAGGGGCTCCAGCCCTCCCAGCATCTCCGGGGCCTCCTCTGGCCCCGCTCCAACAGCTCCGTGTCTCTCCTGTGCTGAGGCCCCGGAGCTGGAGGCAGCGCTGCAGGGGGGTCTCTCACTGCAGGGAAGCGCAGCAGGTCGGTGGGGGGGTGACAAAGGGGAGCAAAGAGGGTACGAGAATCCAAGCCTGAAATCTTCACCCAGATGGTCTTAATCTGGTTCTTTCCATGGGCTCTGCAGAAGGTAGGAAGTTTGTCAGTCGGTTAAACTCAGTATACAGTGAATTTTCTCCAGCAAAAAATTCAGAGGACCTGTAGAAGCAGCTTGAAAAATGACTTCTGCTATGTGGTTTGCAATTGGAAACAGAAAAGGGAAGAGGCACTTTGAGGAGAAGTGTTTACTGCCGCTGAAGAGCATCTGAGTGGTGCCCCAGGGGACACCTTCACCGCATGGCCCCACAAGTACCCCAGCCACCCTGCTCCTTTCAGCTTCTTCAGTAGCTCGGCCGGAGCTCAGCTTCCTGCAATTTGGATCCCAAACCTTCTGGATTGCTGCTGAAGTCTCCTGCTTTGCTGTCCTTGGTTGTCTGGTTGCCATGACCCTGCTCCTTCAAACCTTCTGGCCCTCAGGGAGCACATGGTGAAGCAGAAGGTCCACCAAACCACCTCTCCTGTGAGGATTTGAGACCACCCTTGTATCTTCTGTAGCAGTAATTTCTTTAGGTGTTTGAGCGCGGCTTCCCAGGACTAAGCGGATTTTGGAGACGCAGAGAAAGAAAACGAAATTCTTGCGCGGGTTCCTCTTTAAAGGGCAATATGGAAATGGTTTCCCAGAACGTTTGGTTTCAAGCAAATTGGAGTGACTGTCGCCAAAAAAATGGAAGGTTCTGAAAACAGGGGCTCTGGAGGAGCTTGGGAAGGTCAAAGGGCAGCAAATTCTCCAACCAGATGATATTTCTCCAGGGCTTTGGAAAAGAAATGGCCTGAAGCGGCTGAGATAGGGTTGAGAACACCCAGGACTTCCCTAAACTGCTTCCAAAGAATGGAAAGGCTCTACCATGACCCTTCAAAAATGGTCATATGGGATCTGGGTGTTGGAAACCACTTTGTTGTCATGATGCAAGAGAGGGAGCATCTTTTTTTTTTTTTTTTGTTCCTAGCTTCATCAGGTGCCTGGAACCAATGCTGAGGAGCAGGAGAGACATTTAAGCAGAGCAATGTGAAGAGCTGGAAATCTGGGAAGACCGAGAGGTGAAGAGCTGTGGAGGACACCCACTTCTGATCCTGGGCAGAGTGAGCCGGGTCTGCAAGTGCTGCTGGGCTCCTCCTGAGGTCTGCTTGCCTCTTTCACCTCCAGAAGCGCTAAGGAAAGTGTCTGGAGATGTCCTAACCAGCTTCCCTCGGCCCTTGTCCTCAGAGAGGTAAAAATAGGAAGGCGCTTTTGAAGTGATTTAGTGGGTGCAGCTCCAGCTGCCTGTTTCGTGGTAGCAACTACGGGAGCGGGGACACTGGGACATCTGAAGAAATCCCTCTTACGGGGTTTCTTGGCAAACCCATTCCCCGTGCTCCTGACACAAGGACATCAGCATGCGGAGGAAACAGAAGGTTGGTGAGGTAGGGCCAGAAGGCTTCCATTTATCAATTGAAAAAAAAAAATAAAAAAATTTGGTCTTTGCTCCGTAAAGCCCTTGGGGCCGGAGGAGTAAAGCAAAAAAACAACCTCGCGGAGAGCTTTGAGTGTCCCGTCGAGATAGCTGGGCGCATTCTGCGCATTCCCTGCATGCCGTGCCATTTCCAACCCGCCTGCTTCAAAGCAAAGCTGCCATCTCTTCTTCTTCCCCAGTGAGGAGCTCTGGGACTAACTGGAAAGCAGATTTGAGGCATTCCTGACCCAAAACGGGGAACACACTGCCCCTGACAGGCCTTTAGGAGATGCTGGGAGGCTGTGTCCGTCACTCTCCTCTGTAATCGCTGCAGCGGCCCAAATCCTCGTGCGGTCCTAGGAGCTTCCAGCCCAGATCTGCACCCGCTGCGAGACTACAGCTGCCTCTGTCCCGAGAAGTCCTGGCTGGTTTGGGCTGGAAAGGGTTGGGAAACACACCACAAGGTGCTCAAGGAGCAGGAGGTCTTCTGGGTTGGGCACATCCATCGTTTGTCGGCAGATTGCTGATAAAAATTCTGAAAGGTCCCTTCCAATCTAGGCAATTCTGTGACTCTGTGAGCTTGATCCCACCCTAAAGCCAAATGGTTCGGACCCAGGTCTCTTCTGGATGCTCCGTCCTTCCCGAGGAGCGTTAAGCACTTGTGTTAGTGCCGGTGACATGTCCTCCACCCCCAGGGCCTTCACTCCCTAACCCGGCTCTTACCTCCCTGTCCTCTGGAGCCTGCTGTTAGCTCTGGGTTTGTTTTTTTTTTTTTTTTGTTTTGTTGTTTTCGGGCTAATTTGAATAATTCATCACTTGTAAAGCACACCGGGACGTCTTTCTGGAACGCAGCGCTAAGAGGAACCGCTGGCACCTGAACTTTATTTAACCCACCTCCGTGGAAAACCAGTAACTTCTTCTAAATATATATATATATATATATATATATATATATATATATATATTCTTAACCCTTGCCTGCCTTCGAGTTTGCATGGGGTAGCGCTGCTCTGCTGCTCGTCTCTCTGTCTTTACAGACATATTCGTGCACGGAAAAAGAGGGAGACGAGTCTTCTGCTCCTGGTGAGCGCTGGTGGGGCTGGTACGCGGTGAAATCCCCGAGCCCCCCGAGGAGGTGGCCGCGGGGAGCGCTGGGCACCACGAATTACGGGAGGCAGGTGCGAGAGCTGCTCTCGCCTCGCACGCTTAATTAAAGGCATCCATTTTCGTTTGTTTTCTCCTGGCGCTTGCGGTAGTGGCAGGGCTTTAATAAGGATCTGAAAGCACCGGGAATCTTCTGGGGGCAGCCTAGCAGCCCTTCTCCTCTTCGCCCCCGCCATCCCCTTCTGCCAACCCCCCCCGCCGCCGCTCGTCCCGTCTGTGGCAAAACCTGCCGAATTGCGCTTTGTGGCTTTATTTTTTTTAATCTTGTGGATAAACCTGCGGCGAGCAGGAGCAGTGCCGGACGGCAAGGCCTTTGTTTGCATGCTGAGATGGGGCTTTCTCGGTGGGCAGAGTGTTGGGGAGCAGGTTTAAACTCCCAATTCCTCTTCCTTGAGCCTTCCCCAAGTGGTGCCAAAGCCCTGCAGCGATGTAAGGAAGGGCTGGACACCCTTTTTGTAGCAGGAACCAGACCTGCCGAGCGGGTGCCCTTTGAAATACGGGATGCGGGAGCTTCTGCTGTGAGCAGAAGACCTCTCGGCTCTCCACTGGTTTGGCCGTGGCCGAGCAGCCGCAGCTCCCATCGCACGCACAAAACGAGGATTTTAAATTATCGCTTGTCGAGGTGTGATGCGAACATCTTGCTGGACCGAGAGAAACAGCTGGCTTCGCTCGTAGCTCTCTTGTTTTAGGTGTTCTGACCCTAGGGAGTCTGTGATCGGTTGCCTTTCAGCTGGGAGTAAATCCTTCTAAACCTGAGCTAAGGAGACCAGAAGCTCTGGGAGATATCGAAAGTTTGCGTTCTGCAGGGTCTGCCACTTTGTCAGATAAATCCTCTCCCGCGAGCGTGAGGCAGATGTTAGGCATCGCAGCCTGACGTCCTGTTGCCTCCTGGATGAATTAGCTGCTCCTCTTCCTCCCCCGGCCTCCCAGGTTAGCAACGAAATCCTGCTGAGTGGAGATTGTCCGTAAAATCGGGGAATAACGGTGATTTCTGCGTGCCTGGAGATGACGTCTCCTGCAAAAAAATAATCGCGTTATCCTCCGAGATCAGCCTTCCTGGAAAGAACTGCCTTTATGGCTGAGGCTGGAGGGGGATGGGGACAGGTTAATGTAATCAATCCCTCCTTCCAGGGCATCTGTGTGTAAAAATACACCTAAACCGGTGCGCAGCAGCTTGTCTTCATGGGCTGAAGGTGCTCTTGGCCTGGGGGAGGTATCGCAGCTACACGCTGATCTCTCCCGTGTTTCTTTTGAGCATCATTTCTCCCAGCGCTGGGGAAAGTTGTTCCCGTTTCACGGTGTTATGCTGACGTATGGGCTCGGGGGACCGGGGCTTGATGACACGGGAAACATCGGCGAGTCTCCTGAGCTGCCTGGGCCCTGGTTTCCACTCTGCTGGTCGCGTTTATCTCGGTTAGGTCTTGCTGAGCTCCAGCCACACGCTCCCACCACCTCCGTGGCACCGGCCAGGGTGTGGGTCGGACCCCTTGCAAATAGATTCAGCTGCCGGAGAGGGGATGGGATGGTGTGGGAAGGGTAGGACCTTCCTCCTGTGCTCCAGGGACCTTCATGGTTGGGTTTTATTCCAGATGAGCACAGCCGTCTGACCGCTGACCTTCCTCTTCTCACCTCTCCTGGGCTGTAGCTTCTTCACCCTTTCTTTTGTCTCTCTTTGCTTTGACTGGAAGCCCTTGGGATGGGTCACGTCTCACTTGCTTCTCCATCAGTAAAGCCCAGCAGGGAAGCGGCCCCAGATATCTTTTGGGTGGAAAAATGGTCATATTCAACCGTTGTTGATAAAAGTGCCCTCTCCTGTGTCTCCTCGGGGCTCTCTGCATCCTCCTCTGCAGCGGCACAGCCACACTCATCGCTGCCGAAGGCTTTGCTGACAGCTGGGGCGGGAGCATCACCCGGCAGCAAGTACCTCACTTTCTATTTAAACTGATTAAACCCATCGATGGTGTTAAATGAGTTTAGTCTACTTAATTTGCACCGTGGGCTGGTGGACTGGTATATAGATCCAGCCGCCTGCAGAGCGCCTTGTACGCATGCGTAAGCAGCCGGGGGTGGGATGGAGTCCCACGAGGTTGATTTTTCAGGGCTCTGGTTTTGGAAACGCCTCTGCTGGAAGTTTGCAGGATTTGACTTCAGGGAGGAATTGGCCTCAGGGTGCACAGGACTGAGGTTGTCTAGTGGTTCTTCCATTTGGGGCCCAGATTATTCGGGAGAGGTGAAAAAAGAAGAGCCTTGGAAAGGGGGAGAACTAGCATCCGAATATCGGGGTGGTGTGTGCCCTGGGGAGAGGGCTGACTGCTGTCTCTTGAGCTCTGCTGGAGGGAGGGGTGAACTTCTGGGTGTCACCGTCCCTGTCACCGCCAGCTCCACCACCCATTTGCTCAGGAACCTGAATTTGCTCCCTGTATTTGCACCGCATGGCTGACCTGCACCCTTGTTTGAAGCATCTCTGGTGACTGGGTAACCACCTCGTACCCTAAATACTCTTTTATTTCCCTCTGTCCTTTCCGCGTACCCTCCTGGGATCATTTTTTTCCCTGATTGTAGATCTCTGGTGCTTCCATCCTGAGTCTATCACTGGGTCGACACCTAAAACGGAGCTGGGCTGAAGTTGAGAGCTTTGCGAGGGGTCCACTACTATCTCCCTCTGCTTGGCTTGCCAAGACATCGTCTTTATCTTGCCAAGCTCCTGGTTGACCCTGTCTTTTATGGCTTCTGGGGGTCGCTGGTGGCCCTTGGCTGCTCCCTGCAGCCAGTGAAGCAGGTGTGCCCCTCGCTAGCGGGAGCCTGTGGTCCAGGGTGGCATGGACGTGTCTCACTGCTCTGTGCTCTTCCCCTTCCTACCCAGGGAGCTCAAACTGCGGAACTACGAGCCCGAAGATGAGGAGCTGAAGAAGAGGAAGGTGCCCCAGGCCAAGCCGGCTTCAGGTGGGCGCAAGCAGGAGCGTGGGGGGCGGAATGAGGGAGCACGAAAGCAGAAGCATTGCCAATGGTGGTGCTGGCGTCTGCGGTGAGGGAGTGAAGCAGGACTTGGTGGTTGTGAGGACAAATAAACTGGCACGGGACTCTGCATCCAGCCACCATTCTGCACGATGGATGGGTTAGACCTTTCCTTTCCAAAAATCACATGGCTTGGAAACTTCAGCGTTCCTGCTCGCTCCAGCCCAAGGTGGAAAGAGCCACTGGGAACTGCTCTGGTAGGGTGGGAGGGTGGTAGGTCCTAGGAGATGAGTGTCTGCAGCCCTGGAGGGTGCTGGCGTGTCTAAGCAGCCGTGGTGGGAGCTGGGCGAGTGTGGTGCTTGCCGGCCCCATTGCTTCATCATCCCCTCTCGCCCGTGGGGACTGCACACCCTGCATTGCACAAGTGGGTGTGTGTCGGCACACCGAGTCCAGCCCCAAACCAAAGGGTTGATACTCAGAGGAGCCGAGCTCTCGCTGGAGGATTCTCAAGGAGATTCAGGCTGTTTTTTGTTTGAATTACCTTTAAACAAATATTAGTCATGAGTCCAGGGCATTCGGGCTGCTGTTTCCTAGCACTGAACCTCCGCGCAGCTCTTGAGAAGGAGGCAAAGGGTAGAAGTTCCCTTGATCTTGAAATATTGAGTCCTCCTGGAATAGATCTCTTCAAAAAATGCCCTAAATAAAAAGGCTGCCTTTGGGAGCACGGCAGAGATCTGGTAGACAGGAGTGCTGACACCGCGCTTTCTTTATCCTTTTGTAAAAAAAGTCGAAAACTTCCCCGACTCTTCCCAAGCGTGTGGTTTGGAATTGGGGACGGCGATTTTGACCGTTTCCAGTAAAACCCGCGCTCTCTGCCAGCCCTTCTTTGGAGCTGCGGTGCCCATTGGCTGCAGTTCCCGTGCAGAGGCTGGGGATGGAGGAGGACAGAGGAATTAGGACTTGGAAGTGGATTAATATTAAATGTGCCTCGGGCATTTCCGTTTGCTGGAGCATCCCTCAGGGATGTTCTCCCAGGTGCCCTCACCCCGCTCCTTGCACAGACGGCCCAGTTGAAGGATGGAGGGCTGTTTTCCACGCGTGCTTTGCCATTATCCCCAGTATCTCCAGACCTTTACGTAAGGTCTGGGCTGGAGCTTGATTCCTCCAAGGTGTCTCAAGCAGTGGCCTCGTAAATGAGTCACAGTGAGTCAAATTCCAGTTTAAACACCTGCCGAGCAGCTGATCCCTGCGGGTCTTACGAAAAGAGGACTTGAACCCAGCAGACTTCTTGCTGCTTATTTTGGCGTTTAAGGGTTGTTGGGTTTGCATCATTTTCAGCTGATTTTTCGGAGTCTCCTAAGGGTGGAGGGACGTTTCTACCCACTCGCTCGTATTTACTCCCCTCTTAAGTCAAAGAGGTTCAAATGGGCTTTTATAAAAGCTTTTGCGAGCCAAGCCCAGAACTCTGGTGGGTTCGTTTCCCTGTGCCTTGTCCCCTTGGTGTCCTGCCGCTGCGCCCTCCGCTGATGCTGGTCCTGTTCCCCCATCTAGTGGAAGACAAGGTGAAGGACCAGCTGGAGGCCGCCAAGCCGGAGCCCATCATCGACGAGGTGGTACGTATATTCAGAACCACTCTCTGCCGGCTGCGTCTGTCTGCATCCAGGCTTGAACCTCACCTGCAGCTCTCACTGGGTGTCTCTTCTTCCTTCCTAGGATCTGGCAAACCTGGCCCCGAGGAAGCCAGACTGGTGAGTGGCTGCGGAACGCTGGTAAAGGGGTGTTGGCATCAGCGGTGGGTTACCGTCACCTCGAGGTTGTCCAGATTGGGTTAAAAGTGCTCCAAATGGGAAACGCTGCCCTGCTGTTGAGGGAGACACAAGGCATGGGGCTGTCTTCCCTCTTCCTGCTTACAGCGAGCTTCTACGGATCCCTTTGGGGTGCTTGTCACCATGGTGGTCTCAGTGACAAGGGATGCTCTGGACATGGGGTTGGTTTGCCCACAAGCTGCCTTGGTGGCAGCCGCACACTCTGCTCCATGGTGCTCGTAGGAGAGAGAAGGAGTTTCTCTTCCACTGGGAAAGGTGTAACGTGGCCCCTGTGTTCACATCTGCCTGGGGTGAGGATTTGTTCTGACGTTGTCGCTCTCCTCCCCAGGGATTTGAAGCGAGATGTAGCCAAGAAACTGGAGAAGCTGGAGAAGAGGACGCAGAGAGCCATCGCTGAATTGATACGTGCGTTATGGTGCCGCAGGGATGGTGTTATGGGGTCACCAGTTATTCCAGAGGGATTACATGGTCCTTACTGGGAGCTCAGTGCCTTGCTGTTGGGCTGGGGAAGGACTGGTGGAGCTTGATCCCCTTCCCAAAAGGGTCTGTGAAGCTGTCGGTCCCAAGTAGGTTCCTCAAGGCTTCACGCGCGCTTGGTTTGTGCGATGGGGAAGGATGTTCGTGGGCTTGGGGCTGCAGTTCAGGTCCTCTGCCTTGCGGGTTCCCCAGTATGGCCGGTTTATCGCTAAACCACTGCTGTTTCTCGCTTGCAGGAGAGCGGTTGAAAGGGCAGGAGGAGGAGCTGGCGTCCGCTGTGGGGTCAGCAAAGCAGGAGGGAAGCGACTCCGACTGAGGAGGTCCATCCAGCAGACTCTTGGTGGGCTCTGCGGATCTGCCCATCCTGTTGCTCTCAGGTGGAGGCATCTCATCGGGCCATGCCGCTCACCAAGGCTTTGCCAGAAGCCCATGAATCCTACCACGCCTGATGGAAGGGGGCAGATCCAAGCAGTCCTGCTGTCCTCTCTTGGACTGTGGCTGTTCCTCCATTGAGGAACGCTTCACAGATAGCTTTTTGGGACCACGGGGAGCTGATGGGAGCAGGATAGAACACCCACGTTAGCTTGAACCAGGGCTGCCAGGACTTGGAGCAAGGAAGGTGTGGGCAAAATGGCTTGTGCCAGAGAAGGTAAATCCAGGCTAACTCTCCTCTTGCTTGCTGGGTGAGCAAGAAGATGCCCACGCATTCTCCAGCAGGTCTTGGAGAGGCGCTGCCATTTCGCAGGGGACCGATACTCCTGTTCCTGCCCAGAGATGCCTTTTTCAAGGTGCTTCTTTCTGCAGAAGAGCTCGTTTAACTGCCCCGTGGCGAACAACGAGGTCTTTCGCTCTGGAGAGCTGGCTGTGAGTATTTGGAAACATCCATGGTCAGGTCCAACATGTGCAGAATAACTCTGCTGGAAGGCTCCAGAACCTGTTGGCTGCTCTGCATCCAGTTGAGGTTAAGTGGGGTTTGTTCTGTTCCCGGAAATTTCCTGGCCCTCCAGGCTTTGCAGCTCCTCCGTGTGTTTTATAATTGACAAAGCTTGTCATTAACCGATCTTTTCGTAATAAACCAGTCCCACAGCGGAAGGAGTTGTCACTTGTTCTGCATAGGGCTGGGTGGAGGCAGCTCATTTCATCTCCCTGATGTCTGTGGGGACTTCAGCCCGCTGTTTGCTAGTCCCCGTCCCCTTCGTTTCCCCGGGACGGGGAGCAGTGGGCTTCAGTTCCTCTTAAGTTTGAGGTGGCCGAGCTACAGCAGGTCAAGCACAACTCCTGGACCCAGCAGCCTGGGGTGACGCCAACCCCATGCTGCTGAAAGAAGCGAGGGGGCGGGATGCGACAGAGCTGACCCTGGATCTTCCCTGGGATCTTCTCGAGGTCTTGGAGATCTTGCAGGATGGGTGTCTTGGGGCCAGGCTTGATTGCATGGGCTCCTGAATCCTCTGTGTTGGATTTGATAGTGTTTTTGTCCCGAGGTAAAACATCTGGTGCGTACGGCTTTGCCAGCAGTATTTACAGAAGACTTCACCTGTGATTAAAAATAAGTGTTCCTGTTAACGCACGCATCCTGCTGCTTTTAAAAGCCCGTTGAAAAGAGCTGCTGGTGGCAGGGGGAGAGGTCCTTCATGCGGCAGCAGCCTGTCTTGGAGGGGGGTGGCATTTTTGCCCTCCTGCCTGCTGGAGTCTCAGATTGTCACCAGCTAGACCAGGTCCCCACGCAGGACAGGATCGGCCCCATCCATGCTAAGTACAGGCTGATGGACGCTTGTCTCTCTGCCAGGGTCTGCTGTGACTGCCCACCGCTCCCTGCTTGTGTGTGGTGAGGACATCTGAGCAGGGGCCTTCCACCTGCGAGAACGCCATCCCTGCTTCCAGATCTGGAGCTTGGAGCAAAGATCTGGTCAAACGTCTTCTCGTTCCTCCATTCTTCTTGACGTTTGCAGCCATCCCTGCTCTGTCCTCCCTTCGGGCTGATGCTTGTCACCCCTTGGAGGGGCCTTCCCCCAGGCACACGGGGCCAACAAGGAGAAAGACATCCCATGGAGCGAGGGGAGACCCGTACCGGGGCCAGCGAGTGTCCAGCGCTGTGCACCAACGTTGGTGCGTGGTTGTGGACTCCCTCTGGGCTCTCTAGGGGAAAAGCCCCTGGGGTGAAAGCTCAGCCCCCTTCTTAGGGGTCATTTTGGGGCTATTTTTATTGTTTTGCCCTATTTTTCCTTGGGTAGGAGGCAGCCGAGTGCCCCTCACCCTTATTGTCCTTGAGTCGGGCTGCTTCTGGTCAAGAAAACCAAGATCTGTCACCAAGTGTGAAGGTGGCAGCCAGGCACCCCATGCTGCAGGGGTAGGTGGGTGCTACTTGTCATGGGTGCTCTTGGTGGCCATCGGTAACGCTGCCCTGTGGGTCCAGCGTGGAAAATGAGGGTGGATCTGCTGCTCAGGGACATCCTCGGCACCGGGCAGAGCACGTGGTGATGTTTCAAGGGTGCTTAAAAACGGAAAGGACCCCCTGACTCATGACAGCGATGGCTTGGCCACCAACGTGGAGCTGCCAATGACGGAGATGAGTGTTCAGGTCCACCACGCGGGTGTATTTGTGGCTAGTTATTAATGACCTGGCCTGGCAGACACCTTCCTTGGGAAGGAAACTGGGGAGCGTGAAGATAGAATGATAGGATCGTCTAGGTTGTAACAGACCTTTCAGATCATCGAGTCCAACCCTCAACCTAACTCTGACAAAAACCACCACTACCCCACGTCCCTCAGCACCACATCTGCCCGGCTTTTAAATCCCTCCAGGGATGGCGACTCCACCACTGCCCTGGGCAGCCTCTTCCAAGGCTTGACAACCCTTTCCGGGAAGAGATTTTTCCCAATATCCATCCTAAACCTCCCCTGGCGCAACTTGAGGCTGTTTCCTCCTGTCCTATCACCTATTCCTTGGGAGAAGAGACTGACCCCACCTCGGGTAAGATGCGTCCCCCGTGGAGCCACGGCCTCCATGAAACGCCCTGTAGATGTCAGCAAATCTCCGTGCACAAAACCCCACCGCATCCAGCCCGTCCCAGCAGCTGGGCTCTCTGCAAAGCCAAGATTTGCTCTGGCTGGGATGGCACCGCGCTTCTCCAACCCCCAGCCGTGTGGTACCCGTGCTGCCCTCCCCTCCCTGGCCGGAGACGGACTGATGGCCTCTGCTTTGTGATGTGTGTCAAATATAAATACGAAGACACCATGTGGGGGACCGTCCTCGGCTTCACAACAGTGTTTTCCCTCGTTGACTTAAAGGGACATAAATTGGACGGGGCTTAGAGCAACCTGGTCTAGTGGGAGGTGTCCCTGCCCAGGGCAGGGTGGTGGAACTGGTTGGTCTTTCTGGTCCCTTCCAACCCAAACCATTTGGTTGATTCTATGAGTCCCTCCCGCCCCTAAAGGACGAGGGGGAACGGTTTTAAACTGGAAGAGGGGAGACTGAGATGAGATGTGAGGAAGAAATTCTTGGCTGTGAGGGTGGTGAGCCCCTGGCCCAGGTTGCCCAGAGAAGCTGTGGCTGCCCCATCCCTGGAGGGGTTCAAGGGCAGGTTGGACGGGGCTTGGAGCAACGTGGTGTGGTGGGAGGTGTCCCTGCCCAGGGCAGGGGGTGGCACTGGGTGGGCTTTAAGGTTCCTTCCAACCCAAACCATGCTATGATAGGGGCATGATAAGGACCAGAAGTCCTCAACACTAGTCCCATTTGAGCCCTGACATCCTTTCCTCTCTGGCATGGCCAGCACCTCCCACCAAAGATTTCCCATTGCCCCCCCACCCCGAAAAAAATATTTAAACAATTAAAAACTCCTTTACTCACACAAGGCAAAGTTCTCGAAAGAATCATTTTCACTCTCTCAGCTCTCCATGAAAACGTCATTTGGAGATGAAAAATCCAAGCATGCTCTTTTAGGACAAGCCAAAATGTAACATCCTGATTTTCCCCTTTCCTCCGTGTGTTCCACTTTTATTCCAGCTTCAAAGGAAGCTGGGATCAGCCAGAGGACC
Organism: Larus michahellis; assembly: GCF_964199755.1. NCBI lineage: Eukaryota > Metazoa > Chordata > Aves > Charadriiformes > Laridae > Larus > Larus michahellis. Next base: position 1,951,748 of record NC_133897.1, read on the forward strand.
CTGTGCTTGGAGGCCCAGCTGGGAACAGGGGGAGAGGTCCGTTGTCAGCCAGATGATGGGGTCTAGAGGTCCCAAAACTGTACGTGGGAGCTGGGACCTGCTGCTCGAGCCTCCCATCCTCCCGAATTTTGGGAGCATCCCTGCAGCCGTGCTGACGGCTCGGTGCCACTGGCCCAAAGGTGGTCTCTTCTGCCTGGAAATACCTGCCCGGAGTCGTCTCTGCTTTGCTGAGGAGGCAGGTTCTTCACCCTCTGTCTAATATACACATTATTTTCTAAACCTTTAAAGTACCGTTTCCCAGCCCCGCAGGATGCCCTGCTGCTTTGGTCCCCGTGGACCCATTTCCAAAACTGAGCACGGACATCCCCTTCCCCACAGGCATTGGCCACATCGCCCGGAGCAGAGCCGTCCTTGCAGGACGTGAGGGGCTGGGGATCCACCTGGAGTGGGATGGTGGGGAGGGAGAGCAGGATCACGCCCATTTCCCTCTCCAACAGGGCCTTGCAGCGAAGCATCGCTTATCCTGACCCAGGACTGAGATCCCATCATGAGACTGAGATCTCTGTGTGGGGCAGGGATCCTGGCATGGGACTGGGGTCCATCTATGGGCCAGGGATCCTGGCATGGGACTGGGGTCCATCTATGGGCCAAGGATCGTGCATGGGACAGGGATCTTGGCGTGGGACTGGAGGACTGGAGTCCATCTATGGGACAGGGATCTTGGCATGAGATTGGGGTCCATCTATGGGATGGAGATCCTGGCATGGGACGGAGATCCTGGCATGGGACAGGGATCTTGGCATGGGACTGGGGTCCATCTATGGGAGCGGGATCCTGGCATGGAACTGGGGTCCATCTATGGGACAGGAATCCTGGCATGGGACTGGGGTTCACTTATGGGAGAGGGATCCTGGTATGAGATTGGGGTCCATCTGTGGGACAGAGATCCTGGCATGGGACAGGGATCTTGGCATGGGACTGGGATCCATCTATGGGAGAGGGATCCTGGCATGGGATGGGGGTCCATCTATGGGCCAGGGATCCTGGCATGGGACTGGGGTCCATCTATGGGCCAGGGATCGTGCATGGGACAGGGATCTTGGCGTGGGACTGGAGGACTGGAGTCCATCTATGGGACAGGGACCTTGGCATGAGATTGGGGTCCATCTATGGGATGGAGATCCTGGCATGGGACGGAGATCCTGGCATGGGACAGGGATCTTGGCATGGGACTGGGGTCCATCTATGGGAGCGGGATCCTGGCATGGAACTGGGGTCCATCTATGGGACAGGAATCCTGGCATGGGACTGGGGTTCACTTATGGGAGAGGGATCCTGGTATGAGATTGGGGTCCATCTGTGGGACAGAGATCCTGGCATGGGACAGGGATCCTGGCATAGGACTGGTGTCCATCTATGGGTCGGGGATCGTGCATGGGACAGGGATCTTGGCATGAGATTGGGGTCCATCTATGGGACAGGGATCCCAGCATGGGACAGGGATCCTGGAATGGGCCTGGGGTCCATCTATGGGGCAGGGATCCTGGAATGGGACAGGGATCCCGGCATGAGACTGAGGTCCATCTATGGGAGAGGGGTCCTGGCATGGGACTGGGTCCGTTTATGGGACAGGGACTGTGGCATGGGACAGGGATTCTGGAATGGGACTTGGAGTCCTTGCATGGGACAGGGATCCTGGCATGGGACTGGGGTCCATCTATGGGACAGGGATCCTGGCATGGGACAGGGATCCCAGTATAGGACCAGGGTCCCGGCATGGTCCAGCCCTGGGGCTGTTGTGCAGATTCCAGGGGACGGATCCCCCTTTCCCTGGGACATTCCCTTCCCCAGGCACGATCTTCTCGGTTTTACCTCCCAGGGACGCTTATTTTCCCCTTTTATGTTTGCTGAATTAGCACGGTCCACCCCCCTTGCCGAGGACAGCCTTGTCTCAGGTTTCTCCCTTCTCCCAGGTGACGTGTAGCGTGATTTGGGTGGAGAGACGAGTGCCATAGTCATGCATGTTTAGTGTGATCTCTATAATCTTCATTAGCATATGCAGGGTGTGCGCTTCCGGATGCGTTTCATGGATAATGAAGCAAAGCTCACTCATCGGACACAATGGCCTTGAGAACTGAGAACTAGCAAGCTCACCACACGAGTGGCAGAGCTAGCTTGTCTTCACAGGACAGTCCTCCCACACTTCTAAGTGTGAGCCTTACCAGTCCTTTGAATGTCAGGCCTCCATCATTTACTTCCTTGTGAGTGTTTGAGGCATTCCACTGAAGGCTTGGAGGACCTTCTCCCCCTCGTCAGCTGGAACAGGTTGCCCAGAACCGTTCAATTTAAATGATGAGGAAGCATCAGCTCTTAGCCATGTAAGACCACTGTGGCTTCGGCAGAATGAGCTGGAACCGTGAGTTTGCCGCAAAATACCCTGAAAATGTCATCAGGGACCAAGGAGAGCCCAGGTTGGATCTGCACCCAGGACATGGCTTAGCCGTTTGCTGAGGTCTCAGGGTGCGTGGAAGGGATCTAAGAGAGACAGGTGAGGATGGAGATGGTTCGGACAATGCCAGGGGCTGTGTTTGAAGCTGAACTCTGCCAAAAATCTCTTTTTTTTTGGGCGGTGAGGAGGCATCAAAAAGACCCACCCCGTAGGTTGAGGGTGTTTTGCAGTCCAAAGAGTCTAAGTGAGGTTTCGGGAAGCTTCAAATCAAGCGACAGGGCTGGGGGAGAGCCCTGAGACTGACAGCATGGAGCTAGTTGATGAAGAAAGGTCTTGAAAAGATCTCCAAAGGATGACCATCTTGGCTTTCCAAGATGCTCTCACCTCTCCTTTCCATTGGTTATGGGGCTGGGCATCCACCTCATGCTGCTTGCCTCCTCCAAGAGGTGTGGGCTGAACATCTCATGCTCTTCTTCCCCCCTGCTGTTGGCTGGAAAGTGTCAGCCTGAAGCTCATGATAACAACCGGCGTATATCCCTTGAAGTCACTGGGAGTCAATCGGGCACACCGACATCACTCTCAGCATCCAGCTGTGAGCAGCCCGGAGGAAAATTGAATTTCTGAGCTGGGGATGCTGAAAGAGAATGAAAAATAGAGTCCCTAGCATCCCAGATCTGGAGCTGAACACATCCGTTAATGCAATAAAATTCATCCGCCCAGACTCTTTCTGCTAGCAGGCTATCTCAGTTATGACTTCATATTTTATAGGCCATGTATATCTATGTATATATTAATGAAAAACAAATAAACAAGCCCTGAACACAGATGTAGTTGGGGAGAAGCGTCCCGAGCTCCATGCTGGCAGCTCTGGAGCATGGGGCCCTTGGGAGGCCATTCCTCACATCCTGATGCTGAGCTGAGCCTCGGCAGCGAGAAAATGATTGTGTACTCCATCGCCACAGGGCCAAAGGGAAGGTCCCCCTCATGGGTGTCCGTCTTGGTGGGGTCTTAATTCTCCCCAGGTTTCACCTCTCCTCGGAACTGGGTTTTGCTTCCCGGCATGGATTTTTGGCCACCCAAGTTCACTGCCCTGGAACATTCCTCTGTGTTTATTTTCTAGTTGTTGTTGGTTTGTGTTATATATGTGTTTGTGTGAGTTTTTATGTATATATACACACAAAAATATTATATATGTAAGTTCTCACAAAGATTTTATTAACTATAGTGTCAGGCACAGGTCTCAGAACAAGACCTAGCTCTTGGGTCCGGAGAGGCTTACATTTGTCTTGGTTGTGCTCATCAATTCTTGACAAGATGATGAATTTCCACCCTGGAAATCCAGCCCTTCCCTCTCCAGTCCCACTCCTTGTACCTGCTGTGGTTTTGGGTTACGTCTGCCCCTATTTCTCTTCTCCTGGTGCCTTATGATCTCGGTTGACCCTTGAGGGTCAAATGCTTGCTGAGCTCAATGCTTGCTGCCTGGCACCTTTGGTAGAGCCCAATGGAGTGTTTGGAGGCAGAGGGAGTCCCATGCTGCACGACTCAGCAAAGATGTTGCTCAGGTAGCTTTTTTGGTAACTCGTTCCCATGGACACCATCCCACCATGTTACTCTTGCTCACCGGTGAGGCAATTGGATGTAAACTCTGGATGCAGGTTGAAGCAAGATACAAGTGGAGCTGGGACAGAAGGGGAGAGCACGTGGGGAGAGGCCAATGTTTTAATGCTGCTCCACCTTCAGAATTTTGGGCTTACATGGCATTAGGTGCCCCAGATACCTTGGGAGCTATCTGAGCAACCATCAGCTGACGTGATGTCCCATGCCAGCATGAGCATGCAGCCTCATCTCTCATGGCTTCCCATCCAGGTGGCTTCTAGCTCCAACCTTGCCCCGTGGTGTGGCAAATGAAAGGTCTCGGTGATTGAATTTTAACACAAGAGTGTGAAAGGCCTGATTTTGAGGCATAGGAGGGGTGCCTCTCCCTGATCACATGGACCTGTTCTCTGGTACAGCCAAGGAGAAGGACTTGGAGGTACTGGTGGATGAAAAATTGGACACAAACCAGTAATGTGCGCTGGCAGCCCAGAAACCCCCTGCAGCCTGGGCTGCATCCCCAGCAGTGTGGGCAGCAGGGCGAGGGGGGGATTCTGCCCCTCTGCTCCGCTCTGTGAGACCCCCCCTGCAGTGCTGCCTCCAGCGCTGGGGCCTCAGCACAGGAGAGACACGGAGCTGTTGGAGCGGGGCCAGAGGAGGCCCTGGAGATGCTGGGAGGGCTGGAGCCCCTCTGCTGTGGGGACAGGCTGAGAGAGCTGGGGGGGTTCAGCCTGGAGAAGAGAAGGCTCCGGGGAGACCTTCCAGCCCCTTCCAGTCCCTCAAGGGGCTCCAGGAAAGCTGGGGAGGGACTCTGGATCAGGGAGGGGAGCCATGGGACGAGGGGGAAGGGTTTTCCACTGACAGAGGGGAGATTGAGATGAGATGTGAGGCAGAAATTGTTGGCTGTGAGGGTGGTGAGCCCCTGGCCCAGGTTGCCCAGAGAAGCTGTGGCTGCCCCATCCCTGGAGGGGTTCAAGGGTAGGTTGGACGGGGCTTGGAGCAACCTGGTCTAGTGGGAGGTGTGTCTGCATATTGCAGAAGGGTTGAAGACTAGATGGTCTTTAAAGGTTCCATCCAACCCAAACCATTTTATGGTTCTATGAATAGAAGTGTTACCCATGGAAAGCAGACCGGTGGCCTGGATCTGGAGACTGACACATACTTGGAGACCAAACACCTTGCACCTCCTTTCACAGCACGTGCCAAACTGTGCAAAACTCTTTAATATCGACATAATGTTTCCGTAGGATGCCCGCGCTGTGGCTTGAGCAGCCCTTGCAACGTGCCCTGCTGTGAAAACTGCCCTTTTCTGCAGAGGGTGACCTTTCTGGAGGACCTTGGTCAGGCCATGGGACAGCGTTTGGCGTCTCGTGCACCCACAGAGCTGAGCCGAACGTTCGGTGTGAGTATTTACCCGCAAAGTGCTTGCGGCTTGCGGGCCGTTTCGGATGTCACATTTCTGCCCTATTCTTTCAGCAAGAGCCTGTTTTCAAATAAGCTGTGAATATTTTATGGGCAAATTTTCAAGCGAGCCTGGGATCCTTCAAAAGCAGCCTTTCATGACTAAATAATAGGAGCGGGTAGGAAACAGAGTTGGTTTTTTTTTTTCTGTTTTGTGGGAAATTTCATGATTTCGGATTCTTTTCTCCAAACCAAAGCAAATTCAAAGCTCTCCGCGAGATGAAATGAAATTAAAAAATCATGTTGGGCCAATCAAAATGACATTTTGCAGCCGAGATGCAGCCTCTGTGATTTGCTAATGCCATAAGTCATCTCTATTAAAATGCTTCTTTCAATTTTTGCTTTTTTCCAGGAGCTATTCAGGGTCTCCTGAGATACGCTTTTCCCGGTGCTGCAAATAAACTGGTCTGTGGTGGATTCACCACCGTCAGCTTCTGTTGGAAGGACTCTGGGTGGTGTTGCTGGTGCACCCAGGAGAATTAATCAGCCATCTCAATGGCTTGAGAGCAGCCCTGAGGAGAAGGACTTGGGGGTGCTGGTGGATGAGAAGCTCAACATGAACAGGCAATGCGCGCTGGCAGCCCAGAAAGCCAACCGCATCCTGGGCTGCATCAAAAGAAGTGTGGGCAGCAGGGCGAGGGAGGGGATTCTGCCCCTCTGCTCCACTCTGGGGAGACCCCACCTGGAGTACTGCGTCCAGCTCTGGAGTCCTCAGCACAAGAAGGACACGGAACTGTTTGAGTGGGTCCAGAGGAGGCCACGAAGATGGTGGGAGGGCTGGAGCCCCTCTGCTGTGGGGACAGGCTGAGAGAGTTGTGGGGGTTCAGCCTGGAGAAGAGAAGACTCCAGGGACACCTTCTAGCAGCCTTCCAGTCCCTAAAGGGGGCCTACAGGAAAGCTGGGGAGGGACTCTGGATCAGGGAGGGGAGCCATGGGACGAGGGGGAAGGGTTTTATACTGGAAAAGGGGAAATTTAGATGAGATCTGAGGAAGAAATTGTTTGCTGTGAGGGTGGTGAGCCCCTGGCCCAGGTTGCCCAGGGAGGTTGTGGCTGCCCCATCCCTGGAGGTGTTCAAGGCCAGGTTGGATGAGGCTTTGAGCAACCTTGTCTAGTGGGAGGTGTCCCTGCTCATGGCAGGGGGGTTGTGACTACATGATCTTTAAGGTCTCTTCCAACCCAAACCATTCTATGATTCTATGAATTAGCCTATCCATCCTTGACTTGTGCTCTCATCTCCCTTCAGTCTTCACGCCCTTGTATTGGAGGGCAAATCCAAGACTACAAATCCTCTGCAGGTGGTTCAAGCAATATTTGCTCCTCACCTCTACTGGTGGGAGTGGTGGTGGGGTTTGCAACCCTGGCATTTCTTGAGTTAGACAAAACCCTGAAGAACTGGCATGAATTCCACCATCCCAGTCCCACCAGGACTGGGCATCATGGTGCACATATTTAAACATGAGAGTGTTGGATGGAGATGTGGGTTCAGGATAGCGGAGCACCATTTAGAAGGCAGTGGACACATATAATGTGTCCTTCTCCCACCTGTCACGAGAAGGCGGTGGCTATTTCTTACAGCAGTTTGTGTCCGGCACGATCTTCATGAATATTTTAAGTGCCTGTTGGCGTTTCTTTTGAAACCCCTTGGTGAATGTCACCCCACATGCTCTAGCAGCACTCTAACAAGGAGGCCATCAAAGAGGAGAGAGGATTATGTGGTCGAAACTTGAGCTAATGGCATTTTTTTGAGGTGTAATCCAACCAGCGCTCTCTGCCCAGCCAATACGTAACGACAGGGAGAATTAAGTGTGAATTATATTTATGCTTGAGCCAAGGTCACAAACCCGTTTTTTAGGAGGATGCGCATGGGACATCAGCCAGATGCTTGCCCCGCGTCACCACTGGCTTCTGCTGTGAGTTGAGGGAGACTTTTTTCTTCAGGTTGTGCATGTGGGGACTTGCAAATTTGGGGTCCAGTACTGCTTCTGGTAGGCGTGTGGCTGCATGTCCTCCAGCCCTGATGGGTGACCATACCGAGGGACCAGCTGGCTGAGGCCTCAGAGTGATGTCCGGTGTTGTCCCACTGATGTCCAGGAAGGGTGATGGGGTCTTGGGTGCTGAGTGACTCATGAAATGCCTTGTCCTCTGTGATGGGGACATTGCCTGACGACCTGGTGCTTGTTTTATCCAGGGGGTCATTTTAGCAGAAGGAGAAGAGCATCAACGCTCCTCTGGTGCCAGCTGGCTCATTGCCCTTGTCACTTGCTTTCTGTTTGACACGCGGAGGGCTTTTCATCTTTACAGTCCATGAAATAACAGAAAATAATATATTGATGTTTTTTGAAGTCTGCTTATTTGTCTTGGAAGTAATATTTCTGTTTCCTGCATCACTGAGCAGCTGTATACCCCTCTGATTAAGGGTACCCGATCTATCAAGTGTTACTCTCCCAAATGGAGCATTTTTTCTTAAATAATTAAGCAGTTCTTGACTGATTTACTGCGACATGACTTTCTAGGTACCATGTATTTTTTTTTCCCCATCAGGTTACAGTCTCTACCTGAAAATCATTATAGAAATAGCTGGAGATCCTTCCTGTGACAGGGAAAACTCAGTTCTTACTCCTCTACCTCCTAAGAAACAGGTGACGGACTCTGCGTTCCCGTTCTCTGTGTCTCATTTGTATGTCCGTGTCCCAGTCTTGGGCTGTATTAGAGGTAAAATAGGACAGGGGTTATGAATCAGGGAAGTTCTGCCATACAGATGAAGTCTGGTTGGTCACCAGTGTCCCTTCTCCTGCTTCTCTCTCTGTGTCAGGCACTTGTGTTATTTATTAAAGGGTTTCTTTGTGCATCCTTCTGCGCGTGTTAGTTTTTCCCATTTCGTTTTTGCAAATCCCCTTTGCTCTGTGGTTTCTTTTGGGGACTGGTCTGCCTTTGAAAGCCGTATTTGAACTCGAGTTGTGTTTGTGGTGCCCAGGGGCTGGGAGAAATAAGGCATTTCGAAGACAGTCCAGGGTGACTGAGACATGAAGGAAAGGAGAGGGATCCCATGGCTCATGCTCGACTGATGATAATCCTACACGTTTGTACCTCGTGATACGAAGGACACTGGAGAACATCCTTGCCATGTCCTGGTGGTTGCTCACTTTGCAGACTAACTTGGCCAAGGTTTGATAAGCAAAGGAGGTTTTCCAGGGTTGGCATTAGCCACCTTGACCAGCCCAGAATTTCATGCTGAGTGCAAAGAGACGGATGCCCTAAGCCTCAGGACAGCAAGGGGGAGCCATCAAGAGAGCTGCTGTCAAAAGGCGAGGCATTGTCTTCCCTATGTCATGAAGGAGCTGGACTCAAACCCGTGGCCTTTTGGGGGGCAATTGCACCCTGCCCACCTTGAGGATGGGACCCCAGCAGTGAGGTATCCTCTGGGGAAGAAGGAGCTGGTGCAGGACATTCCCTGAGTGGAGCAGGAGGACAGAAAAGACCCATCGATCCCCCCTCCAGCAGTGATGGGCTGCCGTTCCTGGTGGGAAGAGGATGCTCCCAGATGGTGGCGGGGAGCGCAGCTGCCTGCTCGGTGGGGGACCGCTCTTTGATTTTTCGGGGTATTCACAGCATTTGTTTTTCCTCCTCTCTGTGATTTATTTGGAGACATCTTGTTTTAGTTAAGATCCTTGAGGCCCAGGCCATGCAGAGCCAATTGCAGAGCCCTCCGACGGCACCACAGCTTGCTGGGGCTGAAAACTACCCGTTGGCAAGGCACCTGAGTTATCTGTAATTTTATCTCTCACCTTGGCTGCCTGAAGGACCTGAGAAATGGCCTTTCGTTGGATGATGGACCGCATCAGCTTACCTCCCCGCACACCTTAGCAGCATCACTAGTGAGCCGCACCAGCCCTCTGTGCATAATTAAGTGCATCTTGATTTACTGCCCGTGCAATTGTTACAAGCTTTGGAAGTGAATTTAGCTAAATCACATCAAGCCACTTTAGTTCTGAATAAGAATGTCCTCACCAGGTTTTAATGCAGTTTAACTAATCCACCACGGACCTTAATGCAGATTAATTTTCCCCAGCGTCTCTGGGTAGATGAGCCCTCAGAATCAAAGAGGTCTGAATTTGTTTTAGGTTAATTTATTTTAGATGTGAATTTTGTAAATCAAATTACAAGACCTTTGGATTTATGGGCCGGAGTAGGGGCTTAACGTGGTAGAGACTGGATGGCCTCGATGCACACCTTGAGATGATTTGCACAAATCTCTCATGAGCGTAGGTATCTCTGAGGTCAAATTTCTACCCAAACCTGCTGTGCTGAGCCAAACGCTGGGACCAAAGTGCTGTGCGTCCCTGAGCGAGGTGGGATGGAGCCCAGGAGAAGTGGGGAAAGCTCTCCTGGCTGCTGGTGTGGTCAGATGGACCTGTGACATCTGGAAATCTACAGGGACTGCCTTGAAAAATGGAAACCATGGGCTTTGCGGGAGGTGCCCTGTGTAAATACACTGGGGTTGCGGGGAGGAGTGGCAGGGATGGGAATTGTGGGAGAGTGTTGGGGTGTTTGGTGGATGCAAAAAGGAGGGATCAGGCAAAGGCAGAGGATACTCAAGGCAAATGGCTGTGGTGGCTTGTAAATGTCTTGAAAGAGGTTCTGCTGGAGTGGTACCACCCAGAGAGCAGTTTACGGAGGTGAAGAGCAGAGGAGGAGCAAGGATGGGCTGGGAAGACTCAGGGAAAGGAAGGACCCTGAAAAGAGCCGGTCTTGAGCATGACCAAGGCTGGCCAGAAAGGCCCAGAATGACACCTAGCACCTCTGGCCTTGCTGATGTGATGTCTCATAAGACCAATAATAAAAATAGTGCTCTGTCTTTGGGTCATGGTCACAGAATCACAGAATCACAGAATTGTAGGGTTGGAAGGGACCTCTGGAGATCATCTAGTCCAACCCCCTGCCAGAGCAGGGTCACCTAGCGCAGGTTGCACAGGAAGGTGTCCTCTGAGAAGACTGAGTGGCTTCTCTGGGGCCACCTTCCTGTCTCATCCACAGCCTGGCCATAAAGCCTTGGCTCATCCTTTTCTCACCACTAGTCAGAGGTGGCCCCAGTTTAGGAACCTGCACAGCCAATACTATATTTAACAGCCCCAAGCTCAGTTAGATGATGGCCCAGACAACTTCATGGCTAGCATGCACCTGCTGTGGGTTTGGGCTGTGGGAAGAAACAGTCCCAAACAACGTTCTGGCAAAGTTCGGGTGTGACACAGGCCAAGGACCAGACCTAATTTGCCCATTTTTTTTGTGGGGGAACGGTTTTAAGCGTGTGGACACCAGCTATGAGTTGCAGCCTGGCTTTGGGTCAGGGAACAAGCACCTTGGTTTGCCATGGATGATGAAACGCTTGCCCCTTTGTAGGGTGAGGCTGTGAAAACCACTGGTCTGACCAAGAGCCTCTAAAAAGCTACGTGAATTTTGATGCATACCACTGTCATGTTGGGTAGTGTGGAGTGGCTCTTACTTCACGTTGGACATCTTCAGATTGGGTGTCCCCAGTCCAGCAAATCACCCTGGGCTCCCTCTACGTGTTGAAGGACAGAAACAAGAACTTTTAGGGCATGAGACCTCTGGCTTACTTGAAATATCTATTTTAGTGTGACCTGGAACCAAAGGAGGACCTAGATTGACTGGATCTCCACTGACTTTCAAAGGAGCCCAAAAGTAATTAGTCCAGCTGGAGATGTGTTGGCCACACCTGCATGTAGTCAGATGGGCTTCACGGTCCTGGGAGACCATGAAGCTCAGTCTCATGGGCCAGGTCATCATCTGCTAATCAACTGCAATGTGATCAGAGAGAAACGTTGGTCAAATGATTAATGAGATGGAGTGAACTGGATTCAGGAGGGTGTATTTTAGCTGCTGAGATATAAAGTGGGGTTTTGCCAACAGCTTAGATATGCATGGAAATCCAGTAAAATGCAGAAGGATTTGAAAAAAAAAAAAAACATTTTAAACCTTCCTATTTCTGTTCATGTTTTGCTTGGCTGCTATTCTATCCTGGTGAATAGCTGGTTAATAGCATGGCTTTGCTTTCCAGCTTTCCAAGGAGCTGGAAGTGGCATGTGAACAAAGCAGAGAAGGAGAAGCAGGTTCCAGTGGCATCCACTGGGAACGTCATTAGGATGGTCCTAATTGATGTGGAAGAGGTCTCTGCTGCCATGAGGACCATGCACTGGGAAATTGTTCTTGTGAGTGGATGAGAAGTCCTCCTCCTCCTCCTTTTGGATTTGGCTGGGTGGTACCCTTAGCACTTATTATTGGTGTTGATACGACGAGGAATTGTCCTGGTTTGAGGTAAAACAGAACCAGCTTTCTGTTCAGTAATTTTACATCTTAACTAGGCCTCTTCTAACCCTTTGAAATTAACAGCATGTCGTGTCGAAAACAGTTCGTTCTCAGAGTGATAAGACCACCGCTTACAGTTTGTGCCAAGGAACGGTACGCAGAGAGGTTCTTGCTTATGTTTATTGCTATAACAACCCAGGTCAGCTGATTTTGTTATTTGCCCCGTTGGAAGGTCGGAAGCGGAAAAGCGTAGGGGGGTCCCACCTGCAGGGAGGAGCGGACAGGACTGGTGACCCAAAACTGACCAACAGGGGTATTCCATCCTATCTGCCCCATGCTCAGTATAAAAGCTGAGGGATCAAAGGGTCAGGCTCTCTTTCTTCAATGGCCGACGTCCGAGGAGGACCCTGTCTGTTCGTCTGCCTTTGATCTGATCCGTGTGTTCCTGACTCCAGCTCTGGAATCCAGTTCCCACCCATCGCTGAGTCCAGTCTGGGACTTTCCCAGTGCCTGCCAGTGACGTCATCCTGGGAACTTAATACGGTTTTGTATATACTGTATCTATTTTGTTATTTTCCTTTTTATTTTATTATTAATATTTCATTAAAGTAGTTTAGTTTCTTCTAAACTCATAAATCTCTTTATCTCTCTTCCTCCTCTCCACGTACGAGAGGTTGGGGGGGAGCATCTGTTGCCGACCATTGGCCAATTTGGCCAAAACTACGACAAGAATAAAGGGTGCAATTCTTACTTGGGCTGAATTTCTTTTCTATGTTTTTTTGTGAACCAAGGGCAACGTGCGGAGCTGCCTATCTGTTTCCAACCCATCTGTCTATAGATAAATATATAGAATGAGTGCACCAAGCACACAGGAGAGCTTGGATTCAAGCTGTCATTGGGCTGAAATCTCCTCTGTTGCGGCAGTCTGGGATGGGATTCAGGTAACTTGTAGGGGCTGAGGTGGTGCTGGGTCATCCACCTCCTTCCTTGCTCGGAGGGGAGGTGATGAGTAGACAACTGCTCATGTATTGGGTATGAACCATTTTGTGCTTTAAATTGTTGCTGGGCTTTTTGCGGATACGTGGTGGGATACTGCATATTTACTGGTTAAAAGATGAAACAAAGCCCAACCAGCCCATGCCATGTCCTATTCCTGCTGTTTCTGTGTTCTCCATCCTTTTTCTGCCTTGTGTCGGGCAAGTTTGTCTCCTTCTTTGCAAATACCATCTGCTGTTTCTGCTGCTCTCCCAACCTTTCCCTTTAATAACTTGCATCTGTAGGACAGTCTGTTTTCCTTTGGTTGATTTGGAGCCTAAGCGCTTCACTGCCTTTTATCGGCAAGCGTAGAAACCACTGATATGCTACAAAATTGACATTGCTGTCAAATACATCCCTGCAGGACTCTCCTGGTCACTCGATCTGGTTTACCCTCCACCAATGTAATGGCCTTTTAAAAATTATGATGCTTCTTTCTCCATGCGTTAGAAATGCCACCTCCTGCATCTTTTAATTGGATTCCCTTCTGTGCTCTTTGTGCTCCGGCGTTGGAGAGTGCCTTAGCAGACAGTTGTCTTGACGCCCCTCTGTTTGCCTTACGAGAAACGGCGTAACACGCGCTTGGTCGGAATAAAAGACAACAGGGTGGGCTGGATTTTGAAGGAGCCTTTGACGGTTGCGTGACATGAAGCAGGAGCAACCCTGGTGTGCCGGAGCAATTGAGCTGGTGTGGGATTCCTGAGACAGCAGATCCCAGGGTCCTACCTGCTGGGACGATGGAGGGGAGGTTTCATCCCAAGTCCTCAGCCCTTTGTGCCATGTTTCTGCAGCGTCCACACCCATGGACAACATCAGGCTTTCAAGTGTCCAGCTGCTGCAGAAACATGAAAGGAAATGCAAGTTCTTTTGAGAGCTGATGAAAAGTCCTTTTGTGATGTCTCTGGCCAGACTTTTCCCAAATGGAGAGCTGCTTCTGCCTGTCCCACAAGCTGAACTTCGCCGAGAATAAGGACCATTGTTGCTTCTGCTAAAGAAACAACAAAAACAACCCTCTTCTGGGCTACTGTCATGACTCGACAGGTCTCCAAGCCTCCAAAGCAGGTTTCTGCAAAATTTTCTTCTGCGATATTATTTTACCAAACTAAGCAGGGACTGTAGGGCAGAATTTTGTTTCTTAAATGCTTAGGAAATGTTTGGTTGTTTCCAAGGAGCATCTGAGATGCTCTGGATGTGGCTTATGGATGGGGCTTGGGACCACTGGGAGACCGGTGGCAATGACAGATGGCCCTCTGCAATGTCAGGTGGAGGTGTGGAGGGATTCCACAGGGTATTTCATGTGGCACAGGATGCAATGCAGCGCTGCCTCCAGCGCTGGGGGGCCTCAGCACAGGAGAGACACGGAGCTGTTGGAGCGGGGCCAGAGGAGGCCCCGGAGATGCTGGGAGGGCTGGAGCCCCTCTGCTGTGGGGACAGGCTAGGAGAGCCGGGGGGGTTCAGCCTGGAGAAGAGAAGGCTCCGGGGAGACCTTCCAGCCCCTTCCAGTCCCTCAAGGGGCTCCAGGAAAGCTGAGGAGGGACTCTGGATCAGGGAGGGGAGCCATGGGATGAGGGGGAAGAGTTTTATGCCGTAAGAGGGGAGATTGAGATGAAATGTGAGGCAGAAATTGTTGGCTGTGAGGGGGGTGAGCCCCTGGCCCAGGTTGCCCCGAGAAGCTGTGGCTGCCCCATCCCTGGAGGGGTTCAAGGGCAGGTTGGACGGGGCTTGGAGCAACGTGGTGTGGTGGGAGGTGTCCCTGCCCAGGGCAGGGGCTGGGACTGGATGAACTTTAAAGGTCCCTTCCAACCCAAACCATTCTGTGATTCTATTCCATGATTCTATGATATTACCATAGCTAAAGGGACACGAGCCCCACACTCACTGAGCATTAATTACAGACATGACACAAGCGGAGAAGAGGACATCTGCACAACTTGCCCCAGCTCTGACTAATGGATTTCTCTGGGACTTTAATGGGGGACCAGAGGTAGAAAAGGAGCTGAGGGGGACACAGGCAGCGGGAAGCATTCAGGACTTGCCTTTTGATGCTACAACCTCTCATCTCAGGAGGACTATGTCCTGCCCTGCCTGGGCCTTGTTGCCATGTCTGGGAATTTGGAGCAGGTGCTGGGGCAAATCCCGTGGGTTGTGCACAGCAAAGCCTTCGATGCCATGCTCCACCACCGCGATTTTCCATTTCCTACTGGCACAGGCATGCGAAAACTTCCCAAGGCAATTCCCGTGATGTTGGCTGGAAGAGGCGAACAATAAAAGAATGGGGCAGGAGAAAAAAAGGACGTCAAAGTCCCAATATAATTTTCCTGTCTGGAAGTTCGTTAGCGTCCGTTAGCTGGCTGCAGCTGCCGGATTTGTTTCCGTCGCACCCCGCCAAGGTGCCAGCCATCTGTTGAAGGTGTTTCAGGCATAACGGGATGGTGATCGGAGCCAAGGGGTTTATGGGAGAGCTCTGGGAGTCACTGCGAGTGCAAGGCTGGGGCTGGATGGGGAAGGCCACAGCTCCAAGGTGCAATAACCGAGACTGAGCTTTACTTTTAGAGCTGGCATTAACTTTTCTCCCCCCCTTCTCTGTCCCATCCCTCCACATGGGTAATGCAGCCTGGAGAAAGGACAGAAAAAATTTGCAAGTGCTAGTTCTTGCTCTTGCCAACCCTCATATGACTTCTTGTCAGGGGTCTTAGGGATGAGGGGGGTTTGCTCCAAAAAAGGCTTGGCTGTCACTCGGAACCGGTGAGGGAGAAAAACCTCTGCCCTCCTGGAGAGCTCAGGGACTCACAAATCCAAAAAGGCCTCCAAAACCCTGAAAGGGGATGAAAAACTTAGAAAAGAAAAAAAAAAAAAAGGCAAACACAATCCAGGGCATATTGGTTTAGGAGTCATGAGTCTGAAAAGGGACCGTGTGATGTGTTTGAGGGTGGCTCAGGACCTCCTCATGGTGGTTGGGGAAGGTGGCCAAGCCTGTTCTCCATCCTAGCAGGACTTCAGAGAGCACCACCAGATTTTGGGCTGTTTTCCAGCCCTGGCAATCCGTGAGTGCCCAGATTTAAGTTACAGGGTAATTCAGTAGCCCAAATTACCAACAGACCTGGTGCAGGGTCACTGCTCAGTCCCTTAAGGAGTCTCTGGCAGCTGAGGACTAGGAGGCTCCTCCTGGGGCTGCCCATGATTTCCCTGGCTGCCTTTGGACCTGCTGACCCAATCTTAAGGGCTAGAGAGAGCACGTGGAGTAAAACCACTTAAAAAGGAGCTCACCCGATCCATTGGTTTAATTTGGTTCCCATTTCCCCACCTTCCTTGTGACAGATGCTTGGGAAGGAGATTGTGGTGTGAGCCAGGAGGTAACAGCAGGCAGAGGCTGAGCTGGGCTCACTGCTTCCCCTCATCCTATCACTCCACACTCCGATAAAAAGTTCCTCCTCATCTCTCTTGTAGGCCCTCTTTAGGTACTGGAAATATTTCATGTATCTACATGATTATAAGGATGGACCTTTTAAAAAAAAGTGAAATATGTGGAAACTTGGAACAGCAGAACATAAGGCGTTGCCACTGCAGGGGGTATTTAGACTCCCCTAAATGGTGGCTGACCCATCAGCTTTTAGCTTGTTTGATCCAGAAATAGCGAAAAGCTTATCATCCACCCATTCATCCATCCATCCATGGCTTCTCCATCAGTCCCATCCTCTGGACCAAAGGACACAGAGTTGCTGGAAGGTGAGAATGACCTGGTCTTCCCCTTTCTTCCCTCCTTGGCTTTTCCACATATCACGTTTCCATCCCTTGTGTTGGGAGCTGATATGGAGCCTTTCCAGCAGCAAAGTCTGCAAGGGCCAAAGCACTCCTTGAATTTTGAATTTTCCCCACCTTGCAGTGAAATCAAAAGTCCTGTGGCATGGAAGATTTTGCATGTGACCTGTGGATGCTGCTACATACATATATTTCTTTCTAAGTTATACCAACATGTTTAAGTTTATTTGTGCATCTATTTACATTTCCTCCCACCAATTTGGAGGTGAGATGGAATTCAGGAACAGAGCCAGGAGGCATTGCCTGGTCAGAGATTTGCTCTGGTAAATGTGTGTCCTGCAGAGAAATTTTTCAGTAGTTCTTCAATAGCAAATGCCACCGACTTTGGCAAAAACAGCGATTTGGGGCCACCAAACAACTAAAGAAGTTCTCAGCTCATTTTCTGGGGGGAAAAGGATCCAACCGGAGGAGCTTCAGTTCAGAAGAGTTTTATTTAGTGTGCTCTCTGCCCCAGATCCATCTGTAGTACCAGACAGTCTAGGTCTACTGAAAGGATGCTGTGTTGATTTGTGCCAGCTGAAAGTCTGGGTCTTTGTCTCTAACTGCTCCTGTCTTTGACATACAATTTAAGACAAGAAAGAAAAAAATACAGGAGACTGGGTTACTCCGTGCTCTTGGTCACTCTGTCATGGTGACACGTGGTCAACTGCTGGGGGTCAGCTGGTGAAGGGTGAGACGAGAACTGGATGTTGTCTCTGTCTAGTTCCATGGAAGTCAGAGGTGAAACAATCCAAGAGATGATCTCCCTCTCCCCTGGGGTCTCACACACCAGTATAATTGTGAAACATGCAGATGAGTCGGGACTTTTAAAAAAGATTAAGGAATTGCAGTGCTTGCTGGGTGGTGATGTTTTTGTGACTTCACAGTTTCCCAGCAGTGGCTGATGCATCTGAAAGCAGTTCCTCAGAGCTTCCCAAGCATCTGGAGGTCTTAAGAACATAAAAATGTCCCCATTCAGTCAGAAAACCGGCTCTTCCAGCCAAGTATCCTATTTTAACCAATGTCAGATAGCTGATATTCAAGGATAAGTACCACATGGGCAAATATAAGATAATCCTCTACGCTTATAGCTTTTGGTGGTCAGTAAATGATGATGTACCTGGGTATGAAGTTACATCTGGACTGCTGTGCTTATAGACATCGTTCATGTCTCCTCCATGAACATATCTCATCAGCTTACTCCTGTGACTGCATTTCTTCAGTCTTTTGTGAAGTGATTGATTACGGAAGAGGTGGACAACAGTGTTGCTTTGTTTTAAAATTTTGGTAGAAAAATAACACTAAACTCCAGCCCGCCAAGTGCTGCAGCATCTCCATGCTGCAGGAGGGAGGGAGAAGGAAGGCTCGTTTCTTCTATGAGCTCTCCAGGTCTATGAGGACAGGATTTTCAGAGTGTGGATGGTGTGGGAATTGGCCTCCTGTAATGATTTTGTGAGGGTCATGTGGAGTCAACACTGCCTCTCCATTCAGCTTCTTTGGATCTCCAAGACGTCATTTTTGCTTGTATTTTGCCAAACTAATTTTCAATTACTCAGAGCCTTACCTAGAAATGCGTCCTGCAAAATCAGGCATCACAGAGTAAAATGCTGAAAAAACACGTGTGAAGGAAATCATAGATTTGCAGAATGGTTTGAGTTGGAAGGGACCTTCAAAGGCCATTGAGTCCCACCCCCCGCTCTGGGCAGGGACACCTCCCACCAGATCAGGTTGCTCAAAGCCTCATCCAACCTGGCCTTGAACCCCTCCAGGGATGGAGCATCCACAACCTCCCTGGGCAACCTGGGCCAGGGGCTCACCACCCTCCGCATACAAAATTTCTTCCTTATATCTAGTCTTAATCTGCCCTCTTTTAGTTTAAAGCCATTACCATTTACCCTATTGCTACAGGTCCTACCTAAAATTCTGTCACAATCTTTCTTTTAAGTGCCCTTTAAGTACTGAAAGGCCGCAATAAGGTCTCCCCGGAGCCTTCTCTTCTCCAGGCTGAACCCCCCCAGCTCTCTCAGCCTGTCCTCACAGCAGAGGGGCTCCAGCCCTCCCAGCATCTCCGGGGCCTCCTCTGGCCCCGCTCCAACAGGTCCATGTCCTTCTGCTGTTGGTGCCCCAGAGCTGGAGGCAGCACTGCAGGGGGGTCTCCCCAGAGCGGAGCAGAGGGGCAGAATCCCCTCCCTCGATACCCCTCTCCCACAGAAGACTACAGCTTTACTACAGATAACCCAAGCCGTTTCACTTGGCCCAGCAAGACCATTCCTAAAGACTCCTTGTCATCTTGTCGTTTCTGAATGACTCTCCCTTTCAAAAACTCTGTTAAATCAAGACAGCCAAGAATCACTTCGAGCTTCATGTGACTTTTTTTTTTTCTTCGTATTACGATATTTGAAAGAAAAATACTCCAAAAGTTCTAATAAAACTCCTGCTGAATTTATTACATGATTGTTAGAGAGCAGAAGATGTCCAGTAAAAGGCAGTTTTCAACAACAGGCTAACCTACCACAGCTCTTTGCAGACTCTATCTGCGGTAGACGAAGCTGTATTAAATAAAACAACATCTTGCAGGCATTTGGATATTGTAAATGTAACTAATAATAGCAAAGCCATGCTATTATTAATGACTTTTTCCTCCAGGGTATCTGAAGGATTGAGGAAAACCGATGCTCAGATGGGATCATTCCACCTAGGTGCCACCAGGAAAGGTTTGGTGTGGTTTTTTTCTTGAGAGTGTTTCAGTTACAACCTCCTGGCTGCAGGCTATTGACCTATTGTTCACTAAAATAATGACAAAGAAAAAGAAGAGAGAGCTGTTCATCTGTATTTAACGGAGAATTACGGCAAGTTTATAAAGCTGATGGCAGTTCGTGTCCTGGGAGTGCTTGGCAGAAGTTATCACAGCTTGATGTTTTGCAAAATGGTCGCTTGAGGCATTGGTGCTACTGGGACATTGTCCTTCAGAAAACTGAAGAACAGCTAATGTGCAGAATTTCTTAAGGACCTGACCCTCTCTCTGCATGAAGTATAACTCTCTGGAATGCCAAAAAACTGCTGGCAAACGTTTTGTATGGAGATGTAAGGATAGGGGTCTTCCCATGCCTGTCAACACTTTGGTTTAAGAAAGAGAAAAGCTGGTCTCCGTTGGAGTTGTGATTTGAACCATGCCAAATAAAAAAGGCAGTCCAGAAAGTTTATTAATGGAAATGCATGAAAGTCTCAGGGACGCCTGAAATAGTATGAAATGCTTTTCTTTCTACGTTAACCCGGGCCATCTGGGGGTGCATCTACTCACAACTGGCAGAAGCGGGGCAGATACTGGAGCATTTAGGCCTATGTTAAAGTAATCTGGATGGTTCCTCTGAATGCTATGAAGATCGTACTGGAAGGCAGTTTCATAAACCCCATGAAGATACTGCTTTCCTTTATTTGTATGCTGGCTAAGACTTTGCCGAAGTCAGTAGGAGTTTGGCTGAAGAAGGGCCTTCAAGTTTGGCAGGAGGCAGCATTTGAACATTCATATGCCCCAATGATCAAATGTGGATGGCTTTATTGCCTCCAGTGAGGATATGAATCTGTTTTCATTCGGTGGGAATAATAAAAGCAGAAGGAATATTAAAATATTAAACTTCTCGCAGCTTTTTAAATCGCTATTGGCATTTCGGAGATGGAGACCGCGGCCAGGCATCTTGCTGCAAAGTGATAGAGGGGCCAGAGCCACAGCCTTTTGAAATTAATGGAAAAAAACTTCCACTGGCTTTAATGAGTTTGAGTTAAACTCTGAAATATTGTCCATCTGGATTCCATTTCCAAGCAGGCCGAGAACTGGGGTGGGAGGTAAATTAACCTAATAGCAAACTGACTTTAAAATACAGCTTAATCAGTGTGAAATGAGTAAAGAGAAAGATCCATTTTTAATAAATGGGCATTATCACTTCCTGACATGATCGAACAGCCAAGAATGGGAGAAACAGAGTTGCTGGAGCCTTTAGAAGCTCCAGTTAACAAAAATCTGATGCTTTTAGACTGTGCAGGTATTTAGTTTATGACTGAGTGTGATCTTTGAGCATGGTGAAGGCCATGGCTCATTAAAATGGCATCTTAAAGGCACTTTCAAAGGTATTAAGAAGTGAGCTACCATAAGTTTGGGGCATCAAACCCTAACCTCTGCTTGATAAGAAAGCAGAAGTCCATACCTTGTCAAACTCCCAAGTTCATGTTCTAGTCTCTGTCTTGGAATTATTTTGTCGTTTGTCACACAGGGATTTTATTTCTGGGCTTTTCCTCAAAATCAGCCCAGATAAACATCAACGGAAGCTGAGATTCCAGGGGACCTGGTAGTATTTTCACCCCGCGATTTCCCAGGGAACAGAGGTCCACAAAACTTCACAAAACAGAACGGCTTTCAGAAAGACGAGGCCTCCAACGCCCCAGAAATGGTGGACACTGAGGTCAGTGGACATAATTCCAATTTAGGCGAGTGTAAAAAGCGAAAGAGGAAGCAAAAACTTTGATCTTATTTTATAACATTTAAAAATGAATCAGTATCACAGCTAATGGGTCATGGGAAGTCATTCTTGGTGGCCAATGGCATTTATGCTGGGCTCGGGCAAAGTAGGTGCAGATTTCCTTTAACACAGTGGACAGCACAGTAGTGTTTTGAGCCTCATTATGGTTTGCAGAGGAGGAGGGAAATAAAAAAAAAATTAAAGAGTAAAAAAGAAAAGCGTTGCTTAGGAAGATAACATAAGAATGTAAGTGAAAAAATTTAAGTTTCCCAAGGAAAAGCCAGTTTTTTTCTGCAACCAGCATTTGAAAAATGTTGATGCTCTTGTTGTACCGTAATTAAAATACTGACATAAGAAAGGCCCTTGTACAGCATAACCATCAGCAGCATTGGAGGTGGGCCCCAGATACTGGGTGTGTAACCTTCACTGCCACTGGAGCCAAAATGCGATGGCTACAAACCATTTTTGGTTTTGTCTGTCCACCCTGGGGATAGGCTTTTTGGTAGGACCTGTTGCGATAGGACAAGGGGTAATGGCTTTAGACTAAAAGAGGGGAGATTTAGATTAGATATAAGGAAGAAATTTTGTACACTGAGGGTGGCGAAATCCTGGCCCAGGTTGCCCAGAGAGGTGGTAGATGGCCCATCGCTGGAAACATTCCAGGCCAGGTTGGACGGGGCTCTGAGCAACCTGATCTAGTTGAAGATGTCCCTGCTCATGGCAGGGGGTTGGACTCGATGGCCTTTAAAGGTCTGTTCCAACCCAAACCATTCTATGATTTTGGCTCCAGGCTGCTGCTTGCAGTAGCTGTTACGGACAATCTGTGTATTTCCCAGGGTGAGTTTTTTTTGGTCTTTGCTAAAGACTAATTCTAAAGATGATTATTAATTGTTCTCTTGGGCTCCATGACTGTTATTTCGGATCATTTCACTTACCAAAACACCTCATCCCTTCTTCCAGAGAAGGTCTTCTGTGCTGGGGAGTCACATTTCCCAACGTACCTCTCTACAGCAGAAAAACTTCAGTTCAGTTCAATACACGGCAATACAAAGGGGTCGGTGACTTGTCCTTCTCTCTCCCCCTCCACTGTCCCCCCCATGCTGTGCCAGACAGAGCCCGGGAGTCCTGGCTTTTAAGTGTCTGCGTCAAGATTCTCCCCTTCCTGTTATAACTTCTTTAAACAAGCTCTAGATAATAAATAGAACAAATCCCAAGTCCTCCATGCAGGCATGCACATACGCACACATACTTTCAGTCGACAGCCAAAAAGAGCCAGCTCCACTAATGTTGTAACTGCTAATTTATGCAAAGTGCCTTGTTTTGCCATCGAAGGCTTTTCATTCTTGACTGTAGTCCAAGCAAAATCCCATTAGGTCCTAAAAATTAATTTGAGGCACATTTCCCCAGTTGTTTACAATTACCCTCCACGCTAATTCAAGCAGCATGCCAATCCCCTCCTGCTGGCTTCAATTTATTTATTTCAGCCTAATTTCCCACCTCCCCACAGTCACTTTGTGTATACTGGGAAAGCAGAAGATTCCAGAGCTAGCTGCATTGCAATGGACAGAAACTTTATGCTTGAATTCCCCAAAGAGCTGCAAGGCAGTGTGGGATGCGGCTCCTGAGCTCTCTGCTGTAGCTTAACCTTTGGACAATGAGATGAGAGTTGAGGAAGTCCTGGAGAAAGTCCTGGTTCCCCTTGGTCCTGGGCACAACGTAAGCACGAGGCACAGAGTCCTCTTCCATGCCCAAATGATCTTCCTCTGTGCTTCTGACCCCGTGACTCGCCTTCAGAGCCAGGAGGTAGCAGCGGGAAGGAGCTGGTTTGCAGGACAAGTGTGTGGTGAGAAGTGAAGGAAGCTGATAGGCTCGGAGGCTTAGCTTGGAGGGTCAGTGAGGGTGAGGTGGGGAGGAGACAATGTCTTCATTGTCATCCTTGTTAAGTGTCAGGGCTGCTGAGCAACCTGATCTAGTTGAAGATATCCCTACTCATTGC
The DNA here is from genome assembly GCF_964199755.1 of Larus michahellis. Taxonomy (NCBI): domain Eukaryota; kingdom Metazoa; phylum Chordata; class Aves; order Charadriiformes; family Laridae; genus Larus; species Larus michahellis. The sequence goes on from NC_133897.1 coordinate 1,974,919, forward strand.
AGGGATGTTGGACTAGATGGCCTTTAAAGGTCCTTTTCCACCCAAACCATTCTATGATTCTATAATTCAGTGGGTAAAATCTTGGCCTAGGTGTCAGCCAGTGACCCCAATCACTGGGGTACAGACCTACTGACACGCTGAGATATCAGAAGTGAGGACATAGGTGGAATACACCTGATCTTCAGCTTTGCAAGAAAAGCTCCAGCTCACTGGTAGCTTACAGCACTGCTTGGATCCTGCCAGAGCTTGGCCCCTCATTACTGACTTCTAATGAGGAATGGGACCCTCCTGGTGGCATTTCTCAGCCTGAGCAGCCCCATTCCCTTGGCGTGACCAGAGTTCCTACCACACGTCCCTCATTCTGCACAGCTGACCTGCCATATAAAAGCATCTTCATGTGAAACCACAGCAGAAAAACACAGAGGCTGTTTGCTGAGGGGTGCTGGGGATGGACATTCAATTCACATCTCCGCTGGAACTTCTCCCTTCCTTGTGGAGCTAAATCACCAGTTGTGAGCCACTGGGGGAGCTGGAAATGTTTTTGCATTTGATGCCTTGGTGTAACCTCCTCTGCATCACTCAGTTGAAGCCACTCCAACAGGAGATGCTCTGCCCTGCCTTCCTCCAGGTAACACTTGGCTGCAGGCATCCATCTGGCTCTGTAGAAGACCAAGGTCACCCTCAGCATTTCATCAGCTCTCTTGGTCAACCAGCTGCTACCTTTGGAAGGTCTCCATGCCCTCAAATTACTGTAGCTTTTCTCTCACATTAATTTAAGCACAGGATGAGTTTTCAGGTGTTCCTGGTACCAGCTGAGTGTTGTAGCTGCTCAGCTGCAGAGTTGTCCTCTGCTACTCCAACCCAAGGAATCCCATAACCTGCACAATCAAGTCCAAAGCTTTCTAAGAACAGTTTAATCAGGAGAGCAAGGTACTACTTTTCACTCCCTAGAGTGGAAAGGGCTCCTTAGAGCCCTAAAGGTTGATGTATAGTGAGTGGGAGGTCTTGGTCAGTAACAAGGTCCTGTTATTCATGGAGATGTTAAGTACCACTGGTAGAAATCCAGCTGGACCACTTGGGTCCTCCTCTGGTGTCTATCTCCCGTCTGTTGTAAGGTTTTTAGAAGACGTGACTTTTCTGTGATTTGCTTTTTCAGCCAAAACAATATCCCACAGGGTGGGGTCTACTCAGGCTGTATCCAGACTTTAGCAAACCCTCTCTGATATTCTGGATATCTATTTAGCTCTCTCCTCAAGGATGTCTCTCAGCTTTGCCACTCGTGTCTTCCTTCCTGCCGTTTTCACACCAATAAACATGTGGCTAGAATATCTTTTCTTGCCAACCACCAAATCTTCCTCACTGCTTCAGTCTTCTCCGTGATCCCCTCCTTATTTCTATCAGGTCTTTCTTTCTGCTCCACACCTACCAAAACCTAGGGTGTCCTGGATTTTCTGCTCTCAGTGGCACACGTTCAGTGATAGAATGAGTCCCCTGAGAAGTACCCCAAAGCTCGAGATAGCTGGGATGGGAGACGGTGGCTGCTGCTCCAGAAAGGCATAGGTCTCCTGTAGGGTCTGCGTCATACCTGCCAGCCACCCCTGCAGAAAAGTCTTCGACTCCCTATTGCCTAAGAATATGACACAAATTCGAGCCAGAGATGTGGGGCATGAATCAGGCACCACACCACATAGACACTCGGTGCCATTTGAGATGCTTGAGTGTCTGAGATTTCAAGAACATGTGGTGACGCAGGATCCAGGACCTCTGGAGAACCCCTCACCTCTGGATGGTGCTTGGAAGCCAGGTGGGATAGGGTTGGAGAATAATTTAGATTGAAAAGGACCTCTTTAGGCCATCTAGTCCAACCCTAGCTATCCTCAGATATCTCAAATGGTGCCAGGCACTTTAGAAGCCTCTCTCTCTGCCTCCCGAGTAATGTCCCCCAATGCTCGTTAGTCTGTCTGTTGCTCTTCTCAGAGTCATGCTCTCTGCAAGCTCCTCACCCACAGCTCACTTTCATTGTCAGAGGAGAACTCAGCGGCCTCCTTCAGAGGATGCCCAGAGGGTCTGATCCAGCTTTTGTGCCTCCTCGTTTTTATTCAGGGCAGGACTGGGCCATGATCTGCCAGGTGTGAGCCCCAGGATCCCCACCACCTTCCTCCCTGCCCATGGTGTGACTCCTCCTCTCTCTGGTTTGTCTACAGCAGCTCCTGGTCTCCAGCTGGAGCTGTCAGCTTGACTTGGGACTCAAGCTGAGCCGCTGGGATGCCACTGAAGCCGTTTCAATGGGACAATTTATCTTCCTCCAGCTCCCTTTTGACTACGGTTGGCCGCGTGGCATAGAAGCGTGGTTCCCGTTGGCTCTGCCGTGCACCTGCTGAGCCAGCAGCAATGGTTGGTGCTAACGGGGGTGGGGGGGAGCTGCCATTGAACGAGCTGTTCCCTGCCTGGCCTGACTTTCTGGCAGCAAGTGCCCCTGTGGAACTACCCAGCCAGGAGCCAGCCCTTTCAAGTCTGCAAAGGCTGGCTTGTAGGCTGCAAGGCTTGAACTAATTTGTCTGTGAGGCTCTCTATAGACATCATCTCACCCGCTGAAATAAGTGGTAGTAATTTAAACACCTACAAGTTGTCCTGAGTGTTTTTTTTCTTTTGATTTTTTATTTGATTTTATTTTTTTTCCCCGAAACATTGCACTGCTTTCTTAGGAGAAGGTAGTGTGCTGCACAAAGAGGTTTTAATTAAACTGAAGTGTACATAATCCCTTTCTCCTGTTTTAATTGAGTTTCCACTGATGGAAACCAAGAGTATTTGGCAAAACGGGGCCTGGATCTGCCTTGTGCATCTTCAGATGTGAGAGACATCCCAGTATGGGGGAGTAAGCCCCTGAAACCCTGCAATTAATGGGAAGAATCATGGAATCATAGAATGGTTTAGGTTGGAAGGGACCTTAAAGCCCACCCAGTGCCACCTCCCTGCCCTGGGCAAGGACATCTCCCACCAGACCAGGTGTCTCAAAGCCCCGTCCAGCTTTGCCTTGAACACCTCCGGGGATGGGGCAGCCACAGCTTCTCTGGGCAACCTGGGCCAGGGGCTCACCACCCTCACAGCCAACAATTTCTTCCTCATATTGAATCTAATTTAAAGGAAGGGTGGGGATAGGCTTATCTGAGATTTATATTTCCCCTTTAGACATCTTTCTCCATTGAGAAACTCTCAGCCACCCTACAGCCAAAGTCTGGCGCAGGCTAGGTCTTATTTTAAGAATCTTTGCAATCTGCCTAAAATTCCAGGAGCCCCGTGTGAGTGTGGGTGCGTGCACGGGGATGCCAGGGAGGCAGCTCTCTGCCCCCCCCGGTTCCTCAGCGCCTACCCTGGGCTCGTCCCGGGGGGTTTTGCTCATAGCCCCCCGGCGATTCAGCACCCTGGAGAGCACCGATGGGCGTGGCGATGGGCGTGGCAGGGCGTGACCCACCATGAGGTTCTGGGCTGGGTGCGATGGTCTGGGCTGGACGCGATGCACGGGGATGGGCATTGAGGGGTTCTGCGGGTGACACAGTGGGCTGTACGCGATACGTTGGGCTGTGCACAACGTGCCAGGCTGTGTGTGACACACCGGGCCAGGTGTGACACTGGGTGGGGTGTGATGCTCTGGGCTGGGTGTGATGCTCTGGGCTGTGGGCGATGCACAGGGGTGGACATGATACAGGGGTCTGTGGCTGACACAGCGGGCTGTACACGATGCGCTGGGCTGTGCACAATTGTCAGGCTGTGTGACACCGGGCCGGGTGTGACACTGGGCTGGATGTGACACCAGGTGGGGTGTGATGCTCCGGGCTGTGCAAGAGGCACAGGGATGGGCATGATAGAGGGGTCTGTGGGTGACACAGTGGGCTGTACGCGATGCGTTGGGCTGTAAGAGATGCATTTGGCTGTGCGCCACGTGCCAGGCTATGTGTGACACACTGGGCTGTGTGTGACACCGGGCTGGGTGTGACACCAGGCTGGGTGTGATGCAGCGGGCTGTACGCGATGCAACGAGCTGTTTGTAACATGTTGGTCTACACGTCATGCACTGAGCTGGGTGGGATGTACTGAGCTGGGTGTGATGCCCTGGGCTGTACACGGTGTGTTGGGCTGTGTACAACTTGCCAGGCTGTGTGTGTGACGCTCCGGGCTGAGCGTGACACAGGGCTGGGTGTGATGTGGTGGGCCATGCGTGATGCACTGAGCCACATGCGGTGTGTTGTGCTGTGTGTAATGTGCTGATCTCCGCACCATGCACCGAGCTGGGTGGGATGGACTCAGCTGGGTGTGAAGCACCGGGCTGTACGTATTGCTCCAGCGTGTGCACATCGCGCCTCAACACCGAGTGAGAGCAGGAACCTCTCGACACTGCCCCAAACGTGTTCGCCGCCACAGTTTGCTTGTGTGTCCTGCCCTGTCACAGCGACGTGGCTTGTCAAGTGACTGGGTGGAAAGCATCCCACCACAAAAAGAATTGTGGGGCTCTGACGTGACCAAAATTCAGCTTTTTTTACCCCCATCACGTGTGGCTTGCCCTGTTATATGACAAGAGATGCTGGCATATTGGTTGTGAAAAATTTTCTACTACCCAGTGGAAGGGATGGCACTGGTCTCCAGTTCCTTTCTAAGTGTGTCTGGTCCCACAACTGCTAGGTGACTCACACTTGCCCCACCACTGCTGGGTGACCCACACTTGCCAGTGTGATCAAATTAACCTGGTAGTGTCCGATTTTGTTGCCATATAGCTAAAAAGAAGAGCAAGATGGGGATTCTGTTCCTCTCCCCTTGCCCTCATGTGCCTGTCCCAGGGCAGGAGAAGCTCATGGAAGAGGTCCTGAGGTGCACAAGAGGTGAAGAAAGACCATGAGCAGCACAAGGAGGGAATGAAGCTGGAACATCTCCAATTTTCTCATGCAAAATGAAACCAAGATCCAGTCCTCCTGCCAGCACCTCTGAGCTGTGACCCAACCAGTCCTCTCTCTTTTTTCCTCTTCTGTTGCAAAATTTGCCCCGTGAATCATCTTCTTTTGTGCAACATGATGTCTCCGTGTGGCATGACGCTACCCTGGTGGAAGGCATGTGGGCTGCCGAGCTGATTTTATTTGTTTCCTATTTTTATTACGTGACTTTAATGATTCTAGTTCCAAGCAACCTCTGTACTCTCCCCATCAACCTTTTGGATAAACCTTCTTAATTGGGGTGGCGACACCAATGTTCCTATCAAATCAATATGAGTGTATTAAAAATGACCTTTGGTGAGAACACATTAGCCAAGTGTAAAGTGCTCAGTGGGAGCATAATGTCCTTTTCCGTGGTGGTATAAAGCACTACACAGGGAAGAATTTCAAGCACCCTTGAGTTTCTCTTGCTGGCAACTGAGAATTGTAATTTCACGTTGCTAAATGAATTGAGAGCTCAGTGAGCTGGCTACAGAAGCCTACGTAATAGTGGAATTTGAAGAGGAAAGCTGTCTTTTAGGGTGAGTGTTCTGCCCATCCTTTCTTCTGGGCTTTATCTGGACTCCAAAGTTTCAGCCATTCTCCAGCCTGCTGAACGCTTTGGCAGGAGGAGATTGACTTAATCTCTATTTATTATTAATACAACGTGATGGCAGAATTCTACCAGCAAGGGTTAAACAGTAAGAGTCTTCCTTTTGAAATTAATTCCTTGTAAATCCCCATGGAGCCTATCAGGCACCCATAGACATATTAAACAATTAAGAGGCATGCCCTGTATTCAAGACCTTCCCTGCCAAAGAGTGGCTGACCTAATGAAGTAACTGAAGTTCTCATTCTGCTTCTGTCATTTTAATTAACATCAGTGGAAATAATCTTAATGAACTCAGCTATTAATCTTTCCTACCTGGCCCCAGACTCATTGCTATTAATCAGTTCCCTATTAATTGTTAGTTACCGTTCCCAGCGTGTCAGACTAAGATAACTTGTTCTCCTTTTCCATGGGAATAGAGGTCTTTGGTGACAAGTCCTGCGAACCCGTAAGCAAACATCTCAAATCCTACCTGCAAACCCATCCCCATTGGGAAAATGTTGCAGACCTCTCCTTGTCCGAAAGCTCAAACCCTTCTCTTCCTCTCCGGCCAGGTTTCCATTGCTGACTGGTGTCCACTTCTTCAATCTCCACTGTTCAGTCATTCCTGGGTTTGGTGTTTCATTTGAACCTTTGGTGCAATTGAGCCTCTAAACAGCAATTATGAAACAGTCAGAAAATGAAAGCTCACCTACTGATCTGCTTCTAACTTGGGAATTAGACCCACTCTGTCACACTTTACCTCAAGTATAAGCAATGAACACCAGTATACAAGCTGCTGAAGACTGGGTGCATCTAGAAATGCATTCACAATGTCCCAGCAACAAAAAAAAGATCACAATTACCCATGTGCCCATGCAGAAATACGCCAAATGCTCCATTTTTTGTATTGTCTCTCTACTGAATGGGCATTCCCGGTCAGGGTTGTAGTTCCAATATGTAAAATCCCTCCACGTCATTGGTGTGAAATAACTCTCCCTCCACAAGCCCTCAGAGCACTAAGGAGTGAAAAGGCTGGAAGGCAGAGTGTGATGGGGACCTCCTCCTCCTCCAGCTTCCCCTTCTTCCCCTCTCCCCCTCCTCCTTCTTCCAACTTCCCCTTCCTCCCCTCCCCTCCCCTCCCCTCCCCTCTCCTCTCCTCCCCTCCCCTTCATGCATTTTCCTGCTGCCCCAAGGGGACCTGCTGTGACTTTGACCCATGGGAGGAGCTCAGAGGCTGCCCTAGAAGCTCAGATTCCTGCATAAAGAAAGTGCTGAGAAAGTGGCATATTCTTGAAAATTCAGGCTGTAAAAAGCGAGCACTCATTTAAAAAAAAAAAAAAAAAAAAAAAAAAAGGAGCCTCCTTTAGCCCCAGGGCTGCACCTTCTCTCAGAGGAGCGTCCAGTGGCAAGATACAGCCACCAGCAAGTTCTGCTCCGTATCTTGCTTTCACGTGGCTCGGTCTGTCCCTCTTGGGTCCAACCTGAAGACAACACCTCCTTCAGTTCCCTCGTTACTTTCTTTCCAGGATGCAGCTTGTATTTCCTGGCTGGCTCATGCTTCGGTGTGACTGAATCGCCCTTCTTCACTAAAACTGGCAGTGTGAAAAAGCTGATTATCAGCCCCGTGTTTTAATTAGATGTGTGCCAAGCTATCAGAGAAACGGATCAGAAACTGGAGTTCCAGTGATCACAGCCAACATTTATCCATACCCAAGAGGAGGGAGCTGTGAACTGCAGAAGAAACTGCTTTCTGGGTCGCTTACTAACCCCTGTTGCTGTTTCTCCCCCAGTTTGTGTACCGTATTCCCTCCCAGGGCTTAATGCTTTGACCTCCAGGAGCCTGTTCCAAGTCAAGGTGTTGTCTGACCTCCTTTTTGGAGGTGATGAGCTGGCAGAGGGATCTAGGCCAGCTCAGGCATCCTGGAGCCCAATTTTTGTGGGCTTTTAGTTGGAAATTGGCACACCCTTATCTCCAAGGATCCGTCTCGTCACATGAGAGTTTTAGTGGTGGAGTGGTGAGTCCAAAGGAAGCCTCCAGAGTGCCATCTTACTGTCCTGACCACCAACCTATCCTGCTTCTGGGTCATACCTCCTCCCACAGCCTGGGTTGGCAGCAGCTATATCTTCCCCCACTCATTCCTGTGGCTTGTTTGAAGTCAACGGCTTGACCTCAGCCTGAAGAACGAGAAGCCGCACTGCTGGACCACAGTCAGCTACATAAGCATCTCCCACCACATCAAGACCTTTCATGGAGTCAGTACAATGCACCTCAGCTACTCTGTCGGTCTGGTTAAGTGCCACATCCTTCAGGGACCAGCAAGAGTACTGAAGGACCAGCGTGGGGGACATCTGAACTTGCTGCATGCAGCAGAATGGCTCTGCATCTCACGTTCCCCTGTTGATCACCAGCACCAGGGTGCTCTTTGGGTGGGCAGAGCAGAGAGCAATGGGGTGAAAAGATGAAGGTGGGGGATGTTCAATGTCTTGCCTGCTTAGGAGCTCTGCCGCACATGTCAGAGACAATGATGAAAAATGGATTCACATCACCAACTTGTGGTCACCACCCTGCTCCATGATAGCAGGCACAAATCCAGACCCTCTCCTCCACGCTCTCTGTCAAAGGGCAGGACTCCAGCACAAAGTTTCAGTTGTGATTTGCATGGAGCTGCCCAACCTCAAGACAAAGGCTGGGAGCAGGTTGCAGGAGGAGGTCTCCAGTAACCTGGCAGGGGAGGAGACCCAGAAAGCAGGTGAGGAGAGGAATGATCCCATGCTTTTGTCTGTCAGCACCCATGTAATGCCAGCTGATCTTACGGGGAGGGCTGAGCTGTCAAGGACATACATCCTTTGGGTCATCCTGAGAGGCTTTTGTCCATAGTTCTGTAAGCACTGGGAGATGGGGCAGATTGTGTGGGGTCATCCAGCATCCCAGTGCAGGATGCATGTTTCTACCACATCTCCCTTCAGGCTCCAAAGACCTTTCATTTTACCTCACCTGGGTTTCCCCCGGGTCTCTACCGCCTTTGCATTGATTGTCCCCAGATGGTCCCCACCACAAGATCCTCTTGCTACCAGCCTGCACCACCCCATGCTAAGTGATCCAGCTCCAAAGCAATAACCAACACCATGTTTGTCGTTTCTCGTTAGCTGCGGGACAACTCAATTTACAGTCAATTGAATTGTATAATTAACTGATTAGCGGGTGCAGTCATTAAAATAGATTTGGATAAAGCATTTATTAAGAATTAGCACTTTAATGGGGGAAGGGCAAAAGGCTGCATTTCTCTGCTTCCACAGCTGCAGCTGCCCTGAAATGCCCAACTTTGAGCCAGTCTGATTGCTGTTGGGGATCAAATGAGCAAATGCAGTGAACAGAAAGGGCTCTTCCGTGTTCTCCTGGTGCCTGATCCCTCCCCTGCTGTAGAACTGTCCTTGGGGTGGAGCAGGGCTGTCTGCGGCAGAGCGCAAGGGACAGGTCACCCTGAAGATGGGATACCGAGGGGGGCACAGTACGTTCTAATTAAAATGGCACGGAGAACAGAAGGGCAGGATGTAAGGGAAGCTCCTCAAATGCTGGTGCATCCTAAGCCAAAATTAGAAGAAACCTCAGGAAACCCTAGGACTGGACTTGGTGCCTTCTCTCCCCCTCTTGCTCCTAAAGTATGGTCTTGTAAGGTCTCTCCTGCTCAGCAAGAACAGTAAAAGGGGTAGAGAAAGGAGAAATCTTGTGCCCCAAATCAAACAAGGCTTGCAAACTTGTACTTAAAGGCTGGCCTGGCCATAGGCATATCTGATCCCTATGTCCTGGTGTCCGACCACGCTGCCTTCCCGTCTGTCCTGGGGATTTTGGCTGCAAGAGGAAAAGAGCTCGCTGGCAGCCAAGTGAAATATTTCATGTGAGTGAATGAATGTAGCCAACAAGCTGTAGAGGGCTGTCTCCACACACCAACCGAGCGACTAGCTATACTAAGCAACGCTGGGCTTAATCCCAGGAATTCAGCAGGGTAAAATAACGAAGGCTTGGGGCTGCAATCGGCAGCTGGGGTTTTATGATCAAGGGGTAATAAAATTTGAGGCATTAATATGCAAGTGAAACATTAGCACCAAATATTGGAATAGGCTTTAAAAGCAGTCAAGAAAGATATGCTGAGGCTCAGACGTTAGTGATGAGCAGCTTGGGAGAAGGCAAGGTCAGTGCCCGTGGCTCGTGCTGGTCCGGGGACAAGATGAATGAAGTACCTGGGGCTGGCCTTGGGACAAAAAACCCCATGGCTATAGAAAGGTGAACTTTATTAAAAAAATTGATTTCTCTAGGAGGAAAATGAATTTCTTTACAGAGATAAAGGCTGCTTAACACGAGCCTATGTGCTCCTGTTAGGTGCCTCTGTACTTGTCAAGTCCACCAGTGAAACCAGCCATCAGTCACTGCCCCATGTGTAATTGTGGTGGGCTGAGACGGAGAGAAACATCTCCAGTTTGATTTTCCCTTCTCTATGGAAGGAGGATTTTTCTCTCCTATGGTTCCCTCCTGGAGTGACAAATTCCAACACAAGGCAAGTCTTGCTGGTTTGCGCCCATGCGAAGTGTAAAGAGGAAATCGAAGCCATAACTGAGGAAAAACAGATTGTATTTTGATATATATTTCAGCTGTGGTATTGCCAGGCTCAGGAGACAAAAATCACGAGCATGGAAATACAATTATTAATATATTTAGTAAATAATTGCTGTAGGGATTTTTTAATTTGCATTTTAGCCTTAGCGACTTTTGGACACATCTTCTCATTCATTTAGAGACTGTGACAGACGGTAGTGTTTGCTGTAGATCCACACACGAGGTTTCCACCAGCAGGGATAAAGTTCCTGGTGCTGACAGCATCATCCTGTCCTTGCTCTATGTGTTCGGACTTTGGTCTCAAAGTGCTGGGTGAGCAGATTCCCATGCCTTTCGAAACAACAAAAGCGATGGGAAAGCAACCTCTTCTATGATGTGTGGTTTGATAAAGCTCCAGAATACCTTCAGGTGGAGGAGCGTAAGAACAGAAACAAAGCATCAGATAAATGCAATAAAAAGAGGGACAAATATTGGGTCACCCTAGTTTCATTGCTGAGAGAATTACTGGGAAATATCGTAGAATCACAGTATCATAGAACGGTTTGGGTTGGAAAGGACCTTTAAAGACCATCTAGTCCAGCCTCTGTGCCATGAGCAGGGACATCTTCAACTAGACCAGGTTGCTCAAAGCCCCGTCCAGTCTGGCCTGGCCAGCCTGGCATCTACCCCATCTCTGGACAACCTGGGCCAGGGGCTCACCCCCCTCACAGCAAACAATTTCTGCCTCACATCTCATCTCAATCTCCCCTCTTGCAGTGGAAAACCCTTCCCCCTCGTCCCATGGCTCCCCTCCCTGATCCAGAGTCCCTCCCCAGCTTTCCTGGAGCCCCTTGAGGGACTGGAAGGGACTGGAAGGTCTCCCCGGAGCCTTCTCTTCTCCAGGCTGAACCCCCCCAGCTCTCTCAGCCTGTCCCCACAGCAGAGGGGCTCCAGCCCTCCCAGCATCTCTGGGGCCTCCTCTGGCCCCGCTCCAACAGCTCCGTGTCTCTCCTGTGCCGAGGCCCCAGCGCTGGAGGCAGCACTGCAGGGGGGTCTCCCCAGAGCGGAGCAGAGGGGCAGAATCCCCCCCCTCGCCCTGCTGCCCACGCTGCTGGGGATGCAGCCCAGGCTGCGGGGGGGTTCTGGGCTGCCAGCGCATGTGGCTGGACCATGGCCAGCTTTCCCCCCCATCACTCCCAAGCCCTTCTCCTCAGGGCTGCTCTCCATCCCTCCATCCCCAGCCCGTGCTGAGACCAGGGGTTGCCCCGACCCAGGTGCAGGACCCTGCACTTGGCCTTGTTGAACTTCTTGAGGTTCACATGGACCCCCTTCTCCAGCCTGTCGAGGTCCTTCTGGATGGCATCCCGTCCCTCAGGCTTGTTGACCATTCCACTCAGCATTGTGTCATCTGCAAACTTGCTGAGGCTGCACTCGATCCCACTGTCCTTGTCATTGATGAAGCTATTGAACAGTGCTGGTCCTGACACGGATCGCTGAGGGACACCGCTTGTCACCGATCTGCATCTGGACATTGAGCTGTTGACCACTGCCCTCAGGATGTGACCATCCAACCGATTCCTAATCTACCCAACACTCTACCCATCTAAACCATAGCTCTCCGATTTAGATATGATGTCAGTCATTTGCATTTGCTGTGGCAAAGACGTTATTATGAAATATCTGCAGCCCCTTAGCCAGTGACCCAGGTGCAGGCATGCTCCGGCTAGTCCAAGTCTTGCAGAGTTTCAGGCAGCCTTAGTATGAGCCATGGGCTCTGAGCAACTTTGGTATTAATGAATTAAAATAAGAATTGGCCATCTGAGATGAAAATCAGCTGTTTTCAGTGAATGGTTGAACTTCACTCTGGACAGGTTAGCAACAGAAAGCCAAGAAAGAATCAAATGCCCAGCTAAAGAGAAGAGTTTATAAGTCCAAAGATTTTGTTTTATTTTATTTTGATCTGGTGAAGCTTTCGATATTTCTTTTTTGTCCAAATTTCTCTCTTTTTTTAATTTTTTTTACAGGAAAAAGGGGAGAAAAAGAGGATTTTCTTTCGTGTTTTCTGGCCTGGAAAAGCATCTGTCCTTCGGGGAACTGCAGTTTTGCAGATCCTGCTCGACAGCGGAATCATCCACCCCCAGAAAGTCTGCCCTGCCGAAAACATGCAAAAACAGTATGAAAAAGACTTTAGAAAACCAAACCAACCCCAGTTCTCAACATTTATCACAACTATATAAAAAGGTTGAAATGGGCAGACCTCGGGTGCACCAACAGAGGCCTTTGGCAACAGGGATGAATCCGCCCTGAGATTTAATGCAGGAGCACCCTGGAATAGAGCGATTCTTTCATCCTCTCAGCTCATTTTTTAAGAAGTCAAAATAATCTCTGATTAGATTAGCTGTTAAATCAATTCTGGCTATCTGATCCCTGCAGACGGAGCTGGTTTGGTTGCAGAGGGTGGAACGGGATGGACTGGATCTAAGCTGAAGGGAAGGAGAGAGGGAAAGCAAGGAGAGGGGGAGCGGTGGGAGGCAGGCAGCTTTCCTCCCTGCGGCTGGAATGTGGAATATGATTAGCCGAATTTACAGCATGCAGGAGTTATTGAATTTTCCATCTTCACCGTGGAATTAGCATCAGAGAGAATATTAAATGCTGCACTTTTCAATCTGTGCTTGGTGGAGGTTGGGAGGGGAGGCGGGGTTGGGGGGGTTAAAATGCCCACAAAAGTTTTATGGCTGAAATATAAATCCCTGTCAATCTGCTGGGAGTGCAGCGATGCCGCACGTCCCGAGAAGCAGCTGGCCGTGCCGGGGCTCTGCCAGCGGAGCCGGAGCCGGTTGAACTCGGCGATACATTGCAACCCATCAGCCCTGCGCTGGTCTGATAAAAAGACCCTTGAGGAGTCAGGAGAGGAGCTGCCAAGTGCCCGTAATTATATTTCTGTAATATTCAGAGACCTGGAGGGAGAGGGAAGGGCTGTTCTGCCAGCCGCTGTGCGTGCTGACGGTGAGACACCCCACCAGGGACACACAGCCTGTCCTGGCAGGGCTGGCAAGGCGCAGGAAAGGGAGATTAAAACCATGAAATAGGAGCAAGATCAGGCCTTCATCCTGCAGGAAGACACCCCAGAAAAAAACCCAACCAATAAAATAGTCCTGCTTCCAGAGAGTTTTCAGTGGACTGAGGTCCCACCAGCCTCTGCCGTGGGATCACTTGAGCATCCCCTGCAGTAGGAAGTGGCTGGATCTGCGGGGATAACGGACCCTGAAAAACCACTGAGGGATGAAAAGGCTGAATTTTGATTTTTCCAAGCTCAGAGCCCACTGTGGGCACTTTGCTGCTTGAGTCCTTCTGCAGGGAGTCTGCTGTGCCCGTGGGGTTCAGGAAACTTGTCCAGCCTCATGCCTCCATCCCAAGGGAAAGGCAATGTTTGGGTATACTTTGATGAAATTCAATCTCAGTGGTGGGTTACAAAACTCCTCGGTATCCTTGGGTAGGGCAAATTTTGGGGCACATCAGGCATTTCCCTTAATTTTTAAAAGGAGAGCCCAGGCAAACAATAAATATACCTGGTGCTTTGTGCTTTCTCTTGCCTTCTGATTTACTCGCTTGCTGTACTTGGAATTTCAGTCTCTGAAGTGCATCAGCTCTTCTTGGACTTCTCTTCTTCCTAATGTCTTGATTACAGGCACACATACATACATACATATAGATACAGTGCATTCAACAATAATCCAAATGCCTTTGGCTCCTGATTGTGAACTGATTCTAATTGAAAGGAAACATTTGAAATACATGTGGTGGACATGGAAAAGAAGTCTCCTGTCCTGTCCCTGTGAAATATAGGGAAAAAGAGGGATGCTCCAGAAAGCTGGTCCAAATTCATGTGAGGTGTGAAAATAAAGTGAATTATTTAAGCTGCATCAGATCAGCCTGGATGGTCCTGTTTAGAGTCAAAGCCCCTTTAATCTGGTCTGGCTTAGTTTTGCATGGGAAGTTAATTGGATTCAAATTGCTTTTGATTCTCGGCAAATGCCCTTTCAAAGATTGAATGCCTCATAGCCTGGAAGGATCTCACTTCCTTGGGTGCCTCCGGGTAATGAGATCTACATCCAACATCGTTCCTACCAAACTACATGGTTGTCCCAGCCATGAGTCCATGGGGTTGCTGCAGTGATGGAGAAGACCCAAGAGGGCTTCTGTGGTCCACCTGCGAGGCCACAGGTCAGTGGCCCCAGAAGAAATAAGAAGGTCTCTGTCCAAGCCACTTCTTTCCTGGATTTTCCAAATGAATAAAACTGTTAGTGGCTGGGTTCAATTTAGGAGGTTTTCCAAAATCCCAAAAGCGTGCAGAGGATGACTGACACCATCCCATGAGACAGAGATGTTGACATACATGAAGACGAGGCGATTTCTGCTCCCTGCTCACCAGAACAAACCCTGACTTAATTTTTGGTTGCCTCGGTCTCTACGAGAGGGAAGTTCCTAAAGGACATACAAGACTTTGGAAGGACGTCATCCTGTGATGCCATCCTTCCATGCCAGGAGTAACAGATATCAATGAACCTCTAAGATACCTTTACATTTGCGACAACTTGTTATAATCCCAGGAACAGAAAAATCTGTGGTATCCCAGATTTCTACTTGGAAAGGTGACTGAAGTCAGAAAATGAAATTGTGATGTCCATAACACAGGGGATGGTGAAAAAGTCCCCAGATGACCAGCTGTGAATTTTAAATTCCTCAGCTCGATGCTGTTTGGGCACCTCTCAGGGTGGGTTTTCAGCACACACCACACAGCTGGGAGATGCGCAAATGAGGGTTTGTGGGCCACATCATCAGTGTTTGTCTTCTAAAGGCTGAATACCTGAGTTTAACCAAGGGCTGCAGCTGCCTGATTTTAACCAGACAATCACGAGAATCATAATTAGTCTTTTTTCAAAGATGGAAAGATTGAAGCTTTCAAACCAAGATGATAATGCTAAGGAGTTAATGGATAGTTATACTCAATGATGGGAGGTGTTGTAAAAATTATGGTCCATATCTCCAGCAGCTTTCCATGTGGATATGCAGGGCACTTGGAAAATGTTAGCTGGCCAACATTAAAACCAGAAGACTCCCAAATGCAAAGTGAAATACCTGTGGTCTGTCCTGTTCAACCAGTCAACTCCATGACCTGTGACACCTTGCCTTTACACCAATGCAGCATGCAACCCCACTCTGGTAGCACAAGGCTGTGAAGAGGTCCAGTGCCCTAAGGCTGCTCTGGGCTGCCCCAGCCCAACTCCACCACAGCCAGGATAACATTTCCCTGGGTGTCAGTGTCCGTTGTGTTGGTCATCCATGCTGGAACCTTTGAGACCGTCTCCAACACTGAACTTTGGAAACTCAAGGGAAATTCATCCAGTTGAATAGAATTGCTCCTTCATAGTCAGTGGAGTCAAAGACAGGAGCATTTGAGACAGACATGTGGAGCTTTTCATCTGGGATTCGGTGTTGCGTTGTTTTCCCAAGCCCATAAGAAAACAAACCTGCGAAATGTTTAATTTCAGATCAACCTGAAACGTTTCATTTGGCCTGAAAAAAATCCCCCTAACCCAAAAACATTTTGTTCTGTTTTAGGGTTAGTTTACTCTTTATACTGTAGCAGACTTAAAAAAAATCTAGTAAATACCATTTCAGAAACAGAAAGTGGAAAATGTTGTTTCGAAGTACTTTAAACAAAAAAATCACCTTTCAGAAATAAGATATTTTGGTGTTTTCAGGGTTCTGCACACTGTTTTTGAAGATAAATTGCTCAACAAATTCAAGCCAGTCCACCAGAATTTCCCCATTTTGAACAAATTTAGGACTCTCTGGAAAATATCACCCAGGTCTCTTTGAAAGGAGCCTGGGAAGGCTGCAGAAGGGGTTACTTCAGTGTAGTCTGGTCTTGCCATCTGTGGGGTAATGGTCCCCACTGCCATGCCAAAGGAGACTCCCACCCATGCTTTCTGTTGGAGCCCAGCAGAAGAAACCAGGTAGCCTGGAATAAGAATCTAGATAGCCCAACACAGCGAACTGGCTCTCTTTGGGGTGGGGCATGGACAACCCTGTGTCTAGTTTAGAGGAAAAACCTCCTGTATCCATGCCAGTGTGGCCAGTTCCTCCTCAGGTGTGCTCTACTCGTGTCCTGCATCAGAAATCAAGCCTTGGATCTACAGAAGGTGTGGGGGAGAGCCAGATGTTTTCTTGAGTCCTTGTGGTCCCATTGCCCCATTTCACCTTTTTGGGAAAGGCTCCCATAGGTAGAAAGCTGGGTTTTTCTGTGGGATACATGAAAGCCATCTGAAGCCAAGAGAGGGCAGCAAGCAACCTCTCCCTGCCAGTGAAGGAGAGAAGCCTCCTGGTGATTATCAGGCTGCCTCTGTGCTCCTTGCAATCAGGTATCCTCCCTCGGGAGAGGGATTTGCGTGTCGTGAGCGGTTTCATGCTTGGAGAGGGTGACGTTTCCTATTAGGGAGAAGGAGACCATCTGAAAGGTGCATCGTGTTCTTTTGTACAGCCAGGAGCTGGCATGCAGGAGAGAGATAATGCTGTTTTGTTTCTGGCTGGGTTTTTTTTTCCCTATCAATCACCCTCATCAGGTTGGAGAGGAGCTGATGGAGAGAAGGGTCCCAGCAAACGGAGCTGCTGGAGGAGCTGGTTTCTTGTGGTACTCCCAGTTTCATGGCTGGGGTGGGGTGCAGGGTGACAGCAGCCAGAATCCAGCACTGGTCTCTGATAGTGTGAGCCACACAGAGGGAGGCAGGTGGGGATGGTGCAGAAAAACACAAGAAAAAGTTGTTAAAGCCCTTGCTGGTTTTGCAGCCAGCTCTTGGTTATGTGTAGGAGGCTCATCTGGGCTGAGGGGGATCAGGTCTTGTGTGCACAGATCCCCACGCTGGCCCCAGGTCAGTGAGGGACCCATTGATCATAGGATGCTGCAGGTATTTCTTCAATACCCTCTGCAGCGCACTCCAAATATATTTTTACCAAGTCTTTTCAATATCTGGGCTATTCCTTTACCCCAGAGAATGATGAGCAGCTTACAATTGCAATTTCTAAATGGTGCCATACTGACTTCTTCTGTGCAAATTTGGAGGCTATTGTCTGGGCAGCAGGGACAAGTAGTTGGTTCACACTTAATACCATAAATACCTCAAAGCCACTGAGATGTACCTCCACTGTGCAAAGCTTCTGCAAACACCTCCTACATGCCCCAAACCTTGGCAGCAAGAGCACGGAGGGGTGGGGAGGACAACCATGGTCTGGATGTGAGCTGGGGATAGAGAGGCAGGAAGGAGGGTCAGGTTGTTATGTGGATTGGTTCTTCCCTTTGTCGGATGCTTCCCATGTGGCACTGGGGAATTAAGTTACCTTCAAACCAGAGTTTCAAAGTGCAGTGAAACAGGACTGCATCCAGGATTCAGGATGAAACAGAAAGTAAGACACGAGTGGTTGATGAGAAGCTCAACATGAGCCAGCAATGTATGGTGGCAGCCCAGGACGCCGTCTGTATCCTGTGCTGCATCAAAAGAAGGGTGTCCAGGACGTCAAGGGAAATGATTTTCCCCCCTCTACTCCGCTCTCGTGAGACCACACCTGGATGACCACATCCAGCTTTGGAGTCCTCAGCACAAGAAGGATGTGGACCTGTTGGAGTGAGTCCAGAGGAGGCCATGGAGGTGATCAGAGGGCTGGAGCCCCTCTGCTGGGAGGACAGGCTGAGAGAGTTGGGGGGGTTCAGTCTGGAGAAGAGAAGGCTCCAGGGAGACCTTGGAGCCCCTTCCAGTCCCTCAAGGGGCTCCAGGAAAGCTGGGGAGGGACTCTGGAGCAGGGAGGGGAGCCATGGGATGAGGGGGAAGAGTTTTCCACTGACAGAGGGGAGATTGAGATGAGATGTGAGGCAGAAATTGTTGGCTGTGAGGGTGGGGAGCCCCTGGCCCAGGTTGCCCCGAGAAGCTGTGGCTGCCCCATCCCTGGAGGGGTTCAAGGGCAGGTTGGACGGGGCTTGGAGCAACCTGGGCTGGTGGGAGGTGTCCCTGCCCAGGGCAGGGGGCTTGGAACTAAGTGATCTGTAAGGTTCCAACCTCAACCATTCTATGATTCTGTGATTCTATGAGTCTGGCTCTGGGCTGTCAATGCTACAGTAGAAGGATTTCCCAGGAAAACCTTGTAATTGACTAAAATACGCAGGCTGAAAATGCTTGCAGAGGCAGCGGAGGAATAGTCTGAGCACAGGCGGTGTGAGACAGCATTGCCAGGGGGCTGGATGCTGCCACGGCTAATAATAAATCTATGATTCTATGGGCACCAGCACCGTGCCCAGCGTAGTGACTTCTTCATCCCACCTGAGCTCCTCGGGCACAAGTGTAATGAGAACAACAGGTCAGAGCTGCTAGGGTGGGTGTGCTGGCCAGGAGCTGAGGTTTCCAGAAGTGACTGGTAATTGGGTGTCCCACTCCCGTGGGTGACTCCGCAGTTGGAGGCGTTAAACGGACATCAGGAGCAGCACGGTGAGAGACAGCCTAATAATGACTTTGCAGACAGCAGCGGCATGGCCTCCTGCCAGATGCTGCCTCGCTGCACGGATCTGCCGTCTCCAAGGCGTGGGCGAAAAACAGCAAATGTCCATCTTGATTATCTTAATGTGCTGGAAAGGAGTAGTTCATGCACGAGGACATCACTGCGTGCAGGACAGAAGAGAAGCATCGTTGCTGCTCAGGCTGACCCTGCATCAAACAGAGCTGGAAAACAGTTTTTAAGGATGTATATTCCTGACTCTAATAATCTCCTCAGTAGAGCTCTGGTCTCCAAAACGCCTGACTTTTTATTGTCCCACGTTACAAGATTACCAGAGTCAAATGGAGTCTTACTAAAAGCTGGGTTTCTTCTTTCTCTTTGCTCAAACTACTGCAGCATCTTGTTAAACTGAAATGTTGCGGGCAATAGTTCAACGCTGAATTGTACCTTTGGGCATTTGGCAAATAAATCCCGTATTCCTCTTGGACTAGAAATATATTTTCCAGGAATGCAGAAGAGCTTGATTAAAACGGAAACCTGAGAAGCCTTCACGCAGAGTCTAGGCCTGGTGCTGCCACTTAAAAAGTGTGAGGTCTTGTGTCTGGAGCCCTGTGAAGTTTCAGATACTGTTGTCCAGGGCCAGTGGTCCCGTGGAGGGGGAAAACCAGAAAGAACCAGACCCATGGCATCCACAAACCAGCTACAGCACTGGGCATCGTCAGGGTTTTTCCATTCTCCAGATCAGCTCAGGGCTTTCAACATGAAACTCTTTGATCAGCCTGGGATGAGAGAGGAACCAAACATCATGGATCTGACCTGTGGGTTTTGTATCTCTGACAGGACACGAAGCATTGGAAGAAAAAGCTGCAAAATAATTTGCATCTTGGATTAAATCTCACCTCCATTTCCAAAAGTCAAAGGCTGATGCAAGCTCTGAAGCACAGAGTATTATCTCTTCCAGCACACTCAACATTAATTGGTGGGCCTCTCAGTCTAGTATGGGAAAAAAAGAAAGACACAGTTCTTCTGAAGGAAACGGCTTGTGTAAATCTTGTGTGACAGTCTGTGTGCAACCCACACCACCTCTCTGGAGATGTCCACAGGCAGATACGTCCAGCTGAGCTGTCACCCTGGGCTCTGTTTACACTCCACAAAGAAAAACAAGCAACTCGAAGGTGTGATTCATCTGACCTATTTTAGACATTTTAAAGAGGGATGAGTTATTTCAGGAATCCTGCTGGCTCTACTCTCTGCATCTCTGCTGGCTGTGGAGAAGGCCCAGACTGCTGACAGGTGGTGGAGATGTTTACCAATGTCCCATCTTATTCACCAAAATGAGCCTAGATTGGGCCAACACAGCAGCTAGCGTGAAGCAAAGTGAGGGCAGATAACCTGTGTGGATGATCTCCCTCTCTTTCAGCAGCAGAGGACTGTAAAGGAGGACCCTGATCTGAAAACCATCACAGCCTTAAGGGCATCCCTCCGTTCCCAGGGAAAAACTGATGCCAGATTGAATTTGGCTCATCTGTGCCTGCGTGTTTCCAATCCTGGTGTTGCTTGAACATCACTATAGGACAATGCTTGCCGTTGGGTCCAACCAGGCTCCAGCAGAACTGGTCACTGCAGTGCTCAAGGTCGTTGTCAGCTCTCTGTCCCTCTCGTAGGTATTGCAGCCCTGTGTGGTCCAGTCACGGTGAGAAGTTTGCTGCAGGAAATGGGAGGAAGATCTCATTTTTCACTGGTGTGTTGCAGTCATCCTGCCATAACAGGACCCTGATAGCAAGTGAGTCTTGGCAAAATTGCTGAAAACACAAGGGATGGAGGCATTGGCATGACCTTTTTACTGAATGGAGTTCCAAATATAGTGTTTTTTTTTTTTTCTGAGAAAGCCACTCAGCCTTTCTGCAAAGGTTCTGATCTACCTGCCCTGAATTTCAGTTCTACTATACCAGTATTGATTGGTACGAGAATATGGGAAAGGTTAGATGAGAAATCATGGATTGAATTGTAGCAAGGCAATTTAAGACAGACTTCAGAGATGGGGTTCAGTTGCTTTAGCATGGGTGTCCAGAGGCATTTGAGACATGCCAGGATATCTCCCCCAGCCTCCAACTCCCTGTTCAGAAAGCAGTAGGTCTCCTGTGTCATGTCAGCCAGCTTCGTCAGGATGCTTGGGTACCAGGTCTCAGGTGGTAGAAGAAACCTATGTTACAGGAACTGGTTTGCACCTTTATTGACAATTAGCTGAGGAGCTCTTTAGGTGCCAGAGAAATCCTTCTTGAAGAAGTTCAGAGGAGTGAATGCCATAGTCCAGCCAGATGGCCAAATATCCCTAGAGGATGTGAGTAACACTCTGTGCTGGATGTGAACAGAGCATAACATCACTGAGGGACACAGCACAATGCTTCAATGGTCTCAGTGGATCAGGTTGATGTGCTCCATGAACCAGTAACCTGGCACTGGCAGTGGGAACAAAAATAAGAAGCCAGAGGAGTAGAATCATAGCATCAGAATGGTTAGAGTTGGAAGGGACCTTAAAGATCATCTCATTCCAACCCCCTGCCCTGGGCAGGGACACCTCCCACCACACCACGTTGCTCCAAGCCCTGTCCAACCTGCCCTTGAACCCCTCCAGGGATGGGGCAGCCACAGCTTCTCTGGGCAACCTGGGCCAGGGGCTCACCACCCTCGCAGCAAACAATTTCTGCCTCACATCTCATCTCAGTCTCCCCTCTGTCAGTGGAAAACCCTTCCCCCTCGTCCCATGGCTCCCCTCCCTGATCCAGAGTCCCTCCCCAGCTTTCCTGGAGCCCCTTGAGGGACTGGAAGGGGCTGGAAGGTCTCCCCGGAGCCTTCTCTTCTCCAGGCTGAACCCCCCCAGCTCTCTCAGCCTGTCCCCACAGCAGAGGGGCTCCAGCCCTCGGATCACCTCCATGGCCTCCTCTGGCCCCACTCCAACAGGTCTATGTCCTTCTTATGTTGGAGGCCCCAGAGCTGGAGGCAGCACTGCAGGTGGGATCTCACGAGAGCAGAGTAGAGGGGCAGAAACAAGAATACAGGGTTCCCAGACTACCCCATCAGCAGCAAGGTGGGATAGGGGTCCTGGGGCTTTGAGATGCATCAGACCACCATGTTCAACAGCCATGGATGGATCCGTCTTTTGCCAGCACCGTGGAGAACTTCACCATGGAACAACAATGTTTCTGGAGACCATCAGTCGGTCCCTGAACCAAGGAATGGCTCCTTGGCCAGGAGCAAAGGGAAAGGTTTCGGTTTGCTAATGCTGCAGTCTGCAATATGAGCATGGGCAATGTAATCTTGCAGCTCCCAAAGGTATTTGCTTGCACATTTTATTTAGCCAGAGAGCTGGACAAACACCAGATTAGTCCATCTTTTCCCTCATCTTATGCGTCCTGTTCCTGTGGAAATTCTTTCAGGCTTTTAGAGCACTAAAAATTGTGTTAGGAGATGCAACTGGACCCCTGAAGTGCCTCAGCGTTGTTTTGACTCCGATTTAATTTTAATGACCTTTTTGCAAGCAATGTGAGGCTTAGATCACTTTTTTCTTCCTACTCCTTTGTCAGTGATGAGTCCGTGCAAACCTGCTGTATATTTAAACATCTGAATCCCATTTCTGCCTGTGTCAGCATAAGTCCGAGTAGCACTATTCTGTATTTTACGTTGGGGTAACCAAGGGCAAAATAGAAGTGGTTAAGCACTGATCTCCAAAGTCAGAACTTCACTTGCATTCACGTTGAAGCTGGCAGGTTGGCAGAATCTCTGCTGTGCTACAAGGGCACCGAAAATTGGTCCCAGATGTCACTGCTGCCAGTGTGTCTCTGCATACATAACTGAGATATCTGCAAATCGAAGAATGCACGTGCTGGTATGTGACTACGGAGACAGGGATGGGACCGTAATAATCTGACCTTCCCTTGGGCTTACAACGGGCTGTTGACTCCAAGAGAAAGCTGGCGGCTCCTCTTTCTATTTAGAGTGGCTCTTTATGACAGACGAGTTTGTAGTTGGAAAATGCAAGAAAATACTCACTCTCTCCTGTCACATGGAGGTTTTAAATAGCTCCTGTAAGGTATTTTGCTCTCTCTAACCTAGCTGGTGGGAGTGAAAGACTGTGGCTACTCTGGGTAGATGGGAAGTTGCAGCAACACCCAGGGAGGTTTCCCTTTTCAATCCATGGGCTCCCTCCAAGCTTGCTAAAGTTGTTCACAGGAGTTCTTCTGTGGCTTTTACTGCTTTTTGGATCAGGTCCTAAATCATGCGCTGAACTATACGTTGGAAACTACATCCACCAAATAATATCCTTCAAGTAGCAGAGAAGACTGTAGATTAAGTTTCACTTGGAAAAGCAGAAAAGGCAAAGCAAAGCTCAAGCACAAACCTTTGCCAGGAACTGCTCTCTGTGCTAAAACCCTGTTCTGCTTCAGGACAAAAGGATGCTGAGCTCAGAGTATCGCAACAGCTCTACTTTGCAAGTGAGGAGAAGACAATGTGCACTAATAGTGCAATTTGCTTTAGCTGAAACACCAGTGTGACTCAGTGTGTCATTAAAATACTGTGGGAAACCCCAAACCCAGCATTTTGGCACGGTGCTGCATGCCTTGCACAGTATTTTAGTATTTTTAGAATAATGGTGTACTGTATAATGTGATGGTGCAATATATAATGATGTATTACGTTATACGATATTATTGTAAGGATGTCTATACCTCATTAGAACTACAGCTGGCAGGAGGGGTCTCCGAACAAGACGGTGGGCTGTTGTTACTACAACACAACAGCCTAAAGCGACGGAAAATCTGAGGAGGAAAAAGGGAGTAAAGGCAGGGAACTAAACTGGAAGACAGAGAGGTTACCTGAAGCAGCTGGTGGGCTCTTCATGGTCGGTGGGGAAGGAGATCCTTGCAGAGGACATCCAGAAAAAGCGGCAGCTGAGTGGATGGCGTTCCTCTCCTTTCTTAGGCCATTCTTTAACATGACTCAGTTTACTGACTCCGAAAAGTTTCTGTACAAGTAGCGAGTTTCATCAAACGCTCATTTTAAGTCAGTGACTACCAACAATTACACAATTTAATCTTTTAAATCAGCCCTACCTATGTCTCTGGATACACAGCCGGTTTTGCAAGTGATCTAGCCACTGCCAAGGGCACTGGGAGAGGCTTCACGCCTCTGCTGTCCTGGCTTCCAATGACTGTGTGTAGGTGATGTGTGAAAAAGTCCTGTGCTCTGCATTTAGAGCTGAGCTTATCTCACAGGTCAAATGCTTTTCGAGCATAAATAGGATGTGGGTTTTTTTTTTTTTTGGTTCTGTGACATTTGTTGTTTTCTATAACACATGGGACCACTTACGAATATTATCAGGAGGGTTTCAATTGCTGGAGTCAATTCATCAAATTATTCGCAAGTGAACTTTTCTGCTTGGTTCTTATGAAATGTTGTTTGATCACTCAGTTTTGATACCTCCAGAGAAGTCTGTTTCAGGTCTGAACTGATTTAGGAACTGTGGAGAGCTGCCTTGACAAGTATTCGCCTTTACACCAATCCAGACGTCTTTACAGGCAATGTGGAGGGAGCGTTGTTTCACACTGAGGCAGGCATTTAAAATAAGCCATGTGAAACATGCCATAGCAGAATCTGTCTTTTTTCCAGTGACTATAAAAGGAGTCACAAAATAGTGCAGACACAGAGGTCTGCCCTAGTGAAGTTTAAACTTGGACAGGAATATCCCGTTCGGTATGTGTGGAAGAATTAGTCTCTCATCACAGATCACTGCAGATGTTGCACAGACTTAAATGCAAACTGCAAACAATAGGTGAACAGGGAAGCACTAAATATTTGGAAGCTTGTAAGAGAATATATTTCATGCATTGCTCCTAATATGACTTTAAGAGCCCTGAACCTATTGAGATACCACAGAAAAATCAGAGAGTGTTGAACACTTGTATCAATGAACACGAATCCTCTCTGGTACAAACCCCGAATCCTATTAATGTGACTTAAAATATTTTGAATTTTACTGACTGCAAAGTCAATTTTCCTTTCTTGTCTTCAAATGAGGCTTCATCCGCACACAGGACCGTGCAGGGCGTGACAACCTGCGCTCACAAGCTTGTGACAAATGTGGCGATGCAGCAGACCAGAGGACTAATTGTCCTGTTCTGAGTCCCACTCATAATTTTAGCCAAATAACAGTCTTTGGGTCTCTCTGTAATCCACGGAGAGGTTCGCCTTGCAAGAATTTCATACTTTCCTTGGGCTGGATCGTCTTTTGAATGTGTCTGTCTCTGTTGACTCAATGGTGAGACCTCTGGCTATAGCTGGTTCTTCACTTTGCGTCAGCAATTTTAAATGGTCAGGCAATAATAATAATAATAACCAAGACCCCAGACCATTCCAGTCATGTAGGATACATGAATTTACTGCCACATTAAATAAAACCGAGTAATGAAATAATATCTGTCACACGGGGAATGCGCAGTTTCTTGTTCATGACCTTGCTGGCCAGACTCCAGCTGCAAGACAAGGGGGACTATTGTAACGGACTTAAAGGTAATTCAGTCTCCAGTTCCCACCTTGCTTGTTCTCAGCTTCTCTTTTTATTGCGTTTTTGCTTCCAGATCGCAATATTAACATCCAATTGGCTCTATTTAAATGTCCTCCTTGCTGGAGAATCCAAGAGAAAAAGGGTTTTGTTCACTTCTTCTTTCCTGAGAGATCCTGCACAGGCGACGCCCGTCTCTTGGGCACTGTGTTATCACTCGTGGCTTTTTTTACACTGGTGTAAAATCACAGACTAAGTGGCGTTGGAAGGCCCCTCTGGACATCATTGGATCCATCTCCCTACTTGTTGTCTCACACTTCTTTTCTTACAGTATCCCCTCCACCATAATTAGGGGTCTGACTGAATTTGCATCTCTTTGTAGGGTTATGTGAGGGCTAAGAAAGAGGGAGACAATGCAGAATATGACTTGCCCATTAAAGCAAAAGAAACTCTATATACACAAGTTGATATGACCTCGGCTATACCCAGATTCAAAGCAATTATGTCTTTATATTAGCAACATAAGGTATGGATGAAAAGGGAAATTGAAATACCAAGTAGCCGAGTCTGGTCTATGTATTCCCTCCTCTCCAGCCTCTTGGCAAAACCAACATGTCAAGGCGGTTTGCCTGAAATTTCTGGAGATCTGGCTGCACCTGGGGGTCTCTGGCATTAGCAAAATTGCGGCTCCATCCTCCTTGTGAAGCGACTTTCCGTGCAGATTCCCCACTAGCCCTGGCACAGGGTGGGAAAGGACCTGCTCTTGACATCCCCTGAAACACCAGGACACAGCTCTTACACAAAATGAAGTCCCTGCTACAAGAGACGGTGTTCCACTGTCACTCACAAATACCTGTATGATAAAAACAACCCTGAGCAGACAGCTGCTAGATGACTTCAAGGAAAAATGGAGCTTGCAAGACGGTATCTTGGAAAGAGGAGAACATCAAGTCCATATATTAAGCATAAATCAGTGCCTTTTGGGGGTCTAATCCCAGGCACCTTCACCCTCTCATACCAGGACTTCTGATTTCTCATTTTAACTACTGTATTCTTGTGCATCCATACGTGCATGTTTATAAGTGCATGCGCACACACACACATGCACACAGAGGCTGATGGATGACATTAAGTGCATAAGCTTCCTGAAAGCAGAGGACCTGCTTCGGATCTCATTTATATTGCTGTAAATCAGGAATAATTCCCCTGAAATCGGTAGCGCTGCGCCACTCTCAGAGAAACCAAAATCAGGGCTCCTTGCCTGCATTTGTGGGGAGGTTTTCTCCAGCCAGCCTCCTTCAATGCTCTCTTGTCCACTTCCCATTTCAATTTATCCCCCAAATCCTCATTTCCTTATACTCCTTTCCCTTCGGGCAGCCCATCATTCCCATGGGCAGGGTCTGCTACAAGCTCTGCAGCAAGAGCTGGAGGATTAACCCACTCTGGGTTGGACACCGGACAAAGAGTCCACACAAGCTCCAGGGGACCCTGGGACAGAGATAGAGGATTAAAAGCATTCCCCAGCTCAGTTTGACACTAGGAGGGTCTTCTCTGTTGAAGAGACTTTCCCTGTGGCTTCTAGCACACGTATAATTTTTGACGAACGAGGCCCCAGGGCATTGGCTGCAGACGAAGGGCTGTTTTGATTGTAACAGGCTTTGATTCAGAGGAGCCAGAGATTATTTATTTTCGTTCTGCTTCCCTCCTCCCCTTCATTCTGAGTTGGGATTGAGAAACTCTGTTTGCAAGGCTCGGGGGCTCCAGCCGCCTCACTACCTGAGTTGCTGATGGCCTCGGATGAGAGGCGAGGTCCTCATAGAGCAGGGCACCACATGCTTGGACTGCAAATGCTCGGACTGCAAATGCTCTGGAATTTGTCCCCTCTCCTATTCCCCTGCAATTTGGGCGGGCAGGCAGGAAAGGGCAGCCCTGGGCAGCTGGTCCCTTTGCAAGAAATCTCCTTGCCCAGGAGTGAGACCTCAGGGGAGACATTATCACTTTCTACAACTACCTGAGAGTGTAAAGAGGTGGGGGTCAGTCTCTTCTCCTAAGGAACAAGTGGTAGGACAAGAGGAAATGGGCTCAAGTTGCGTCAGAGGAGGTTTTAGACTGGATATTAGGAGAAATTTCTTCACCAAAAGGGTTGTTAAGCATTGGAACAGGCTGCCCAGGGAAGTGGTGGAGTCACCATCTCTGGAGGTATTTAAAAGGTGGGTAGATGTGGTGCTGAGGGACATGGGTTAGTAGTGGTTTTTGTCAGTGTTAGGTTGCTGGTTGGACTTGATAATCTCAAAGGTCCCTTCCAACCCAGATGATTCTATGATTCTATGATTCCCTTTGCCTTCACTGCAGGAAGGAAATACAAGAGGAGTTGCATGTGGTCCCTCTCTTCTTGCCATAAGTAGGTGGAAGATGAGCAAAGCTCTTGCCCCTTTCTTGGTATCCAGAGCATTTTTGGCTAAAATAAGGCAGGAGAAATTCCCAAATGGTTTCATGGCAAGAGGGACTGTGCAACATTCCAGCTCTTGGGCTTAGATCACATTCATTCAAGTCACAGCACTGTGACCTCTCTCTTGCTGGAGGACCCCAGGGCTTGCTCCAGGTTGGCCGGATAATGGGATCCCTGCAGGAGGTTCTATATGATTAGGCCCAATTTAAATTTGGTCTTTTTGTGCTCTTGGTAACTACCGAAGACAAGACATTCAGCTCGATAGACTGTTGGAGCTATGCAGTATGACTGCTCACCATTTTAATACTCTGAAAAGTTTGTAGGTGGAATCAAAGGTTACCAAAAGCACTTTTAAGTCAGTGGTTAGAACCCACTACCCAATTAAACCATTAAATCATCTGATTACCTCAGACCATAGTTCTTAAGACAAGAAACTTGGCCCTGGGTCTGTGCTCTGGTATGAACAGTAATATTTCTCGCCTGCTCAGAGATGCACAGATGACATACGGTGCAGACAGGTCAGTGCTTCTCCATTGCAACAGACACATCTGCACTGGAGAAGTCACTCAGCAGCCACTGCTTAGCTATAGTCAGTGGTTGATGTGTATGACCATCATCTGAGTTCTGCTCTTTATGACTCCTGGTCGCTGCTGATGACCTGTTGTCTCTGCTTCTTCCAGAGAAGAAAAGGCAAGATGTGGAGGAGTGGGCACCTTCCATCCAACCCAGTACAAACCAGTTTCCTTCCCAGGTGAGATTTGCTTCACAAGAGCCAAAGCCCAGTCTCTTCTCCTATGGATATGACATTTTTCATATGGGGGTCTTGGCAGAGATATTGAGGAAGTTACTTTGCAGGGCTGTTGCTGTAGAGGTATCTAAATTTTTCTTTTCTGTGCTGGAATATAAAAGCACAGGGACAAGCCTTCAGGGTGGTGAAGAAGAAAAGAATTACTGGGTTTACAGAGGATAAATCAGAGGAAAGTGCTGAGTGGGTCAGTAACATTGAGGAAATGGTGGGCTCTGAAGAGGTCAACAGGCTGGGATGACAATCTCCAGATCTGAACCACAATGCAACGACTTTTTTGTCATTCACTGGTCCCTATTTGGCCCTGGAAAGTGCTGTGGTTTGGGGAGATATGTGGGCATCTCCCCTAATCGTAGAGATCTATTTGGTTATCTGTTTGTGTTTCCGTGAAGCTAGTCTCTGCCTCCCCTCATGATCCCCTTTTTTTTTTTATTCAATGAAGAGGAAGAGGGTCTTTAAAGAGCTATCCACTTGACCTAACTTGGGGCTTAGTTTAAGTAAGATGAGTTGCACTTCATAATTGGTGAACAACCTGCTTGGGTGAAGACATCTACCTTTTACCAGAGGAACTCCTTCCTCTCTCCAGCTTCATCCAGGCTCACGCCTGGTGTTCTTCTTCTGTGAAGTCCAAAGAATGGAAAGCAGTGAGGGCTGGATGTAAACAGCATCATTGCTCCTGCATGTCTCCTGCCTTCGCCACTATCCAGGGCTTTGTTCTCCTGCTTTGCTGCAGCTGGGACCCCACTACCTCCTTGACTTGATGCTCCAGGCTAGGTGAAGCTCTGGAAAACTTCTACCTGGAGATTCAGATCACTCAAAAGGTTGGATTGAAGAAGGAAGGGGGTGTCTGAGGATAACATGGCTTGTTTGCATAAGTCTGGTTTCCTGGATTGATTTTCTCATCCAAAAAACCAAACACATGAGAAAAAACTGTTCCTGCTCAGTGCTAAATTTCTGGCTACTTTTTACATGACCGCAGCATAATGAGTGCGACCGGGGCTCTTGTTGACTGTTGGCCCATGTTTTTGGAACATCAGAGCTGAAACTCAGGACCTCCGTTTTAATTGGCCTTCAGCGGGCGGTGACGAGCATTTCATCCCAACACTGGGACAAGTGTCTGCGTGGATATTGTCGATTATACACAAACACTGGATATTTTCTATCAAAACATATTTTGATGAAACACTGTTTTCACCAAATCCCCTTGCCCTTTCTAAATCGCCTTTGGGAAGCAAAGCGATACATTTTTGGGTCAATCTGCATTGATGCTTCTTGGAGCTGTCACTTCCGTGGCTCATCCCCTGTTCTCTTGGATGGGCCCTGACTAGACTACGTCATCTGTGATGCACTGCGGTCTCTTCTCTGGCTGAGATGCCATAATTCATGACTGGAATGACAATGACAAAAAGCCAAGCCATATCAACCTGAACTCCCCCATACTTCAGGGAGAAGGCAGGCCCTGGGATGTGTGTAGTACAAGGCCCATCCTTTACACCAGGAGCTCAGATATTTATGGTTTTCCCTTTAAAACAGCACTGCTCAGATGTCTCAGCAGAGGTCTTTGACCTCTTCAGGAATGGAAAACTCCAACATTTCAACTCTTCCTCCTGCTGAGACAGGAACAAACACTGTAAGAACTGAATTTGGCGATTCTGATTTTCACGGCCATCACTCAACAGCTCAGAGAAATCAGTCTGTGAGGCACCATGCGACCGTCCTCAGCCCCAGTTTGCCAGCTGGGTAAGGACTTGGAGGGGATCCTGGGAAGGGAGCTTTGGATCTGCGTCCTTCAGGGTCTGTGCTGAGACAGTGTGCACTGAAACCTCTCAGCAACTCATCACCACATCACCCTCATCCTCAGTATTAAGGGACTGATGAATAAGTGATGATCCACAGCGTTGCTGCCGCCCACACCTCCCGTCAGCTATACACTCATAAAAATGGTAAAATCTCATTGGTGAGTGCTTTTTTTCACTTTGAAAAGTGGGCTTCATTCCGGCACATTGTAAATTATCTCTAATTTTGAGATCCTTTCAAATCCAGTCAGTATTCAGACTTTGCATGATGTTTTCGTGATTGGCAGTGGTTTTTAATGGTAAATTAACAAGCTTACAAAGGAAAACAAAACCCCATCTGAATTTTGGTAACTGGAAAAGGAAGAATATATTTATTTAGCTGTCAGGACAGTGGTTTTTTTGGCTACTCCTTGTCTCACCGGATCTCAGAAGTCATCGATGAAAAAATATTGTGGATTCATGCCTCTTTCCATTGAGACCGTGGCTGGCATTCTTGAATGATTTATCTGCCCAGTTTTATAGATCACGCGTTGTGAGTTAATTTGGGATTGTGACAGCTACTTAAAAATCATCCATTTGGAAAAAATTACTTGCTGTCATTTGAATAAAAATAAGATGATCTCTGTTTCTTGTATACGTTCAAGATGACAAGGACTCTCCTAAGCTTCAAATGTTTTTTCTGATTCTGATCCAGCTTTTGGGTCATATTTCTTGTATTTCATTGGTGGAGACTCAAGCGCAATAAAGCAAAAGTGTTTAACTGATGGTCTTGAGTTGGGTGCCTTGCATTTACATGGCTGACAGTGGGATGGTCCATGTAGAGGGGCTTGGGTTGCCATCACTGCTTGTCTGCAGGATCACTGCTACCCCAGCCCAGTTCTGCAGGTGTCTCTTGGCCATACGAGGATTTTGGTATGGAGCTGAGGAGGTGGCCACTCATGGTACAAGCTCTGAGCTCTTCCACAGAGCTACTGTGCTGAGAGCAGACGTACTGATGGTAAAGCACTACGAGCTGCCTTTGCACCCTGGCTTGTATAATGTGGCCTGTGCTCAACCATGGGCCCTGGTTTTGCCTTTGGTCACTTCTCAGAACCTCTTCCCCATTGTAGCGAGAGCTGCAGCCAATGCCACCACTGGAGGACCAGTCCACTCAGACATCTCTCCACGGGCCCTCTGAGGCAGAGCACACCCTGGTCTGCTAATGAAAACACTGAGATATTACAGTTCTGGTGACTTTGTGAGATTTCTCCTCTTTTTGTCTTCCAATATGTTGATTTCCTCTTTGCAATATGCAACTTTGTTTTGCTGGTTGCCTTCATGCCTTGGTTATTCTTTATATTTCCCCTGCAGCCGTTTTTCATGTGATACCTTATCTGCTTTCTGTTGACGTTGCTTGGCTAACATGGACACTCTAGGATAGTCTTTGGCTTGAATGAATACTCTGGATATGCCATTTAAATATTCTGCTTATGTATTTATTTGCCTTTTAGCTTTCTTGTCATTTAGGGCTCTGCAAATCTTCAATGACAGTAGGCTTGGCTGTACTTTAGCAACCTCCACACAGGGACTAAAGGAATGTGTTTTGTACTATTATTTTTTATTGCTAGCTTCTTTCCAACTTTCTTTTTTCCTTTGGGACTCTCTGAGGACCAGGATCATCTTGGATTCCTCTGCTTCTCTTGCTCAGACGTTGCTCCTTGAATCAGTGGCTTTGGGTGTTATAAATCTGGAGGACCAACCATGAAGCTGACGTGCTCTGAGTCCCAGGTGTCTCACAGCCCCATGAGGAGCACCATGAACATTGGAGGGTGTGAATGGCTCACATCTGGGCAGGACATCACTGTGTGACCACTTCTGGTTTTGAGCAGGGCATTGAGGCAGGAATCATCAGCTTTGGGGCAATATGGTGAACGCTTCTGCATACAAAATGTCTGCACCAAAATGTGGTCTGTGGACAGGAGACCTCTGATTGTGGTTATAATAATACTTATGGGCCATGCCCAATATTCAGACCTTGCCTCTGAACACCAGGTGGGAGCTACATCTCTCACCTTTTGGCTTTGAGCTGTTTAGATGCTGTTAATGCATCAACTGTGTATTCTCAGCCTACGTCTGTGCTGTGGGATGGACAGTCCAAATGCACATTCCTGCTGCAGCTCGTCTCTGTCAGGACAGGAGATTCCTCAGACATGCTCTCCAGGAGCTTGTTTGGACAATTAGGGAGCCACCTCTGTGGGGCTCAGGCTCTGATTCGTCCCATCAGCATCTTTTCAGATCCTGCTGAGCCATCATTCTTGGTTCCCTGAGTTGTGAAACACTCTAGAAAGCCGAAATGCCAGATGAGGTGATGTGTGATTTATTAGATACAACACCACAATAACATGTAAGCCATAAAATTCAGGGGAATTTTGGAGTTGGTATGAACACTGTGGAGCAAGGAGTCTCACCAGGCAGATCCATGGTAGGAAAAAAGAAGTGTGGACATCTCCATACCAGCAAAGCGTCAGCAGTTTGGAAGGAAACCGTGGAAAAAACACTGGAGAAATTGCTGAAAAGACTCCCTTGGCCCTTACGAAAAATTAATATAACAAAGCCTGTTCAGTTTATTAAACAACACTGTGAATGCTTTCTTGCAATTTTTCATAGCCATATGAAATATATTAAGAGGAAAATATATGTCAAGAAAGTAGGTAATCGGTATCAAGTAGCAGATGACATTTCAATTTCTGATCTCACTTTCACGAGCATGCAACTAATAAAAATAGCCCAGATATCTGACATGGAACATGCCAGCACATGCCAATTAGTTCTCAAGTCATACTGGAAATGCATCTGCTTGTCTGAAACACGTGGATAATTTAAGTTGCACATAAACCTTAAGCAAGATAGGAGTAGTACCTGGATCCTATGAGAAGCCTCTGGTCCAGCATCGACACAACAGAATTTAAACAACCAGACCTCATTCTGAATGTCATAATTTTATATTATATTATTCTGGAAATAGGAAATTTTTCCATGGTTAGATAATCCCCCTCCCTGCTCCATTGTGGGCCACATACCAAAAGCAGGATCACTAAGGTTTGATTGGAAATCTATCTGAAATAGCCCAAATGATCCAGCTTTTATCTCCTTCTCCTGTCATGGAGGATAACATCTGGGCTCTGTGTTGGGTCAAATTCCCAGCTGGTGCTGTCTGATGGGGCTCCAGTAACTCTGCTGGAACTAAAAATTACAGGACACGGTATGACACAGTGCTTTTACTGAAGCCCCCCTTTGACTTTATTTCTGGACATTTTCAGAATCCCAGTGCATAGTTGGAGATCCAGTTTCTTTCTAGTTCACACTTTGAGCAATCTGAAAAAATTCATTGCACCATTCACAACAGTAGGAAGTCACAGCCTTCCTTGCAATGAGGGACCTCAAGTCTACCATTGAGAACTCCATCCTAAAGGGGTTTTCCTGTCCTAAAAGTGGTGAAGCGCTGGGGTAGATGGCTTGTTCTGGAAGAGACAAAGAACAGACACTCTTTCTGCACCACTGTGATTTTGTAGACATCTTCATGTCTCCTGTAAATCATCACTGGTGTGGGTTGAAGAATTCCAACCCGTGCAATCGTTCCCCATCTAGGATCTGCTTCACACCACTGACCATCCTTGTGGCCCTGCTCTGAACTTCAAAGCCTGGTTCATCTAAAACCAGGACTCGGTACTTGCAGAATAGGTGAAAGCGGCACACACACATTTTGCTGTTCCCACAACGAAAACTGGAGGATGTAATTTGATTTAGCTAAGCGGCACGGTGATAATAGAGGCTTGTGGCTGATGAAACATCTCTCAGGCCTGCAAGCAGCTGCAGTGAGAAGAAATGGAAGGGAAAACCATAATGTTAACAGTAGGGTGTGAAATCTACTGCCCGGTGTTATATGGGACTATTTACTGAAAACTTCCTTCTCTGAAAAAATCCTTGCTGTTACTCCTCTAAATCCATGCCAGGATTTCAAACCAAGGGGTCAGAGGACAGAAAATGGACCTGGTGATCTTTTTGCATCACGAGTTTTGTTCTAACATTACTAGAGTCTTTGAAGCTACCCCAGACAGCACTGGCTGTAGGATGTTTTCATGTCTATGGGTTTAGACATTAAAGTTCTCTTGAATTTTTTTCAGCAATATCCCTTACAGTCACCACCTTGTTATGCTGGTTAATAGGGATTTTGCAGTGAGTGGCAGACGCTGCTGCTGCAATTGAAGGTGCAAATATTCTGTCTATAGACAGGAGAACCTCTTGAGAAGAGAGGACTGCTTTCAGGCAGTTGTTGAGAGGTCTGGAGCAGGAGTCTTGTGAGAAGCAGCTGAGGGAGCTGGGGGTGTTCAGCCTCAAGAAAGGGGGAGACTTCCTCGCTCTCTACAACTGCCTGAAAGGAGGGTGTAGCCGGTGGGGTCTGTCTCTTCTCCTAAATAATAAGTGATGGGATGAGAGGAAAAGGCCTCAAGTTGTGCCAGGGGAGGTTTAGGATGGATATTAGGAAAAATTTCCACACTGAAAGGGTTGTCAAGCATTGGAACAGGCTGCCCAGGGCAGTGGTGGAGTCGCCATCCCTGGGGGTATTTAAAAGCCGGGCAGACGTGGTACTGAGGGACGTGGGTTAGTGGTGTTTTTTGTCAGTGTTAGGTTGATGGTTGGACCTGATGATCTTAAAGGTCCCTTCCAACCTAGACGATTCTATGATTTCATGCAAGTTGTGAAAAATGACTCGAGCACCTCACTAACAGATAACTCATACCTGCAAATGTGCTGCACAGGCTTTTTAAACTTGGGTGAGGAAACAGAGGGATAAGGTGGTGACACAAGTCCACAGGCTGGGAGAGGCATTGGGAAGAGGTGCCAGGTCTCTGAGGTCCCAGGCTCAGGCTTGCTGGGACAGGCTGTCTTTCTCATCTTAAAGTTTTTCTGCCTCCTATGATTCGTGTAACTACTGAACTGAAATCACCAACGTTTCTCAGGATCAGTTCTCTGCTGTGAGCTGAATTTGAACCTCCGCTCATGACAGAAACCATGAGACAGCCCGGCACTTGGAACCACGAAGGGAGCAAGGTTGCAGAGTGGTTATTGCCGCTTAGGTGCGTCCCAGAAACATTTTAGAAATTGGGACCAGCACCCAAAACTCTTCTCAGACAAGTGCTGTAACCAGGAGCTTTATGTTCACACTCATTGTTCCCTTGGGCTCTGTGTTGCACGAAGGTGCCGTTTCAGCCACACAGGGGTAGAAACTTCTCCTGATTTGCTTCTCTGTGACTTCTTGCAAAGTGGGCTGGACTGAGGATAAAATTTAGATTATTTAGACCTTAACTTTAGGCAGCTTTAGTTGAGGGGTGGCAGATTTTACCTCTCTAAAGACTCGGATAGGTTCCCCAGCCCTGGGTCTCCTGGGTGCCCTTGTTGCTATACTTGTAACGCTAGTAATATTTGCATGTCTGAAAATGTAACTGAGACATTTAGGGGGATGCCTCGTGCATTCCTGCCCCGTGTCACAGAGACGCTTTCAGCTATTCAAGCAGAAACATAAGCCTCACTATTGTGGACTGTGGGGCGTACACTGGCGTTTCTGCTTAGCTATGTTATTGGCCATTAAATTCTCTGCTCCCTTTCTAAATCTGGCCACAGGACTCGACTTTGCAGACTTTGGCAGGGGTGAATTCCACAGGATGTGGGTCCATTTCCTCTAATTTCTTTTAAATGTGTCCACTAGTTAACTTTTACTGACTGTTTTCCTGTTCTCATTTCAGGGAGCGGGGGTGAGGCGCGGGGGAATGGACCAGCTCACACCGTGGCACTCTCGGTCCCTCCTGCGGCAGCTGGGTGTTCACCCCCTGGTTCTCTTATCACTGGTAGCCATTTGATGGAGATGACCAAGTCAGAAGCCATCTTAACCCAGGCTCTTTCTGCCATCACGACAGAGGATCCACCTCCTCTAAAAAGGCTGATTCCCCTTATCCTGAGGTCTGATTCACCCCCAGGTGTGTGTCTCTGCATAGACCATAGGGACGTACTGGAGAGGGCTGAGGTTTTGGTGTCCTCTGCTCTCCTCCTCCCTTGCCCCAGTCCCTGCCCAGCACTGACGTTTATGCATTCCCAATTCAGGACCACATTTTTCTCTGCAACCCTTCAATTTTGTGCTCCAGGGTGGGAATATGGGCGGAAGAGGCCATGGTGGGCAGAGCTGGAGAGCTGTCACTTCTTCCAGCCCTTCACCAGCTGTTGGGTCTAGATCTGGGTCTGCCCTTCCCTTCCCATGGGGCTGACCCCACTGTGGGTTGGGCAAGGGAAGGGGAGAGGAATCCTTTAGCACAGGGGCTCCTTTCTTTCACCTACGTCCCAAACTTAACGCTCCAAATTGGTATTTTAGTGGGGGTGGATGAGTATAGGTCTTCCCGGGTCCTTAAAAACCTGCAAGTGGGATAGGGCTCAACTTATTGACTGCAGCAGTTCTTAACTATTTCTTGAATTTCAGATATTAATGAGAACTGGGGCAATTATGGTAGATTTCTTACTTCCTTTTTTCCCCTCATCTACACTCTTGCGAATTGCCCTATATTCCCCCAAATTGCCATTAGTTCCTTACTAGCCCTAAGTGAGAAAGAAATTTCATATTTATTGGGTATTTGAACATTTTTACCACTCATTTGTATTCCAAAGAGGAATATATCTTACAGGAAAACAATTACAAAATGCTGATCTCCCAGAGCATCTAAGTATTTAATTTTGATAAAGCTGACCTAGTCTATTGTGATAATGTTGAATTGCATCACTTAGGCAATACAGACTGGTTTTGTTTTGAAAATGTCACAATAATATAATTTGTGAGAAAGTGAAATATAAGAAATGTACTGTGGTTTTGAAAACAGCAGCTTGCAAAATTCAAGTGAAAGCTGAGTGAATCGCAATGATAAGGGGTATAGATGCATTTATCAAAAAGAAATATTTAAACATTGAAACAAAATGGGAAAACAGAAGCAATCTGTTTCAGCATTTTCTCACTGGTATTTTCCACCATTCCTGTAACAGGTTGTGATGTCAATAAAACTGCTGCTCCAGCTGTAAAACTGTTATCTAAAACTTCCTTACTGCTCAGATCTAACATTTTTCTTGGAGAGGGTGTCCCACTGTAGGAATGTCTCATAATTCATTTATGCTGGAATTTCATCTTCCTTTCATTGCCTAAAACATAGATTTCTTTTCCAAAGGAACGGTCTGGGCACCTTCAAACATCATAGGAGTGAGACAAGGTCCTCCATTGATTCATCTCATCCTAAGATGGTGTTTAGGTATCTGGGATGAAACACCTGATACAAGATCCTCCTTTTCCACAGCTGCCTCCGTTTGCCTGGGCAACCATGTCTTACTGACATTAGTGGATTAAGTCACTTGAAGATGATCGTGTTTTATGGACTGGACCAGAGTGATTCTCTCCTCTGACATTTGAGCAACAGCAGGACACAGCAGTTCCAACTAAACCACAGCACAGCTGGGAAACACACGTCTGACACCACCAGCAGACTCCCTATGATGGATTATACATGAAGTCCCACTGTGTGCTGTCCCACAGATGATTAAGTACTTTCCAGTAGGATTTGATGTTGAATGAAGGAGTGACTGGGTGGAAGTGACTTCTACGAGCTCAGACTGGACTATCTTCACCCCTTCTAGCACTCTGTGAACTTCACCGAGACATCTGCTTCCATGAGCCTCAAAGAAACCTGATCAAATTGGTATGAGTGAGAAATATTGAGGGTTTCTTCACCAAGCACAGGGCAGTCTTGAGATGTGACATAGGTATTGAGATGTTACCATAATAGAAGATTGCAACAGTGCCCCATAAAGCCTTTGGAAGAACATCAACATAATATGCTCTGTAGTTGAAACTGTAAATGTTCGGTTTTACTCTGTCATTTTTTTTCTTCATTTCTTTTTCTTGCAAGAAAGATTCCCTTGAATACCGGTTCCCCATCAGTGGAAGGAGTGACAGATCTTTAGCAACGGCAGTACTACGAATTAACGGCCTTCATAAAATTCATCGGTTGGAAAGGGACTGAAGGAAAAACACTCTGCAAAGGTTACCAGGCCAAAGCCCTGGGGCAACTGAGAGCTAAATTAAAAGGGGAAAAAAATGAATATCCCATACTAAACCAAAAACCAAAACCCTAATGAAAACACTAAAAGCAATGATTAATATGACAACTGGGCAGCTTTCCCTGAAGACATGAATTCCCATCAGGGTAATCAAATTTGTCTTAAAAATGATAAATAGCGCTACCACTAACCTAAAAATGTACCTTGATCCCACCAAGCTCAATCTCTTCAAACACTAGCTGCTTCATTTGAAAAAAAAAGTATTTAAATAAACAAATAATATAAAACAAAACCCACAGTCCCAACACGGATTTTTTCAAAGTTACCTCAGTCTTTTTTGGCTGTTCAGTCCACTCCCTGGTGTCCAGGTGTAAACAATTCCCAAAAAGAGACGTCTGTATCCCTGAATTCCAGAAAAGGTAGCGCTTTGTCTTTCTTTCCCAAAAAGGCTGTCTTTATGCTGAGTTTCTCAACCAAACTGGGGATGTTTAGGCCTTTTGATTATTTTTCCCCTCCTTTTTTTTTTTTTTTTTAAACATTCCCCTCTCTTTCCATTGGTGGTCCTTTATTTCTTAATGATATTCTTCTTCCTCTTGCGCAACGCTATCTCATCTTCTTTTCCACTGCCTGCTCCCCACAAATCCCACACTCCTTGGCATACCGACACTCGCTGCCCACCCTGGGCTCTTGGACATGGACTGGGTCTACCATGACTTTCCAGGCCAGGATGAAAAGGGATATTTATGAGCACGGTCATACAAGACGGGTCTAACACCACGTACGTCCTCGATGAGAAAGCCATTGCTCTGAGCTTTCGGTCATCAGTCTCTTCTCTTGCTCTTTGTTTGGAATCTTCTTCCCTGCAGCTTCATCCCTGTAGCAGCTTGTGGCTTTCAGAGGAGAAAGTGGGGCTGGGTGAAGACTATGGAGAAAAGGAGCATTTACCTGGACCTCCTGACTATCCAGGAAGCCAAGTGGATGGCTTCATCTTCACAATGACTTTGTGTTGGTTAATCAGTTGAGAGCAAGGCTAGGAAATGCTACCTTGAATCAGAATCAGTTGTATTTACATTGGTTTTCAAGCCTTTTCTTCCTGTGTTTCTCCCTTTTCCTCTTTGTTTCTCCACCAGCCAGCAGCCCTAATCCTGACACTACTGAGCTTTCTCTTTAGGTTGTAGACTGTTTAGGTTTGGGCATATAGACTTCCAAGCATGGTTTCTCACCAGTCCTCTCCTTTATTTAGCTAGACAGCTACTTAAACCTTCCCTACGCTTGAGAAACACCTTTACAGCAGAGATGACAGTAATTTACCCTTCCCAGGCAGGATACGGTGGTTTTGCCACTAAAGAAAATCAGTCCCAGATGAATCAGGCTGTCAATTCAAAATAGAAGCGGCTTTTGCATTTTCTACCTCCAGATTTCATCACTAGTTCTCAGCAGCAGCACTAAACACATTGTCCCTCATTATCCCAATAAGCTCCCAATCGTTTCAAAATGTGTATGTGGCATGTTTTCCCTTTTCTTGCTTAAAATGAATAACAGTTTGTCATTTCAAATCTGTCATGGTAGCAGCAGGGAACAAGTGAGTAGGTGCCATCCTTCAGCCTCAGCCTCCAGGATCTTAATGAGGGTCTGATGCCAGTTAAAGAAATATTCATGCATTTTAATCAGAGTACTGCTGGGATTAATCAACAGAGAAGGGCAAGTCTAGCTGACGGAGAATTATCCTTGGGACACTGGCTTCAGAGGAGATTGCCCAAGAGTTTGGGCCTCTTTGTGCCATCCTTTAATTTTCTTTGCTTTTGAGGCAAGCAGAAATGCTCTCATTATTATTTATTATTGCATTAGTCTTCCTTGTATTCACCCCCGCCCCTGACAACATT
The DNA here is from genome assembly GCF_964199755.1 of Larus michahellis. NCBI lineage: Eukaryota > Metazoa > Chordata > Aves > Charadriiformes > Laridae > Larus > Larus michahellis. The sequence continues at coordinate 2,015,226 of NC_133897.1, forward strand.
TGTAGATCTGATTTATTGTTCACCTTTGAAGCCCTTAAATATCTCCTCTGCCTGCAAGGTCCACAAAGGGCTCATAATTTGCTGACTAGGCATCTAAGCCATCCATCACTCGGCTGTCATCTTCTCTCAAACTGGGACAAGGATAATATTTAAAGAGGTGGAGCTGTGGTCCATGACTGGTGCTTCAGATTGCTATGATACTGGTGTTACTACGCATGGAAAAATCTTCCTTATTGGGCTTTGCATCCCAGTAAATCTTCCTACTGTGACTTTGACATTAACAGGAAAAAATAGTTGTGGTTGATATCGGTAGTGTCTTCCTGGAAAAGGAAAATATTTAGCTCTTTCTGGTCTTTTCCTGCAGTGGCCACCTTCTAAAATAAAGTGCAGTAGGCAGAAACATAGAATCAAAGAATCGTCTAGGTTGGAAGGGACCTTTAAGATCATTGAGTCCAACCATTAACCTAACACTGCCAAGTCCACCACTAACCCATGTCCCTCAGCACCACGTCTACATGTGTTTTAAATACCTTCAAGGGATAGCAATTCCACCACTTCCCCGGGCAGCCTGTTCCAATGTTTGATACCCTTTCAGTGAAGGATTTTTTCCAAATATATAATATAAACCTGCCCTAGCGCAACCTGAGGCCATTTCCTCTTGTCCTATCACCTGTTTCTTGGGACTAGAGACTGACCCCCGCCTTGCTACACCCTCCTTTCAGGCAGTTGTAGAGAGCAATACGGGCGACATGAGCGATATGAAAGTAAGTAGGCACCTATAAACGTTGGCACACAAGAGGCACATGAGATGCACTGGGGGAGTGCATCCACAATTTGGTAGGATGAACTAGATTTCCACAGAGCGCCTGTCCCTGTGGAGACAAAGATATGAATAAATGATTAATATGAATATGAATAGTGATAAAAAAGCAGCTGGCAGCAATGTTACATCACCTTCCTGAGAAGGCATAGGTAGACACCAAAAGCTCTTTTCTGGCAGTGTGGTTGGATTCCCAACAGGAGTTTCACCCTGGAACTCTTTGAGGTGTACTTTTCCTTCCACATCTTGGCAATGCTGGCAGGTCTCTGGGGCAAAAGCCTGGCTGTAGTAACTCCCAGATGCCGTGCTGGTCTGTAAAGTGTGAGATGAGCATTGGTATGCATTTCAGAAGCTTCATGCAGGTAAAAAAGCATGTTTAAAACCTCGTGTTCTCTGGAGTATATCCTTAACATTTAGGATTGGAGACCCTCCAGGGCTTTTTTGATCTCTGGTTGATTTCAAGGTGAGTTCAACTGACTTAGAGGGGTCTACATGATACACACCAGCCTCTGACCCAGTTACCCTGAGCTGTCCTTGTTAATGAGTGCAGTTGACACCACCAGTGGAGCTTAGACTGCAACCCACCTCACCCTGAAGAGGATGTCCAAGACCAGCCAGCTGAATTACATCCCGGCTTTTTTCTCACCTGTAAGGGGGTCAGGGATGACCATCTCAGCTTGAAGAATTTTCCAGATGAGATGTCAGGAGTAAACAGAAATGAGTCACACCTCATCTCTGCAGCCAGAGACAGCAATAAATGGTATTTTCTCGCTTGCAAAACTTGTATCTCTTTGAAGCCTGTTGTCTATGTCTGACCACCAGACTTCCTTCATCTTGTCCCAGATGATGGAAGCATCCCAATTCTCCCTTGATAAGTATTATATAAAGCACATCCTCCAACTGTACTGTGGCAGTGCATTACATTTCATTGAACACGAGTGGTAGTACATCCAGTGCAGTCAGTAGAGCATTTTTATAGGAGCAATAACATTTAAAAGGCTTTACTCTGAACTATGTCCCATATTCAGGGAGAAGAGACATATGTAGGTAGCAATAATATTGTCCAGAGCTCCGAATGCTTTCAAAAGAAGCTCTGACCCAAACGATTGAGTCTCCTTGGCCACTTATTGCAGAAGTGAAAGCAAATAAATAACATTTTGGAGTGATGGGTGACTAAAGGTAAGGCTGCGAAGGATATGGTTTGTAATAAACCCTGCATGTGATGGAACAGCAACCCCTCAAGGTGAATGAACTGCCAATTGCCTCCCTGTTAACACTCATTTACACTCTTTCTATCCTTTCACCTCTTGTTTTCCAAGTGATTAATATAATTAGGTGAAACATGGAGCTCTTGTTTATCACCTGCTTTTCATTTAGACTCTGCCTTCTTTGTCAGACCTGATAAAGGGTTTATGTGCTTGGAGGCTTTTTATATAATCAAGCCTAATAAAGAAATTACCTCTCCCACTCAGTTGTAGATCTCCAAATACACATGACCTTGTTAACCATGGTGGGATCTGTCGGGATCTTTGAGTATTCACTAGAAGCATATGTGGATTTAGTTTTGAGATCAGGGAGGCACCGTAGAGACAACAGGTAAACAACCTGCTGGCAAATAGGTTAGGATTCATGAGGAGCCACAGCCTGCCATCCTGAATAGGAAGCCGCTGCTGTGAGGTGTCTACCAAACTTAGAAGACTTGTTTCAGCAAGGCTGGGATTCAAGGAGGTGGAAGGAAGAAACCCTTTGAATTTCACCTTACAGTTTTCTATATATCAATCAAGCAGTGGATGAGGTTATCAAGAGAAGTTGTGCAGTCTCCATCCTGAGGTTTTCAAGACCCAATTGTACAAAGCTGTGAATAACCCAGTCTGATCTCTGCTTTGAGCAGGCGGTTGGACTAGACACCTCTTGAGGTCCCTTCCAACCTGAGTTATTCTGTGATGGTATGATATCCCACTCCATAACTTGGATCTAGGCCACAGCATGTCTCCAGAAGAAAAGCATCTGGTCCTGATTTAGAAAATGTAAGCAAGGCCGTGTTTTGGATAGCAGCTGAACCCGCCCATAACTAATCTCCCATCATATGACAAGGACCATATGTCATGCCATGTGGTGGTAACTGAATGGGAGTGAGGGAGATTATTACATCCTCTTTCATCTCCACGATAAATCTTCTTGGGTAGAGAATCTGTATTGCCCTAGTGAAGTTTTTCCTTTGATTGAATTATACTTGCCATTAAAAGAATAATTCTGCGCCTGATTACTACTTTGGATTTTTCTGGTTTTCACTACCGTTAGGAGTTTGTTCTGTCGTTGCCTCTCGGATAAAAGAGTGTCTGAAATATCAGATACCTTCTGTCATTGCATATCTTTCTCATCTAGGACACGATCGTCTTTTAACCTTCTCTGCATCGTTTGAACTCCTCAAAGTGCTCAGCTGGGGTCTTGGCAGGTGTCCCAAACCCAATAGGACCAGGAAGGCTGCCCTTGTTGCAAAGCCCCAACAGGTCAAAGTGGTCTGTAATGAGTCACAAATGATTCAAGAAGGCCAGTGCTCAGCGCTAAGTGTTCCTCACTTGATTTATAGGTCTACCTTCAAAAAAAAGGAAAGAGAATGCAATGTGACTGCAGCTTCTAGTTATGATTTCAGAGCAAAAGCAGCTGAAACAAGACCAAGGTGAGCTTCTGTCTTAGTCAGAGGGCACATAACTCAGAGTAAACCTCAGGGTATTGTGGGAGTCACAGAGATGAGTAACCATGTCATAGAGTAGAGGAATCAAAGGACAGAAGAAGTTTAATGAAGAACATATATTTTCCTGTGCAAAAATCTCCCCTCTCTCAGATAGTACAGGCTGAAACGAGAACACCTGCTGAACCGTTTCCACCACTGTGAGTCCCTCTGGTCAATGGAGAGAACAAGAGAGATAGGGACCTCTGATTACTACCTAGACACCTTGACTTACCACCTGGAGATGCCTTTCTGTCTCTACTCGGTGCAAAGGGAGAGAAAAAAGACTCCAGACTTAGATCTTCATATGATGGGATGAAGCCAGGCCCTAGGTCTATAGGTTCCTTTGCATCCCATGGGCTTGAGAGTCTTATTCAGCAAAATTCACAGGTCCATTTAGGCACTAATAGCTTTCTGACAGCTAAAGGTAAGCCAGAGCTTGTTACTCCCTTACAGCCTCTGAGCAGAAATGGGTACTTCCAGAAAATAGTTCACTCCGTAGTAGGATACATGTCTAAGACATAAGGTCAGTGCAGTTTCTCTTTGGAGACATCAGTGACTGTAAAGAGTTCCCCTCTTGCTCAGATGTCAATGCCAAACTAGGCACACTTGGAGAAGTGCTTGGAGAAGACGAATGTTACCTCAGCCTTGCTTGAAATCAGTGGGAAGTGAAGTCCCCAAGACTTCTGAGGTAGGTGACTAATTACTTATGGGAATCCAACTCCCACCTTGTCTCCCCGTTTACACTGTGTAATAACTGGTTGGCTCTGTGTCATGATGCCAAGACATATTCCTGGGGATGGACCCTTGTGCTTGCTCTTTCCCCAGCAAATCCCTTTGGAGAAGCTCACATGTTCCACCCTGCCTTGGCTGTGCACATGGCAGATCAATGCTTGGCTCACACAGATACCTGGAGTGGTGAAGGGTTTTAGGGAGACTGCTTCTAAATGTCTCCCTCTTTAAACTGCTCACTGGTTGGGATTTTTTAACCCTGTGCTGTGTCCTGCCCTGCAGTCCCTGCCCCTGCGTATGCTTGGACAATGTAGTAAAGTGCCAGGAGCACCCCTGGTCTGGGAGACCATGAGACCAGGGCTGCTTCACTGTATGATGGTCACAGAGTCTGGGGCCACCATGAGCCGAGAGGGTGGCAAAGTCCAGCTCCTGTTTGCAGAAATGCAAATGTACATGACAAATCACTGCAAGATGCAGCGTTTTTCCACCAGGACTCCTCCTTCCAACTTTGGAGACTTCTACGGGCTTGCTCTGACCATCTTCCAGCTGCAGTTCTCTTGTCTGGTAACAACCGGGACAATTTGCCTTGCCTTTCTCATGGCCAAAATCATCAAAATGATTTTCCCACTCACTGTCATTCTCCTAGGTGGTGGGAGGTGTCCCCTCCACTTGACCATGCTCCACTGAAGCTCAGGGAAAATTTTCTGTCCACCTCACTAGGTTCAGGATTGGGCCCTTCTGGCTGAGTCGTGTGTGGTTTTTCCTGCTCCAGCATTCCCAAGACACTTCAAGGGTTAAGCAGGACTGGGGTTGCCACTGGACTGGGAAGGGGAGATCAGTTTTCCTGCCTGTAAAATGCTGTGGCATGGCACGAATGCATTTGTAACATGAGCCAGAAAAACAGTCTGTGGATGCTATTGAAGATAGCCCCAACAGCGAGAGCGGGGCTGCGCTCAGCGCTGAATATGATCCTCTGCTGAGCACCAAATGCACACGTGTTCTTGTTATTGCTTCTCAAGCAGCACCCCTGCCACCTCTCCGACACCCTCCAGGAGCCAAGGTCTTGTGATGCTCTGTGTATAAAGAAACCACGGTCCGAGGATGCTGCATGCCCCCAGAAATCTTAAAAATACAGAGACGGCTTTGACAGACCTCCTGCCTGAATACCTGACTGCTATCTGGAGGGCCTGGCTTGTAAATAACTGCACTGGGAGAGGGGTTGTTTACTGCAGCCTTGTCTGTGTCATTGAGGGCTGAATTCCATGTCAGGAGAAAAAAAAAAAAACCAGGAAGATTTCAGTTTCCCCCCACTTCGTAGTGCTTTGGGTATATCTGGGACAGGTTGCTTTGACGGCAGATGATCGTTGAGATGCGACAGGCACTCTAAGACGGCTTCGCCCTGGTAGGAGATTTCAGCTTTTGTTTTCATCGGTGGCAAACGTTTTTGTTGTTTTTATACCACCCTCTCTTTACCCAGGGGAGCTGGACGGAGTCAGAGCATCGTGTGAGGGTTTGGTCGGTTTCTCAAAGCACCCACCATGCAACTAAACCCCAGCTCTGCCCTGGGTGACTGACTGCTGAAGGTCACCCTCATCTCCCTCCCCCAAGCATCTTTCCTCTCCTATGAACACTTGCAAAAAGCAATCAGACTTAAGGAGAGCGAGGCCAACCCTGGGGATAGCCATCCTTCATGAGCTGGCTTTGCTGTGACCAACCTGCCCAACGCTGACATTTTAATTAAAGTGTTTTATGCTTTCTCACACAGTTTTCTCTGATAAGCCTGCTACTCCACTCTAAAAGCTCTCACAGTGCCTCGTGTGGTTTGTCCTAAATACTTTAATCTCTGGAGCACCTTTCTATCTTCCACGCATCTAACTTCCTTCTCCACATTATCTTCGTGCAGCAGTGACACTCTTATCTAATTAGGATGTCTACTTAGCAATTTCCTCCCTTTGCTGTTCGCTTTTGCTTCTACGCAGCTTTTTCAAAGCCAGCGGTTTGTATGTCAAGTTGCACGCGTAAACCACTTTTACCCCAGACCTGAGGATGCTGGGACCAATGGCTGAATTTGCAAGCTCTGGGTGGCAAGAGGAGGCATTAACCCAGTGTAGCAAGGGAGCATGCAGACTGGGAGGTGACGAGGGCTGCACTGGTTGGGCAACCCGGGGACTGTGGGTACGGGGTTGTGGTTGTCCTAGGAAAGGGGTGGCAATGCTGACACCTCTCCTGGCATGGGGACCTCTACGGTGAAGCTGTTGGTCTCTAGATCTCCTCTTGTGGCAATTTGCTCTATACCTGGGTACCCACTGGGGGGAGATTTTGTGGATAGGCTGGGCATCCCGTGGGATGCAGGCATTCCCCTGTCTCCCCATCCCTCCCATGGCCATGGATTTGGCCCCGCCACACCTATTATGTGTCATGGCTCCGGCAGAAGAGCTGCAGGTGGCTTATGTTCTGCTCTGAAGAGAGTGTGGGACCAGGAATGCAGGTATCTGCTAGAGCAGGATGGTGAAGGCATCCCCATGCAATCCTGCACAGGCTGTCCCAGCCTTTTCTCCTCGCTTACTCAACTCTTGTGTTGGCATCCTGGATCTAGAAGAAGGTGTCCCTGCCCATGGCAGGGGGATTGGAACTAGATGGTCTTTAAAGTCCCTCCCAACCCAAACCATTCTACGATTCTATGATCCCAGCCAAAAATTGCTCCCTGCCGGAGCTGGAAATCTCATTTTATCTTTGCAGATGGTTCTTTACAACATCTCCTGCATGGCCATTTACCGCTGTCGTTTCATTCTTCTTTTTAAAGAAAATAGCTCCATCAACAGTAAAACCCAAACTACCTGGCTTGCTGTGGACTTGAAATGCATTTTTAAAACCCCTGTTCCCTGCTGTTTCTTCAGGGCTGAGCCCTACTGCAGAATTCCCTCCCAGGGGGATGCTATTTTCTTTCTCCTTAACCTGACCACTTGTTTTCAGAAGTGTTGTGGGAACCCAATATCTTTGAGAGCTTCAGCCCAGTTCTTGAAAGCAGCTGGAACTGGCCAGTGCATAGCACAGACAGAAATACACACGGCCGGTGATGAAATAAGGTTCTTTTCCCTAAAAGCCAGCCAAAAACGTGTCCCTCTGAGGTGCACTGTTACAGCCTATATTGTTCCATCAGGCCCCATAACTTCAACATTTGGAGCCAGGAGGCTAAATTTAGGTGTGTTACTATTTCTATTTTAATATCCTGTAACTGGCTCAGAGTCCGACACTGGATTTTGCATTCCTCTTTGCCAAGTTTCTCCCACTCAGGAGTCCTGCCTCAATGGAGGTTCCGGTTATCGCATGCCTGCCAGTCCCTCCCCAGTCTGATGTGGCTGGGAGGTTTGATTGAGTTTCTTTACGGTGATGAAAATCAAAAGTGAAACTGGTGTATGATGTTCAGCAGGGGATGATTTTAATGCGTCAAGGCCCAGATTTGTGGCTTTACATCTTCCAACTTAAGCTGGGTGTTGCCCTAGTACAGGTCCTCTGTACAGGCAATGGAGAAGGTGGTTCACTCTGCTGTGATTTGAAGAACCCAAACCGATTTATTGACAATTATTCTATCACCTGATGACCCCTTGCCACCCAGGAAGGGGAACTGGGAAAAAACAAGGAAACCATAGGGTTGAAATTTAGACATATTTAATAGAATAAGACTAAATAATTCATACTAATAATACTAAAGACCCAGTATTGATCCTGATAGAAATTCAAAATATACCAGATTATACTTAGCCCATTCCACCAGCAGGAAGCCGTGCACTCACCGCATGGGACAGCAAATGTGGGACACTGCAAGCGCTGCAGCTTCAGGAGGAAGGGAAGGGCTCAGGGCTCCGGCACTGGGGCGAGGAGTTCTCTGTATGGCAGCCATCAAGGAATAGGTAAAAATCCTCATCAAACTTTCTAACTAATATTGAATGTGATGCTCATGGTATAAAATAATCCCATTGTCAGCTTAGGTCAAGTGCCCGGGTCTCACTCCTCCTCATCCCTGCACCTGGTGAGGTCACAGAATCACAAAATCACAGAGTGGTGGGGATTGGAAGGGACCTCTGGAGATCACCCAGTCCAACCCCCTGCCAAAGCAGGGTCACCCACAGCAGGTGGCACAGGAACGCGTCCAGGCGGGTTTGGGATGTCTCCAGAGACGAAGACTCCCCCACCTCTCTGGGCAGCCTGTGCCAGGGCTCTGCCACCCTCAGGGGAAAGAAGTTCCTCCTCATGTTGAGATGGAACCTCCTATGGTCAAGTTTGTGCCCGTTACCTCTTGTCCTGTCACTGGGCGCCACTGAGAAGAACCTGGCCCCATCCTCCTGACACCCACCCTTTGAGTGTTGATAAGATCCCCCCTCATCTGTCTTTTTTCCAGACTAAAAAGATCCAAATCCCTCAGCCTTTTTCATAAGAGAGATGTTCCATCCCCTAATCATCTCGGTAGCCCTTTGCTGTCCCCTCTCCAGCAGTTCCCTGTCCTTCTTGAACTGGGGAGCCCAGAACTAGACACAGTCGAAAACACCGAGACCTTGAAACCCTCACACCAGAGCTGGCTATAGAGCAACTTTTTTCACAAATTCAGAAACTAAAGTCTTCTAAAAATGCAGTTTTCCCAAGCATTAGAAGGGATCTTACCAAAAAGTAGAATTACTGAAAGAGAAATCAATCCTGTGTCACTCAAACCAGGACAACCTCCTGCTTTTGCTTGTGGCTCTGTCCTGACTCTTGCAGTTGGTGAGCACAATTAAGGCCTTGGGAAGGTGCTTGAAAGGGCTTTGGAACTCTTTCCTAGACTGGTGGTCCTTCCTCTCATGGGACCAAAGTGTCTGGTGGACAGCAGATATGGCTTATCAGCCCCTGGGAAACGGAGTTAGGGACCGGGCGACGGGACATGGGGTAGAGCAGCACGTGTGTGTGCTGTAGCTGCAGCGGTGTGGGCATGAAATGAATTTCTCTTTGCCAGGACATGATGGATTTGCTGCTTTGAGCTAATGCCATCTTCATCTCCAGGCCCTGCAAGACCTATCCTGGACAGATAAAGGAACACACAGACTGAGGCTTGTGGCTCTGCTGCTTTAGAAATAGCAATAATAACCATGGCCCCAGCATTTCCTGGCTTTGCAGTGCTTAGCCAAGCAAACTTGCTTTTCACACAGGGTATCTTTTTTGAAACCTCTATCTAGAATATCCTAAGGAGACCGGCGGTATGTAGCGGCTCCTAATAAAAGAAGAGTTAGCACACTGTGGCATGGAGGAATTATACCACAGACAACGCCACCCTGCACTTAGAATAAGAAATGGCTGGTGTTTCTCATTTTAAGTGTGTCATGGAAAGCAAATACATTTATTTTTATTTCTCTCTCTTTTTTTTTTTTTTTTTTCCCTAGTCAGAATAATGCCCCTGTTGTCTTCCTGTGCACATTGCGATCAGAAGCCAGGACAGAGCTGCCTGTTTCCAAGCCATCCCTGGCATCCCAGCTAACTCCATCCTCCCCATGGTGGAAAGTCCCTGTGTGGCTTCGATCGGTAGCTGCCTTCTCCTGGTCCCTCCTCCCCAGGGCTCCTCTCTCATTGATCTCCACCATTGCAGTCCTCCTGACCTTCTTTTGATGGTCCTGTTTGGTTCTGCTTTGCTCCCCAGGTACCAGGACTGCAGCAGAGCATTTGTTGGTGGAAGGATTTTTCCACTGGAGAAAGGGAGATGGGTGCTGATGCTATCAGGACAATTCAGAGCCCCGACTCATGCAGTTGCACTTAAAAAGTGATTGAAATGAACTGTTTTCTTGCTTTGTGGACTATGAGATAAGTATTGATTCCCTTTTATTCTTGGTCTCTTTCTTCCCGGATCAAGGTTGAAATAAGTTTCTGGAAAGAAGGCTTGGCTTTATTGAAGATCTTCCTGCTTTAAGGTGAAGGTATTTGTGTGTTGATTAAGTTGTAACAAGCCTATGTTATGCTTTCTTATGACCTTCGTTGTTGAAGATCTCAAAACACTTCACATGAAACAAAAGGACCTTATCCTCTTCTTCAAGCCTTCCAAGTTTGACCTAAATTGGGAAAATATAGTCCTGTCTGAAAATTGCTTCTCCTCTTCTTGCTGGAGAGACAGAAGAGTCCACCTCAGGTACAGGACCTTGGCTTGCAGAGGGGCTGTATCTTGGGATGTCTTCATGAAATGAAGACTGTACGTCCATCTGACACCACTGGGCCTGTGTCTCTGGTGAGCTGAGGAGCAGAGGCATGAGAAGAGATGGTGGCAGTATGGCAAAGCTCCAGAAGGAAAAATAGCTCAAGCATCCTGGCAGGAGGAGGGACAAAGCCACCCCATGTCTCTTTGAGGTGGGTTCTAGCCCATCCGGTGGATCCATCCTGACCACTCTGATGTTTTCCCTGATTGGCCTCCCCCTTTGGAGGAATACCTGAGCTCCAGGCAGCATCGCATGCCTGCCTGCGAGACAGCACAGCTGTCTAATTACTCATAGGAGTAATTATTGATGGTGTCAGGTTGTGCCCCATTCATTGTTGATAACCTTCACTAGCTTCCATGTAACTTCATTTTGTGGCAAGTCTAGAAGTTTTTTCCATTACATATCTCAGCTTATATTCATAGGTGATTTTATGGAGTTCATTTAAAAATAGACTGGGTTTTAAAATACTTTTTTTTCTAAGAAATTCCGTTTCTTGGTTTTCCCTTTTCTCAATTTCATCAGGCATAAAAGATATCCAATGTCTAGAGGCAAGTAAAACAAAAAAGAGAAACAGAGGAAAGCAAGAAGAGGGATGCAATTAAAAAATCAGTGTTCTGTCATTCCTTCACCTCATAAAGTCTTGAACTGCTACAGGAAATATAAACAGAATAAAAATAAAAGAAAGTAGCAGTAAAAGCACAGTGAGCAAAGACAGCGTTTAGTGGACTGGCACATGTTTTAAACGGACTATATATTGTTGCCAAAAGTTTTAGTATGAAGAGGGATGGCTCATTCTCTGGGAGGATTTTAATGGAGAAAACCAAAGCCCATCCCCCTCCAAACTTTGATAGAGATGTTTTTCTGTTCCTTAAGGGAGATATAATATGTGCTGTGAGTGCTACCAGCAAGGGAGTTGTTTCAGGGTGAATTCCATTTTTCTTTAGGAGAAAAAAAAAAAAAAAAGGGTGTCGGAACAGAGGTTGTTTTGCAAATACTTTGTAGACTCAGAGTAAACAGGACCAGGAGGGACCTTCAGCAATTGCGTGAGCCAATTTCTGACCTCGAGGTAGGACGAGAGCTCTGTGAACCACTCCTGAAAGACGGCTTTTTAACAAGTTCTTGCAAAGTCCAGCAATGATATCATTAACTCTATAGGCCATCAACAATTTCAGCTGTATTGTTATTAAATATAGAACCTTGGTAAGGCTGTTCAGGTCTTTATGGAAAGAACCTGACGTTACTATTATTTGCATCCTTTGAAATGTTAACTCTATGTTTACTTCCAATATTTTTAGCATTTCTCTCACCTAATATTTGGGTCACAGGGCTGGAATAGTAATTTCAACAGCTGGTATGTAATATGTGCATTACAGATAGCCGAGGTATAGTACAGACCAACAGAGACTCAGTACATCAGGTCAAAACAAAACTTTCTGTTCAGAGACACTTCACATTTGCTGAAATCAGCCATAAAAATTGGCTCAAACCACTGACTTACAAATGAAGGAGGCAGCAATTAGGATATGGGTTAGTGATACACAGAAAGACTTTGTGCATGGTTTAAAGACCTCAAAATGGATGAGTCCTGCTCTATTAAGTCTTTGGGCCAGCCCCTGAGCTGCTTCTCCAGGCAAGGCAAGGAGGTGGCTTCTATGTAGGTTTTAGAGGGCCATTTGCCTGTCCTGGGCACTTTTCATTTATTTGATCATTGATGGGAACACCCTGTGTGCTCCAAAAATAGCTGAGATTGGGGTATTGGCTGAAAAAATGCATGTGCTTTGACTCTTCCCCTCCAGAGGTACCCAAAGATGTGCTCGTGCAGCAATCCTGCTTGTGCAGAATTTAGTTTTATAGCCAGCCCTCAAGGTCCCACAATGGGGACTCTGGCACAGCTGGGAACTGAGTGCTCACATCCATATCCCAAATGTGCAATGCAGCCAAAGTTTCTCTGCAGAAGATTCTTCCAACCTTCAAAAACTGGAGGTGGTGAGAATGTAGCATCTGGATTGCTGAGCAAGGCATCACTGCAGAGCACGCCACCCTTCCCGCAGAGCCTGCCCCTCTGTCCTAATTACCTTTTGGAGGGTGATGTGAGCCAGTGGTGGGCCAGGGGAGGTCTCATTTTTGAGGAAAGTGTTCAAAATGTGTTTCCAAGCATTTGTGAAATCTCCCAGAAGTCCATAGCAATCCTAATCTAATTATGCTTATGTACTTCCTTCGTTCAACACCTTTTTTTTTCCATGTGAGATTCCTCCTTGGCCTGTTTAAAGGACATTTTAATCAACTTCAGAGGCTAAGCAAGCTGCAATACTTCCATTTACTTCTTGGAGACTGTGAAAGGAAAAGTTTCAGGAAATGTAAATGAAGGATTAATGCTAAAATTGAAGAAACACCTTGCCATTGTTGATGCTTGATCACCTTTGGCTTGCATCAGGTCAAACAGAGTAGGGAATGTAAACCTGAATCCTGAAGCTAGCAAAAAAAATTGGTGGAAAGATCTTCTTCTCTCCAAACTTCACTATCTTGGCACAAACTTTGCTGCCATTTTATACCTGCATCTTTCCTCCCAGCCCTTTTTTTCGTATGTTGTTCAACATTCAGCTCCGATGACGTTCTTCAGTATGGACTGTTCGTCCTTGTGGCTTAATGGGGGTCTGAGATCTGCCTCAATCTCTTTTCTTTCCCTCCCCAGCAAGTTATAGCTGTGCATGCTCTTCTCGTTTGGACATTTTTTTTGGAAAAAGCCCCAGCGGGAAGCTTGAGTCTTGTGGCACATGGCAGGCATTTCGCTCTGCAATTATCTATCGGCGCTGCTAATCTGCTTCGAGTGGAGCTGGCCGTGCTCAAAACGTGCTTGTGGCTTTCCTCATCTTTGGCTCTTTGCTGTGGTTTCGGCCCTTTCTGAATCCCCCAGTGTTCAGGAAGAGCCGGACCAGTTCTCACACTCTGTTTTCTCTCCTCCTTTACTTTTTCCCTGGCATTCTCCAGGTTTTCACTTGCAGCCCATGCTGTTTTTTAAATGCATGTTGAAAACCCTATGTTCCCCAGTTTGGTTTTTTTTTTCACATTGGGTGTTAAAGGAAGATCAATCTCTTATTAAACCTGTTTTCCCTTCTTTCTCTCCTTCCCATCTGTTTCACCTCTTCCCACAGGTCTGTGGTTTCCGGACTACTCTGCTCCTATCAATATCCCAACAACTTTCAGCTATTCATGTGTGTCAGGTATGCATTGGGGTGTTCGGGTCTCATCACCAGAAGAAACTCTCCAGTGGAGGCATAAACCCCTTTAGGACACGTACTTTTATGAAATATTGTATATAAATCACTGCTTGAGGGAGATCAGTTACTGAGCAAAGAGGCAGCACAGCTTTGCTCTTTGCAGTAATTTGTATTTTTGCAAAGAGAACATAAAAGGTACCATGCTAGTGGCAGAAACAATTCTAATCCTCTTTGTGCAAATGGAAAACAGCAGATAATCAAGACTTCGTATCTGTTGACTTTGGATAGTAAGATCTTAAATAACCCATAGGATGATTCGGGCTGCTGCAGAATATCAACTGGAGATGTCATCCAGTGAGTATGACACCAGACTGTGTAATGCGGGCACTCTTGGTTTCAAGAACCTAATTCTCATTTCTTTCCCGGTAGCGGTATTTCCAAAAGGACTCAGAGGAAATGAAAAATGGCACTCAAAGCCCACATTTCTAGGGATAACCCATCCCATTTCCAGAGGATTATTGGCCACCGCCATGAAAAAGGTTCACTGAGTAGGTGCTTTGAACATGTTTGAATTCACCTTCCACTTCTGCACACTGCTGGAGCTCGCTTCTGCCTTTTTATCGTAAATATTTTTCCTGTTGCATTTTTGTGTAAACTATGATTGAATTGTTCCTCCAGGAGTCTTGCCCCTGTCAGAAGAAGTATGTGACCCGAGAGGGCTCTTTTATTTTCAGCATGGTGTGTTCCTCCACAGCGTTTTGCATCATCTTTTGTCTCAACTTCCATCAGGCTATGCATGATTGATTCGCCTGCTTTCTACAAGTTATTTGTTATTGCTATTTGGGCACCTTTGTGTTCAAATCAATGAAGTAATCTGTTCAATGTTCTACGGCCATTAAAAATAAAGTAGGAGCCGGCAGAGGGTTATTTTGAGATCAGACACATTTGTGCTTGCTTGGCTGGTGGCCAGGAGACCATAAATGTAAAATGGGACGGTATAGTCTTCCCTTGACTATTGCACTCTGGTTTTATGTTCAAAACAACACAGCAGAAATAGAAAAAGTCTAGACTTGACGCTGAAGAAATGCTACAGCATTTTTGTAGCAAGGGGCTACAGAAATGATCCTGATCAGTCTCTGACAGCTTCCCATAGTTGAGTCTCTGTTGAACTTCCCTGGAATTATACTTGAATTACAGCAACCAGAGAGGTTAACGAGGCCTGTTAATTGGAGGCGAGACTGATGTGTTAACCAACAGCCCCAGCCCAGTGTAACTACATGCTGAGTCTGCTTTGGGTTATACCATTTTGCACAACTGCACCCTTGGCTGGTTGATAAAGCAAAGGCAAGTGGCTTGTGTCTGTAGCATGTGCACCAAGTGGAATGTTCATGCATCTCCATCTTCCTTCCATGGGTCCAGCTCCTCCTAGAATCATAGACTCAGAATGGCTTGGGTTGGAAGGGACTTTAAAGGTCATATAGTCCAAGTCCCTGCAATGAGCAGACGTCCCACATCTTCAACCAGACCAGGTTGCTCAGCTCCCCGTCCAACCTGGCCTTGAACATTTCCAGGGATGGGGCATCTCCCACCTCTCTGGGCAACCTGGGCCAGTGTCACACCATCCTCATCATAAAAAACTTCTTCCTTGTATCTAGTCTGATATCTCCTCTTACGTCCTGATTCATTAAAGTTTCCACGTCTTTGATATTGGACTGGTGAAGGAGATGGCAATCCTCACGTACTCAACCTCAGACACACAGCCAACATTGGATATTTTCAATACAAAATTGGCATCTTTGTGGAGAATGCTTTCCAAATCATATCTGCTTTTCACTGGGAAAAGTCCAATTTGCAAGAAAAAAACCCCAAGATCTCCCTTTTGAAATGTTTCTCACGATTCACTGTATTGTTAGTGTGGTTGTCTGCTGTTGCTACCTCTCATTGTGGATAGGCCACTCTGGTAAGGAATTTTGCAGAGCTTTTCCTTGAGCTCAGAGAGCAGGAAACAGGTATATATGCAAAAATTTTTCTCTGGACATATGCTCTGTATTCTCTGGACAGTGCTGTCTTGTGCCAATGAGATTATTGAGTCATAGAAAGGTTTGGGTTAGAAGGGACCTTAAAGACCATAAAGCTCCAACCCCCTGCCCTGGGCAGTGACACCTCCCACCAGCCCAGGTTGCTCCAAGCCCCGTCCAACCTGCCCTTGAACCCCTCCAGGGATGGGGCAGCCACAGCTTCTCGGGGCAACCTGGGCCAGGGGCTCACCCCCCTCACAGCCAACAATTTCTGCCTCACATCTCATCTGAATCTCCCCTCTGTCAGTGGAAAACTCTTCCCTATCACCCCATGGCTCCCCTCCCTGCTCCAGAGTCCCTCCCCAGCTTTCCTGGAGCCCCTTGAGGGACTGGAAGGGGCTCCAAGGTCTCCCTGGAGTCTTCTCTTCTCCAGGCTGACAAAAATGCAGTGTGCCAAAATTTATGTGCAGGCATGTGTGTGTGAGTGTATGTATATATGTGCACACACACACAAGCTTGTGTTGATACCTGGGCTCTTGCCCGTGCTGGTGGACTCTCGTATAGACTCGCCACCCAAAAAACACACCCAGATAAGACGGTCTGGTTCATACCCTATACTGGGAGCAGTTTCTGCTCCTGAACAGTACCTTTCCTAGGATGGCCCTTTTTAGCATGGCCTGGAAGCTTGTTAGCAATTAAATGGTCTGGTTGGCTGTGCAATTAAGTCCTTTGTAGCCCGCAATGTGACGGAGAGTGCTGTGTTTAAACCTGATAAGGAAAGGAGTGGACTTGCTCCTATCAAGGGAGCAGTTTCTGAGGGAAGGAACAGCAATAATGGGCAGCAAAGGTTATTAAAAGTGGCTTTTATTCATCATTTCAGGACCTGTCTATGATTTCAGTCACAGCAGGTTCTGCTGAACTGGACCAAAGCAAATCCAGTACAGCCCTGGTGTGGAGTTATATCCCACCCTAAAGAAAAGGTGAAAAAAGTTGGCCCCAGCCTGACACCTTTAAATAGATTTTTTTTTGCCTTTGGAAGCAGATTCTTTTTACATTCATCTTTTCCCTCTTTTAACAGCCATAGATGAGAAGGAAACAGGATTTCTGATGACACCACTGAACAAAGTTTCAGATGATGGGGCTTCAATTTGTGATCACTATCCACCTGGGAAATAGTTTAATCCTTCTCTGGGCTTTAATTCCCAAATCTGTATCTCGAGGACGAAAATTCTTCCTTTGCTTTCCTTGCATTGGACCTCAAATACCTGTTGGCTAATGCAACGTACTGCCCTTTTCCTTCCACCCCTCACCTTGCTGTGGGACTCTGGGTGCTCCCAGAATATAAACTGCAATTTCAATAAGGCCAACCAGCTGTTCTTCAAGGAGAGGGCACTCCTGAAACCTCCCAGAGCTCCCAGAGCTCCCGGAGCTCCCAGCCTTCATCAAACCCTATGGCTCCTGGGAACATCTTTCTGAGCCTCTTCTCTCCCCTCTCGTCTGCTAATTCCGTACTCACATTCCCTGGCTTTCCAAAGGTGTGGGGTGGTATAGTGTTGCAGGGTTTTTGCCAGAAAAATGAAGCCTTTTCCTATAGAAGGACTTTGTCTGCCCCAAACCCACTGGCTCATTCTGTGGCTTGAGGAACTACACTTGCCCCCAGGTTTGACTTTACCTTGGAAATGCTCTTCTCTGAAGATAGGGGAACAGAATGTGTTCCCACTGCCAACATAGTCAGACCTCTGCTGCCAAGAGCAAAAGGTTGCAGGAATGGTTTGCAAAGAGCCTGTGTAATTGTCTGCAGTCCTGAGCAAGATGAGCCGGGCACTGCTTCAAATGGGGCTTGTTGCTTCAATACAGGCGAACCTTCCCACCTTCTTCAGCCCAGACTGGCATAAAGGCTCCTTGATGCGAGTAAAAAGCAGATGTACATATGGCCAGAGTATCATAAACATACTCCTCAGGGAAGCATCGTCCCAGAGGTTACAGAGCCGCCTTGTCAGGATGCCGACAGCTCGAGAACAGCTACGGCCAAGAACAGCACATGTTTAGTCCTAGGTGCAGACAGGATTATGCTTTCATTTAAGTCCTTCCCTCCCTCTCCTTCTCTGAGAATCAGCCCTCATCCATCCTGCCCTGGGAATCCCTTCCAGCTCCTCCCATGGGGCTTGGGCTGAGCTGTGTGAGGTGATGGACCAGCTGCCGGGTTATTCCACCTTCCCCTCCTGTCTTCAGACTCTGCAGGCTCAGCAAAGAGAGCAATGGAAAATATTAGATTCAGATTTTGGATGGATCAGACCATCCGTGGCATGACCCTGCTTTGCTCTCTGGGGTGATCTCATGGCACTTCAGGCTTCGGCATCTGCATGCCGACTCCCTGTGGCCTGCTATTCTGTGGTTCTCCAGCAAGGAGCAGCCTCCAGCTGAGATGGTGGGTTATGTCTGTGACAGAGATGCACCAGAGAGAGGACTCAACAGAAGTGGTGAGAGACCCCAGAGAAGTAACCGGCTGGTTGGTCGCTATGGGTGGGATTTATCTCCAGTAAGTGCAGCTGCCTAAATATGGGGCATCCAGTCAACAGTAGCTCTTTAGGCTCCCTCCAAAGTCAATAGAGAGAGATCAGGGACTACAGAAGATGGCTTGTTTTGCCCTAAGATTGGTGTGCAGCAAAGATGGCCTGGATTGCCTTCTGAAGGTCATTTCTCATTCCTGGAGAGGCTCTAGATAATAAGCTTAGGCAAGATGCTGCCTTTTGATGGCTAAAACTCCCCAGGATGAATCCTGTTCTTTCTAGATCCAACTTCCATTTGTGGATGTTATTTTTCTTCCTACTACCAGTTTTATCCTTGTTAGTAGCGTTGATTTGATACTGGGGCTATATCCCAAAATTCAGCTCTTCATTGGCAACATATCATAACCTTACTGTCCCCTCTGCTTTTTCAAAACATGGCATTATTTCAAACTTTTAATTTTTTTTTTTTCTCTAACTGGAGGTTTCCCACTCTGAACCGCCTAGACAGAAAACTCAAAACACAGCACAAAGCACCATGAGCAAAGTCTTTCTTCGACATTTGTTGACTTCTTTGGCTTCAGACTCTGTAAGAAGCCCTGGGGAATTCACTAGGACTATTCACATAATGAAGCGTAAAATCTTTTGGTAGCAACATCTTCTAACAAATACTTGTAAACTAGATAAAACGAACACTCAAGAACTGGAATTTGCCCCTTAATGCTATTTAATAGTTATCATGCTCTGCTACACAGCTTTTGACCTGTGCCAACTAGACATGTCCCATTAGTTGCCGTCATACGGAGGGCAGAGTGACCAGTCAGCATGTGGCCACCATGCTCTGAGCATGAAAATAGAGTAATAATGGGGGTGCAGGATGTGTTGTACTAGATGACGGCTTTGATGGAGGGCATAGAGGACCAAAGATTGCCCCAGTACATCTCATCTACTAGTGCAGATGCGGCCATGGGCAGCTCGACCTCCTGGTTCAGGCTGAGTAGAGCCAGAGGTTTCCAAACTGCTGGTGGTATGTGAAGCACTTCCAAGTGCACAGAGGAAAATCCAGTGATGAATGTAATTTTTGCTTTCCAAGCACATGGGTTCATGCCCAGTGCAGTGTGCCTGGTGGGTCTTCAGTTCAGAGCCCATACCTGACTTCTTTGATTAATTTGGTGCATCGATACAGTTCAGGAGCATCCAAAAGAGCAGCAATGCAGTGACAGTAAGCCTGGAAATAACTTTCCACTGCTGCTTTCCCAACCTCTTTGAATGGATATCCTTCACACTCGAGCAACTTTATAAGCAAAATATTCACACCTCATTGATTGCCGCCTGGATGTTTACAGGACCTGGGCAAAGCTGCCGCAATGGAGGGGAGGATAAGAGAGCAAAAGAATAACAGCAGATGCCTCAGTGAGGTTTCATGTGCAGACTTGGACTCGGGGAATTGTCTGCCTCTGTCTCAGCCAGGAAAGTGGTTGTTCGAAATGACATCATGGGATACCCTGTTAATCTTGTCTCTGTGCATGCTTCTAGATCAGATTTCACTTTGCAAATCTCTCAGCTGTTTTTTCTAAACCTGCCAAGAAACATGCACTTAGAGCGACACCAGCTTGTTTATCTCCTCCTGCCCTGTGCCACTGCACCAGCATCTCATGGGAAATTCACTGGAAAGAGCCTGGTGGTGCTTCTTCTCCCTCTTCACACCATCAGTCATGGTAGGATTATAATTCTCGCAGTACTGTATCCACACACTGAGAGCAAAAGACTGCAGTGAACAAAGGCCACCCATGGTCCAACTCTCTCATTTCCTCTGGACATACAGGTCTCCACTGGCGCAGCTTGCCTGACCACGGGAAAATCCCCAGTAAGCTTCATCTCGCTGGAATTGAAACATTTATAAAGCAGATGTCTGCACTGGGAGTTATCAGATTGAGTCCCCTCCACCATCTGGAGTGGGGTTTCTTTCCTCCTAGAGCAGAAGGGTAAAATAGGTTGGACAGATTGCATCTTGGCAGCACCAGTGTCTCTACAAAGAAATGCCTGGGTGTGTTGTTGCAACGTGGATGACCGCAGTGATGAGAGATGAACCCTGTTTGCTCCTCCTTTCCCCTTCCCATCCTTTATCTGCCCTGTTTATTCAAGACATCCCATAAAGGGCAGGTTTGTCAGCCTCTTCTCCCAAGTAACAGGCAATAGGAGAAGAGAAAACGGCCTCAAGTTGCACCATGGGAGGTTTAGACTGGATATTAGGAAAAATTTTTACACTGAAAGGGTTATTAAGCATTGGAACAGGCTGCCCAGGGCAGTGGTTGAGGCACCATCTCTGGAGGTATTTAGAAGACGGGTAGACATAATGCTTAGAGATATGGTTTAGCGATGGTTTTTGTCAGTGTTAGGCTGATGGTTGGACTAGATGATCTGAAAGGTCCCTTCCAACCTAGTTGATTCTATGATTTTATGATTCTATGATTCTAGGGTACAATCCTCCTCCTAAGCATCTTTTTCCCATGGCTTGTCTTGGAGCAAACCATCAGGTAGACAGTGGTTGCTCCTAGAAAAGTGCATTGTGCCTCTTTACCTCCCCACTGGCTCTGAAGGGACCTCTTCAATTAACAAAGGTGGGGTTTATCATAGAGAGGGCTCACACAAGGCAAGGTGAACCCCATCCTCCTGAGGATTTGCTTTCCTAGCTTGAGAAAGGGTGGAATGAGCACACAACGCGTCTTCAGGGAAAGATCCTACAGTGATAAAGACCAATAAAAATAATAAAAATAAATAAAAAAACCCTGTAAAATCCCCCAGACCTAGCTTTCAGAGAGATGTAGAATAGACATTAGAAAAAAAATAATCACATTTTCCAGAAGGTGCTGTTGGCTTTTCTGTAGCTCCCAAGGCATAAATTATCATTGAGCTCTATTAAATGGCTCTTATCGGTAAACAGGGTTGGCTGCATAAAGTCCATGTGTAAGGAAGTGATTGATTACCTCCCAAGAGCAGCTGAACATGGCAGATGATGACCTGGCTCCAGGTTTATGGGAATGCTTTTCAGAACATTTCCACAATTTGAAGAGGTCTCCTTTTGTGATAGGTAAATTTGGGTGCCACCCCACAAACCCAGGAAATCTTTGCAAAGATTATATATAGTTTGCTGAGTTCCCCTGGGAAATTTTCTAGAGCCACCTTCAAATACTTTCTTTTTAGGGTTTGGTCACACATAACGAAGTTATTGCTGGTTGAGAAATTAGTGCATATCTAGTGATCCATGATCACTGATTGTATTAACTCTGCTGATTCATGGCTTTACCTTTATGAAAACTTGGTGCCAAACAGCAGAGCTATTGGAAAGGTGTAAAATCAGAATTACAAACATATAGCCCTGGTGGACTGACTCATACGTATTATATGATGGTTTGCTCTTTGTAGCTTGCAAATATTTGCAGGATTGCTGATACTTGTGAAAATGTTTGTCAGTGCTGCAGAGGCTGTATTTAGTCATGGAAATCTGTGTGTCTGTTTGCATAATTTTGCATTTACATAGAGCTGTCTCTAGACACTTCACAAATCCTCCTCAGTGGATTGTTATTTGTGGACTCAGTAGTGTACTGAACCCAGTTTTAAATGGGGATTAAGTTCTTATTTACATGCATTAGAGAGGTGATTCACAGTCAGAGTAAATTTATGTCCTCAATTCACATCCATTCTGGGTCTTTATCTTACTCCTATCACTTGTTCTTTTCTTTTGGAAAGTTAAAAGGAAACAAAAACACTTAGCTACATTTCTAGTCGTGGTAAAGTGCTTTGGGATGTGCTCTGCCCACCATAGATTTGCACAAGATCAGCCTGTTATTATAACTGATGAGCAACGGGAGCCTGCAATTGTTAGCCTTCAAATAAACTGTCACGGTGAATTGAGATATGAAAGATCGCAACTTGCATTTCAGATTCCCTTAACAACATTGTGCCATTTTAGACTTCATTGATAATGACATTATTGTTCCCATTACCTTTCAAAATGATATTATTTGAACCCGCTCTTGTTCTCTATTACCTCCAGTTCCACGTAATAGGAAAAATGCATTAAACACACCAACTGATGTTTGCTTGCCATTAGCACAACTCCCGCTGGTGGAATCATTCCCATCCATTCCCCTCTTTCTCCTGCTAGCATCGCAACAATTCAATTCTCCTTGCTACAATCAGAAACAGGGTCATACTGAGAAGCATATGAAAATGTTTCTGGGTATTAGATGCAATTTAGGAGATGCTGCATAGCCTTGGTGTCAAGTCAAGGCAAAGTTACTTCTCTTCTGGCAGCCTCCATAACTTCTTCTGGAGCGTGTCCAGAGAAGGACAATTAAGCTGGTGAAGGGTCTGGAAAACAAGTCTGATGAGGAGCGGCTGAGGGAGCTGGAGGTGTTCAGCCTGGAGAAAAGGAGGTGGAGGGGAGACCTTCTTCCTCTCTACAACTGCCTGAAAGGAGGGTGTAGCCAGGGGGGGTCGGGCTCTTCTCCCAAGGAACAGGCAATAGGTCAAGAGGAAACAGCCTCAAGTTGCACCAGGGGAGGTTTAGGATGGATATTGGGAAAAAATTTCTTCACAGAAAGGTTTATCAAACATTGGAACAGGCTGCCCTGGGAAGAGGTGAAGTCACTATCCCGGGAGGTATTTAAAAGACAGGTAGGTGGGGTGTTGAGGGACATGGTTTAGTGGTGGTTTTGGCAGTGTTAGGTTGATGGTTGGACTCAACAATTTTAAAGGTCCCTTCCAACCTAGATGAATCTATGATTCTATGATTCTGACAGAGTTTGCAGAGCAGCCGCTGTAAATATGCCTTACCCTTCACCATGTGTTTGCACTTTCATTTTATTTTCCTGTGTAAAACATTTCTTTTCTGCCTTTGTACGTCATCTCCTTTTTTGCCCACACCCTGCACAGGTCAGAAATAATTTGGAATCAAAATGTGTGGTTTCTCTGCAGTTTGAGCTGTGAGCGTTGTATCCTGTAAATGCTGCATAACAGCCCAACCTCTAAGTGGAGAGACTCAAAGGCAAAGAAATCATACACTCCTCCCGTGATTGTTACACTTTAATAACACTAATTCATGATCAATGGTAATAAGAAAAGCAATTGCAAACATATAAACATAACCTCCTAATAAGCGTCATTCATTTCTCTTAAAAGACCATCATAAACATCTGTCCTCAACTGGTTGAGTCGCCACCTGGAGGTACCAACATCGCTTCATTGAGTGTGGAGGTCTGAACAAGATGCCTGCTCTCTAACCATCTGGGTCCGACAAGAGTTACCTAAGAAACCGAGGTGAATAGTGCTTTTTTCTGTTGGTTTCCATCCAGGACTACTGAGAGACACTAAAGGACTGAATGTCCCATTTGCTTTCATGCTGGAGTCTGTTTGTTTGCTCTACATGGTGTTTCCTCGGAGAAGTAGTCACTGAAATGGGGCTGGGTTGATCCTTGAGAAACTGGGTCATCCATCCATCTGTGGTCCCAAGGCAGGACCAGCTCCACCTAAGTAGTTTCTGATGGAAGTTAAACCAATCCGTTCTAAAAAAACCTTCAATAAATGAAACCGAGGAGAATATAAGCACCAATTCTCTGTCTGCCTGTGTCCTAATGTATCATTGTCATCTTCTTGACAGCATTGGACACTCTCTTGGGTTGTGTTGGTAGCCACTGCATGTGGGTTTTGTACTTAAGCGCACACAGTCAGTTTCACCTCCTTTTTTCTATTTCCCCCTTTTTGGAGTATTTTGAGATCCACCCATTGTTTAGCACACCATGATGCTGCCCACGTTACAGGAACAAGGAAGCCTCTTTGAAGACATTGCTTGCAAGTTGTAATTACTTCAGCATTTAGTTCTCAGTTTTTCTGGAGTTTCTCTCCAGGGCTTTCTCTCACATCTTTTACTCCATCTTTTCTAGTGGATTTGTCTAAAAACTTGTCATTTAAGTCTATGTCAAAGCTTTTTTTTTTTTTTTTTTTAAATCACGATGTAAGTTGTCCTATGGAGTGCCTGTATGCTTTATTCCTTGAATTTCTGTCTAGGTTTCAGAGTTAATCTCCTCTGCTTGGGTTCAGTAAAGGTGTCAAATGTTTCAATGTCATCTATTTCTGGAAAAAAATATGGTTTTTTTATCATTCTCCTTGGCTACAAAATGAAGGCTTCTGCTCCAGAAGGAAGGCTGCAACCAGGAATGATGTTCACAAAGTAAAATTAAATTAATAATTTGACACAGACATTTTCCCTAAAACCGTTGCCGTGATGACAGAAATATTGTCTGCTCAGCTGCTAACTAGCAAAATCTGCTCAAAGAAAGATAAGCTTATTTCCTGAAGCAGTTTGAAAGGGATGCCTTTTTTCATATAATTTAGCATTTTTTTCATGAAATCATTTGGGCTTTCTTAAAGCCTGCTTATGAATTTCAGAAGAGAATTTAACCCCACGTCCTCCCTTCCTCCAAATGTGTTTGGAGAAGAAACGTTTTCATTTTCTTACGCTGGCAGAAGAGAGGGAAAGTGTTTGTCCATCAGAAGAAAAATTGATGCTTTTGCCTTACATTCTGCTTATTGGAAAACTTGGAATTTTCTTTAAAAGGGAAAATGTTTGTTTAAAGTTCATTTTAACAATAATAATTAAAAAAATCAGCAGAAAGAACTATGCATCTCTCGAGCAAAAAAGCCCTGGCACCAGAGAAAGCCTATATTTAAAGTAAGGGATATGATACGTTGGCTTGAGGGACGCTCCATGAACTTGTATTCTTATCCCATGTTTTCATTCCTCCTGCTCTTTGCTCTGTCTTGCAAACATCAGCCCTTTGGCTGTGCTGATGTGCTGGTGGGACCACATGGTGCATCACCTCAACAGGCTGCCCAGGGAAGTGGTGGAGTCACCAGCATCCCTGGAGGTATATAAAAGACGGGTAGATGTAGTGCTTAGCGATAGGGTTTAGTGATGTTTCTTGTCAGAGTTAGGTTGATGGTTAGACTTGATGATCTGAAAGGTCTCTTCCAACCTAGGCAATTCTATGATTCTATGAAATGACGGACCGGTCCCTGATCTGGTTTAGAACTTGGTTGTGCAAGCACAGGTGAGGGACATGGTGCTCTCTGTCTTGGCTTTGCGTCTTTCATTTACTGCTTCTTCTAAATTACTGTCAAATGACTGACATTTATTGCCACAGCATCATGGAGGTATGGCCAGGATCTCCAGATGCTGCTTTCCACCACCAGTATTAGCTACACATTTCCATCACGGTCCTTAGTACGTATGAAGAAGTGCCTTAGAATCATGGGTTTGCATGGATTGGAAGGGACCTTTAGGATCATTGAGTCCAACCATTAACCTCACATTGCCAAGTCCACAACTAACCCATGTCCCTCAGCACCACGGCTACCCATCTTTTAAATATCTCCAGAGATGGTGACTCCACCATTTCCCCGGGCAGCCTGTTCCAATGTTTGACAACCCTTTTGTTGAAGAAATTTTTCCTAATATCCATCCTAAACTTCCCCTGGTGCAACCTGAGGCCGTTTCCCCTCCCTCATCCTATCGCCTGTTACTTGGGAGAAGAGACCAACCCCTGCCTCGCTACACCCTCCTTTTCTCCAGGCTGAACACCCCCAGCTCCCTCAGCCACTCCCAGAAGACTTGTGCTCCAGATCCCTCACCAGCTCCTTTGGCCTTCTCTGGAGACGCTCCAGCACCTCAATGTCTTTCCTGTAGTGAGGGGCCCAAAACAGTACTCAATGTGTGGCCTCACCAGTGCTTGTGTGACATGGTTTCCCATAATCTGTGAAAGGCTAGTGGACGGGAGGAGTGGCCTAAAACCTCTTGCCTCTGGGAAAGGGACAGCTTCCCTTTCCTAGGCCATGTTTGTGTCAGAAGAGCGCAAGAATCTTTCTAATAATATTTTTCTACTGGAGGGTGCAAAATGTGGAATCCTAATATTTGAGCCCAGAGCTCCAATAAAGTCACGCAAAGAGCTTCAACTCCTTCATAACCCCTCCCCGTGCCATAAAACTCTCTGGTCTCAGGTATCACCAGTGTAGACACCACCAAAGCTGCTCAGAGTAATTATCAGTGACTTCATCAGGGAGAAGTTTCTTTGTAGCACCAGGCAATGTATCTGCAGCCCATTGACTTTAAAGTCTCAGAAACAAACAGATAAATGAAATGTCATGTCTGGGTATCAATGTCATGTCAGTATTGGGTACATTTTGATTAGACATTAGGAAGAAATTTTTCACACTGAGGGTGGTGAGTCCCTGGCCCAGGTTGCCCCAAGAAGCTGTGGCTGCCCCATCCCTGGAGGGGTTCAAGGCCAGGTTGGACGGGGCTTGGAGCAACCTAGTCTGGTGGGAGGTGTCCCTGCCCAGGGCAGGGAGTTGGAACTAGGTGATTTTTAAGGTCCCTTCCAACCTAAACCATTGTATGGTTCTATGATCAACAGTCCTGATTACTCAAAGGGGCCACTGAAGCTGGGGGATGTCCACTTTTCAAGCAAGCAGAGAGGAAAAAAAATCTAATGATGAAGTCTTCAAATGGTATTTGCCAGGATAGTGAAAAGCAACTGTGTTACAGAAGCTGAAGCATGCAGTGACACCACCACGCTGCCTTGATGTCACATTATTGTTATTAATATCACCCTTTTTCCGGAGCATGCAGTTAGCTTAGGAGAAAGTAGCCAAATATCACTAAAAATGACAGCTTGATCAGATGCAGAAATGCTGCTGAAATGGAAATGATCCACATTTCTTCACCCTTGACAAAAGAGACCAAGTTCAGTGGCCAGAAGGATAATATCCTTTTTATGATTATTCAAGTTCTGGAGCTCTTTACAGGTAGAGGCACTAATTATGGATGAGAGTGGGATTTGCATATCAGGGTTTTCTGGGTCATTTTAGAGCAATCACCTTCTCACCCCAAAAAAATACACTCTGGTGGCGTTCATGGGTTTGAGGCAAATAGTGACCTATTCCTGGGGAGGAAAAATATATAAAATAAAACAACAACAAAAAAATCAGGAAAGTCATTCCTGGCAGGCAGTGTAAAGGTCTGTCTGTGGTTACTCATGACTTAATTCCTTGTCACGTAGAAAGAGCTCAGTCCTGTTAGGCACTGAGCTGAGTAACTTCCTATTGCTTTTGTGGTCATGTCATAAAAATCCTCACTTTTCTGGTCTTTGAGCTGGCGGAGGAGAAGGGGGGGTGTCAATGTGTAGTACATCCATGTTCTTAAGGATGCTTTCGGGGGGGAAAATGAGGGAGTTTGTCAGATTAAAATCAGTTCATAGAATCAAATTATCTTGAACCTACGACATGTCAAGTGCATCAGGAGTCTGGCTGGCAGGTTGGTAGAGCATGGTCCATCTCCCCTCTCATTAGCATGTTTTTTGAAGACGCTATAGCTTCAAGAGTAGCAATCCTCAGAGACCCCACTCAGATGCTGGATTATTATTATAGCTATGGGAAATTATACAGTATTATGGTCTGGCAAAACCTGAAAGGACTTGGTCTGTGTCTCAACGGGAAGTGGGCTTGGACTGGTATCCAGGTTATTTTGGACGCGTGGTGGCTTGATACAGGCAGTTGCAAAGATTATATCAATGCTGGGTTTCGAGAGCAAGTAGATTGAGGCAGATTTTGCCACATTTAAACTTGGAATAAACAGTCCACTGGGCTGTTTCACGCAGGCCAGTCAATCTTTTTTTTTTTCTTTGCTCTTTGACTGTGTTTTCTTCTCCTCTCAATCACTGAGTCAATTAATCTGTCATGGAGAGATTTCTCTGACTGTGTCAGACAAGTGATAGTCTTTGTCGAGGCTCTTCCATGGTTCGGCACAAACATCTGTGGAAAATATGTGTTGCTGCTGCTGCTAACAATGAGAAGGGCAAAACATCTATCCCCCTGAAAGCTCAACTCTAGGAGGGAGTTTCGAGGTTTTTAAAAGCCCCTCATGCTTTCCAAATAGGTCTTGTTTCCTCCTTCTCTCTCCCTGCTGCTATTCTTTGAATGGTAGACTAAATACAGTCTTGATTTTGCCTGCAGATCTAAGGAGGTGGTGAAGATTTTTCTTTTTTCCTTTTTCTTTTTTTTTCTTTTTTTTCCTCATTTTTCCCTTTTTTCTTTTTCTTTTTCTTTTTCTTTTTCTTTTTCTTTTTCTTTTTCTTTTTCTTTTTCTTTTTCTTTTTCTGAGCATGTTCATCCTCCAACCAATGCCAGAAGAGAAATGCACCTCTCTATTTCAGAGATATGAAAGGGTTTGTTCCAAGTCAGGCCAAATGCTCCCTTGGCCAGGCTCCTCTATAGTCTGCTCAGCAGCAGATGCCATGGCAAGATCAGAGATCGTGGCAGATGCTTTGGGACCATCTAAGAGCCTCTCCTCCTCCCAGCAGTCTGCAGCTCATGTCACCTCTGAGCTGACATGTATCTTTGTGTTTGTCCCTGCTTGCATCAGGTGCCAAAAAAACATTGAGGTGACCCACCCTCTGGGAAGATCTCTCCTAATCATGGAGGGGGCTGACATGGGTAGCTGAGCTGAGATGCCCAAGGTGAGACTCTTCCCACCTAACATTACACTCAGCAGGCGCTTAGATTTTAGCATGAGGTGAACTCTCTCTGAAAAATGCTTCTGCTATCTACTGACCAAAAAGGGAGTTTAAACAAGGTCAGCTGGAAGCATCTACATTTTAAAATCTCCCTTTGATTGCAGTGGTTTCACCCTTAATATTTAAGTAACTGAAGTTACCTAAACTCAGCCAAAGGAGAAAGAAGGAACAAATGAAACCACCTAAGTGTGTGGTGACCCCAGCAGACATGCATCTGCCTCTTTAGGTACCAGTAATGGAAAAATGGATGCTCAAAGACTTGTCTGAAGCCATGTGGGCAAGCTCTGACACAAAAGGGAACCAGACCAATAGTTCAGGTGCGAATCTTCTGACTGAGCCAACTAGAGCCAGGAAAACATAAAAAAGCACATGGAAGAAGAGGCACTGTGATTAGTCTTTATGAGAGATGACCTGTCTAAAACACCCTATTAGTAATTATTGAAGAGTTGCCAATCAGTGCCTGTAACTGTATTGCATTTAATGTAGCTTGTTTGGTTGATGCTTCCTGGTTGGATTTGGATAATTGCAAATGTGCAGGTGCAAGACCATATGTGACATAACTGGAAGGTCCGTGCCAATGCCTGCGTCACCAGGACACGGCTGTGGTACACGTTCATCCCTGTCCCTCTTTTTAAGGAGCAGTATTTTGAACAGGATAACTCTGATACCATCTGTGTGAGTGACCTTGCCAATTGCCTTTGCCAAACACAAAGAAATTGGTGGGAACAGGGAAAAACGTAGTTCTGGCCCCTTTGCATTTGATCTTGGGTGCTGCTTGCATCCAAAACCAACAGTAAAGGAGAGGAATTTGAATCTGATAATAGACACAGGCTGCAAGAAAGGAGTAGAATCCTCCAACCACAGCAGATTTTCATTTCTGAAAAGACATCTGCATTGGATGTGATGTACCCTGGTTCTAACACAAAAAAATTTGGAGGCAAGATGTGTTCCCTACTTGGTGCTCTACGACTTGCGAAGATGAGAAGTGATGAGTGTGTGTGAGTGATAACTGAGGCTGGCGATTGCCTCCTGCGTGACAGCCTGTGCCTAGAGTTGGAACAGGACCTCATGGGTGGTGGCCGGGACTGCTTTCCTTTCCCCGTCTCGACACCCCCTCCTCCTCTCAAATGCCAGATGGGAGGAATGTCTACACCACAAAGCAAATAGCAGGCTGGAGCGTGGGTATCGGCTTGCTGAGTCCTGCAGTCTATATGTTTTCTGCCTGGCCTTGTAGATCACAGACAATGGGTGGGATCCATCCTCACTAACACTGGATGTTGACAAGACAGATGCCTCTTCCTGAGCTAGCCACCCTAGAATCCCTTTACTGAAAGTTAATCAATATATTTAATCAAGCCAAGGACATGATTTCTTTCAATCCAGCACAGGCACTTCAAGCAGGACCTATGAATTAGCCCCTAACATTTCCTGCTTCTCTTCATGGGGCTACGGAGTTAACATCTACCGTGGAGACAGCTGGAGCTGAATACACCCTGGGGTGTCCATGATGTGCTCAGGTGGTGGACTAGGATGTGGCAGGGTAAGTTCCTCCTGTAACTGACTCATCCTGGCTGTACCAAACTTTCTTCAGAGAATTTTTGGCAAGGTGATGAGTGAATTCTTGCTCCCTCCCTGCCAGAGGGTTCAAGCTAACCCCATGCCTGACCATGACCACCTGTATAAACAACACAGATAACGGGTGAGCTCAAATCTGGACTCAATTTGGTATTTAGAGAGCTCCCGGAAGGTCATAGAGTTTACTGAATGGGCTTCCAAGTATGCTGGTTGAAAGGACCTTGAGGGACTAATATCATAGTGAAGGAAAGCTGAAATGCTTATCTAGTTGTAACATCTTTCAAGAATATGATGTTAACAGAGGAGGAAGGCTGGAGCATCATCCCCAGACAAATTAATGACCAGGAGAGCTCCAATGAGTCAATGATACTTGACCTGAGCTTGTTCTCCTGTTCCACTTGGACCTTCATGAGTTGCAATCCACTCTCACAACCCTTCAGAGAAAGGCTGTATGGATCATCTTCCTCCTCCCTGTCATGTGTCTCTGCCACTGGTCCCTGCCTCCCAGCTGGCACAAGTCACAGCCAGGAAAACGTGCTCTGCAGGATGGGTTTCCGACAAGATGAGCCTCACAGCTTCTTGACGCAGCTGGGCCATTGCGAGCAGATGTTGCTAGAAGAGGAGGGCTGGCATGACAATTAGTTCTGTGGGGCACACTACAAGCTGTATATATTAAGAGCAGACCTGCTTGGAAGGCTTTTAAACAAAAATGAAACATTCCTCTTTGGCAAGACACTCAGTGGAAAATTTCAACTTGTCAGCTAGACCCTCTCCTTTCCCTCCTCCCCTGGTCTCTTTTTTCCTCTGCTTTTGGCTAAAAAAATGTTTGGTTTCCAGCTGCATCGATGGGAAGATTTCGCTTGTGAAGTTTTCGGTGAAAAATGAACAAAAGCCAATTTTGATCAAAATGGATATGTTCCATGGGACTTTACTGAGGTGGAAACACTCACAGGCAGGAAAGCTTACCTGATTTTTGTCTAATAAAAGAAATTACCTTGCTGCTTAAAGCCTGAAATGCACTGTATTTCTGGATCATCATGGCTAGAACAACACAGTTAATAAAAATATCAACATTGTGCCTGCTTTTAATTAAAAATGGGATTTTCATAAGCAATCACTACTGGTTGAATTCTGCTTCAACAAAGTCAACCATTTGCCCTGGAGGGCACAGAAGTGACTATTTCCAGACTGTGTGGTCTTGGGCAAACTTCTTTCCTACTCTGTGTCTCGCTTGCATGGTCTCTCACATGCTACATGTCTTCTTCTGGGCCACTCTGCGAACCAAACAAAGCCCTACAGAGTTAATGGTTATTATTAACATATGGCTACTCTGCTCATCTGTGTTGTGAAACCCTCAGTGCTGTTCAACACGACAGCCACTCTCACAAAATAAATGCAGTTGTTTTTAAACATAGCTGTATTTTTACCCACATATTTCTGAGTCATTTGGGGTCAAAGTA
Source organism: Larus michahellis (assembly GCF_964199755.1). Taxonomy (NCBI): domain Eukaryota; kingdom Metazoa; phylum Chordata; class Aves; order Charadriiformes; family Laridae; genus Larus; species Larus michahellis. Next base: position 2,047,130 of record NC_133897.1, read on the forward strand.
TTGATTCCATTTGTCACCCAGCTTTATCTTGGCCAGAAAACGTGTTTGCAAATAAATAATCAGCAAGAAGGAATTCATGGGATGTTATGCCGTTACTCTGCTTTCCTGTGGGGCTGAAGCATCTTGTGAGTTATAATAACACAGTTCCTTCTCTCTCTCTTTCATCTGGCTCCCTCACTGGTATTGTTTCTAAGTTAATATCTCAGGATTTCACAATGGGTGTGCTAATCTCTCCCCCTATTTTCACTTCCTTCCAGAAGAAAACAAAGCAGAACGCAGCCTAAATGCTTAAACCTGGGATGAGCAGAAGAGTCGCAGTGAGTGTAGGAAGCCCATGCCCTTGGGCTGCCTGGAGAGTCTGAGCCCAGAGGAAAAACATCCAGCAGAGAAGCCTTCAGGCTTTGCTGGAGATGTGGAGATGGTGCCCACAACCATGATTGTGGCCCAGACGTAGGTTCTTTCTTGAACTCCTGTGTTTGTCTAGCTGGGGTTGACATTTGTCTGCCCCCATGGGCAGCTTCACTACATGAATGAATTAATTATGCTCTTCTTGAACTTGAACCATGTGGTTGTGTTTACTTTACTAACACCATTGACTTTACAAACATAGGCTGGAATTGCATTGTTATATTCAGCTAGGGACCCATCTCCAGAGCTCCTTTTTTTTTTTTTTCTTTGGGTGCAACGTGCCTGAAAGGAGGTTGTCAAGGTCTTGCTTGGATCCAGAAAAAGGTATTCCCCAAGACTGAGAGAGTTGGGGGTGTTCAGCCTGGAGAAGAGAAGGCTCCAAGGAGACCTTGGAGCCCCTTCCAGTCCCTCAAGGGGCTCCAGGAAAGATGGGGAGGGACTCTGGATGAGGGAGGGGAGCCATAGGATGAGGGGGAATGATTTTAAACTGGAAGAGGGGAGATTTAGATGAGATCTGAGGAAGAAATTCTTTCCTGTGAGGGTGGTGAGGCACTGGAACATGTTGCCCAGGGAAGTTGTGGCTGCCCCATCCCTGGAGTGGTTCAAGGCCAGGTTGGACGGGGCTTGGAGCAACGTGGTGTGGTGGGAGGTGTCCCTGCCCAGAGCAGGGGGGTGGAACTAGGTGATTTTTAAGGTCCCTTCTAACCCATACCATTCTATGATTCTATGACTGAATATCTAAGGAGGTTTATCGCCTGTAATGAAGGGTGATTTAGCATGTCTTGAGCCGACACAACTTAGCAGTCGGTTACCCTCTGGATGTACTCCCGACCACTGCGTGAACCGGCTGCTCTGCTCTCCTAAGGGCTTCTCTGACCTTGGACAGTCTGGAGGGTGTGTAACGGGTGGGATGAATCCAGAGTCAGAAGAGGTGAGGATGTCATGACATCCCAGCAGCAGACCCCTTTGTGTAACCTCTTCCAGAATTAGCAGATTGCTGTGTGTACACAGGGAGGGAAATGGAGATCAGCAAACATTACGGGCTTTATTTCTCTCCTCACCTACACTCCTCTCCCTTGGCACACACCTCTGGGGAGAAGACCTTTCTGCTGCCCTCTGATAAAGAAGGATGCCAGATTGTGGTGCTTGACACAATTTTTCTCATGAGCTCAGTTCTTCAGCTTCATTACGTCATGTGGATGTACTGGATGAAGGGCGGCTTGGTGCACTTGAATCCCAGAGGTGGGAAGAAAGGAGACAGCTGTAGCTCCTGAAACTGGGTTCAGGCAAGCCATGTCCTCCTTGCTAGTGGAGTGGGGGCACATCAAGGGTGTCACTGTCAATACTGGCAGCAGCTACTCTTGTGGGGACACTGGATATGCCACTAACTGTGTGTGTCCAAGATAACACTGGGTCATAATGCTTTCCCCGCTGAAGGCATTGCAAAAGGAAACAGGTACATGATTAAGGCATTTCACTATCTGCTGAAGTGTGAAGCATGTGGGAAAGCGAGCAATCCAAGCCAGGGCCATCAGCAGGCTGATAAATACAGCATTCCTATCCCCACCCTTCCTTGTAAAGCAAAAAATAAAAGTTTAATAGCAAACAGACAATCAAGCTGTCCTCAGCTTTCTGGTTACGAGGTGTCTCTTGTTCCAGATGGCTCATGTGATTGCCAGGAAATGTTATTATTAAACTTGCTAAAAACGGGGATCGTTGCAAAGTGTAGCATTTTGCTTGGTTTTAGGTTTCATTTCAAAATCTTCGGGAAGGTAGAAATCTTCTGCTAGCAGGTGGGGACCTGGAATTCCCAGGATTAAACAAGAAGGTGAGGAGAGCTGGGGTGTGACAGGAGGCTTGAGATTCCCAAGGCCAAAAGCTGGATCCTGGTTGCTGCTGGAGGATCCCTTTCAGGTGTACAATGTGGGTAGCTCTGTGTGTGTTGCAGGGTGCTCTCACCAGCAAAGAAACATGCAAAAACCCAAAGACCCCTGGAGCATTCATACGTTGAACCCATGGACAATGAGAAAAATCCATTTCCTATGAACTGAAACAGATGCCTTCACACGGGACTGAGCTATTGTTTCCATGTGATAGAAAACATCGCTTTTCGCGTCGGAGAGGCTCGTTCCCTCACAACACGTGTGATGTCTTAGCGTGCGCCACCCCAACTCTTTCATGATAAAGGGTCTGTTTTTCCAGGCTAAGATCTCACAGCCCTTCCTTCCTTTGACCTTTTGTTCTCTAAAAAGATGATTATTCTCTTGTTTGGGTCTGCTTAGAAGATCACACAGTATCTTCCGATTGGAGTCATTCAATGTATTGTAGCTGTAAAAATATTTATCACCCTTGTAGCCCATGCCTGGAAGGAAATCACCCCACCAAGAGGCTGAATTTCTTTCAAGTAGTGATCTAAGCTTTCTGATGACCTCCAGCATGTCCTGTTGTAGGCAAGACACCTCCCTAAAGGTCAGCAGCTCCCACTGATGTCAAAAAAGGAGTGAACCACCTGAATCTTCCTGCTTTGGCCATCTGGAGAAATGGTACTGTTAAGTGTGTGGGGCCAAACTCCAAATCCTAATGACCATATACATGGTACAAGGTCATGGTGCAAAGGGAGACAGAATGGCCATTTGAAGGCAGAATGCCTTTGGAACATGTGTGGTGACAGGCAGGACGATGAGCCAACTCCATCAAGAGGGACAGAAACAACCCACAACCTTTGAATGAACATTTCTCACACAAGAATGAGGGGATTCTGATCTCTGTACTAAGCCTTGATGTAGAACCTCTTCTCATGATGAATCTGGACACAAAGCTTTGCCATTTGTCATATAATCTCCTTCCTCCTCCATCAAACACTCGGTGCTCCATGTGTGATGAATTCCTTGTATATTCCTTCCTCGAGGAAGGTAATCAGCTACCACATCTGCCCATTGTGCTCCCTGCCCTTCTTCTTAGCAGCTACTATCTTTTCTGTAACATGGTCTAAGGGATCCACAGCTCATTAAGCCGAGCTGTCAACTTGAATTTAGCTGTGACTTTTGCTACTTTTCCAGATCTAAAAAAGTCTTCTTGTATCTGCAAATTCACTTCTTTTTTCTCCCAGCTATGTTATGAGGTCTAATAAAATACATAATTTTTTTCTACTAAGCTGTCTTTAATGCAATGCAACGAAAGGCAGGCAGTCTGGCCATGTTCCAGCCTGTATCTCCTGAATGATAAAGGGAGAATTGTGTAACTTAGATGATGCACTGCCATTGTCCCTCCGGATGGGCTGTGGACCTGTAGGCAGGTCACAACATTCATGCCTGTTTCTGCTCCGTGTATAGGGCAGGAGACTTCTTTTCCCTCTTGTCTTCACTACATAGACTCTTTGGAGCGTGAAGTGTGAGAGATCTTTGACAGCATGTCCAGCTCTGGGCAAGGGGTTGGATTAGAAGATCTCCACTATTCCTTTCAAATTTAAATCATTCTGTGGTTCTAGGCTGGATGTTAACATCTCTTAATGCAACAAGGCTCTGGTCTTACTATGGACTAACGCAATATGAAACAAGAATACGATGAAACCATGCCCTAAACTGATATTAGTGTGGATGTTTACATACATGTATGCCTATGTACTTGTTATGATTAATAGGCTGATGAATTTAAGGTCCGAGGCTCATTTTAAGGAATTCTTTATAGGTGTCTCTCTTGGGGATCAGGACAGGGAGGTGAGAGATGGAAGGACTTACTGTGCATACCCAAAGGCCAGGAAAGCCATGGATTCAAGTGCTGATCGCCGTCCTGAAGACACCTGGAAAATATTGATCACAGCAGGCTTTTGGGTAGGGAAGGGGCTGTTACCCCATCACCTCTGCCTTGTTCATTGCAGGAGATGGAAGGGATGGATGGACAAGGCAAAAAGTTGCAGAAAGAGGAGACGTGATCCTGCGTTATGCTGAATATTCCCACAGCTGTGCCCTCTAACCATAGACAGTTGTTAAATGGACCCTGAGTTCTGCCTGATCCTTTCACCTGGGTTTAAGCACTTGACCATGGCAGCTAAGAAATCCAAGTGCCTGATGAGAAATAATGGGCTGGTTTGCAAAAGTGCTGAGGGCTCACAGCTGTAGCTGATGGGAGCTGCACCTTGAACATCAAAAAAGGTTACATGGAGGTAAGTGCTCTAAAATAAAAGACCCTGGGAGAGGATATTAGTCTTCCCTAAACTGGACATCTGAGTCTGGAGAAAATAGACATGTACTGAGGTCTTTCCTCTCGTCATAGGATATATTTCTCATGGAAATGGTATCATTGGCCTCTGGAATAGCTGACTAATTGCAGAAGGAGTCTGTAAGGATGGATTTGACAGCTAATTTTAAGGTATCTAAATTTCAGAGAGAGCAGATGCTCTCAGGCTTACTGTGTTGACATTGATTTTGTAGGATGCTGCAGTGGCATCCTTTCTGCTCCTGAGCATCATGATGACGGATTCCTGTTTTAAAAGTGGCCAGACATCAGTGTAACAAGTGCTGCAGGGATACTGGGAAAGCTAAAGTGTTCAATCTTCAGAGTAGGGATTGGTCAGTGACAAAAATACGGGTCATAACAGCAAACAAGGAGAAGAAAACACACTTCTGACAGCTTCTTCTCTAGCAAGCCCTATCCAAGCTGTGCAAAACATAGGTGATGAGCCCCAAATGTTGGGCCAGAGGAGCATAAAATCATCATATTCAGTTAAGCTGTGATGCATACTCGCACAGGAGATAGAAGTTGGCAATTAAAACCACATGTCTTTGGGATGTAAATAGCAAATTGGTTGGAAACTGCAGTCTGTGTGGGTGTGCATGTGAGTAAACGGAAGATGGGACATGGGACACACTGGATAAATCAACTGAAAAATTCTGAAGATTTTTAGCCATTTCAAACAGAAAATATCAGGAGGAAGCAATGTTTCTGTTTCAAAGCTAGACATTATTTTGGGAAGATTTAATAACTCTGCAATATGTTAATTTTCGTTCCAAGCTGATCCCAAATGAAGTCTTTAAGACTTTTATTTTTAATCTCATTAACCCATTTCAAGGGATTGATTTCAATCCCTTCCCCCTAGTCAAACAAATAATCTGTTTTCATTTGGATTTAATTTTTTTTCTTCTTTTAGCTTTGGCGAGCAAACTAAAAAAATAATAATCCCTATTTGCCCAGCCTTACTGCACAGTGACCTTAGTTCTGGCATTTCCTAAATTTTAAGTGTTTGATGCTGCAGCTCTGATGTTTTTTTTTTGAAGGCAGGTGCTTTAATGCAATTAGAATGGCTTATGGCTTTCCACAACAAGCCTTTGTCCCATGAGACCAACCTGCGCCTCTGCCCAGCCTTGTTTCATAAAACGAAACCAGGAAGGCTCCCAAACATGGCGTTTATCCTAAGATTTATGTAACAAATTAATTTCCCTTTGAGCTCCGGCGAAAGATTTGTGAGCCTGTGAAAGTGTTTATGAAATCCAGCCGGTTTAACTTCCCTGGCTTGGAGCTGCACTCGCTCTTGTGACAGAGTTAATCAAGGAGGTATGGCAATTCAAAGAGCAGAAGGGCAGAGCCCAGAGCGGTGCCAATGGAAAGCATGTGAGGCTTTGTGAAAATAGTTGACTTCTTGTAAAGGAGTATGTCATCATTTTGCCATATGGGGTTTGAAACCGACTCCCTTCCCTTTATCCCCCATTTAAAAAAAAAAAAAAAAAAGAGAAAAAACATCTCAAATGAAAATAAAACTGGATGGGGCTCATTATTCTGGCTAGAAGCAGGTGAATGTGATGCCTCGTCTCTGAGCTTCCCCTTCCCCAACAGCCTCCCCCAAGTCTTTGGAGATCAGAGTTGCTTTCAAGTGAACCTGGGCCAAAAAACCCGAGTGGTCCAGGGCCAATTTGTGCAGTTCCACATTAATCTGGTCGAGTCCTGGGCAGGACTGCACTTCAAACAAACCTGGGCTGGGTCTGGAGTGAATCCAGGATGAATTTCTGAGCAGGCATGACACAAAGGCAGGCTCAGTTTCAAATTAAGTGATTTTTATCACTCCAGTCAATCATGGGCAATTTTTCTCTCCCCCTCTTCTTTTTTTTTTTTTTTTTAATTTTGCTTTTATTCTGAATTTCGACACTCAGAGCGACACCCTGTCTGCCAGTAGCAATGAAGGCCGGAGTTCTCTCTGCTCTGCTTCCCTGTCAGTGAAGGAAGTAAAATGATAATTTCTAGCTTTCGCTACAGGCTTGTTTCTCATGCTGGAATATAACTGTTTTTACAGAGGGCATGCAGACAGTGAATATAAAGCAATGCCATGGAGAAGAAAAACCTTCTTATTGAACCTGGCAGAGGCTGGTGTTCACACCAGAACGACTAAAGAGCCAGGCTATATTTGAATCATCCTTATTCACGGGTTTTAGCTATCATCTGAGATGGTGTGGAGGGTCAGGACCTAACCTGAGAGCAGCCCTGAGGAGAAGGACTTGGGGGTGTTTGTAGATGAGAAGCTCAACATGAGCCAACAATGTGCACTGGCAGCCCAGAAAGCCATCTGCATCCTGGGCTGCATCAAAAGAAGCGTGGCCAGCAGGGCGAGGGAGGTGATTCTGCCCCTCTGCTCTGCTCTGGTGAGACCCCACCTGGAGTACCACGTCCAGCTTTGGAGTCCTCAACATAAGAAGGACATGGACCTGTTGGAACAGGTCCACGGAAGGGCCACGAAGATGATCAGAGAGCTGGAGCCCCTGTCCTGTCAAGACAGGCTGAGAGAGTTGGAGGGGTTCAGCCTGGAGAAGTGAAGGCTCCAGGGAGACCTTGGAGACCCTTCCAGTTCCAAAGGGGCTCCAGGAAAGGTGGGGGCAGAGTTTTTATCAGGGAGAGGGACAATAGGATGAGGGGGAATGGTTTCAAACTGGCAGAGGGGAAATTTAGGTGAGATATGAGGAAGAAATTCTTGGCTGTGAGGGTGGTGAGCCCCTGGCCCAGGTTGCCCAGAGAAGCTGTGGCTGCCCCATCCCTGGAGGTGTTCAAGGCCAGGTTGGATGGGACTTTGAGAAACCTGATCTAGTGGGAGGGGTTCCTGTCCATGGCAGGGGTTTTGGGACTGGATGGGCTTTAAGGTCTCTTCCAACACAAACCATTCTTTGATTCTATGATTCTGTGACCCAGCAGATGTAGATAGGAGGTGACCAGAATTGTCCCTGACTCCTCTTACCTTAGTCATAGTCCATATTGTCAGGCAAAGTTGAGTGGCTATAGATGGTCTCTTCATGGTCCCCAGAGCTAAAGCTGGCTATGAGATACTCTGTACAATGTTGCCCATGGTCCATGAAAGGTGTCTTTACTGGAGTCTTCTCCTCTATTTCCTTTGCCCTCCTCATTTGCAGGGTTTTCAGGACCACGACTCTTCACAAGGAAGGAAGGGAGGTGCATTTTGTGACACTTGGGATTTCCAGCAGCGTCACCTGTGTGTGTCACTAAGCACCCAAGCTCTGGAGGCAAGGCTTGTTTTTATCAGAAGCTGAAAGGTTCTTAGAGCTCCATATGTACTTATCATCACTCCACACTTATTACTAGTAAAATGATTGACCTTTTTTCTTCTATGTGCCTGAACCACTGAACCATATCACCTGGTGAGACTGCTTTGTGTTGATGCTATTAGTATATGAAATGCTCCTTCCCTGTGCCGAGACCTGCAATTGCCCTCTTGGAGTCAGAGAGGAATTCAGAATAAAGTGATTATTGCTGGAGTTTCAAATAACCCTTTTCAAGATGGTTGTTCCTCTATGGACTAATCAGTTCCACAAGTGCAATAAATTGGACAAGGGCTGCATAGAGGGAGCTGAAGGAAAGCCAAGGCTTGCAAGCTAAAAGGCAACCCCTAGCTCCAATTTCTACTCCAGGGAAAGAGTGGTTGGGGCTCTCAGGGGAAATTTTAATTGATCATGTTTCACCTTCCATCTCTGAGTCCCCCTTTCCTTCCTGTTCCAACTCTCTCTCCTTTCTTTTACCATTATCATTCCCTCCCTCCCCCTGAAGTATTTTCCTTGCTTCCTGAGAAACAAAGTTCACGACCATCTTTCTGCACCTAACTTCACACTTCATGTGAATTAAGGTCCAGCATACAAAGATCAGCATGATTTCCTCTGCAGTCTGGATACAATTTTTACTGTTGCAGTAGCTGTACTGATAGCTTAAGGGTGGGGGAACACTAACCCCCTCCGAAACACATGTTGAAATTATCTTCCTCTGATTCCTAATTGTTAAAACCCTAAATTCAGGCTTGAGTGCCTTGCTCAGTCTGACTCCAAAACTCTTCAGCTCCATTAGAGCCAGCTTAAAGAGGTAAAGACTATTTTGTCTCTGCTCGTAATGCAGATGGGTTTTTTCATGGAGGCTGGAGAAGTCAGGCAGTAGTTTCCCAGTAGTTTTATGGTTTTACATTGTTACCAGCCCAGACACACTGGAGAAGGAACCTACAGCAGTGAGCCCGTATGTTCCCCATGTCAAAATCAAGACTAGCCTTAACAGGCAAAGTAGGCACAGATTTAATCTGCCTTTTTGCTGTATTCTTAATGTGTAAAATGGAGGGGATGTTACTGCCTTTCCATCAGCTGGATGGAGATTGCCTCTCCCTATTAGACCTGCGGGGGGAAATTCCAAGCAGAATTTTACATCAGAAGCTGCAAATTGGTTAAAATGTGTCTAAGGAAAGGGCCAGGGTGTGGAGGAATTTGCCCAAAGGGAAAGCTTCATTGAAACCTAACTCAGGCTATGTTTTGGTTTTTGTTAAGCTTTCATTGTACTGACCATTTAATCTCACATGGGGAGCCAAGGACCCCACTACTGGTATTCCTGTCTCTACTGGATTTTAGGAATATTGACAGTCTCATTGCACTGGGCAGTTTAGTCCTTAGTATAATACATATAAATAAACAAGGTGTTAATGTAAAAGTGCAAGATGGAAAGGGTCATTTAACTCACTAAGTGGGGATGTACTGAGCTCTGTGCACATTTGCTGTGAACTGAGATCTTTTAAACACTTCCCTGAATTAGGCTGTGCTGAAGAATCAACCTTGGAAGGCTGTTGTCCATCCGTACATCCTCTCCAGGCTTTTATCTTCCCCTTCACACCCTTCTTAGCAATGTGTCTTATTTATACACAACGTCATGGTTTCAAAAGCACCATCAAGTCATCACATCGCTAACTCACAATGGGAGAGAAGAGATACTTGAGTCCCTTCTCCAAAGCCACCGCTTTGGTTATTTAGAGAGGAGGTGAATAAACCCAGGCTATTAATCTTAACGTTTAAAGACTCTTGAATCGGGTCTCCTCTTTCCCTCGATACTTAATCACATACATGAATGTTGTTCTTAATCTATCTGATGGCTATTACTCTTGTAGGATACCTGATTTTAAACATTTTAGCATGTGAATGAGGATGAAAAAATACCTTTAAAAGTGACAGGAGACTTTGAAGTAAGAAAATGAAATGTTCGTGTAGTCGTGTAGTCAGTGATGCCAGAAATTAGGTCTTTAGGAGAACCATCATTAGGCTTGTGCTGGGGACAACAGTATGTGATGTGTGAACAGTCTTTCTAACTGCATAACTCACACAGTCTCACTCCCTGCATGCCTGTCAGCCCTTCGAACACCTGAAATGAGACAGACACGGAGGGAAATGAACCATGACAGGAACCTGAGTACTCCTAATTTTATTTAGTCTTCATCTTCAGACACGAGATCAGCTGAAATAAAACACCATCACGCAGGACTTAGGGGAAACACCTTTCTGCAGCAGGAGATGGAATAAGGGCAGGACGGCCCTAGGTCCTTCCTATAGGCAATGCAGACCCAGGTTGTCATGGTTTCTGCTTTGCTCCATGTAGCGACACTCGTCTCCTCTCCCCAGGGAGAGGAGGAACGCCTAGGAGGTTGCACTGCGTTATTCAAGGAATATGGGGAAGAAATTGCCCAGAGAAACTGAGTCCGGAAAAGATGTTGGGACTGCAGAGATGTGTGTTGAATGTAGAGGAGAATTGGGAAGTGCTGGCAGGAATGAGAAGAGAGTAGGCTGAAATGCCTTAAAGAACTGGGAAAAAAGTGAATTAAAAAAAGGAAAGGAGAGAGGAGGGGAGGAGAGGAGAGAGGAGGAGAGGAGAGGAGAGGAGAGGAAGAAAAGAAACCTTGAAAAGCAATTGTAGAATGGCAGAAGGGACTGAGAGAGCAGAAAGGAGGGAGGGAAGAGCCCAAACACACGGTGGCAATGTGTTTATCCAATTGATACTGTCTCTGTGATTGCATTACCCTATCTGTAACAGGACAAGTTCCTATAGCTTCAGGGAGGAAGGACAGATGGCTGCCTTGACATGCTAGATTAAAAATATTGCTGTTCTGGATGCCGTAGATAGCTGTTTAATTAATTGGAGGGGAAGAAAACAATTTGAGAGCTCATCAGAATGCCCCGAGGGCATCTCCAGCAGCGGGAGGGCCGGGATCTCCACTATCAGCTACCAGCAGACAGGGACAGGCTGATGGCAGCCTTCCAGATGTCTTTCTTGGCCACAACAATCTGGGTTTGCTGGTCTCTGTGCTAGTCCCCACCCCTTCAGATGGGAATTGAGAGCCAAACACTTTTTTTGGGGTCCTTTTGTCGGATTAAATGAGAACAAAGGTCTACCAATGACCCCCAAGTAGTCAAAAAACAGGACTTGGAGACAGTGGGCAGGATTGTACCACCATTTAGTTCTTTGCTATGGATTTAATGCACTGTAAAGGATGCTCTGGGATATTCTTCATGAAATGCTTTTTCCATAGTAGAAACCTTTCACTTTGAGCTCTGGATGGCCATGTCATCACCTCCTCTCCAGGAACCTGCTTGATGATTAAACTAAACCTTTCTAAGATGTGCTGACTCAGCAGCCCCATGCTCTAGCCAGGCAGTGCTTCACACTTTTGCTGAATGACTCCGGCATGAGGAGTCGCGGTGGCTGAATTCAGTTCTGTGTCAGAGAGGGAAAGACCACTTTGCTTTTTGAACTTCAGCATCTATAAGTGAAGACATAAGAAAGAGTTAATTGTGCTCAGAGCCAATGATGCAAAATTCACGACTCTTACTTGTAATCTTTTGCTTGCACAGCGGATCATGCAATAAAACACCAACCCCCTCCAGCTAAAGTTTGACTACCACCTACAGAACGTATTTATGTTAGCTTACAATATTTTTTAATATATCATTGTACTTGTGAGTAAATATTTTTTACCTATCTGTTTTCTCTCTAGACAGTGATTCTGCCACGGGATATAAATTCACAGTCCAAACAGCTAATCACGGGGGGTATCTTAAGTGACAAATCCAATCCAGAGTCAAGCTAATTTTAATAGAGGAGGCAATAAAAGCTGAACACCACCAGAAATAAACTGCATTATTTATCTTGGTCCATTTTGAGAGTGAGCAGCAGCCATTTCCATGGATTATTTCTCTCCAACGACCTGTTGAACACAGGTGATGGAGAGGCACAACGGGAAAGTCAGGAGATTTCCATAAAGTGCCTCCCTGATCTGCTTCACCGAGTGGGAAAGCTGCAAAATGCCTCCTCACTGCTGTGATTGCTGACCGTGGGCAGAGAGAGAGAAGGGATGTTCAGGGTGGAAATGAGCCTGAAATGGCCCTGCAGCTCTTTGCTCTGCTGCCTTTATTACAAACACATCCCCTTTTTTTGCGTCTCCTGGGGCTTCTTCCCTGCTGGTTTTGAAGGGCTGGTCGAAGGGGGAAGCTCTGGTTGGTGTTTGCCTCTCCAAAGCTGCCCCTCTGGTGGTAAAAACTCATGGGCTTCACTCCTAACCTGTGATGATCCATACTACTGACTTGTTAATATTCTTTTTACCAAAAAAAGCATGCCCCTGGTGTGGTTTTTATTGGTAGGGTTTTATTGTTTTATTTAGCTAACATTTACCAGACGTGTCCCAAGCATAATCTGGGGTGTGAGGGTGGCCCCTTAATCATTACAGAGGTGTGTAAGAGAGTATTCAAGCCTGTACCTTGCTTTGTTTGCTATTACAGATACAGCTTTTGTGCGTGTGACACCAAGAAACTGGGCTGTAGCTGCATTTTCTGCTCTGGCCCTTCCTCTGTCTAAGTTAAGGGCATGAAAAGCTCGATCCAACAGCCATGTGAGAGGTGTGGGGTGACCAAGATAAACTTGGAGAAACATTCAGACACTGAGGTCTCAGAGAGGTTGTGTTCTTCCAGTTTTACATCCATTTTGGCTTGGAAAATATGTAGAAAAAGCTAATACTGGGAGGGAGAATGGACCTGTCGTACAATCCTTGAGCTTGCTGCTTCATGATCACGTCTTGGAGTAACTTATCCGCTGCTTTCTCCTCTGTCCAGGATAACATCTCTGTTGTGGTCTCAGCCTGTTGAGAGGCTGAGCACTAAATCCACCCCATTTCTGCCTTGACAACTTCATCATTTTACAGCCCCATGAAGCTGTGACTGCCTGGATGGCTTAAATTCCTCCATCCTATTGACCATAGAAAAGAGCAAACCCAAAGCACAAAGAAAGCCACATGGAGAGAGGATGACAGATCCTCCTCATATGTCAAAAATGACGGTTCAATGGGTCTCCTGGTGCCAGTTCAGTATGTCATGATCCCTCCCAAGGAGTTTCTTTGCCCATGGATGCAGGGAACCTGTGAGTTGGAGAAGTTATTTTGGCAGCAGGGTTAGCTCCTGAGGTTGCTGGTGGTGCACAGGGGAGAGATGAGGACCATGCCCTTGATCCCACGTGAGATCTCACCTATGCCTTGTGCAACAGCATTAACCCTTCACAGTCACCACTGGAAGACCCAGCTCTCCAAGTAGGGCTTTTGCCTGCTCAACTCCCAGTTCACTGCCAGGGAAATCAGGCTCTTCTCTTACTGACCTTGCTGAGACTACTGACTGTTACTGAGAAAAAGTGCACAGAATGGTAAATGTGTAGCCAGAAGGGGTGTAAGGAGCTGATTCTTTCCCTCTACTCTGCTCTCGTGAGACCCCACCTGGAGTACTGTGTCCAGCTTTGGAGTCCTCAGCAGAAGAAGGACATGGACTTGTTGAAATAGTCCAGAGGGGGCCACGGAGATGCTACAAGGACTGGAGCCCCTCTACTGTGAGGACAGGCTGAGAGAGTTGGGGGTGTTCAGCCTGGAGAAGAGAAGGCTCCGGGGAGACCTTATAGTGGCCTTCCAGTATCCAAAGGGGGCCTGCAGGAAGCTGGGGAGGGACCCTTGATCAGAGGGTATGGTGATAGGATGAGGAGGAATGGCTTCAAACTGGAAGAAGGGAGATTTAGATGAGATATTAGGAAGAAATTCTTTCCTGTGAGGGTGGTGAGACCCTAGCTCAGGTTGCCCAGAGAAGCTGTGGCTGCCCCATCCCTGGAGGGGTACAAGGCCAGGTTGGACACGGCTTGGAGCAATGTGGTGCGGTGGAAGGTGTCCCTGCCCAGGGCAGGGGCGTGGAACTGCATGATCTTTAAGGTCCCTTCCAACCCAAACCATTCTATGGTTCTATGAAAACTGTGTTTCTTCATGTGGGTATTTTTAAAATTAGCTTTTTTTCATTTGCTTTTTGTTAAGTTTGGTTTTGTCTGAATGGATATGGAGAATGTGCCCTAGACATATGTTATCTGTCCATTATCAACCTTTATTGTCTTCGGTGATGGCAACGATATTGTGACCAAAGAATTAAGTGAAAATGTGCTGATTTCTGGGTCTATTCAGAACAGCCTGGAAGTGTACTGTAGGGGAAAAAACCATACTTTTGTTCAAACTTGATTGATCTGTATTTTTTTTAACTGCTGTATTACTATAATTGCCTGTAGAGAATGAAGTCAGTGCTTGGAATAGGAGAAGCCATTTCTCAGTGAGTCCCAAGCCCCAGAGAAATTTTTTCGGTTTATGAATGAGTGAAAAAGTTCAGTGGTTTCCCCATCAAGACGGATTTTGAAAGATTTTTGGCTTCTGTGTAGATGAACGCAGCAACTTCAAGTCAGGCTCTGCTCAATGCATTCACTCTTTGCTCCATCACGTTCTTTCAAGCAAAACATTTTTTTTTAGAACAGCTGCTCTACATTACAGATGTTGCCTGGCCAGGTCTTCAACTCTATGCAGAGCCCAGGCTGTTGTCTGAGAACTGATGTATCTCTGAAGTATTGTCACTGACTTTCATCTGCATCGAATATGGTTCAGTGTGAGTATAATGGATTGTATAGCTATATTCCACCAGGTTCTGACATCTTCCCTCCAGAACACTAACTTTATCGGGCCACCAATGGGAAAAAGATGAAATTCACTATGAAGAAATGTGTTAAAAGCCGAATCTTCTAAGTTTCTGATTAAATGGAGGTCACGACGTAGTAGAAGACACTCCCAAAATGCAGCAATCTGAGCTTGGGGCAATAAAAAGAGTTAAAATGCAAATATTTTTCTGTAGTTTCTTTATGATACTGGCAGGTCAGAGCCTTCACTGGTTGCTAAGGTTTAATGGGCAGCCATTACAATCTCATCAGAGTCTAAATATTAATGGTTGCTTACTGCTACAGCAGGGTTGATAAGATGGGGTCAATAATGCCAGTCAAAACAGATCAAATGCTGAATACTTCTCATGAAGTGGCAATAAAAAAGCACTCAGTGGATGAGTGTCATGTTCTTATAAATTATTTTATGAATAACAGATGAACTGGTAGAGATTTTGATTGACTGTCTGACGGTTTGTCTACGACAAAAGAGACTCAATCTTCTAAATAGTCTATCTTTGCTTTCTTGGATATATATATCTGTTTCACACAAGGGATCATTTGTAATGGTTGATATTTATTGTAGACACTATATGACCAGACCTTTATTTACATGCAGACCCTAGCACTTGTGTCATCTTTGAAGAGCTCTGGGAAGATGATGGGAGCTGATGACAGCAGCCATCAAGTAATTCAAGGATCCTACAAACGGTGATTAAACTAGTGATTATTGTAACAAATCTGTGGTCACCTTGGACCTTGCAGCTGTCATTGTGCTGCTCATCTTGAGGCATCAAAGTAACCGTGACAGGGAATGGAGAGCTGAACTCAGCGCTTAGAGAATTATAATTGACTATGCCTTGATATAGGGGATTTTCTCTGCTATCCCCAACTCCTGAAGACTTTAATTCAAAACCGAGTCCTTCTCCAGCCCTCCAGCAGAGGATGTGCCACAAGAGACCACCTGAAAGCTATTGCAAAATTTAAGCACACCACCAAACCCCTTCTTTTTCTCCAATATGTTCTTAGTTGCTTAGATGTCCCTACTCTATTGGCTCGTTCACTATTAATTAACATATCTGTAATCATGGGAAAAGAGGAATTGCTATAAACATGCAAAATAATAGGGTGAGAAACTGGAGTAGAATAAAAAAGTAAATTTATATCACCGTCCCTTCCTTTGGAAGAAACCTTTCCTATTTTCTTCTCTTAGGACAGCATTACTTGCTCCTTCTTTCCCGGTCATCTAAAGTGCTAAACAAATGTTCTAGGCTCTCTCTAGAGGCGGTGAGACAATAAATCCCCAGAGTTCCTGTGTTGGGCTGCAGGTCCATCGCATGTCCCAAGTGCTTTTTAATATATTTCTTTTATATTTAAAAAGAGTGCTCTTTAGCTGGCTGTCTGCAGAAGGAGATGAAGGACCAGGTGATGGGAGCCAGATGAGCCCATGCAGGCTTCAGGTCCAGGGCCCTAGGAGGCAGTTTCTCTGTGTTGTTTTGGTTCAAATGCACTTTTTATTATTTTGCACTAGAAAAGCTAGCTGAGGGAAGAAGTTAGCCTCTGTGCCTTGGGCTTGTTTATTAGTAGCAAACCCACTGCTGGTTCACAAAGCAACAGCTCCCCCAACACAGTTGCTTGAATCCATCTATTGCACCCCTGAAAAGACACAATACCCGGCGTTGCAACCGGTCCTCCTTCTGCTCCTTCTGCAGCAAAACGTGGAGAAGAAGCTGCTTTGCAAACAAGAGTGTGCGTGCGTGTGTGTCTTGGTTTAGGCTGGGGTAGAGTTGACTTTCTTCCTGGCAGCTGGTATGGTGCTGTGTTTTGGGTTTGGGATGGGAACGCTGTTGATAGTGCACTGATGGGTTTGGTTGTTTCTAAGGAGTCAAGGCCTTTTCTGCTCCTCACGCGACCCCGCCAGCAAGCAGGCTGGGGGGGTGGACAAGAAGCTGGGAGGAGACACAGCCAGTACAACTGTTCCCAGTTGACCAAAGGGATATTCCATACCATGTGACATCATGCACAGTATATAAAGCTGGGGGAAGAAGAAGGAAGGGCAGGATGTTCAGAGTGATGGTGTTTGTCTTCCCAAGCAACCATTATGCATGATGGAGCCCTGCTTTACTGGAGATGCCTGAACACCTGCCTGTTGAAGGGAAGCAGGCAATTAATTCTTTGTTTTACTTTTGTGTACGGCTTTTGCTTTATCTATTAAACTGTCTTTATCTCAACACATGAGGTTTCCTTATTTCTCTGATTCTTCTTTACCATCCCACTGAGACTGGGTGGGGGGAGAAGTAAGTGAGCATCAACATGGTCCTAGGTGCTGGCTGGGGTTAAACCATGACAGTGTGCATGTCTGGAAATGGTTTTACCTAAAGGTTGAAGACCTCTCTGAGCTCAGTTTCTGGTGAAGTGACTCCAGTCACAGCTGCCTAAGCCTTCTTCTGGATGCACCCGGGGACATTCTTTTGGATGCCTCTCCAAGAATGTCACCTTCTCTTGCAGATAGCAGGGAAATGGTGGAAGGGACACCTCCACCTCAACAAAGTGAAAAACAAGGATCTCTTCCTGCTCTCTCCCTTGCATCCCCTTAAATGCTCTGTAAGGTCATGTCCTCAACTCTCCCTTTGTCTGGCAGCCTCCTCCAGACAGCTGTCCTGCAAGCTCAGTCTGTGGCTTTGCTGGTGCATGCATATAACTTCCCTGACCCAGCAGAACTTCTCCAGATTTACACCAGTCAGGCAGGAGGTAAAACTACCCCCCAGAACCCAACCAGGAGCTGGCTCAGGAGAACAGATTTACTGCAAAATCTGCCACCCATGAGACTTCCAACCTGCTGCACTTCCATCTCCCACAGGCAGACACCTGCTCTTTCTTGGAAGGACTTAGGTTGACTTCACCCTGCAATCATTATAGTGGCCCACAGTGGCAAGGGTGGATCACACTCATCAGCTGCGTGTGGTTTGGAAGGGCTTTTGAGATTTACTTCGTGTGGACCAAAAAGTCTTCTGCCTTAATGCTCCTCTCCAAGTGTGATGGTGATCCAGGCTGAGTGCTGGTGCTGCCATGTGGAGGAAGAGCCCTGGTTTTATGAACCACATCAGCCATTGGTGATGCAGGGGTCTAAAATGTTGTACCCTTCTGTAACTCGCTTTGTTTTTAAATGGGCTGCTGCAAATCTTTTCTTGCTGCCAAGTGCCTTATTTACAAGATAAAAAATTAAATGCGTCAGAAAGCTCCTGGACTTAAACTGTCTTGAAACAAAATAAATTATTACTGTTGTGGATTCCTCAGGAGAGGAGGGAGACTCAACAGGGAGGCGGTGGGAAAACACTCCTAAAGCCTGATGATGCAAGGGAAGAAGCAGGTTATTTTCTTTCTGAAGTCAGCAGATGCTGAAATGATGGTAAATTAGTAGCCTTTACAATTTTCCTAGTCCCATGGTGTAATCAGCAAAGTCGTTCGCTCTCAGCTGGGCTGGTGTGTTTGCCCCTCTCTGTCCTTCAGGTGATGAGGTGAGGTGACACGCTGTTTCCTGCACACCGAGTCACTCAGACGACTGGGACCAAAGTTTTACAGTCAAGGTATGGAGCCTGCAGCAATGAAAGTCCCTGCCCTGAGCACAGCACCCGAGGCTGAACCAGCTGGTTAAGGGAATCACTTTTCCTCCTGTCTCTTGGCTCTATGTCTCTCATTTCTCCACTGCCCTGTATCAGTCATTGTTATTCTGCAAAAGGTGGGGTAAGATTATTTATTTGGGTTACTGTAATTTTAGTCCCTTTTCATCTTGGGGCAAGCAGACACTTAAAATGCAAACCTACACAGAATATACGGAATATATGGAGTATATGACAGCACATGGAATCCACAGTTGCGAAGCATCCTGCTGCAGAAAAGATCCCAAAGAAGAGAAAACTTGAAGGAGGAGTAAAAGTTGAAGGCTGGTTTGTATAGAAAGGCTGACATGGGAATGAGATGTGGAAATGGTCTTCAAACACCTAGTAGGCAGCTACAGAGATTGAAGGAATGAACTGTTACTCATGTCTCCTGGTAAGTGATGGTCCAAAGCTGCAGCAGAGAGATCAGGCAGACTCTAGGAAACACTTCACAGCGATAAATAGGTAAAATCTTAAACTGACTAGCTGGGGAAACAGAGAAACCTCCATCATTGGAGACTTTTATGACCATGTTAGATTAAAGAGGAATATAAAGCAGAAGGTGGATTATATGTCCTCAATTACTGTTATGTGATGCCCTGCCACTGCTACAGTGCACAATTCTCATCTCTACAGATGGACCAGAGCACACCTACATGTAGCAGAGCAAGAAGAATAGAGAAGCGAGCTACAGTGATCAAGAGGATGGATGCATTTCTCCATGAAGAGAGACTAAAAAAGCCTGGGACTCCTCAATCCAGAGAGGAGAAGAGAGAGGGGGATGCACTCCTGCTTTCCAGCATCAAGAAGGCAGTGGCTAAGGTGAAAGCAGAATTGTTCAGAAACACTTAAGACTTCTCTGTATATTACCCCACTTCTCTTTCTTTTCTTTTTCCTCTTGTGCAACAGTTTGCCAAAATAAATCTGTTGTAGGCTGAGATTATTTTCCTTTGGCGAGAGAGAGTAAAATGTACTTCACTCGCTTTTAATTGTTTTCCGTCTCCTGAGAAGCCTGCTCTGTTTTATGGTGGTACAGCAGCCTCTACCGTGGTGCTGACATTTGGGAAGTTTCAGAAGTTTGGTTTTTTTTTTTTAATTTTTTTTACAAGGAACAAAAATCTCATCATGCACATTCCTGGCAATAGGCTTTTCTGTTTTAGCACCAGATATGCCAGCCATTGACTTCAGCCATGACAAAATGCCAGATGGACCAGGCTACATGAGCTGCTCCCTCTGCTTGAGAACTCTTCAGGTTGCAAACGTGTTTTCAGCTGGAAAAGGGGTTCATGGTGACCTAAATGCAGAATTTCTGGTGACAGAAACAAAACAAAAAAAACCCCAGCATTTTAACCCTCCCCTTCTTCTATCCTTTCCCAACCACAACCCTAAAAAACCCCCATGTTTTCTTCATCCTAAAATGAATCACGACATTTGGGATCACTGTAAACTAAAAGTAGATTTCTGTGGAGGTTTACAAAGAAGGTGCTGATTGGAGTGGAGAAAATCTGAATGCTACTCTGGTCATCATCTACCCATCACCTCTGGAAACTAAACCTGTTCCCGAGCCAGTATCTGTGTGCTGTGTAGGATGAAAAAGAAATTAATGGCAAAAAGGGTTCTCCTTAAGGACTTGGTTTGAGAAGCTGGGGTTGGTATTTGTTGGAGTAAAGGAAAACATGTGCAATAGAGACCTTTCCATCAATAATGATGAGCCCTGCTTCCTTTCTATTTACCAGAGTTTGAGTCATTAGGATCACAGATTTATCTCATCTTAATGTCAATGTCTGGAAATAGGATAATTAATTGCGCTCTAAAAGTGCCTATTTCCCTCCCCTGACTTTAGGGTGAGGCCAGCTTGACTGGTAGGGAGAAAGATGTTACCCCACAGACATGCAGGGCTTGATTCTGTTAGGAAAAGAAGGCAGCCAGAGCCATTTGAGGTATCCAAGTGCCTTATGCCTCCCGACCTTCAGCTGTGGCTCCGAAAGGGCAGTGGTCTCCTTTGGTCTTAAGCCCTATTTACAGCCCCATGTAGATGTTGCAAACACCCCAACATGTCACTATGGCACTATTTAGACAATTACATCCTTCCCTTAAAGGCAGACAAGGTAAATCACACTTTCTAAGTTTTAGAGGGTAAGGGATGATGTTCTGGGTGAGTACCAGCCCCTGCCTTCTGGATGGGTAGCATTCTCTTAGTGAAGGAAGTCTTGTGTCGCCACCCAGGACACAGGTATGATGCTCCACCAACAGCAAGTATGGTCCTTACCAGATACTTGCTCACTCTTTTGGTCATAGCAGAAACTCCTGCCTGGACAATTGGTTCGGGGATTGCCAGAAGCAGGAACAGGTAGAAACAAGTTGTGTCTATTGTGGGAGCTCCACAGAAGTCCACCTAGGGTTGAAGGAGGACTTCCAAGTGAGGCACAAACTGTTGGTCATTCAATGGAGGAAGCAGGAAATGGAGAGACGCAACAGAGCAGCCTACGTTGAGGGAAGATCCTACAGATATCCAAGCATCATTGCTGTATCTGTGGGCTTGGAGGAAGATTAGGCAAAAGAAGCTGCTGAGCAGCCCAATTATTTTCCTAGTGCATAGCATGTTATGTTCTTTTACTGGCAGTTAGCATATGCTGATGATTTAGCAGAATATGTTAATGAACATCTGAGGTTGTGGCTGTGCAGTCTTTGATAGGGACTCTTTGAGCCTCCTACACTAGGCAACACAGAGCTTCCCACTTCTCTTTCTTTCCCTGGCTTTAAAATCTGGTTGCTTCCCCAGCATCCTGTGCCTTCCCTTTCCCGTGCCTTGGGACACAGACCGGGATCTCAGAACAAAGCCCACCAGTCCAAGAGTCATGGCATCCCTCGTAAGATGCTGCAAAACCCAGGCCACCGTCCTGTTGGGTGGTAGGCTTCCAGTCCCTGCTCTCGTGTCTGGGATGGAGTCCAAGCCCTGGAGGGAGATGCCTGTTTTCGAGTGAATCCCTTTGAGACTGTGTAGTTCTCCCTTCAGTCTGTCTTTCTTTTTTTTTTTTTCTTTTTTTTTTTTCTTTTCTCGGTTTCAATTATTTCCCTCTTTGAGAGAGAGAACAATATTCATATGGGCATAGGCAACTGATAGCTTGCAGAGCTGAAGGGAAATTAGTGGAGTCTTAAAATCCACATGGGTGGCTTTCAGTCAGAGCGAAACGAAAGAGGAGTGTACTGAGTGATCTCCCCTCTCCCTCTGATGACAGACTATACATTGCTCCTTGTCGCATGATGTGATGCTAAAGGTAAATAGGTAAAATAAATGTCAAAGCAGGAGGAAGCTGAAGGGCAAAGCTGGGTTCCTCTTGCTTCACAGCCTGAAAGTGACAGCTCACTGGAGGGAAGATGTGAAGCACAGAGTACAGGATGAACAAATAGCTCCAGATAGTGACGTGATGAACATCACAAGGCACAGGATGGATGCAGCTGGATGGGTTGAAAGAAGCTTTAGTGGCTGCTGATGTTCCTCTTGCAAGTATCTGGTGAGCTCTGTGGCATGGGGTTATCTAGCCTTTAGGCACTGGGTATGGGGCAGGTACATCAAAAGAGAGGTCTGGCTTGGACCAGTGTGTAGTGGGCATTACAAACAGTCACATAACACGTAAGATACAAAATAGGATGTGACATTCCTGCTGCAGAAGTTTCCAGGGCCACCCTACTGCAGAAGGAGAGTTGAGTCCTGGGAAACTCTGAACATCAGGCAAGTCCAAATTCCTCGCTTGTTCAGACCAGGAACGTCAGAATGGAGAGGAACACACATCAAAACCCGAGTGTGACTGTATGCTGTGAGCGGTCTGGCTTGTGGTTAGCTCTGATGTGGCTGCAACTTGCCCGTTGCCTCTGCAGAAGCCAGGTAGCATGGCACGGCACAGGAATGGAAGGGTATTCCCGTGCCCTGGCTCTGCATGGTCTGGTAGCTTTGCCACCAGCAAGTCCCTGCGATAACCTCTTCAACTCTACAGAGAGATGATTTATCACTCAGTGAGATGAGATGGTGATGGAACTGGCTATGGAAGCCCCACCTCATGTGCAGACCTTCTGGGTCATTGCTGAGGTCTGAGACAGGTGCGGGGGCAGACTGTGAAGGGGAGGGTGAAGAGCCGCAATGTGTGCTTCACAGTTTTTTATTCACTTCAAATTCCACATCCCACTGCCCAGGAGAATTCTGCCTGCTTTCCCCAGGACGCTGGCCGTTGAGTGCAGTGTGTTCATCCTTCCCCTCTTCCAGGAAGGAGGCGTGTGAGTTGCACCACTGTCTTTTTCTGAACCTAATCAGTACCACTGCCGTAATAAATCCCATCCACCCAGGACATAAATTCAGCTGGCATGTGTATTCACCACAGAGGCTTCAACAGCTTCCTGCAGGGCCTGTGCTTTCCCAAAGCTTGGCAGCTTTCCTCCTATCGGTTACTGTGTTCTATAGGAGGGACCACCCAGAAACTCTCCTGCTATTGTTCCACTCGGGTGCAGAGCCACGGCTTGCGAGATGCTGATCCTGCAGGTAGGTGCCATGCTGGCAGATCGATCTCAGCACAGAAGAGACGTGGAGCTGTTGGAGTGGTGCCAGAGGAGGGCCACAAAAATGATCAGTGGGATGGAGCACCTCTCCTGTGAGGACAGGCTGAGAGAGCTGGGGTTGTTCAGCCTGGAGAAGAGAAGGCTCCAGGGAGACCTTGGAGCCCCTTCCAGTCCCTAAAGGGGCTCCAGGAAAGCTGGGGAGGGACTTTCTAGTAGAGCCTGTTGCGATAGGACAAGGAGTAATGGTTTTAAACTAAAAGAGGGGAGATTCAGACTAGTTATAAGGAAGAAATTTTTAATGATGAGGGTGGTAAAACCCCGGCCCAGGTTGCCCAGAGAGGTGGTAGATGCCCCATCCCTGGAGGTGTTCAAGGCCAGGTTGGACGGGGCATTGAGCAACCTGGTCTAGTGGGAGGTATCCCTGCCCCATGGCAGGGGGGATGGAACTAGGTGATCTTTAAGGTCCCTTCCAACCCAAACCATTCTATGATTCTATGATCTATTAAAGATTTCACAGCCAGCCCAACAAACAGCTGATGAGGTGACCTGGTGGCTCCCGAGCAGTTTCAGGTTTTTTCTCTTACTGATGTTGCAGCAAAAGTGAGGCATTAGGAAAATGTCCTTGCTTTGAACCTCCCTATGTGCTTAAAATTAAGCCTGTTCTTGAGTGGAAGATAATCACCAGGACAGGAGGGACCTCAGGAGAGTGTCTACTTCCTCCTCCTGCAGTAGAGGCCAGTCTGGTTGCACTTGCCTGTTACCTGCTTCAGAAAGATCTCAAATCCCAGCCATTTGGGTCAAAAGTGTGACCTCTAATGTGTGAACAAAAGGTGGAATTCTCCAGGGCGGACACTAAGGCTCTTTCTCCTCATACACTTGCCCTTGTAAGGGAATGTGGCACTGGCCCGTCAGGTGTGCTACTGTTGCATCAGGGAGACAAAGGGGAAAGGGAGGTCAAGAGATGCTGGGAGAGGTCATTGGATGCAGGTTGCTCCAGGACAACATTCACAAAACAAGGGCATAGGGATCAAGGAATAATTCAGGCTGGAAAGGACTTCAGAAAGGAGATCTCCAGTCCAACCTCCTGCTCAATGCAGGATCAGCTCTGAGGTCAGACCGGGTTGCTTAGGGTCAAGTTGGGTCTTGAAAACCTCAAGGGATGGAGACTGCACAGCCCCTCTGGGCACCTTTTCCAATGCCTCGCCGACCTAATGGTCAAAACCACACCACTGAAAGGAAAGACATCATTAATGGGGAAGGGTAGTTAAACTGGAATTCACAATTCTTAATATTTTAACTGAAGGGGAGAAAAGTACTCACAATACCCTAAGGAAGAATAGATCTCCACAGGGTAAAGTGAGCTTACTTTTCTGAAGATGTGAGGCTGGTTGCACCATCTGACACTCTGTTACTATAAATATGTTTTCATTACCACTTACAGAAGAAAATTCCCAAACTGAAAGCAACTGCAGTTAAAACTAGCTAATGTGTTGCCTCCAGTGGCTGATAAAGCAGCCAGCTCAAGCCTGGAAAGGGATATTAAGGAGTGACAAATGCAATTTGACATAATCAGAATGCAGTCAGGAGAGTGGCTATCCCGAATTTGCAACTCCAGCTGCAATTTTAAGATATCTGATTTACCAGCTGCAGGAAGCAGAGAGGTTTCCACCAGGCTTCCACACTGCCGTCTCACAGAAGCATCAAAGAGGACCCAGCAGGAGGGAAAAATGATTCCCAGTTCTCTCTGTTGCCGATGACAGAGCTTGAAGATTCTGTCTCTGACTTGGAGCAGAACATGCGAGAGTTTTTTTCCCACGACTATGACAGCTTAATGGGGGCTGCATGAAATTGTTTTCCTTTCACAGTAAATAACATCAAATATGACTATGCCCTCCCTGGTTCTGTGTCAGCGCATTTAACAATAGTGAAGAGGGGTAAAGAGACTATGGAGATTAGCAGTCATGTAGGGTGGGTTTCAGCTCCTGCTTCAGACACCATATAGAAGCCAACCTCCCATTGCTGGTAGACAGCAAGAGGTCTCTTGCTAGCAGAGGTTCGGGGCTCACTTCACTTGTCCACACAAGGGCAGCAGGAGGCATTTAAGATGCCCTGAGGTATCTCAGACATCTATATGGGCCCAGCGAATATGACACAGGGCTTATGAGACATCTGTGCCCTTTTATGCTGCTGGCTGGAGGACAAAGAGGTCATCCTAAGGTATGGCAGACGGCACTAGATGTATATCTGGTAAGTGCAGTCAGTTTGACGTGATGTGGAGCCACCACAAGGCTGTTGCACGTTTGATTCTGGAAAGCAATCATATTTTACCTCCTGTACAGCAGGACCAGCACATAGAGATCTGGGCACCCCAGAACATCTTTTGCAAGGGCATCCGAAATACAGGTTTTAAGGAAAAGAAGAGGAGAAGCACAAGTACATTTAGAGGAGCACAAACAGATCAGCTGAAGTTTCCGGTTTACAATGGCCAGCTGGGGAGGTGAGGAGAGAGAGAAAAGTCTCATTGCTAGATCAAGAGTCACACAGGATTTTTCCTGGGAGACACACAGACGTGATTGGTAGTAAGCAGGGCTTGTTTTGAGGTCTGGATCTCTGCATTCATCTTCTGGGTCTGTAAGAGCCCACCCACTGTTGTGCTGAGTCAGGACACGCATGTGTGTGTGTGTGTGTGTGTGTGTGTGTGTGTGTGAGTGTAGGTTGATGCAAAGAAAGGAGAGGCTCACAACAAAGCATTAGCAGCTCATCCAGGAAGATTTAGGAATCCCAACCAGAACCAGATTTTTTTTTTCATTCTGATGAAGGATGTTTTTTCTTTCTGATAGAAACACTGGCTTTTTCTGAAATGTTGAATTCTTGTTTGTGAGAGGAGAAAAATAGCTTAAACACCAAAACCATTAGCTCAATTTTCTTATCTTGCTCGGGCAGTTGAGTTTTAGTGATCCCTTTAAATTTACAATGAGTCCTTTTTTCACCAATCAAGCTCTGGCAGAAGAGAAGTCCTCAGTCACAGACCCTGTTTGCTTGCTGGGTTCTGGAAACATCCCAACATCTCCTTGGAGGTGGCAGAGCATCTTTGTGCATCGGCATGTCCAAACCATTGTATGTGCATTAAAATGCAATGAAAAACATCTTTGTCTCACTCCCTGCATCCGTATTAGGGTAACATAGAGTGAGAAGCAGAACCAGGAACACTGCAATTAGAAGTAACTAGCTGAAGAAGCCTGTTCCCGGGTGGCAGCTGATGTGTGGTGAGGTTGGCAGGATAATGAATTTTGACAATGTGCCCTTGTGGCCAAGAAGGCCAATGGAATCCTGGGGGGCATCAAGAAGAGCGTGGCCAGCAAGTGGAGGGAGGTCATCCTCCCACTCTGCTCTGCCCTGGGGAGGCCGCATCTGGAGCACTGGGTCCAGTTCTGGGCTCCCCGGTTCAAGAAGGACAGGGAACTGCTGGAGAGGGGACAGCAAAGGGCTACCAAGATGATGAGGGAACTGGAACACATCTCTTATGAAAAAAGGCTGAGGGATTTGGACCTTTTTAGTCTGGAAAAAAGATGGCTGAGGGGGGATCTTATCAATGTTTATAAATACTTCAAGGGTGGGTGTCAGGAGGATGGGGCCAGGCTCTTCTCAGAGGCTGCCCAGTGACTGGACAAGAGGTAACAGGCACAAATTTGAACATAGGAAGTTCCACCTAAACATGAGGAGGAACTTCTTTCCTGTGAGGGTGGCAGAGCACTGGAACAGGCAGCCCAGAAAGGTGGTGGAATCTCCTTTTCTGGAGACATTCAAAAAGTGCCCGGACGCGTTCCTGTGCCACCTGCTCTTGGTGACCATGCTCTGGCAGGGGGTTGGACTAGATGATCTCCAGAGGTCCCTTCCAACCCCTATCATTCTGTGATTCTGTGATTCTGTGACTGCAAGGATGTCTCTTTCTTATGAAGGGTCTTTGGATGCAAAGTGTGGGGGCCGTGCCTGAAAGTTTGTCTCCACTGAGGTTCACCACAGAAGCTCTATCATGTCCCAGCTTGGTGTCTCATGGTGCTGCCCTGGGGTGGACGTGCTCCTAGCTTACGCCTCCAAGGTTCCTCTGCTTTCAGAAAGGACTTTTCCGAGCACCTTGTTGTCCCCATGCATTTCAGTTATGTCATTGTACACACGGGCATGCCAGGCTCTTCCCCTGCTGGCAGGCAGACTGAGAATAAATTCAGGAGTGACAACTTACTGCTCGGTGTCAGCATGGGGACCATCGCAATACATGGACAAACAAAATGGTGGGACCTGCTCCAGAAGCTTTCTGCTGAGTCGTGCAGTTTGGTGACCAGTGCCATGGGAATTTCCAAAGCCATGGGAATAACCAAGGCAAGGTTGAAGTAATTGGACTTGAAAGGGATGGTAGGAGCTGAATTGAACTTGAAAGGGAATATCATCATGATGCAGCTCGTATACCCAAAATCTCCTTAGATGTGTTCCTAATTATGTACGGGGTTATTAAATTATATATCCACTCTGGGGAAGAGGGAAGAAAACAAACAAACAAAGCAAAGAATTCAGTGAAGGCTTGGTACTTTAAATCTGGATACTTCAAATCTGTGTCCCATCTGGTGTGGAGATGGGTTTTTTCAACCACAAGCGTTTGCTGCAGCACTGGCTAAGAACAACCCTCCAGCGTGTTTTGCGTGAACACATAGGGATAAATTCAGAAAGCAGGACACCTCATGAAGTCAAGGGACATGTGTCTCCCCCAAAGGAATACCACAAACATCTGGACTTTCGCAGCTGCTTTTATGGTTCTGTATGAACTGCCATAATAAAGCGAAGATCTGAGAGACAGCTGGTTCTTTATCCAGTGGTGCAGAAGAGAGATTGATGGATGTTGCTGAGAAGGCTGAAATGCCCTTTTTGTGTAGTCTACCCTAAAAATATTGGCTGTGACCAGAGAGCAATGTTAACACCAGGGATAAGGGAGTGAGATCTCAGTCTAGAATAGAGAAGGAAACAGTTTCAACACACAAATGCATGAGAGAATTTCAAATTGGATGCCATCGTTTCATCCTTAAATATTTTAAGAGGCAGACAGTGGAATTGCAGAGCTTGTAATGACTATTCTAGTGAGCGCATAGAAGATGGATGAGGCACTTGAAGAGAGGAAAAGGTATAATGCGGTACTTATCTTCAAAAAGGGAGAGAAAGATGAATGAAGGAATTATTGATGAGTCGATTTAACTAAAATTTCTGAGAACAAAACTGGAGTAAGTAATTATACTATTTGTAATAGCAAAAAGCACAGACTGGGTGCCAGCTGAGCTGGAAAACATATTTATGGAAAAGAACAAGGGGGTCCTGGAGGAAAAGAAGGTGAATGTGGGTCAGCAGTGCTCGCGGGGCAAAGAAGGTTAACCCCATACTGTGCTGCACCAGCAAAACTGCATCCAGCAACCACAGGGAAGTGGTCCTGCCCCTCTTTGGCCCTTGTGAGACCACAGCTGGAGCAATGCCCAGTTTGGATCTCCCTAGTAAAAGAAAGACATGGATGTACTGGAGTGGGTCCGGTGAAGGGTCACCAGTAGCGTTGGAGGGTTGGCGCGCTGGACATACAAGGAGAGGCTGGGGGACCTGGGTTTGTTCTGTCTGGGGAAGAGAAGACACAGGCTAGAGATGCTTGTGTACTAACAATTACTTGATGATGTAGCGACAGAGCCAGACTCTTCTGAGAAGAATATAGTAGATGGACAAGGAGCCATGGACTCAAGTTGCAAGAAGGAAAATTCAGATTAGATATAGGGAAAATATTTTGCACCATAATAGTGGTCAAATACTGGAACAGGCACCCATCAAGTTTTCTGGGACCTCCTTCCTTGGAGATATTCAACACTTAACTTCAAAGTCCTGAGCAACCTGCTCTATTTTGGACTGAGGTTGAACCAGAGGCATCCAGAAAACCCTTGCAGCCTATATTACTCTATGAATCTAAGCTCAGGTCCCCGCAGCACTGGATAGTTAGGATTTGTTGAGCAATGATAAGCTATTAAGTCACTGCATCTGGAGAAGCTGAGTCGACTCTGCTGAGAGCCGTGGAGTTGTCAGAGCCAATCTCAAAGTATAGCACAGATGCAAAATAAGATGTGGCAGACATTTCAGCTGACCTGTTTCAAGCTTCTCACAGCAGCTGCTAGACTGCAAATACCCTGGGAGGCTTATAAAGGACACAGTCCTGGTTTTGTAGAGTGGAAAGAGGAGCTCAAGAATAGAGAAATGTAGCAACCTACGATTAGCCAAGAATACGTGTTCTGACTATGAACAGTTAATAAGACAGTTGACCATAAGGCTCTGGGCTTCCATGAGTCTGATTCCTCATGTTTCTACTTGCATGTATCTCAGTTTATTTTATTATTGAGCTAGCCCAGTTGGGTGCCAGTTTTCTTACAAATAACATAGTCCTAATTGCAATGTCTTTTTCCAAGTAGTTCTGTTCTTCATCTCTCAGATAAAAGAACTCTTGCGGATTACGCAGACGAGGTTCAATTCCTGTGAGATACTGATTGTGGGAGAGCTCCATCATTTATAACATAATGAAATGACTTAATAAGGTCCATTATAGGAGAAAAAACCCACAACAGGCTGGCTGGAGGATGCTGGATGTCTCAAAGGGTATTTTCACCTAAGTTGCATCAGTGTGTAACAATTATATGAGTTGTTTGTGGCTACTTGATTGATGGGACACTGAGCTGACTAATCTGCTCTGATGACAGGGGACAGGCTGCTTACGAGAAAAGTCCACAGTAAAATTATAGGAATGCAGTTCGAAAAGGGCCTTGAGAAATCATCTACTCCAGGCTCTTAAGTGTCCTTAAATATGTGCATACAAGCTACATCTATACTGGGAACTAAACAGGACCTATTCATGGCCCTGGGGGTTCGTAGCATAGTGGAGTTCATATTCAAACAGCCAACAGCCCTGCAGCCCTACTGAGAAGGTCTTGGGGTGATGGGGGGTGAAAAGCTCCCCATGAGACGGCAATGTGCACTGGCTGCATCCCCAGTAGCATGGGCAGCAGGGCGAGGTGGGGGGGATTCTGCCCCTCTGCTCCGCTCTGGGGAGACCCCCCTGCAGCGCTGCCTGCAGCGCTGGGGCCTCAGCACAGGAGAGACACGGAGCTGTTGGAGTGGGGCCAGAGGAGGCCCCGGAGATGCTGGGAGGGCTGGAGCCCCTCTGCTGTGGGGACAGGCTGAGAGAGCTGGGGGGGTTCAGCCTGGAGAAGAGAAGGCTCCGGGGAGACCTTGGAGACCCTTTCAGTCCCTAAAGGGGCTTATAGGAAAGATGGAGAAGAACATTTTAGTAGGGCCTGTAGAGATAGGAGCAGGGGTGATGGTTTTAAACTAAAAGAGGGGAGATTCAAATTAGATGTAACAAAGAAATGTTTTAAGCTGAGGGTGATGAGCCCCTGGCCCAGGTTGCCCAGAGAGGTGGTGGAGGCCCCATCCCTGGAGGTGTTCAAGGCCACATTGAACAGGCTTTGAGCAACCTGGTCTGGTTGATGTCCCTGCTCATTACAGGGGGATTGGACTAGATGGCCTTTAAAGGTCCCTTCCAACCTAGACCATTCTGTGATTCCATGATTCTGTGATAATATCTTCCCTCCCTTGAAACAAGACAGCCTCATCCCCACTCTCAACTGGGGACAGTCTTTGGCCTGTGCAATCGTGTGCTCGATAGCTTGGGCAAAAACTCTGCCAGGGTCTGTGATAAGACCTAAAAAGAATGGTTGTGGGACAGTCCTTGAACCAGTGCTCTGCCCAGTTTGCACAACTGATCTCCTTGAGTGAGTTGTGTCACTGCAAGACAGCTAGGTGGGAATTCCTGAGGCCAAGTTTCGCATCTGGAAGTAGCATATTTTCATGTGGATTTGGTAAACTTATTGAACTTACAAGCACCAGGAAAAACATTATGAAGAGGTAAAGTAGGGCTCAGGAATAATTTACAGGCCAATTTTGCTGCCCTTCCTGCCTGTAAATATCTTTCTTACAGGTCCTTGTTTTATTCAGCCAAGTTTGCCGGTAATTGCTTGAGTGTAGATCATTTTTCCCTGGAGCATGAAGAGGATTCAGTTAGCAGCCATTCAGTTTGAGCTGTACTTGTAAGAAAAACTGCTCAGCAAAATTTAAGCGACACGTCTCTTACTCCAGCTTTGCTGATGCATCAGTTTTGACTGACTTTCCTGCAAAGTGAGTTTGCCGATGAATGGGCTGACTTTGCTGTTCATTTTTGCACCTGCTGTCTTCAGAGTTTGTAGGGCCGCTGGCTACACAATGTTCTCTGGAAGCAGAGGAGCAGAAGTTTTAATTTTTCAGATAATTTGGAGATTTTTGTCCAAGAAAAGTGCTGGAATTCAGCAACATTGGTTTTTTTCTGGAAAGCAGAATAACAGCTGGGTTTCCCACCACCACCACCACTTTCATCTCTGTCCCTCCATTTGTTTTGAGTCACACTGGGAAATCGATTGAGTGTTGTGCTCTACAGTGCCTGACAGAATCACAGAATCACAGAATGGTAGGGGTTGGAAGGGATCTCTGGAGTCCAACGCCCGGCCAGAGCAGGGTCACCCACAGCAGGTGGCACAGAAACGCGTCCAGGTGGGTTTGGAATGTCTCCAGAGACGGAGACTCCCCCACCTCTCTGGGCAGCCTGTGCCAGGGCTCTGCCACCCTCACAGGAAAGAAGTTCCTCCTCATGTTGAGGTGGAACTTCCCATGGTCAAGTTTGTGCCCGTTACCCCTTGTCCAGTCACTGGGTACCACTGAAAAAAGACTGTCCCCATCCTCCTGGCACCCGCCCTTTAAGTATTTATAAGCATTGATAAGATCCCCCCTCAGTCTTCTCTTTTCCAGACTAAAATGACCCAAGTCCCTCAGCCTTTCTTCATAAGAGAGATGTGTTCTAGTCCCCTAATCATCTTGGTAGCCCTTTGCTGAACCCTCTCCAGCAGTTCCCTCCCTTTAGGGAAGATAATGGCTCCCAAATGAAAAAATGTGATCTTTCTCAGTGGCTGCAGTGGTGATGCCCCTATCCTGTACATCACGATGCATCTAAATGTTATACAGAGAGGGTAAACCTCCTGGTGCTGAGCTTGCCCATTTCTGTATGGGGGCTGATAGCAAGTCTTTGGAGCAAATCTTGATCATTGCAGGGGACCTCCCTCTCTCCAGACTCCAGCTCCCTGGAGGACTTCTGGGGGGAAAAGTTTTAACAGGAATTTCACCGTTGCTGGGGAAAAAGGCTTTTTCTGTCCCTTCATGACATCATGGTGTACCTCTGAAGCTCTCCTAGACTTGTCCTCCTCAGCAGAATGGAGGAGGGAAGGGGAAGACACAAGACAGAGTCTTGCCTGTTAGTGTGTGGCAGTGGGCACCAGCTCGGTACCAGTGCAGGTATGGAAAGATTTTAATGAGACCTACCCCTCGATTAAAAGGTTCCTAGAGGCACCCTCCATCCCATCACTCTTGGCTGTCCTTGTAGAAATCCACTGCAGCACAATTTTCGCACTGGGGGGAAAGATATTTCTAGAGTGAAAAACCACTCTCTGTGGGTAAAACTGGAAGCTGCACTTGCTGTAAGGACATCTGCTACCCCAGTGCCCTTATTTCTTCCATTCTGGGTTGGGATAAAAACCAGGATTTGAAAGATGTTATTCTCTACCACCCTGTCTCGACTCAGCAGTAATGCCACCTGCAGGAGCCTGTGGCCATGTACACAAGTGAACCTAGGTTACTGTGGGACCATGACCATGCAGAAAGGGTGGGGGGTTGTATTTTCAATCACACTTCAGGACCTGACCCCTCATTCTCCTCTTTTCCCTAAGCCCTTGGGCATGCAGAGACCTGAAGCCAGCTCAGCACCTTCTCCTGGGTCCATGCAGGTCCACTCAGGTTCCTGTCAGATGGGACTCGTGAAAGGGGGTTTGCATGGTCTCAGCCCCAGGCTGGGTGTGTGCATCTTGGGAAAAGCAGAAAGTTTTCCTGCAGGATGGCCTGCCCGCTCCAGAAGCAGCCCACAACAGGGCCTTTGTCAGCACAGCACAGATGCAATGCCCCTGAATGACATGTGTTCCACCACTAAATGAAAGTGAGTGGGTTACAGGCTCCACGGGTTCCTTGGCTTGAGTGTAGGAGCTTACCTTGGAGACACGTCTATCCGTGTCCATCACCCTAGGTTTCCCTGTAGACCACGGACACCAGGGTAAATCCACTTGGTGGCTGCAATTCCTCTTATCCTAAAGCCAATGATCATCATTTGTTGAAGAACCCCAACAGCACTTGCTTCTTTCCTTCAGTTATAAAGGGTACCTACATGAGTTCAGCTGGAGAACTGGAGAACCAGTGCTGGTTGCATTTAGATAGCTGATAAATCCTAATATTTATGCCTCAATTTGCTGTCTATACAAGTGTGTGTGTGCACTTGTGCAGGGCAGAGGTGCGACAGGCACAGAGGTTGGTGGAACATCACAAGGTCCTCCCCATATGAACAGCTGAAACAGAAGATCTGCCTTCAAGTGGCATGAGAAATGTAATCGCTGTTTCTTACAGTTTGCTTACAGTTCCTGGGCTCAGGGTCCAAGGCCTTGTATTATTGATGGTAGCGAGTGCATTTAAGGAGAATCTAAAAGGGTTTCTTTTATTCCACTCCTTGCCAGGCTTCAGCTTTCAAACAAAAGAAGAAAATTAAAATTTTAACATGTGCCAGGGACCCTTGAGGGATGTCATGGTCTTTCTTTTAATATTTCACATATCCCTCTTTTTTTTTTTTTTTTCTTGGCTATGAAAGAGTCAGGCACAATCCTGCCCGTGTCTTGCTGAGTGGGAGGGGAAGACAGGAACTTTCAGCCTTCGTCCTATCAAGCATAAGTAGAAGGTGGTTCTGTGTCTCCAATCAACTGCCTAACACCAACACCACTGCCATCCTGAACTGCTCGTAAAAGTGTTGCTATCATCTGTTTTATTGCTTTTGCTTTCCTTTCCTCACTCAAGAAGCCATGGCAGTCCAGGATGCAGACCTGCAACTCAGCATCTTTGAATAGTCCCAGGAAGGACAATGATGGGCATTTTCTTTCACTGACAAAGAGACCCAAACTGAACTTCTAAGCGAGCAGCAGACCAGGCTGTAAATCGAGCATTTGCTGGGATGCAAGCAAAAAGAAAAAGAGTAATAACATACAAAAAAGTGCCATCATTTATTTTTCTTCATTTCAACAACCTACTGTAATATTCTCCCAGGGAACAGTTTGGCTTCGTCCCCCAAGGCCAGCGCAGGGCTGGTATGGGGAGGGGAAAGGAAATGCTGTGGTTATGAACCCCAAAGGGGTCATAAAGAAAGTTACAGTGTTTGCTTGTGGAGCAACTGCTGGTTTTCTTCTTCAGCCCTCACCTCACCGAAGGATGGAGCTGCTTCAAACAATAGGAAATCTGTCGGGGAGGTGCACTGGGTGGGGGTGACCTTCACGTGTGTGTGGCCCGGCATGAGTGAGTTATGTTGCCCATCACTGAAGGTTGGGTTTTGCCACCACAAACGGGTTTCTCGTGCTTGGGGAGGATGTGTTGGCAACGCCTGGAAAGTTTCACTCTGCTAAAGTTGGAAATCTTCATTTTCCACCTTCTTTCGGGTGTTTTGTCCTGTAAAAGCTATATCCGCCTTGAAACAGCAGTTAAAACAAATATTTGCACATTAATGCAGTGGAACACTTCCAGCATATACCCTTCTCACAGTGAATTGTTGACTTTTTCTTCCCTCTGAGCCAACAACAGAAAATAAAACCTTGCAGTTTTTCTCCACGATAAAGGTGAGGCATATCATCCAGCTCCTGTACTTTAGGACACAGTCAGATGTCCTTTTGCCAGTCCAGCTGGAATAGCTCACTCTCTGGCTGCATCTCCTCATGGTTACTGCCCCAGAGCTGAGTAACATTCGAGGTCCAAGTGAACACTCTTCACACCTTCTGTACTGCCAGCCAGGTTAGTTTAAATGCCCACAAAGGTGGTTTCAGCCAACACGTCTGGCTTAGAACCTTAAACGGCGCACAAAACACCTCCTGGAAGTACCTCTCCATCTTTGCTGACTCTGCAAGAAGCCTAAAGGTCTGGCTTTGACCCAGGTGGGATTCATCTCCAGTTGTGGAGAGATGATTTTAGATGTCAGCAGAGAATCTACTTGTGCATGGGATATAAGAAACAATTAGTGACAATATCAATGATATTAGTGACAATTAATGATTCATCTCCTAATCATTGGTGGCTAATGTCATCTGAGACACTTTATGGTATTTAGATAGGAGAAAGGACTAAGGCACGAGACACTTCTTAGATAAACTGGATTGTACCTTTGCTTGTCATTGACTGAAAGAGGAATTTAGACTATCAGGGTGTAATTCAGATGTCAAAACACAGTTCCTCGGTGCCATTTGAAACTCCCTCGGGTAACATAACACCTGTGGGTACCTCCATGCAGCCTCTGAGATGAGAGATTTGAAATGGTGAACTGAATCTCAGCCCATGAGTCCCTCTTCTAGAAAATTTGAATTAGTTAAAATTAATCCATTTCTCAGTCTCCAGCCCCCAGCTACAGAAAAGATGTAGGGCCAGCTTTGCAAAATTTAGATAACGCAGCATTGATGGGTGCCACAGAGCAACTGTGTGTGAGGACAGCTCTCCAAGTGGTGAGTTATCTACAGGAGGACACGGCATCCCCATGAAATGGGTGGGGGGTTTTGATAGGATGAATGAAGTTGTTCAAGCTGGGTCTTGGCCAGGACAATGGCGTTAACACCTCTTCTCCTACAAAATAAAGAAAAAAAAAAAGCCAGGGGATTTCCATTGCAGTCAGGCCTTTGGTGTTTTCACACGTCATTTGAAAGATATGGGAGAAGGAAAAAAAAAAGGACACCTTCTGTAGAAATGCACACAAGAAAACATCTTGGCTGTGTTCAGCTGTGAGCTGGAAAGTTCCCAGCTGGTCAGATAGCTGGTTTCCGAGTATCATTTTGTCTCCATTAACCCTATCTTGTTGATCCTTGGCTTTATAGCATATCTTCCTGATTCTTGGCTTTAATCTTACCCTCTGATTTTTGGTCTGAGGATCTTCCACACAACATTAACAGAAGGGAATTGCACGGAGACAGAATGGTGTCTGAGAACATTCCTCCTAATGTGATAGAAAACTACATGTATGGGTGTTGCTCCAGACACGTTTTACTGTGGCCTTAAAAAGTTACCATGCATCTGTTGCTTTGAAATGACCTCCAGCATGGATGGCTCCTTCGCCTGGCATGTATGGAGAAGATGGGGTAATTTGTCCTTCCTTCTGTGAGAGAGGACCTGCATTGAATTTCTTTGTGTCTGCTAAAGGGGGAGATCACTGCTCAGGCAGATGCTGTGGAACAACTCACATTTGGTAACCAAAGATACTTGATAACTGTAGATTCCTTTGATTCTCTCTGCAAGTCTGCTCTGCGCCTAAATTCCTTGTCCTGCAACTGTTTTGTACCCGTTTCATCAAATGAATTCTCAAAACTCTCCTTTGCTTTGATCCAGTAGACAGGCAGCAGCTGGATTGCTGGCATATGAGATGAAATGCTGCCTTTGATACTGGCTGATAACTTCTTGTAGTTTCTTTCATGCGTCTGCCTTTTGTGGAGCCTGTCCTTCTGATCCCTATTCGCACCCTGCCAAGATCAGTGGAAGTTCAGTTCACTAAAAGTCTATTAAAAACCTCCTTGGTCTGTGCCCTTCACGCTTTCACACAGCTACATTTTGGTCCATTCGTCGGGCGTTTGATTTCTGTTAGTCCTTCACAGATGTGGAGCTCCTGGTGTGTACACAGGCTCCCCAGCTCTTGCCTGGAAAGCTTTTCAGGATCCAAACTGAAGTGTTAATGATGCTGTAGGAGAGGATCAGCACTTTTCTAGTACGTACTGGAAGGGGAGACACTGTTGCTTCCCAGTGAGCAAAAGTGCAGGACACTTGCTAGACCTGAAAAGGGGAAAATTGGAGTTGCTGGGACTCCAGCTAGCACGCTGGACTTGCATTTACATCCCCAGCAGCAAGATGAGGTGTGAAGTTGGTTTCTATGGATGATTTAGTGCTTGGCGAAGGCTGGGGTTGGTAATTGGTACCATTTGTGCTAATTTTGTCAGCATTTTTCCCCCTGCCCCATTGGCTCATGTAAGTTTTTTAATATTTTTTTTTTTTTCAGTTTAGGGGAACAGAGTTGCGGTTTCACATTCTTGTTAAAGACCAGGGCTGTGTTTTATTCTGGGTGGAGGCTGGGAGGTGGGGGGAGCACAGGGAAGGAGATTATAATTGGACTTGGGTTTCATATTAGGTTTAAAAAAATAAATAAACTGGCCGGAACAGCAGCAGAGCCAAGTAATTCTATTTCACTTCACACCAAATTTAGTAAGTAGAGTAAAAAAAAATAAAAATCTCAACTTCACAAACCCATGGCAATTCCTTTTTCCACCTCAGGTTTTCCTCTCTTTTCTTCAGTTTGTGCCTACTGAGAGGAGGCACGTGTTGCCTTCAGCTTCCCTGGGTTCCAGCTTTAAAAACTATAAAATTTCTATAGCATTGAAGGGTATCTGGGAATAATAATGGTTTCAAATCCTCCCTTCCAACACTACTAGCAACAATCCTCCAGCCTTACAAAGAGTCTTGCTTGCAGGAGCAACCTCCAGCGGTCAGGAGTTGATCATCTCACCAGGTTTATTTGATGTGTCTTAGAACAATAAAGAAAGGGTCCTTTTATCTGCTGAATTCCTTTGCCTTTGATAGGAAAAGGGCTGCATGTTTTTCTTCAAAAGTTGCCTCAATGGAATGAATTTTGATCAGTCTGAGCTGACCTGAAAGCCTGGAGGGGAAGGTGGATGATTCTTCAGCTGGCAAAGCATGAAGACTTTTGAAGGCATGAGGTTGCAAAGACCTCAGCAGATCTGCTCTGCCCTCCAGTTGCCTCAGGGACACAGCCTACGTAAGCCAAGGAGTTGGTGGAACTTGATCACTGGGGATCAATTTGATCTCTCTCAGTCTAGACATTTCCATCTGAGTTTGTCAACCTGGACTCCTTCTATAGGCAATAAAGAAATACAGAAACTCTTAGACACAGTAGATTTGACCTGTTTTCAATATCTTCTTTGGGTGAGATGATCACACCCATGGCTGGGTAAATATCCCTTCAGTGGAAAGGAAGAGCCCAAGACAACCAGGTCTCACAGAGATATCTACATTTGATCAGATGAGCCTTGTCTTCCCCATTGGAACGGTGCTTTCCTTGGCAAAAGGATGGGAAGAAAACCTCTCAGAAACAAGTGGTTGAGCAGTTTTCTGCCTAGAAGCCACTTGCCCTCTTCTAATGGTGCTCCCAGGCTGCAGAAGAGGTAAGATTACCCTGTATTTTGATTTTCTTCGCTGTACCCTCTTTTTCTTTTCAGATATCTTCTTTGGAGAAACATTGGCTAAACCAAGCAGGCATTCATGGGGAGCTTGTTCAGAGCATCGACAGAAAGTCCTGCAGGTCTCCTAAGCGGTGGACTTACTGTGCACACAGATATTTCCATCTGGGGACCTTCAAAAGGGAATGCAGCAGCATTGAGGGATAAGCTGTTCTTCGTGCTGGACCAGTCTGGAAGTACCACCAGGCAGTGAGCACTGGTGTGAGTAAAGACCAAAATTCAGTTGATATTGCAGTTCACTGACTGTGGGGGCAAAGATTCATCTTCAAGCTTCCATTCTGGGGGGGGGACTAGAGAGCTAACGATATGAGGCACACACACTCTGCAGTACTTTCCATGAGTACATATCCTACTTCAGACTGTCAACTCTTTGCTCCAACAGGTTCCTTGGATAAGTTGCTCCTTGTGTCATCGCTTGCATGATTTACTTCTCCCAAGTAACAAGTGATAAGACAAGAGGAAACAGACTCAAGTTGGGCCAGGGGAGGTTTAGATTAGATATTAGGAACAATTTCTCCATGGAAAGGATGGTGAAGCATTGGAACAGGCTGCGCAGGGAAGTGGTGGAGTCGCCATCCCTGGGGGTATGCAGAAGACGTGTGGACGTGGTGCTGAGGGACATGGTAACTTGGCAGTGCTGGGTTAATGGTTGGATTCGATGATCTTAAAGTTTTTTTCCAACCAAAACGATTCTATGATTCTAAAATGGTTTATCCATCCCTAGTTTCCACAGCTCCACCTTGCAGATATACTTTACAGACCAACAGCTGTTGTCATTTGGTAATTTTTCGTTTTTCTCCTCGATGCTTAAATCATTGACTGCTACAGGTAAACCGGATGAATAGTCCTAGGGAGGTGGTGCAGCATGAGACACCCAGGTTAGAAATGACTTGCAGAGGATCCAGCTCAGATTTCCCTCTGAAGCAGGGCCCAAAGCACCAACCTGGACATTGGAACAGATTGCCCAGAGAAGTTGTGGATGCCCCTTCCATGGAAATGTTCAAGACCAGGTTGGATGGGGCTTTGAGCAACCTGGTCTAGTGGGAGGTGTCCCTGCCCAGGGCAGGGGATTTGGGACTAGATGATCTTGAATGTCCTTTCCAACGCAAACCATTTTATGATTCTATGATTCTCTGATTCTATGAACCTAAGTCTGCAGAGAAGCTGAAAGAAAAGGTCCAAGAGGAGACAACTCGCCTGTTGGTATTCCTGAGATTCTTCTGCATTAGGAAATTCGGGACAGGTGACCATGAACATCTGTCTATGATATCCTTGGTCTGAGGTGGGGGCCAAGGTTGTCTCCAGGGTGGATGGAGCTGCAGGTTAGCATGCCAAGGAGAGCTGTGCTGCCAGCCCTAAGGCAGAAGTGGATCTGAGATCTGAGATAGCAACTGAGACGGGCTGAAAGCCCTGAATGGCTCTGCTCTGCTGCAGGCTAGGACAGAACTGGGGACACAGTGAGGCCATTGCAATTAGATCCTGGGCAGCACTGAAGGTCACTTCATTTCATTTAATTTTTTTGGAGGAGAAAAACACTACACGCCTTTCGATAGACTTTACATAGCTATAGTTACCAATCCACAAACATACCTATAAAATTGGGCCTTTTAGGTGAAATCACTGCATAAACAGAAGTGTTTATAGAGAAATTAACCCAGCTGAACTGCTGCCTGTCTGGGTCAGGAGCCCACATCTACCTCCCCCTCTACTTCCCCCCGCACCACTGTGTGTCACCTCATGAGCACTGGCTGCTCTGCCTTTCCCCATCAGCTCACACAGCTCAGTAAAGGGCCATTGACAGGGACAAGGGGCTTTTTTGGAGGGATGGGTGGTGGAAGAGCAGTAAAGACGCAGGTAAATCTTCATCCATCTTCCTCAGTTACTGGATACTCAGTATCCTGGGGCCGAAGGCAGTTAAAAAGGGAATGGATAGAAAACTATCAAGAATGGGGGCTACCCTGTCTAAGGGGAGATGGTCTAGGTGTTTCGCTTCTTTCCCAGGGACTCATGGGTTATCTTGAATTCGAGGGCGATAAGGAAACGTGAGCAAAAGGCTGTGAACTCACAGGATTTACACCATTCACAGTCATGAAGTGTGATGATTAATTAATCATTATTTCCTGGCACTCCTTGGTGGGCAGAGAGTGTTGCCAGGAAGGAAGCTTTCTGGGATGGTGGCTGAGAAAGTCAAGATCTCTAAGGATGGGAAGAAGCTGTCTTCCTGTCTTCTTTCCAGGGGAAGAAGGAGACCATGCCTTCTCCTGTGTCCTTCCTGTAGATCCACACCATCCAGAGCAGCTAGAGGTCTTCTCAAGCCTTGAGCTTTGGGCTCCTTCTCAGGTGGACACACTTTGAACCGAGCTGCAGCAGGGCTGGTATGGTCATGGGGCTTGGTGGACGTTTGAATCTCCTTTTGCCTTGCAGGGTAGACAGAGACTTATTTTGATTCTTGAATACACTTTCCAAAGGCTGAATCTCATTAGCTGAAGTGTAGACCTCAGGTGGGCTTTGTCCTCAGAGTAACCTCTAGTTTAGGGACTAGGGCCAGTGTGGGGATGGCCTGGGGAGAGTCAGCTCCTTCTTAACTGAAGAAGGGAAGAAGAGAGTATGTCCTGGTCCCAGTATGGGCAGGACCAACCTTTGAGGATCCTCTGTAGGTGTTGGCCCAGATATTCATTGCCCTTTTGGACAGAAGATACCCACTTAAAAACTAGCACATGATTGGGTCCCATCCCTTCTTCTCCCTTCACTCCTCTGGTCACTAATGATAAGTAACCAAGAGGCTGGGAGCACATGGCAGTGGGTGGAGAAAGGGCAGTGGAACCAGGATCGTGTTTTTGGCAGCAGAAGGGTCTCTGGTAGACTGGAGCCCACTATGACACCCCATCCTCACCCCAGGGGACAAACAGCATCAGTCA
This sequence comes from Larus michahellis, assembly GCF_964199755.1. NCBI lineage: Eukaryota > Metazoa > Chordata > Aves > Charadriiformes > Laridae > Larus > Larus michahellis. Next base: position 2,088,461 of record NC_133897.1, read on the forward strand.
GACTGCACCACTGTGCCTTGGGTTTCCTTGGCAGCCTTTCTTCTATGCATTGAGGAAATGTGAAGTTAGATGTTGAGATTTACTACTTGTTTCCAGATGGCAGAACCCCATGGTGCTAGGTGTTGTGGAAGAACAGTCACGCCTGTGGGAACTGATTTGCTATGCAGATAAGAAAGAAATTCACAGTGATTCATCCAAACCCTCACAGAATTATTTTTGTTCCTGACTTTTCCAGTATTGCTCAGCCCCTTTTCCAACAGGAATGTGAACTCTCATGCTCTGCTTCCTAAAGAAGATCTGACATTTGAACGACTGTCAAAGCTGAAGGAGGGAGGGGGTTTTGTCTCTTGGAGGGAACAGAAAATGTACAGAGGGAATGCAGATTATGAGGAAGTCCCTTGGAGGGAGGGTTAGCAGGGGAAGAGGAGATATCCTCCACCTGCAAGACATTTTCTTGTGCTCATCTCAGGACATGGCCATGTTCTGGTCCTCCACTTGGCCAAGCTGTAGATGGGGGACCACCGAGGATGGGCATGGAAGAGGATGCAGGTAGGGAGGACATGGGTTGGGGTCTAAGACAGAGGGGACGGGGTCTGTGTATAGCAACAACCCGGCATGTTCAGTGTGACTGGGGAAGAACTGAGCCCAGTGGCAATGATCTGTGGGCATCAAGGTATTACATGTAAGCAAGGGCTAACGCTTCAACCTGGTGATTGGGGTTTTGGGTTTATTCTTTACCCCCTCCTCTTTTAGTTCCTGAACACTGTTTCCCACTTTTCCGGGCATCTGGACCCATGTCCTGAGAGCCTACTTGGGAGTTCACCGAAATCAAAGGGCGACTTTTGCTTTGCTGGCAGCAAGGGCTGGATCAGCCCTTTGGGGGCTTTTCTCTGCTGCCCATGCCAAGCCTCTAAAAAGGGATTTCCTGACTGTTTGCCTCAGCCTTTTTATTGTGCTTGGCCAGTGCCACAGATGAATGTGGGCTATTTTTGTGCTCTTTCCTTCACCCACAGCCCCGCACATGCACCCTTTTGCCCCCTTACTTTTCGTGCGCGTGCATCAAAGGCCACATATAGCATCATGGTGACCGCAAGAGCAAAACCCCCGAGACAAGTGTGCGTGCAGCATTAGTAAGGCTGCCGCTTGCACTGTGCTTGAGGAATTTAACAGATCCCTCAAGAGTTTAATAGAATATAACAACATAACAAGAATGTTTGTTTATATTTTTTTTAATATATTTATATTCTGCTGGGGAGAGTGGTGGGTGGGGACCTGGGAGGGAATGAATGGTTTGGTTTTAAAGGAGAATCTGTCGAGCTCTTTTGAAATCCCACCCTCTGAAAAAACAAGCCCCAAAATGCATTCAAAATAGTCAAACAAACAAACAAGCAGACATAGCTCATTGCAAACAGCTCAAAAGTGGAGAGAGATGAAGCCACATGCCCACACCTGGTTTGTTATCATAGGGTTTTTTATAAGAATGGGACATCCCGTCTTTGAAATGACCAAATAAGCTTTCAGAGGGGGACCTGACAGGGGGGTATCTGTGTGAGACATCTATTTGGACTTATATGTGTGCACGTACACACTATTTACAGGTACGTGTTTGCAAGTAGGTATGTGTGCTTGTGTGTCTCTGTGCCTGCTAGACCTAGCAGCATGTCTTAAAAAGAGTATGAGTCAAAAAGGGTCTAATCTGATCCTGCAAAAATCCCACCCTTAGAGCTAAGTGTCAGGACTTATTTTGCTTGCACAAGCTGTGTGCAGAAGCACTTGTCCAGAGTGCCCGCAGGGGAGCAGGAGGTGTCTAACCCTGCCAAGTTTGTCACTGCTGGGCGTATAGAATCATAGAATGGTTTGGGTTGGAAGGGACCTTAAAGATCATCATGTCCCACGCCCCTGCCCTGGTCAGGGACATCTCCCACCAGATCAGATTGCTCAAAGTCCCATCCAACCTGGCCTTGACCCCCTCCAGGGATGGGGCAGCCACAGCTTCTCTGGGCAACCTGGGCCAGGGGCTCACCATCGTCACTGTACAAAATGTCTTCCCAATATCTCATCTAAATCTCCCCTCTTTCAGTTTAAAACTGTTATCCCTCATCCTATCGCCCCACTGCCTGATCAAGAGTCCCTCCCTAGCTTTCCTGGAGCCACTTTAGGGCTTACTAGAGACTCTAAGATCTCCCTGGAGCTTTCTCTTCTCCAGGCTGAACCCCCCCAGCTCTCTCAGCCTGTCCCCACAGCAGAGGGGCTCCAGCCCTTTGATCATCTCTGGGGCCTCCTCTGGACCGGCTCCAACAGGTATGGCCAAGGTCTGCACCAGGCTGCCCAAACCTGGCCCTCATCTCGAGGATGGGTGCACCCAGCCCTGAGTTCCCTAAACTGGGAATAATCCAGAAGGGTCTATCCTGACACAGTACATCAGTGCATTGGTCTGGAAAAGCACGTGCAGGAAGCATGGAGCAATCTGGATGAGAGGACACCAGCTGAATTCAGGTCTGGGACTTGTGGCCCCAAGATCTGACACCCACTTCTCCTAGGAGAAGGACTTCTTTGGGATCTGCTACGGCATGGAAGGTGGGAGTCAGGGACCTTGCCTTTGATGCACAGGACTCAATTTTTCCCTTTGCATTTTACTTTCTTGGCAGCTGGCTGCACAGCAATGATACTTTGCCTCCATACTACTTATGAAAGCCACCAGCACAGAGAAAGACTTGCTTCACCATGACAAGCCATCGCTCCTGATCAGAAAGGAGCAGAAGCTGGGAAGGATCTGGGCTGAGAGGAGCCAATTCCTGTGGAGGTACAGGCACAAAGGGAGTAACAGCAAGACTAGGAAGGTCAGCTGAGCGAGGACTTTGCAGGTGGGACTGCCAAGGCACATAGGGATCAGGTAGCCTGTCCTAGATCACTTAAACCACCCGACGAGACTGGGGAAGGACCGAGAATAGCCCCTCAGTGTGACTACCAACACAGGGACCTTTGTTTCTTCCCTTTGCTGAGAGACAGTCCTGGCCAGGAAGAAGAAGCAGGTTTCAACATACGAACATTTAACTATTCAGTTAGTTTACCAAGGCTTGTGACGGACCCTCTGTCCCTAAACACTTTTCTTTTTTTTTTAATTTATTTAAGCATGAGAGTTTTTGGAACTGTGTTCTGGAAAATGCCATGGTCCCGTCTGAAAAGGAGTGAATTTGGGACTGTAGCAGACAGCGTTGTGCAGGAGGTAAGACTAGACATCTTCTGGCTCTATAATCTACACAGCCATGTCCAACACCTCAGGCCGGTGCTTTGGCCACAAACCCATGATTTCTCTTTTTCACTGGAGCAGCACTTTGTGTTTGAAAGTCCATAGAAAACTGTACTTTCAGATTATGCTCAGCAGAGGTTTAGAGAAAGACCCAATAAACACTATTCCAGCTACACCATCCAACTGCCTTCTCCCATCGGTTTGATTTCCAAATGGGGGTTTTGCACTGTAATTGCCCTTAAAAAAATATTAGTGGAGGATCTTTGGCAACAGGGCCAGCAGGATCTGCTTCATTGTGCTTGCTGACAGCGGTGCCTATGTCCAAGAAAGGGACAGTAGATGGGCATCAGGGAGGAAGGCTGCCTGGAATTCTTCCTGGGGTCCTGGGCACTGATTTCTTGAAGAGGGTTCTCTGGGACAGTTGTGCACAAGGTGTGGGTTTACAATGTGGACGCAAACTAAAAGTTTGGGAAACTTGGAAGGCATTTAGTGGCCAAGACATAACTCAGCCCCAGAAAAGTCTGCAATGCACTAAAGATGCTCTTGTAAAAGAAGCACAACTGAGCAGAAGGATTTTGACAACTGCTGGAGGCCCTTTGGCTTGTAAGGATGAGTATGGATGTTAGTCTACTGAGCGACCCCTCTGTAGCTGCTCATCCACAAATTCAAATTCCTGCGGGAAACAAGGCACCTCCCACTGCATTCCCAACACAGTATTATTAAAGTATAAAAAGTGATCTCACAGCAAGATGTGACTAGGACCAAGCTAAGGAACCAAGGCTGTTAAACTCAGCCCAGAGGCTGGTTAATTCAGCTGCAGCCAATGTCAGGTTAGATGCCAAGGTCAGAGATGTGATCCCTGTTATGAAAGATGGTGAAAGACCACTGAACATTGTCCTTATCTTCCAAGGCCTGAGAGCTGCTGAAAGTAGCAGCTAGAACATTAAATTAATGACGGGGATAGTCTTAGGCTGAGTTCTTTGGACTCCACCCCTGTCTTTCTCTTGCACGTGTCCCTTTTTGTAACCAAGAACATAGCCCTCTACTTTGCCCATGCAAAAATTCTTGTTTTCATCCTGTGCGCGCACCAAATTCAGCAAATCTGAACTGCACCTCCCTTTCCCAGAGCTGCCAAGTCCCCAGCGGAAAAAACCTTTGGGGCTCCAGAAGCCCAAAGAAATTTGGGAAGCGGAGGGGTTTGTTTCACAGTCATCTACAAGGATTACCAAAGAGATTAGTTATGTCAAATACTAGGAAAAAGAGAGAAGCTCTCCCAGGAAGCATAAAGCAGTGCCCCTCTGACAAGAAACGGATAAGAGGGAGCCAACTGATTGCTGAAGGAAAGCCCTGTATTGTGACACTGTCTTATATGGGAAATCAGTCTTGAATGATCTAATGGTCCCTTGTTGCCTTAGGAAAAGAAAAAGTCTATTAATTTGTTCCAGTTAGTTGTTCATGCAAGAGAAATTGTGGAGGAAAATGAGCCAGGAGAAAGAAAGAACTGCTAAAAAGAATTTGCTTCCTGCAGGGTAAGCAGTTTTAAAAAAGTGGCTTGGAGGAAGTCCTGGCATGGACAAACCCCCTCACCCTCACAAATGGGGACTTTTTACTGCTGCAAATTTTTCTGTTGGATCTCACCTAAACAGGTGTGCCCTCTGAAACCTAGAGGGAACTCAAGTTAAGTTGCTGAGACTCTTTGGATATCCATGGGTGGGCACTTCAGGGTAGCTAAGGGAAGACAGGTTGTACATTTGGACTCCTATCAGGACCTATGAGTAATATCTGCCAGTGGATGTTGGGGCAAAAGCTTCAGGGCATATCCTTGGTTTTGCAGTTCAATGGAGATGGTCTCTTGGTACCAGCAGGTCTAAGCAGCACCTGAAAGAATATGTGGAAATGCTCCCTGACCGCTATGGGCTTGATCAAGGACTCTCCTTGATGTTTCAGGCCATGGTGTTGCTATGTAGATCTGCTCCTCTCCACCACAGCTCTGACTAGGTGACAGCTCCTCACCATGACGTGGACCCCTTGCTGCCAGTGTGAGGGCTTGGTGATCCCATACCAAGCTGGCCATCTGTGTTGTAGACTAAGAGAGGACATAGAGCTTGTTGTCTATATCTGAAGCAGTGGTCTGCCTGCGAAATGGGAGAAAGGCAAAAGATAGGTCTGGGAGTGTCATACATAAAGTATCAAAGAAGGCACGTCTGCAAAGTGCTTGTGGAAATCATGATATGTTAAGCTAAATGTCCCAAACTCCTCTGCTTTGCAGCAAAGCACGTGCTGAGCACAGCATGTGCTGAGCTGAATTGGGGCCCAGTGCCTAAAACCACAAGACCTCTGTGGGAAAGCTTATTAGCTCTTCCTGCCTCTGCTGCCTTTTAATTCCTCACGGCTGACTTCCAACTCGTGCTAACATCTCCTCAGCCACAGCACCCATCCCTGGTGAATTCGAAGACAATACTGCTCTTAAGGAGCAGGAGGGGTAATTACGGGATTAACAACTGACCTTCTCTCATGTGTTTTTATGTGCTTATGTGCCTCCAAGGACAGGATTTGTACTTTTTGTCCCGTTTAGAAAAACATGCTTGACCGTATTTTATTTTTTTTATGGCATGTTGTAGGTTTGGCCAAGAGAAAAACATGAAGCATAGTGTTGTTGAAGCTGTAAACAGGGGAGGAGCAGATGTTTCTTCCCTTCTGCAGGGAACGCGAGGCAAAGGAGAGAGAAAGAGAAGGGAAGGGAGCCAGACCTGCCCAGGAGGGAGAAATGAAGTGTGATGTGATACAGTTTGGAAGGAGCTGAGAAGATCTTGCCTACTGAAATTAAAATACAGCTCGATAGATCTTGAACACCCCTGTTTTCTGTGTGGGGCCCCTGGAAACCCTGCGGACAGGATAGACATCTAGCAGAAAAAGGGAAAGAAGGCCAGGAAAGAATAGTTTTCCCTATGAAAATGAATGAATGAAGACTTCCTAGGGACCAGCTGACTTGGCACTGAGTGACTTGACCTTCACAACCCAACCAGTGCACCCACCGTCACTGGTTCGTGCTTGGCTTTGTAAAGGTAAGTATGGGATGAAACGCCCATGAATGGCAGGGCTAAGGGAGCAGACAATGCACTACTGGGAGGCCCTGTTTGGATGTGCTTGTTGGCATTTTTCACCCTGTTCTAGGTGGAATATCACCTGGTCTGAGCTGCCCGACAGCCATGTAAGTGTGCCTGGAGTCCTGCTGGGCCATAGCTGAGGTTTGGTGTGGTGAGACCACCTCTGTGTTTTGTGTGATGATGGTGGGACGTACAAGATTGCGGTGAACCTCGTTCTGTCTGGTCCTCAGAGGTTTTTCAGGGAATCCACATAATCTAGTAATTGGTGGACTGCATCCATCTGTTGAAGACATATCTTGTATGAGAAAGAAGCATTTGGGACTCCTCTGTCTTGTCCTCGCTGTCTTCTGTGGTCAAGGAAGATGCCTTTGAAGTGGGAATGGTGTGCAGAGTCGACAATATAAGATCTGGTAAAAGAGAAGACATCAAAACTGAGGAAGACATCAGTTTTGAGTAGCAAAACCAGCGCAGAGTGGGGCTATAACTTCTGTGGTTTTTAATACAAAGGTCTACGAGAAAGAAGAGTTATTTAAGCTCAAGGACAATGTCAAAACAAGGATAAATGAAGATAAACTAAGCACAGATCAATTCAGAGGGGAAATTAGCAGGTCTCTAAAAGGTAGAAAATGGATGTTTTGGAACAGGTTCAGAGAGAAGCAACCAAGGACAGATCGTGGCCACTTGTCACATGGAGCTCAATCAGTTTTGGAAAGGATGGTGGGTACTTCTGCTTGTGACAGGAGGGACTGGACCTTGTGGGCTGCCTGGTCCTTCCTTCTATTAATATTGGGAAAACAATGCCTAGGAGATTGAAAAGTCCCTTTGACTAAGACAGGCATAAATACAATCCTCACTATAAACACTAGCAAGTAGCTAAGAACTCAAGAACCCCAAGGCAAAAGACCTCCAGAAACTGTCTGAATTCAAAAAAGGCACCCCTAAAACACAAACAGAAAGAATTTGGATATGCCATTAGTATAAGCAAGCTACGGACAAGGCTAAATTTTCCCAGCTCATTTATTCCAGCATGTCCATCTGAAAGCAAGAATTATAGTTCCCCCCAAGTGCAATTTCCTCTTACGTTTTTGGTCAGTATTTCACAGCTTGTCACTTCATTTTGCTTCCCCCCGCAAAGCCCTGAGTGAAGTTGATTGTGGATGATTGAACCAGTTGTATTTTTCTCCCTCCAGAGACGGCTGCCTTTCAGTAGCAGGTGAGATGATAATGCCAAGGCTGTAGACATGCTCATTTATTCCTCCAGTCCAGGCTGGATTCCTCTCAGCAGAATGGCACCTGGACAGACAGACTCTCCAGACTCCAGGAGACACACCAGAACATGAATGCTAGGTTCCTGCCCTGAATTACTCCCTGGAGGTGTTTCAACAGCACGTGTGGTGGAATTCATGGGGTAAATGAGACACCACTTTGTGTGGGTGCCACCACACCAAACTAGGTGCTACCACAACCTGGGGTGTCTTCAGCAATGGCTGGGTGAGGTTTAGTCATGGAAATGTGTTGCTTAGACACCCATCACCTGGGCTTCTCTCTGTGGCCTCGGGGAAGGCCTTTTTTTGTCTTATGAGTGCCATGACTCAAGAACAACAAATCTTAAATCAGTGGAAAGGTTAAAGGAGACCTTGTAATGTCTCTGTAATGGTCTGGATGCTCAAATACAGATATATGACTCAGCACGCTCATTTAATACTAACAGAAAGATGGTTTAGCTATTACAGCTCATTGCAAGAGAGGACTTTATCTGGTAATCCAATAATCTTAATTATATCATTCTGATAATAAACAATGAGGCAGATTCAAGGGAGACAAAGGCTGGACACAGCAGTCCAAAGAGCCTCTGATTTGTTATGTATCGGATGACTTTTAATCATGCTATCATACTGGTTCTGGATTCTCAGCCCAGTATAAACCAGTGCAGCTTTACTAAAGTCAAGGTAACTTGGTCAATTTTTCCTGCTCTGAGTATCTGAGTATCTATTTTGAAGTGATTAATTCTGTTTAACTTGCAATACTCATTTTAACCATGTGAATCATGAAAGCTGTGATTCCAGTAAAAGGCTAGGTCCGCCTCACATCTAATCAAGTAATTGTATGTAATTGCAGATAATCAGAAGTCTTAGATCTAGAATGCATAGCAGCAAAACAGCTTGCATTTAAAAAAGGCTCCCAATTAAATGAGTGGTGAATACAAGTGTGTTATTCTTTTTTTAAAATCTTTTTTTTTTTTTTTTGTGTGGGGCTAATTGCAAGAAAGGAGCTCATTCTTCAGTGAGACCGTTTTGCATATTAAGCATCGCTTTTGATTAATCTGAAAGCCTCCGTTCCCCATCACAAAAACTTCTGCATGAGCGTTCTTTTCTAGACCAGATATGGCATGCCACATTTGTGAATTCTCTTAGTCCACTTGCACATGCAAACATAAACAAACTGAATTAGAAAGAGACACTCTCACTTCAAAACAATGCTACGAATATACAAAATATGGCGGTTAAATTAAAGGCGGTGCTGGAAACTGGAGATTATCGTGGAAATGCCAAAGTATTTTGAACAACGTTCTCTCTCTTACTCTGAAGCTCTGAAGGAGAGAAGACACAGGTTGCTTTTCACTTTACGATGTCTGAGATAAAGTTGCCTGAGGCTGGACACAGCACCCTCGGGGAAAAGCTGCAATAACTTGCCTCCACGTGGTTTTTACACCAAATAGGTTCCTTTCGATTTCAGAAGGTGCATTTTTACCCTGAAGATACAACTAGAATCTAATAAAATAAAGTGGTAATTTTATTTTTTTTTTTGTACATTTTTTCAGCTGTACTGCTAAAGCTGAAAACTTCTTGCACGGAGATGTTCCATCAAATCTGAAGTGACATAATTGATACAATTTGTGGTGGAGATAGAGAGTTTCTGGAGGATGAAAGTCTGAAGGTTCAGGAGACTACTAACCCATAAAGCCATCTCCTGGATTATTATGTCTGTAGGAGTTTAGCCAGGATGTCACTTGAACCTGCATCCAGAGCATCTCAGGTCCCATCAGTATGCTTTATCCATCAGATGAACTTATATTATGGTGTCGGGCTGGAAATGGAGTGATGGGGCACAGACCCATTGGTTTTTTGCGAAGACATGGAAACAGAGATTTTGCTTCAGAATCGGAGCAAGTAATACCTTTTAACATTGGTTTCCCTCTAATGAATTGATTTTTGCACCTCCCTTTCTTCCAAGCTCCCTTGCACCTTATGAATGCAGACATTTCACGTTTTTTTTCAAATTTCTCTTTGAAGTCATATTTTCTAGGCTAATTCTACTGGTCCTCAGCTGGGTGCATCTCACTCCGCTGCAAAAGCTGATGGTCTCCTGCTCCCTTCCTGTCGGATGAATAAAGTCACCAAGTCCCAAGGAGCAAGAGGATTTAATGGTCGCTGTCTCGCAGTCCCTTGAAGTTTCCTCTCTCTGACCACGGTGCTGTCCTCCATGGTGCTTTGCTGAGAACAGTCTGCACAGCACCGTCGGCCACCTCTGTCTTTCTTCGTTCCCTTTACAATACCTTGCTTGCTTTCTTCAGTTCTCCAAGGATCAACTCAGTCTATCCCATTCCAGACAACTAAATTATTCCTCTTATTGTTAAGGAGCTGGTGGGACAGCAGTATTTTTGCTAACCAGGTATCCCAGGACACTGTAGGATGTTCCTTCCTCTCTCCCTGCTCCTCACCGCTTCTCTTCCCACCACCCCAGACAGCACTCCAAGTCCAAGAGCTGAAGATTGCAAAAGGAGGGACATGTGGGGCATTCACCCGCAGTTGCCCTGGATGCTCTCTGCGCGGCACAAAACACACGTCTGGAGTTTTTCAGTTGAACCTGGCTTAAGGCTGGACATAGGGCTTGTTGAAGCGAGTGGAAAGGCGCTACCCAAGGGCAAATTATGGACTGTCCCCAGATGAGAGGGAAACCCATCCTGGAGCTCAGAAGAGAGCCCAGCACTAGCTCTGCACAATGCCTTTTCCTAGCCATTGATCAGGTAACGATGTGCCCTGGTTCATGTGGCTTTTGCTGCACGTGAACGTACCCCAGCACCACGGCTTCCTCCTGAGATGAAGTCAGCCGTCTTATTTTCCATACAAGCAGCATCTCTCCTCCTCCGTGAATTTCAATTTGGCAGCAGAATTTTTCTTGAAATGTTAAACAGATTCGAAAGAAAGGCTGACGTTTCTCTTGAATGACCTGAAAAGTGAGATACCTGTCAAAAAAAAAAAAGGGGGGGGGGCGGGAATTGATTGACTTCGGCTGGTAGGAAGCTCAGATAATGAGGGCTCTTTTACAGGCACAGCAGCTTTTTGAAAAGTGGCAGCAATTTTGGGGTGAAATATGGTGTTTCACAGCGCACAGCAACATAACACAAAGTGTCAAACAGGAACTGAGAGTGACTGATATAACATGTTCACATTTGAGGTTATTTTAGGCTGTCATTAATGAAGTTAGAATAAAGACAGGACAGTGAATTTTGCAACAAAAGGAAAAAGGAAGTAGTAGTAGAACATTTAACAGCCAGAAACTCTGTTTTATAACTACATCAAAAGTAAGACCCATTCGCCTTCATATCTTTTTTCCATTCCATGAATTATTGATCCATGGAGGCTTTAAAGGAAAGGGATTATACTCACTGGATTAGTAACACTATGCTTCTCAAATTGTAACTCATAAATTCAGGTGGATGCTTACACCATCATCAAACCAGTGGAAATTCAGCCGTGAAGGTGAGATTTGCAACTGAAAATGGTCATTTCAGTGAGGCAATTAATCTGAAGGTGAAATTACTGTGTGGTCTCCGCAGAGTTCCTTCCATTTATGTGCCCTCGTACCCTGCTGCGGGTGGACGTTGAGCTGGAGGTTGACTGCTGAATGCAACCAGCCAGCCCATATTTTGGGGATCTGAATGGCTTCTCAGGGCTCTGTAGAAATGCAAAAGACTTGCCTGCCTGTGGTTTCTTCTTACGTGGGGAGTTCTGGGCAGGTTAGATACCCCGCATGGAAATGGAGCAGAATGGAGACCTGCAGCAAATAGGCATGAAATCTGCTTTCCTCGGTATTCAGCTTTTCCTTCCATGGAAGCTCTCAGCCTGGTGCATGCTTTTGTTCCTATAATTACTCAGTGAGTACATTAGATCCCCGCTTTTCATTTTCATTCATTCGCTTTTGTTTTCGATGCTCTCTTTCGCTGAGAAAGAGGCATTCATTTCTGGCTGCTGTTCTTAACATCGAACGACGCACGCTTGTCACTTTGTGGTGCTTCTTGCTGGGGGTGTAACAAAAGCTTTCAGGAAGCGTTACTGCTTTACCAGATTCTGGCAACGTCTCGAGAAGGGAGAGCCGACTGTCAGGAAAGCAGCACATCAACTGCTGACGGGCAGTATACTTGAGTTCAGGCCAAGTGTCTGAGTCCACTTAGTCTTCTGATTAAGGAAGACAACGTGCCTGTGGGGCTTCATGCTCTTTGTCACCATGGAAAGGGCCTGGGAAAACGCAATTTACTGGGAGAGGAAATGCATATATTTGCAAAGAACCAAGAGTCCTTATTGTAGGGGCTTATCAACAGGGTAGAAAAATGAGAGGCTGGTGGTTGTAATACCCATGTTCGTATTTACAGTCATTGTATCATCACCAGTGCGTTAGGCTGTTGGAGTCCAGCATCTCTGGGTGAAGTGGTGTCTTTCTTCTCTGGGTTCACACAGTGTCTGGTACAGCATGTATGGGAGACCATGAAGGATCCAGACTATGCATGGGGCTTCAGGACAAAAAAAAAAGAGCAATTATTCAATTAAAAGATAGCACTTTCATGCCTTGAAGAACAAATGGTATGTGGAGAACAGATGGGCTCAGGCTGAAGGGAGCTGATAGATACAGGAACATTGATATATATGAGATATGATGGAGAGGGATGGAGATGACAGACATGTCTGGGACCTTCCCCCTCGCTATAAGAAAGGTATAGAATCATAGAATCATTTAGGTTGGAAAAGACCCTTGGGATCATCGAGTCCAACCATCATCTCCACTCTACAAAGTTCTCCCTTACACCATATCCCCTAACACCACATCTAAATGAGTCTTAAACACATCCAGGGATGGTGACTCCACCACCTCCCTGGGCAGCCTATTCCAGTGTCTAACCACTCTTTCTGTGAAGAATTTTTTCCTAATGTCCAGCCTAAACCTACCCTGTTGCAGCTTGAAGCCATTCCCTCTTGTTCTATCACTAATTACCTGTGAGAAGAGACCAGCACCAACCTCTCTACAACGGCCTTTCAAGTAGTTGTAGAGAGCGATGAGGTCCTGTCTGGCTCTGTGTGCAGGGGAGAATTCAACCCCAGGATGAATCCCAGGATCTCAGTGGGAGACTGACCGTACTTAACAAACAGACCTCTTTTCCTTTGCCTCCTGAAGGACGACGAAGTTCTATCAGGCAAGGTGAAGTTAGGGACACGAGCCTGTGATCTCTCCTCCTGCGGAGTAATGCAAAATGCATGAGGTTTAGGCAAAGGAAAGTTAATCTGCTCACACGTATGAGAACTAGTCCCTGGCTTCCCTTGCAGTAGCATCCCCCAGGTGCTCAGCAGGGCTTGCTAAATGATACAAACAAATTAGCCATTAGTTGTCTCTTCATTTGCCCTAAATATTTTTCTCTATTCTTTATCTTAAAACTCCCCAACTACACAGAGTCATGTAATTGATCCTTCTTCTTTTTTTCTGGCCAAAATATATTTTATAGTGAAAGAGCATTAGAATTTTCCCCTTTGGGGAAAAAGAAGAGTGTTATTCCTGGCTGTGATAAGCTGAGATATTATTAAACTTCCTACATGAGTCCTTAAGCTATTCTACTCTTCTGAAGCACTTTCAATAAGCTGTTTGCAGAGTGCTTTGCTGTGGACATCAGACTTAATGCTTTAAAGAGTGGTTCAAATTACACAAGGGAAGATGTCGTGAGTCCCAACGTGCTGCTTCGGTCAGCACAGACAAAATTGCACTCCTGGCTCATTTGACTGCATTTAACGCTGGTGAAATAAAGCCAGAGCACTGTCCTGAGCACTGTCCCACCATCGTCTATATTATGCAAAAAGTTGGCATGACCTGGCATGGTTTTGGCCCAGGTCAGCTAGCACTGTTCTGGACAATGCAAAGACACTGTTCCGGGCATAGATTCCCCCAGGGTAATATGGCTGGGTCTGCATTAGGTTTGACTCCTTAGAATCATAGAATCATCGTAGAATCATTTAGGTTTGAAGGGACCTTTAAAGGCTATGTAGTCCCAACACCCTGCCATGAGCAGGGACATCTTCAACTAGACCAGGTTGCTCGGAGCCACGTCCAACCTGGCCTGGAATGCTTCCAGGGATGGGGCATCTGCCACCTCTCTGGGCAACCTGGGCCAGGGGCTCACCACCCTCAGCTTAAAACATTTCTTCATTATACCTAGTCTGAATCTCCTCTCTTTTAGTTTAAAACCATCACCCCTTGTCCTATCACTGCAAACCCTACTAAAAAGTTCATCCCCAACTTTCTTATAAGCCCTCTTTAGGGACTGAAAGGGTCTCTAAGGTCCCCCCAGAGCCTTCTCTTCTCCAGGCTGAACCCCCCCAGCTCTCTCAGCCTGTCCTCACAGCAGAGGGGCTCCAGCCCTCCCAGCATCTCCGGGGCCTCCTCTGGCCCCGCTCCAACAGCTCCGTGTCTCTCCTGTGCTGAGGCCCCAGCGCTGGAGGCAGCGCTGCAAGGGGGTGTCCCCAGAGTGGAGCAGAGGGGCAGAATCCCCCCCTCGTGCCCCTGCCCATGCTGCCGGGGACGCAGCCCAGGATATGGCTGGCTTTTTGGGATGCCCTTCCACAGACCTACTCAGAAACAAGCGTAGTTGGTGCTCATGCAAGCAGCTTGGCAGGTTGATGTATACGAGGAGAAAGAGGATATGGGAGAATGTCATCAGTAAAAAATTTTTTCTGGGGAAATTTCAACTGTACAAAGTAAGTAACTAACTTCTGCAGGCTATCATAGGGATTTAGGTCTTTAACCGCTTTGTTTTCTGAAATCTCCCCTATGGTATGAGCTTGATATAAACATGGCAGGGACAGAGAAATGCACTCAGCGCAGAGAGAGATACACAGAGGGAGCTGTTTAGCAAAATCTTTGGGTATACAACACATTAAGAACGATGATAAAATAGTTTCACTTTGCTGCAGAGAACAATCCTTCGGCATCTGCTTAAATCTGGATGGCGGACAAATGTCTTCTGACCTGTGCAAGGCTAATGAGGCTGAAGATGTATGTAAATATATACTGTTTACCAGGGAAGAGGACATTAGTTGAGGAAATGAATAATTTCAGAAGGTATAAACTAATCAGAGACGTTTGGAGAAGGAAGATGCTCATATAATTGGATTTGATCCAAAGGGTAATCCAATCAAATGATAATGAAGGCCGGTTGTTTATCACCTGTTGTAAAAGAGTTGTCTGGGCAGAGAATAAAGAAAGAAATAGTGTTATGTCTCTATAATAAGAACCTCCAAATAACCTCTTATAGATTTGTAGGGTTCAAAGGAAGATGGGATAATGAGATCTTCAAATCTGACCTCATGTTTGCCATTGTCCTTCCAGTTTCACAGTCATCTCTGCGCTGACTCTATTACATTGGGTTTGATGACAATAAATCTTCTGGAAGAATATCGAGTCTTATTAAAAATCTGTGAGTCAGTTCTGCAGCTGAAGTTCCCAGAATTGCACTGATTTAGAGTCACGGAGAGTTTGATGCCATACTTAAAGTAATAATAATGATAACAATAAAAATTTTTTTCACAGTTTTTTATAGTACTCTATGAGATCATTAAAAATGAACCTCTGTTAGGAATCATCCTGGCTTTCAACTAAGTGCACTCTCTGTGGTCAGTTTGGAGACTGGAAGAAACACAAGCCTTATTTTCTGATCAAATTGTTTTTGCAAACCAGTGGGGCTTGCAGTTGCTTGCAGCTTTTTGCATCTTGCAAAAACCACCTCTTTTGTGACACTCCCCTAGGATTTTGGTTGAGAAGCCACCTCCCAGCCAGCAGAACATGAAAGGGCTGGCATCGTCATCTGACTTTCATTAACCCCTGAACCCAAGCTGGATGCATTCAATGAAGCTGCTGTTATTTTTTTTTTAACCATCACACTGAGACCTGTTGAATTCTCTCTGTTGCTGGGACCTGGCGTCTCTAGTAGGTGAGTGGTATCATAAAGTATGCTGTTAGTCCGCAACGCTGCACACCTCGGTGGCATTCAGAGGCTTCACATAGACTTAGCTCACAGGCAGGCTGTGGAGGGAATTACTGAGTTACCCATGCATGCAGTTGCCTTGGCAGTTATCCCCGTGGTTGTAGCTTTGAATCACACTAAAAACAGCTCATCCTTCTGAGGTAAATGAAGTTCATTACTCTGTAAAGGTCATTTTGAAGGAACTTCAGAAAATGGAGGCCTGCTCTGTTGTTCTCCGTAGGAGATTAAGACTGGTTTATCTCCTGCTTCTTGGCACCCATCAATCAGATTTGGGATTCACCGCTTCTAAGTATCCAATAAACAATTAGGAGACGGTTCTTGCACCATTAGCTTCTTGCCTTTCCCAAGCCTGGCTGCTCAGGACTCTTGTTCACTGCTGAGGACCCAAGGTGCAGGAGATGGGGGTCACCCACAGAGGCCATAGCAGGACCAAAAAGGTAATTCAGATCCCACAAACTTGCATCTGGGCCTCTCAAATTTATTTTTTCTTGAAAATCTTGCATAATGAGTGACACACTGTTTATCACAGCCCACACGGCCGCGTGTCTGTGTTGGAAGAACACAGCTTGTAAAGCATATTCAGATCATTCAGGCAAGTTTCCTCAGAAGTACTTTGCCTTCCAATGATATAAAAGTGCTGAGGACTGTGGGCTGAGCAATCCCAGTTCCCCAGGGTTCACTTTCCCACCCAGCTGCATCATATGCTCCAAAACTGAGTATTACTCCCGAACGAATACAAAAAAGATATGCACTTCCTCATCTTGATGTTAATTCTCTTTACAGACACTATAAAATAAAAGCAGTTGAGGGACGAAAGAGGGAAAAGCAATCTGTGGAATAAATTGTTTTTTCTGAAGTAGTTTAACCATCAGTAGTGAAAGAGATTTTTTTTGGGGTGTTAAACTGTTTAAGAAATGCTTTTGAGATCTGAAAAGTGAACAAACAGGCTGTGCTCCTCAAAAGGGATGCTGAAATGTGTGAGGGCACAGAACTTAATTTTTCAGTAGCCAAACATTTCTCTTCCTAGGAGGCAATAATCTTGGGATAGTTTTTTTGTTGTGGATCTGGGATTTACCTAGAAGCTAAAGAAATGGGATATGAATGTAGAAAAGGAGGAAGCTTGAGGGATAAACAGAGAGGGGAAGGAACTGAATCCAGTTACTGCCATAAGAAACAATAAAAAAGTCAATAAATGCATTAGCAACCAAAGAAGGACTAAGAACCTGGGGGTGTTGGTTGACAGCTGGCTGAATGTGAACCAGAAGTGAGCGCAGGTGACCAAGAAGGCCAACAACATCCTGGTCTGTATTAGCAATAGTGTGGCCAGCAGGACTTGGGCAGTGATGGTCCCCCCATACTGGGCACTGGTGAGGCCCCACCTTGAATATTGTGTTCAGTTTGGGGTTCCTCACAACAAGAAAGACATTGAGGGGCTGGAGCGTGTCCAGAGAAAGACAAAGGAGCTGATGAGGGGTCTGGAGCAGGACTCTTGTGAGGAGCAGCTGAGGGAGCTGAGGGTGTTCAGCCTGGAGAAAAGGAGGTGGAGGGGAGACCTTCTTGATCTCTACAACTGCCTGAAAGGAGGGTGTAGCCAAGGGGCGTTGGTCTCTTCTCCCAAGTAATGGATGATTGGACAAGAGAAAATGGCCTCAAGTTGCACCAGGAGAGGTTTAGGATGGATATTAGGAAAAAATTATTCACTGAAAGGGTTGTCAAGCGTTGGAACAGGTTGCCCAGGGAAGTGGTTGAGTCGCCATCCCTGGACATATTTAAAAGACAGGTAGTCGTGGTGCTGAGGGACATGGTTTAGTGGTGGACCTGGCAGTGTTAGGTTAATGGCTGGACTCAATGATCTTAAAGGTCTTTTCCAACCTAAACAATTCTATGATTCTCTGAATTGATGTAGAAAGTATGAAAGTATTCAAGAACCCAGGGCACTGCAGTATGTGCCCATGCAATGTGCATGGCTGGTGGAAGAAACCCCTCCCAAATCTTCCTGTCCTCTGCAAACAACGTTGGAAGCTTCTTGGCATTTCCCACTTACTCTGGTTTGTGAACCAGCAAATAGAATTATTATAGAATTATAGAATGGTTTTGGTTGGAAGGGACCTTAAATATCATTTGGACAGGGAAAATAATAGTTTTGGCTTTTCTTTCTTTAAAAAAAAAATATTTTTATTTTTATTGCCTCTTTGGGATTGTGCAATAAGGTTGTCACATAACGATATGTGACCATTAGATAACTGGAGTCATGTGGATGAAGAACAGAGGCTATGTTTGGATCAGTCACAGGGAAGTGCAGAATTGTTTCAATATGGTTTTCTGCGTCTCTGCTACCTCCTGGGCTGGGACTGTTAGAGGAATGGGGTAATTAATGTCTGTTCAAGCTGAATGCAAAGCGGGACTGGAAGTCCAAGTTCCTGAGCTCCCCATGAGACCCATAAGGTTGAGTTCCCAGTGAATAGGGTCTCCATGGATCCACCAGAGGCCAGTTTCAGCACTGGTCCAAGTGGGCATGGCCTTGATGATGCATCATGGGCTACCATCTGCCTGTGCACATCTGAGTCTGCTCTGTACAGGCAATGAAGTGCACCACCTAGATGTCAAGCCTCTGTGGACCACTTTCTGAGAGATAATTTGCATGTGTAGGAGACACGGAACATGTTGCCGTGTCTCAGCTCTGTATGCGTTGTGTGTGTCTTGCGAAGTGCCAGCTGAGTGCACCGGGTTTGGCACAGTCCTGCAGTGCTGTCTCAGCAGGCATTGAGTGCCCACACAAGCTCGTGCTGTATTTGCAAGTCACGAAACATCCACCCACAGGTTCACGCTATAAACATACCACTCTGGGAGGTGGGGGGGCTGTATCAGGCACCCTGAACTGAAAAAAAGCAAAGCATGCACAAGTGAATAAAAATGTCTTAGACCTACAGGGACACTGCATGGGGCTGAGGACAAATTGCTGTGTAGCTTTGCCATTCAAAAATAAAACTTTTCAGCTTTTGCCTTACAGAAGTGGAATGCTTCTGCCTTACAGAAGTGGAATTATAAAGTGACTTTAAATTCAAAGTTGAAGTACCAACAGCAGGGCTAAATAACTCCTGGATTAAATGAAATATTGAGTTTGGTGTCAAACAAAATTTCTCAGGTTGTCACAAAATGGAAAGTTCAGAATTAAGTAATTGTCAAAAAGCATTTTTATCTTGTCTGTTAAATTCTTTCCACCCTCCTCCTTCCCCTTTTTCCTCAGATTTCAACTCATCCACTGAACCAAAACTCCCGTTATTCATCCAGCTCCATGCCAGCATTTGCAGAGGGCTTGCAACAGAAGTGTGGAGAGAGGCAGCTCACCCCATTCATCTCAGCAATGCATTAACGTAAATCTGGGGCGACAATGCATGTGTCAGCATAGCAAACTCTTTCTTCACCCTCTCAAAGGCAATGTGGAGATGGGGGGGGATTATGGTTTCGAGGTCTGCGCTGTATATCTGGAGTGAAGACAGTCTTTGTTTCAATATCACAAAAGGCGTTTTTTGGAAACTGATCCCACACAGAATTGCGGGCAAAAGCAGACAGTACGAAGAGCAAAACAACAGCATTAAGTCAAAGGGAGCTGAAAACCAGACTGAGCAGTGGCAAGGAAGCCAATAACAGCATAACTTAGATAAGAGCACGTAACTGCAGAGGTAGTACAGGTAGAAGCATGAGCTGTAACATCCTGTACAAGGGGCGGGCCAGGAACAACCACAAGAGAGGGTTCGCGTGGTTTGAGTCAAAAGAAGTGACAGATACCATCTGAAAAACTTGCCTGTGAAGAGAAATGGCCTTACTCAAGGGACAACATGCATAAAAACTGTGTGACCTAAAATCATTAACCTTGTGAGGGTGTCTGGTTCTCACGTTTGTGTTTGCATGAGAGGAACCAGAGACAGGATGGTCTATGCAGAGTGAAGCTGGCTTTTGTAATCACACTGTGTTTCAAATGCAAAAGTAAGCAATGATCTGAGTGTCTAGGACTCTCTTCTGTTACTGATACCCTCAGTACATTGAGGCACCAAGTGGCCTGAGATCTGACTCCCCCATGAAGAAAAAATCTGTAGAAGTCTAGTAAGATCCTTCAAAGCACCTGAGCTGGCAGAGGTAAAGCCCTGGAGTAAAGACAAACCCAAGGAGGGTCCCTGAGGGACTCATTTTGGGTGTCATCTCTTTCTGATGGGTAAAAGCGGGGAGCTTTATTGTAAAGCACAGGTACATTCTCTGTCCCCCTTGTCTCCCACACAAACTTTCCCTAAATAATTCCTCCTCCGAGCTTGCTTTCCTCTCTTTCTCTGTGTCAGGCTGTTACTCTTGCATCTTCACTGTGACACAGAGGAAGGAGATGATTATACATTAATAATAGTAATTCTACCAATCAGACTTAATAAGCATTATGATAAGAGCATTTTAAGACCCCTCTAATCATTTGAACTGGGTATTGATGCCCTGGTGCTCTGAAAACCTCTCATATAGTCTCCTCCCAACAGACAATGTCTATTCTTAACAGCTCCCTGTCAAAATGAATGAGAAATGAAAAACGAAGATGAGCAGGAGGATGAGGTACAATTGATTTAAGTTGCAGGAAATTTCTGATTAGATGCCAGAAAAATACAAAAAAATAATGCAGTCACAGTGGTCAGAAAATGAAACAGGGGCCCAGAGCCTATGGAATCTCTATTCCTGGAGGTACTCAAAACTCAAAATAATGTGGTCCTGAACACACTTTGAGGTTGGATCTGATGTTAACGTTGGCCCTGCTTAGAGCAGGGTGTTGGACCAGATGACCTCCAGAGGTCCTCTCCAACTTAAACTATTCTACAGGAATGTAACAAATCTATAATAGGCCTCTTCCAGACTTGCCACCATGCATCCTGCTGTCGTGCCCTCTTGGTAGTCTGGGCCTGAGTCTTCTTGGAGAGGACTGTTGTTTCCAGCTTGAGAAGGAGTAGCGGGGACCGCTGCACACCCAGATATCTCTGTGTTGGGAAGTAATGCCAAATCCAACAGTATGGACCTATATGGAATGCAAAATCTAAGAAGATATATGGAAGGATGTATATACACATGTTTTCCTATACATATACACACACACAAATATATTTTTATATATGCAAGTAGAGACAGGAAGACATATGGAGGGAACATGTACAGAGTGACTCTGGTGTTCATCAGACGGCTTAGTGTTAATTGACTATCACAAAAGCTTTGGCCAAGAATATGGTCATTCTGACATTTGCAGAAGTCCTTAGCTTATACCTAGGGGCTTTTTTAAATGCCAGAATGCCTTTCCAGGTATTCCTAGTCCTGTTGCTCCACGCAAGTCCCATTGCAGGTCTTTAGAAAGTGGGATTGATCGTGACACTTTGAGGGGTGAGGAATGGGGAGAGAAAAAGAAAATTCCAAGCTGAAGGTCTCTCGCCTCAGCCTCAGTAAAACAACCAATATATTTTCCCAGTGAATGAGACCCTCCAATCTCATTACCCATGTCTCAGTCCCTCTTTTCGTCATGCTGCCTGGTTATCTTTATCTGTGGCTTATGAGTCCAAGGGAACCGCCTACTTGGCATTATAACCAGCCATGAGTGCCACACTGATATTTCCAGAAACACTTCTTTTTCTCTGAAAAAGTATTCCTTATGTAAAGCACCAGGGCTGAAACTAAGCACAGTGGGGATGTGATGGCCTCTGGCTGCCCAGGACCACTGGCTTAAAGTCACCCAGTCTTGTAGTCTGGAGAGAGGATGCAATGTTTCTCCACCCTACCTAAAATTTCCAGTAGTGTCAAGGGATAATTTAGTCACAAAGTATGGACCCCCCTGAACATCTATATTGCTACCTTACCCCCCCTAACCAAGGTTTACCCCTGGCACAGTCAATGAATTTCGGGGAAACAGTCAAAATAAAGTAGAACTTTCTGCCACTAAGGCCTGGTGGGTATTTATTGGTGTGGAATGAATTTTGGGTTGATTTCCACTTTTAGGCTGAATGCAGGGAAGATCTCAGGTGCACGTGGAGATTTATGTAATTGCCTTTACCCCAAACTCATAACAAGATCAGGAAAGATGTTGGTAGGAGAGTGAATGAACAAGGCAGGACTGAGCTAAATCGTAGAGAAGCCAAACCTCCGACCATTGCTGTAATTAGCTGGGGGACTGAGGGAAACATATATTTTCAGCATGCCTTTTGCAGCATTCCAGATGTTTAACTTCTGATTTCTTTGCAGAAACTTAAGACCCCATTCCCCAAAACCCCCAGATGCTTTTGTCTAGGGAAATGTTTCAGAATGCAACAAAGATGTGTTTTCCTCACTGTGCAGATTAGGACTCAGTGGCATCACGCCGGCAGATAGGAGCCGACCAGAAAAATGTGCACAATAATAAACAAGAATAATTGTGTTGGATTGGATGGATCCTTCTGGATTAGACTCGTGTCTTCTTTTCCTTCAGCTTCTTCTTGCCAGACACTCCCCCAAATAACTCTTGCTCCCCGTCAAACGGCATTGCTGGTTCTTGTGAGTTTATTGCAGGTTTCCCAAGACTCTCAGGACTCCACTCCTAAAGTCCTGTGGTTACCAGAGAAGCCAGCTTTCTTTCAAAACCAAAATTAAATTTCCAGTCCTCATGGCTGCAGAGAAAAACTAAACAGGGCTCAAGCCTAAAACGAAGTCAAATATAATATGATCTTTTTCTTCCCAAAAGCAAAATAGGAGATCATGTTTTATAGACTTGACACTGGATTGTTGATCCAAAGCAGTTACCAAGAGCACAGGCAAGCTGGCTAATTTTTAATCAGTGTTTGATGAGTTTTTGAGTGAATATACACACCAAGGTCACCTACAGCAACCCCGATGATCCTCTATATTCTGTGGTCCCATGTCCCTTTTCCCAGATTTCCCTTCTGCACTCCCAGGGTATAATTCATGGCAGTAACTACTGTTTCTCTGTAAGTAACAGGAAACAGCAGCACCTTCAATTTAGGAAAGTAAAGTTTTACAATGGAGATACAGATCAGGGAAGTACAGACAGCATCAGTTTCTAGATATGGCACTACGTAACGTTGGAAGAAGAAGAATAAAAATAATTTAATAATGAAATACCAGCTGCTGGTTTATTAGTATGAAAAGTAATGTGCTGCTTATTTCTACAAACACTCCCCCACTTAGAGAAGGCAGCTGTACAACTCCCTTTGTCTGGTTCCTTCAGGAGAGGGAGGAGGAGGCCTGGGATTTTGATAGGGGAAGGAACAAAGTGGAGCATGTGGCGGAGTGCATGGGGGACCTGCACCTGCCTCTCCTACTAAACCCTCAGGAGCTCAAGCATCATTATGAAGGTGCGTGTTGAAAACAAAAAGTAGTGGAATTTCAGACCATGCCTAGTTCAGCTGCACCTCTAGGAAGTAGGTCTAGAAAAGTGAGTAGGGAGAAATATAAAGGAAATCCGTTCTGAGGTTCAGGAAACTCACTGATACCCTTGGGCTCCTGCGAACAGGTGTACCTCCTGGGAGTGCCTTTGCTTGCTTAGCCTCCAGGTCCATCTGCCCCTTTGCAACCTTCCATTGTGGGCAGGAGAAGAGCTTTGGGGTAGGGAGAGACCTCTTCCACATTGTAAAATGGGAGAAAGGTCCCCGGAGTGCATTCAGGAGCTGATGATGTCCTGACCAGAGCAAAAGGAGGAGGGAAGTGTTTCAGCAAGACTTCGCTTTACCCTCTTTTACCGTGATTACAGGACCTTGCTTGATAGAATCATAGAATCATAGAATGGTTTGGGTTAGAAGAGACCTTAAAGATCATCTAGTTCAACCCCCCGTTGCTATGGTCAGGGACACCTCCCACTAGACCAGGTTGCTCAAAGCCCCGTCCAAACTGGCCTTGAACACCTCCAGGGATGGGGCAGTCACAGCTTCTCTGGGCAACCTGGGCCAGGGGCTCATTACCCTCAGAGTGAAAAATGTATTCCTCATATCTCATCTCAATCTCCCCTCTTTCAGTTTAAAACCATTCCCCCTTGTCCTATGGCTCCCCTCCCTGATCCGAGTCCCTCCCCATCTCTCCTATAGGCCCCCTTGAGGGACTGGAAGGGGCTGGAAGGTCTCCCTGGAGCCTTCTCTTCTCCAGGCTGAACACCCCCAACTCTCTCATCTTGTCTTGGTAGGAGAGGTGCTCCAGCCCTCTGATCTTCTTCATGGCATCCTCTGGACTTGTTCCAACAGGTCCATGTCCTTCTTATGTTGGGGACTCCAGAGCTGGACACAGTACTCCAGGTGGGGTCTCATGAGAGTGGAGTAGAGGGACAGAATCGCCTCCCTCGACCTGCTGGCCACAGACCTTTTCCACCCCATGGTCCTTTAAATCTTCTCCCTCTTTCCTTGCACCACATCCTGGCTGGTAGCCTAAGAATCTCCCCACAAACTGAAATTGTGATATGCCTGTGTAAATCAACATCATCCCTTGGAGCTCAGTGGCATTGTGCTGATTTACTTGCGTGCAGGGTCTGTCCATGCTGTTTTGTGTGATTTAAACAAGATGTTCCTCAGGCTTAGACATAAGTGAATAAATGATGTTTGACATTTTAGAGAGGCTCATGTTTGCTAAAAACATTTCTTGTTCCAGCAGACTCACCCTGGTGGTTTATTCACTTAGTTCCTGTGCAGGCTTTCTCCTGCTCCCTTCATCTCACCTCGGTACTATAATGCTTCTCATGTTCAGAGATTTTTCTTCACTTGTGAGTTAAATCTTTCTTGGTCCCATCTGAGGTTCCTTCAGCATTTTCTCTGCAAAAATTTGCAGATAATTTGCAATTATCTACTGTTAAGTAGGAACCAAGCCGTGAGGACGAGCTGGGTTTTGTCAGTGGCATCTCTCCCATTCAGACATGGCTCCCTCCTTTCTCTTCAGAATACCGGTATCTCATGTGTTTTCAGTGTCAGGGTTTTCTTTCCTGTTCTGTGACCCTGATGGAAATGGTTGATATTCACTGCTGACCACTCAGACCTAGACTACAAGGTCATGGTATGGGAGAGAGGCCAGAGGATTGGCTTGGGCTTCTCTTGTCTGGAGCTTCCATGGGTAAAAAGTAATTCCTACAGTAGGGTAGGAATCATTTCCCAGATACAGCCTAACTCCTGGGCTCTCTCCGCACTGAAGATTTTTAGCCCACTGGAGATTTCATTGCTTAAGAGATTGGCTTTATATCCAGAATGACACCATTGTTCTTCCAAAAAAGCTTAATGAGGGCTGGTCTGTTCAACTTCTGATAAGCTAAGATGTCCTCCAGGATTGCTTATTCTTTCAAGACAGAGGGAGGACTGCAGCAATATTGGGGGAGACTTGGATAGAAACCTTGCAAAATCAAGCTTGCAATTTAAGGTTGGAAGGAACCCTCCATTTAATTCCTTCTCAAACTACTAGGAACTGTGCCTCAAGTAGGAATGAGCAGCCTTTAAAAAACAGGGTTACAGGTTCTTGCTTTCCAATGGTGATTTCGCTACTTTGTTATCTCCCGGGCAGGCCATAAAGCACATTCAACAAGTATTACATGAGCTATTTTGATGCTGGAACTGATAGATATACTCCAGATGATAGACTCACTGAGTAGCCTAGTTGGCTGACATCCTACTGCATAGGTGGCCGCGTTTTACCACTCGATGGAGCCCTCTTCTCTCTCCACACACGCACAAACCAGCTTGAGACGTGGTTTGCAATACACCTGCTGCTTCAGATAAATCATTCACCAGTGTTGCATCCAGTGTTCCCCCTATAGAAAATTTATACAGCACTGCATATAAAAACCAGCTGTTAGCACTTTGGCAGATATCAATCCTTCTCTTCTCCAAAGGGGTATTGCTTCCAAACAGACATAGTTTGGATTTAATTTCTTTTTCTTGCTCAAAGTTTGGCTGCTTAGATGTCCTTTATTTTCCATGGACAGATGAAGGTACTTCAGCAGAGCTAATATTACTTGTTAATCTTTGTGGCATTCAGCGGAGCACGGAGAAATGGAAAATTCTTTGCAAAGTTTTTGTTCTTCGAGAGAACTGAAGATATTTGGAACTGCCAATTGCTCAGCCAGCAGCAAACTGAGACTTCTTCTTCTCATGGAGGAAAAATATGCATGTTTCTATGTCAATCTAGATCTGGTTTAGATCTGGTTTGTTTATCTGTCTTTGATTCAGTACCACTACCTCCTTTTCCAGGTTCACCTAGGTTGTATCTAAGGGCATCTAGGTTTAATCTAACACTGGCCCACGTTGTCCAGAGAGGTGGTAGATGTCCCATCCCTGGAAACATTCAAGGTCAGGTTGGATGGGGCTCTGAGCAACCTGATCTGGTTGAAGATGTCCCTGCTCATGGCAGGGGGTTTGGACTAGATGGTTTTGAATGGTCCTTTACAATCAAAACCATTCTAGGATTCTATGATTCTATGATAATCTGCCCCTGGTTGGGTTGAACTATTGGCTCAAAGTGCAGAAAAGAGTTGAAGGAGAGAAACCATCTTAGCAGTGAAACTTCTGGCTGCATGGGTGGGAGTAGGATGGCTAAGTATCAAGGGACATGCTTAGGTGCTCACTGGGAGAAGGTTACATTTGTGGTTCTTCCCAACTCCAGGCAGAATGCATCCAACTCATCTTTGTTCTGCCAGCTCTTTGTACCAGAAGTCCATGGCAGGACAACTTCCCACCATGCTGGTCATCTTCCTTTCTGCTTCATGGGCAAAATGATTCTGCGTAATTAGACATCCTGCATATGATCAACATAGGAGATGCCAACATCCCATGCTGCCCTTGCTCCACCTGTGCCCATAAACAGCCCAGCATAGTGAACCTGCTACCCCAGGTACCCCAGGATGGGATGGTGTATAAAGTCACATTTTTTTCTGGCTGGTGGTGCCTGGGAAGAAAGCAGCTGGGTGCTGTGGAACCAGCAACACAGGATGCAGGCAGTTGGCATCAACTGGTTTAATCCACAGTTTGTTTATAGAGCACAGAAGGGCCCCATTCTGTGTGAAGCAAGAGCCACCACCAATTTGAGCGTTGTGCATATCAAAAATTGAATGCTTAGTTGTGGGCTCTGAAACCATTTTGTTTTGGAATGGCTAAATGAGAGGGGAAAGGTTACAGGAGGAATGAGTTCCAAAGAGTGCTTGAAAGTCCTGAGCAGTCTAGCCAGTGGGGATGACATTCTGTAAAGGTCTCCACCAGTTAGGATTTGCTGTGATTATATTTCATGCTCATGAGGAGCAGCATTTGCTCGTACCCAGTTACAGCCTCTCTCTGCAAGGGCAGCGCTCCGGGGAACCACCCTGCATTGTTTGTGCCGTGTGAGATGAAGGCATCGCACAGCTGTGAATGGAACGAGGCGCCCCTCATGACACTGATACCATGAGTGTATCAGGTGGCATGAGAGCATCCTTTGAAATAGCCACTGCAACCACATTAGAACAACAGAGCTAGAAGGTGCTTTGGGACTAGGGAGAGATAAAAGGGTGATTTGTCCAATTTGCTTTTTGCCACTGCTTTATTTTTGTTCTGCAATTTTCTACTGTATTCTCCAGCTGACATTTAGGGCCACAGCCAGAGAGATGCCATGCACGCTTTTACTCCGGTGAAAGTTAATGCCGATGATGCAGAAAACAGTTTTAATATGAGATGAGGGGAAGGCTCAGACTTACTGAACTTGATCATCTAAGCAAATGTTATCCACATGGTTGGTCATTTACCAGCTTGTAGTGGGTCTGAAGCCATCCATGTTGTGCTTAGGAAGAATTGAGGCCAGGACACCTGGAGGTGGATGGGCTGCAGTGTGCTCTCTGTCCTGTTCCTCTCCATTCAGGTGAAAGAAAGTCTGTCTGAAAGCAAAGATTTGGACTCTACCCAGCATATCTCTAGCCAGATGCAGAGTTCAGGTTAGAACCTGTGGGTGAAGTTTGCTTGTGTGTAAACAATGGGAATGGGATGGGAGCCAGACCTACTCCCGCATCACTGTGAAGTGGCATTGTAGACATCCCCCTGGGATGAGTGTGAGGAGCTCTGTAAGGGTGAGTACCTTCTGCAAGGCGGTTGTTCTCTCTCCTGGATGTCATCTGATGTTGATGTTGAAGTCAGTGAATGGGATCAAGACACTCAATTTATACAGTAGCCCATCTCAATCTCAGCCAAGACCCATGGAGCTACATCTGGAGCAAATGTTTGTGCAACTGTCTTTGGTCAGCAGCATTCCCACTCCTTGGTGCTGGGACCCGAGTGTTTTTTGAAACCAGACCAATCATTCAAAGTTTATCCATTTAAAAGAGCAGAAAATTTTTACTCCCTGTTCCCACCTATAACCATTGGCTGGCTTTCCTGAAAATATTGCAGGAATGGTGATACACAGCCCACAGAGTGTATGTGATGTACTAAATGTCGGGGTAAGGAGCTCTTTGGCCAATTCTTCCTTCTGTGTGAAGCACACTCTTGCTTCAAAAGAAATGCCATGACTAAACTCTGTGAGGAAAAGCCTTAAATTTCAGCTTCAGTAAATCATCTTTCTTATTTAGAAGCTGTTAGAGTTAAACCATGCACAAGGAGAAGGTTGAATTAGCACGTCTCCAGAAGTGGCTGCCCAGCAGGAAGCACGAATGGGAACTGACCAGGTTTATTCCCAATGCTCATGAAAACCACAAGCTTGAGCAGGTATTTAAGCCACCCAGTGTGAGGTCTTCCCAAAGGGTTTCCAGAGATATAGCTCACTCCCATCTTTCTGTATCCTTAATGGACTGGAGGAGCTTCCTCATGAAACCAGAGGAATACCTACCCCATGTCCATGTAAGAGTGACCCTGAAGGACTTTCTCTGAGTCCTATTTGAGGGAGGAAAAGACACAGAAGAAACATTTAATGAGAATCAATAAAGGTTTCTTTTTATTTTAATTCCCTTTTACATACACCTGTGGTTTGTCATTTTCTGCTTGTTACTTTGGTCCATACAGAAAGCAGAAGTGGAGGAATGTAAACCAAATGCCTGCCTAACGACACACACAAGGCAATGTCCCCGTAACCCATAGAAATAAATCACAGTTTCATCCTTTATTTTTTCAGTATTGTCCCTCTTCTGAAGTAAAACAAGGCCTTAAAACCCACTTCTGTGAAAGCGTTCACGTTGGAGGGGGAAGAACACACCCCAACTACTTTGCCTCCTGTTGAGACTAGAAAAATGGAGCCAATATCTTGAAAACAGATATCCCTGGGCAGAGCCTGGCAGACCACTGGGAATGGCTGAGTCCTTTTGCTAATGCCCAGACCCCATCACTTCTGGTGACCACCATGGCTGGGTCACCCTGAAGTTGCTGAGACGAAGCAATGAGTTTTAGCAGCAGATCTGTCTCTTCATGCATGCTC
Source organism: Larus michahellis (assembly GCF_964199755.1). Lineage (NCBI taxonomy): Eukaryota > Metazoa > Chordata > Aves > Charadriiformes > Laridae > Larus > Larus michahellis. The sequence continues at coordinate 2,117,523 of NC_133897.1, forward strand.
CAGCTCATGCAGATGGCAAGAGATCGACATAGTATTTCTGAACACAGGGATGGACCGAGGGGATGGGTTTGGGTGACGGTGCCTGGCTACGCCTGTCCTTCCTCTCTGTCACCAACTGGTTTCCCTCTACCACCAGCTTTACCTCTACAACCTGTCCTTTAAAACATTTCACCTCTAACAACAAATGGCTTCCTGTTCATCCTTCCCTGCAGCTCTCAATGAAGAATGATTGATTTAAAGAAAAATTTAAAGGTAAAAGCTTGGCCTGGCAAGACGCACCCAGCTCTATATTTAGAGCTCATGCCTATTGTAATGCTCTGGTTTAAATAGATGCTGGTGAAGTCATTGTTTTGTCTTCTGTTTTAGGCACCTGAGGTCTGCCTGTTTGGAGAACACCCTTCATTTAAGTTTGTTCTAATCAGTCTTTCAAGTGGATGTTGTAGCTCTATTTCAGAGGATGTAGGCCCAGGTATTTTGGAAACCCAGTGCATACTAATCCCATCTATCTCAAACATTTTAATCCCATGTCTTTTTCTAGCCAAATATCTACCACATCCTAAATCCCCACAAGCAGAAGCTGACACCAATACAAAAGCCTGATGTTGTCACTTGGGGAGCATTTCAGGAGAAAAGACTGCCATCGAACCATTTCTACCTCTTGGTCTCTGCTTTCAGGTCTTGTATTGACCTAAAGCAAAAGGACACCCTGAAATATGGGTGGCAAGTAAGGTTTTGGGGCTGGGGGAGGTCATTTGTTTGAATCGTTATCCTTTTCTTCTTCAGAATTTATGGGTGAAACCCACTCCATGGAAATCAACAGACATTTTGGTGCCGATTTTCATGGGGTCGGGATTTCATCCCAAATTGATGCCAGCACATTTCTGCTGTTGCACACCACATTGCTAGCCCAGAATCATTAACCATCAGTCTGAGGAAGATAAGATAATTAAATACCATCAAATTCCTTAGTTAATGTCCCAGAAAAACAATTGCTGTGATCACAGGGAGAAGTTACTCTGTGGGAGCCAGGACAAATGGGTCTGAATTCCAGGTTCTCATGGTGAGGTTGTCCTAATGGACTCCTTTTTTTCAGGTGAAAACAGAAAGAAAAAGTGCCAGTGAGGATGATGAAGAAGAGAAAGTTGAACTGACTTTGTTACATGACCCCCATTTGCTCTCTCAAGACATCCCTTCTTGAGGAGGGAGCGTAATTGTGCAATGGAGTCTACCTCTGTCAGCTCTGCGCTGGATAGAGAGGTCTGTCCGAAAAGAAACCAGATTTATAAGACTTCCTAATTACTTAAGATCATCTGTGTCAGCTCTTCCATAATTTTTTTCTTTTGTTCCTGGCCCCTGCCAGACTCTGAGCTGATTTCCAGCCCAGCCCTGCCCTGCCTCGCTGGAGTCTTTCAAATCCATTCTGAATTAGGACAAAGTTTGTTGCACTCTGTTCTTGCAAATGCTGCTTTCGGCTCCCTTGCAAAGCGGCATCACTGCCTGTCACTACTGAAGGCCACCACGAGACATGGTCAGAAAGGGGATGGCCCCTGATGGGTTCAGTAATTCCTACATGCCACAGATGCAAAGGCAGTTCAAGGGACAGTTCTGCAAGTGTGCCCCGACGCAGCACTAATGTACCAATCTAGAGAAGGATGAAGAAACCACATGAGCAGATCAGAATATTAAACTTCATTTAAAGAAGAATATTTAAATGAGCGTACCAGCTCTAACCCCAAGCCCTGTGAAGCCAGTGGAAAGACATTGTGTGAGCTTTGCAGGTCATACTGAATGGCTTGAGATCATCTACGAGCAAAACACGAGTGAGTTCAGTTGGAGGATGAAATGCTGTGCCAAGGTCTGCAAACCTTTCCCTGGTCTGTGGGAAAGGTTTCAGAGGAACCTCATTTGATATTTATTTTAATGCTCCCCTGTGACATTCTTTTTTGTACTCGCCTCCCAAGTCCTGGCAAAATGTTGATACTATCTTGAACTTTGTATACCGCGGGGCTAGCTTAAACCTGGAAGACAGTATGAAAACTTGGAGGATCTTAGTTCACATGCAAATAGGACAGAGAAGAAAAGAAAGAAGGGGCAAAGAAAAATCCCTACCAATTGAAACAGCTGAGTGTGGCTCAGGAACAGACAAAACTGGATTGTTGTATGTGACAGCTGATTCCTTGTGTGTCCTTTTATTTAATCCCAAACCGCAAGCCTTGTCTTTAATACTCAGCAGAGTATTTCTGTAGCTAGACTTGGAAGCTTTATTTTAATTCCATTATGCAAATTGTACATGAGTCTTGAACTGTGGTCTAGATTCAGATCTGTTTTGCCTTGGCATTAGACCGAGTTAACTCGATTAACTTCAGTGGAGTAGCTCCTGCCTTCTGCCAATGAATATAAAATCAACATCAGGTCTGTTTCTCACTGTCCTGCCCCAGAGACCAGCTCTGAATGACTCTGTCCACTCATTATAACTCTTCTATCCACCACAGAACTCGGTTGGCTTGGGAGAAACCAGACACTGCACAAAAACCATCAGGACACTCAGCAGAACCTGATGAAATAAAAAAAAAAAGATAACTTATAATTACTATTTTATCATTTATAACCCTTCTTAAGTGTGGTGTAAAGACAGTGAGTCTTTTTCTTGCTTTCAGTTCCCTTTTCTTATAAATTCACGTAGAATGAAAGACTATTTCGGCAGAACGACCTTCCATCTCTGCTGGGGTACCTGTTCTCTGAGCCTGGTGTGATCGGTAATGATGAGACTATGGGACTGTGCAGCTGACCTGAGCAAATCATCTTCCCATCCCGATGCTCTGGATTGGTTTTGAAATAGAGTTGAGATTGGCTTCTAGCCATAAAAGAAAATGAAATGCTTAACCAAGTTCTTTAAATAAGTTTTTGGGGGTTGTTTTGTAGGACCAGTTTGGAAAAAAAGGAATGGAGCGTGGAGAAGGACTCCAACCCACCTGAGTTTGGGACCGATATAGAGGGGAAGTTTGTCCACCCTTCTGGTGTCCTTTTTATGGGCTTCTCTACCCACTAGGGACAAGCAGGCTCAAAGATCTAACGATCCCAGCTTCAACTGCTAGGCTCTCAGTAGAAGATACCTGCTCTAAAATCTCCTAAACCGCCTACAGACCAAAGAGAAGCCAGTGAAGATGTCTATTAGCACTGAGTAGAGAAGCACCCTGATTAGGATACACTTTGCCTCGTACAAGACTTGATATATTAGACAGCAAATTAATTTGGAGTTAACCACTAAATGAAGCACATTAGCAATATTTCTGTTTCAGCACACAATTGCTTGATGTCCCTAAGCTTTAAAGGACCAGTAGCTGGTCATAGGCCAAGGCGGATTCCAAGTTGCATGTCCATGTGTCTCTCTCCATCCCAACTCATTCACAATGGCCTGTGGAGATTTCTTATGGAGAGGCCAAGGAGCACATGGAAACACCAAGGAGACCAGATTTCTAGCTCAATCTTTCTGTCCAACTGAATGTTATTGGGGAAAAAAAGAAAAGAAAAGAAATGCCAACCTGCATTTTTTTTCTTTTCCTTTCCCTTTTGTCTTTTTCCTGAATAAAGCAAGTTCATTCTGCATTTCCAAGGTGATTTCTTTTAGAATCACAGTGATGAAGTTATGTTTTAATAGTCTTCAGCTGATCATGTGTCTGTGCAACAGCTCACCTCTGTTTTATTTCCCCCCACTACCTTTAGCTAAGAGCTAAGCTTGAGTTTTGATTTTATGAGTGGCCACAAAAATAGTTTGGGTGGAGCAGGATATGCCCAATAATTTTTATGATTTCTTGCCTCAAAACAAAAAGTTCCTTTGGGCCAACTGTATTGGCTGTCCAGCAGGTTCAACCTTTCACTTCTGTGGGTCAAAACAGAACTGCCTTCCAATGAATGTCCACAGAGATGGACACGCTCCTTATTTTACTTATACAGTTTATGAACCGTTATGTCTTCCAGGCAAATCCAGAGAGCCATGGCCAATCATGATGGAAAATTATTTATTGGGTCTTTCACAAACTCATTTCCTTTACAATTTAACATTTTTCTCATTTCAAGACACCCTAGAGGGATGAGTATAAAATCTACTCTGTCTGAAGAATCACACTGTAGCTGGACAGAGATATCATATACGTCCTCTGTTCACTCTGTGGAACATGGCAGCCCACCAGCAATAGCAGTAGAAATAATAATAAGAAGAAATCAAACAGCAAACCTGTTCCAGCATGAAGCTTATTGAAAAAGGCCAATTCTCCTAGGCCTGCCTGAGGGTGCAACACGATCTCTTCTCTAGCAGGTGCTGTCAGCAGGGAAGTGGCATGGGAAAGACATAGGTTAACCTGCTCATGGCCTTAAAACAAAGCTTCCTCACCTGCTGAGCAGTTTGCAACTTGCAGCCATCAATGCAATGCCCATTTGTGACATACGATATAGAGTTGATGAGCCATTATCCCCCAACTTTGGAAAATACTGCTCCAGGTACTTTTTTTTTTTGTTTCTTTTTTTTGTTTGTTTGTTTTTCTTCCTGTTACAGCTAATATGTCATAAAATTCAGATAAGGCCAGAAAGAGAGGGATGTGAACCACATTACTGCTGCATAACTTTCCATGACAAGGCACAGACTGGTCTTCAGCAAACTCATGGCCACCAACGTGTAGAAAAAAAACCCACATAAGCCAATAAGAAGCAATGTTGCATATGAAAAAACTTCACAGGTTCATACAACCTCTCTTAAAGGTCAACTCTTAAAGTGCTTTCTCTTATTTCATGCAGTCCTGTCTCAGGTGAAAGAGTCATTGACCATAGCGAGAGATTCAGATGAGTTAAAGGATCCCTGTCCTCATCATCGGTAATTCTACTTGAAGCTTTCAATGAATTCTGGGTGGAAAGTGTGCAGAAAAATCAGCCAGTGACAAAGCAAAAGAACCCAACCTATAACTAAAGTTTCTTAACTTTTTGAAACATCAGAGCCTGAAATTTAAAACTTTTAATCCAGCCATTGAGTTAGTCAAAACAATAAACAGGAATAAAAGTTGGAGAACTTCCCTCTTAATGTATTTTCACAGTTTAAAAAATGGAAAATTCTACCAGCACTGTGGATGTTCTATGACTTTCAGCCAATCACCCATAAACAGATAAATGAAGCCAATCCCTGGCTGAAGAGTTCAGTTTTGGAAGATCTTTGTGAACTGGTTTGGCTCTAATACGTATCAGACAAGAAGAAGCATAGATGAGGGATGGTGAAGAGTAGGACAAGACATGATCTCATCTGAACTAAAACCAAGCAGTATACAGAAGGTGTAAAAACACTCGTCTGCACGTATCCAGACAAAGCAGAAATGACAAGGCTCCTGCCAAAAGTCATCCTTAAGAGACACAAGGCTGAGGAACATTTAACAGCTCTGTGTCCATCTGGAAAAGAGGTAGATCATGTAGGAAGGACTCAAGAAGAAAAGTAGGCTGCGCTGCTGTGGATGGGAATAGAAGAGGTGCTGGGTTGGTACCATGAGATGAACCTGCCAGGGGGTGAGATTCCCTGCTCAAGTCCAGTGACGCTGTGGCACAGGAGAAGAGGACACACATCCAAGAGATGAACAAGGGGATTCCTCCCCATGTAGCCAGTCAGCTGCGATATTGCAGCGCACAGCTTGGCCTGTGCCAGCCCAGCAGGTTTAGAGAAGTGAGGGGGTCTATAGGACTCCTGAGTGTTGCCAGCTGCTTTACAAGACGGGAAGAAAAGACGCACAAAGCTGACACTGTGGAGGAGGAAAAACTAGAAAAATACAGACAACCATCTCCTTTGGACCGTTGCCTCCTGCTAGAAACGACCTTGAGAAAAAAATCTCTTTGCCCATGTGTTTGCTGCACACTGGCTCCAAAGCAATCTCTGCTCCACCATCCCATGATGGACCCGAGCCAGGATGGGCACAAATCCTGCCCTGCCTGTGGGGTTTGCAGTGGTAACTAGATGAACCACAGCCGAATGCATCCTCACCTCACCATGTATCTGTTTTCTGTGGCCGTTGGGGCTACACCTGCACTAGTAAATCAGACAGGAGAGGAACTGTCACCTGAGGTGGACTCAGACTTTTGGATGGGGATAAACGGTCCTTGGGAAACGCCCGCATCTCCCGGTGATGGAGGAAGCGAAGGGGACCCTACTTTGAATCTAGAGGCTTTGGCTAAGGGCCAGCAGGACCACTCTGCTTTCCCTTCCAGGGCAAATCGCAATGACAAATTGTGGTGTCTTCTCTGTTTTTTAAACATCGCAGCTCTGATCCTTTCCTCACTACAATCAGTGATCCGTGGATCTCTAGCTAATAGATCATGGCCTCTAGACTCAATCAAGAGTTTGTAATCAACCCAGGAAAGATAGGAACAGGCTTTGACAAACATACGGTCTACAGTTATTCCCCTGTTTTGGTATCAGCATTTTCCCGATTTTTGCATGAATATTGCTCACGCACATGAACACCCAGAAAAAAAATATATCTATTACGTATGATTTGTAATTGAAAGGATTAAGAAGAGATTTCTTCCCCTGTAAATCTCTTCTGCATGCAATTTTTATCTATGTTTAACAACAGATTTTAGACATTTATTCTAAATAATCCAGTGATGAATGCATTTCAGTGAGGGCCTCCTTTTATGAGGGATGTTGTATCTATTTATAAATAATTTCATGGCTTTTGCTAATTCCTTGAATTTTGCTAAGTGATTGTCAAACATGTTATTAATCTTGAGTTCTCAGGAACAAACACAAGCAAATAGTGAGTCACTGATGGGGTTTTTTGGGGTTTGTTTTGGTTTTTTTTTTTGCTTTGTTTCAGCAGTGAAAAGATATTAAGAAATTTCTTTAAGTGAGAAAATCTGGAGGCTCGTTGCATTCTTGCAGGATTTAAGCATAATGTACTTCTGGAAGTGTGGAAAGCCAGAGCCAGCATGTTCAGTGTTCTTCTCTGTCATTGGCGGTTCAGCCACAAGGGATGCTAAATAATGCAGCTGTATACACTCTGACAGCTGACTGTTAATAACTTTTGCCCCCTTTGATTGCCTCCAGAAGCCATACCAGCATCTGCGAGGAAAAGGCGAGCAGTGAGTGTAGCTGGGCTGACCCAGATTTATGCAGAGCTGGTTGGCTCTCCATGCCAAACTTTCACTAGAGTTGACTTCTCTTGCAAGAGTACTTAACTCCTCTGTAATACTATTGTTATTATTGTTATACAAATAACAGCAACAACAACAACAACAATAATAAGAGAGCACGAAAAAAGATTATTCTTTGAAAACCTGACATTTCAATAGCTGCCATTTGGTAGTAAATTGTTATGATGAGTTTTGACTTATTCGAATGATGCAAAACAAGAAAAGAACATCACAAATAAATACTGGCTTTTAAAGACCCACTCATGTATGTCTTTACCTGCTGGAGAAGAGGTGCTTCAGTGCCTGACAGAGCACTGCCTCTCAGCCACCACATCCCCTACCAGCTCTGAATCCAAAACTCAGAGATGTTGAAGGGAGAAGGTTTTTTCCTTGACTTCACTGAGCTTTGGATCAGGCCCTAACCTGAAAGGTTGTTTAAAGGATATGCGGGCCACAGAGTCAACGTTCCAACTCTTCCTGACCGCCTTCAGAGTTTTGGGGAAGTTAGTCCTTAATTTGCCCTTAATTTGCTGATTGCATCAACCAGATGTATCTCAGAAGTGCTGGTTGATGTGACTCAGCAGCTGTATCTAAAGGATCAGGATGGAGAGTAGATTATCCCATCGGCTCCACCTGCTCCACCTGCATCGTAAAGGACTCCTGCAGAGTTTATAGAATCATAGAAACTTCAGACTTGCCCAGTACCTCCTTCCTATTCCATTTGAGTAACAGCCAAGTGAGGTCAAATGTTTTAGGTACTAGAAACTTGCCAAGAAGGAAAAAAAGAAATAAGAAAAAAAAGCACCATGAGGAGCTGACTCCTAGACTGCAGCAAGGGGTGATGTTGTGACAGGGGCTGAAGAGAGGGTCCAGGCTGGCTCAGCCAGAGTCATTCCTTTGGGGAAGCACATGCTGCAATAGGAAGTTTGGTCACTGTTTCTAATTTCCCACTTCCGGGCAATTCTGAATCATGCTTGGGAACTGGCAGAGCCCCTTTGCTGGATGCTTAGCTAGTGTGAAAAGACACCAGTCCAGTGCACTGTTGGCCAACAATGATGGTACCAATGATGGCAACTAATGATGGCTGCTGCTAAAGACATGAGGTGTGTCAGAAAATGACCTTTTGGCACACAGTGTGAAACCCACCAGCAAGGGAAACTCTGCAAGGTGACAAAATCTCCCTGGTCCCTCTCTCTGTAGGAAGGAGGCATTTCCTTGTGCTTTTCCCTTTGGAAGCAACACAATAACATCTCCTCATCTGAGCATCTCTAGGCAAACTCAGTGAGTTTGGTTGAAGTTACGCTTGTTTACACCAGCCAAGAGTCTGATCCAGTGTACATATGTTTGTATGTGACCAAACCACAAAGAACAGGAAAGTTCAGAAGATGCTCAGGGGGAGAACGTCCACAAACATCCCTTGTGCTTTTAGCTGGCAAATTTTGCCTTCCGATCTCATGAGGGTAGGTTTGTCTGGCTGTATCCAGCAGTTTGTATTTCTGGGTGATACAGGCGAGACTGTTGATAGAGCCTTTCTCCTCACGAGGGTTTGGATGAATGAAAAGCAGGAAATTCAGAGAGGAGAGTGAGAAGCAATTCAAAGGTTTAAAAAATTTAAAGGTTTAAAAAAAACCTCGTTCCATGAGCATCCACAGAAATGGAGGGCTGAGTGAGCTAAGCTCTGAAGTGATTTTAGCCACACACATGCACAGGCACACGTACCCAAGACCTGCAAATCCCCCGCCCTGCCTCAGCCCACTTGACAGGCCCCTCTCCACTGCTGCATCTGGAAGAACAAAAATGTCGCACATTCTGATAACCACATTTTCCATCCTAAAATTGCACTGGTTTCTGGCTTGCTACTGGGACTGAGGTCAGGGAAAGAACAGAGTTTTCAGCCTGCATCCAGCAACCATGAGCTGTTAAACCTGCCCACCCCAGAGGTGCATTTTGCCAAGGAGGGAGATTGCCCAAGGGAAGAACATGCAACTGGTTGTACCGAGCTGTCCGCTTTGAGCGCTTGTCTGCAAGATCAGGCTGCTATGACCCCCAAGGGGTCCTGACCAGTGTTGTGTGTGTTACCAGGCAGACTTTACAGGGAAAGAGCAAGCCAAACTGAAGACGCTGATGCCCAGGGTGGCTTTTACCCTCGCAAGAAGATGGCACTGTACACTCCCCTCAAGACTCTTGCTTTACTGAGTGAGACTCCTGTCCTCCTCAGCTGCTCACGCTCTCCAACAGGTCCAGGGACCACATGCTGCTTTGCAACCCTCCCTCACGAACTCTCAGTATCTCTGTTGTTCAGCAGGGAGCAAGGCCCGTGGGTCTGGATAGCCCTGCCTCCGTTAACACCAGGGAGACATAGATCACTGAGTATATGTATGTGATCAACAGCTGGCCACGTTGGTGGCTCACTTTTTTTTCCCATATAACTTAACCTCTCGTTCCACAGAACAGAGAAACTGTATGGAAACCCTCGGCATCCGATGTGTGGCCTGATATTCTTTTGCCCACTAAATGCTCTCCAGGAACCTTTTTCATCCTTTTGCTTCTTTTTTCTCCTCCTCCCTTTACATCACCGTCTCTCTTTCTTCTTCAACAAGTACTGTGGGTCTGTCTCCATCGTAAAGCCCAGAGCCATTCAGGTACTCCTCATCTTTGTTGTACTGCTCTGGTCCAGAAGAAGGCATGGAGTTTTCAGAAATGGAGCCATTTTTTACATAACCTGGCAAATTCCGGTGTCCATTGAGGGTCCCTGGTATAAGTCTCGTATTGAGATGGAGGGCAAGTGCCCCTCTTGTGGCTACATTTGTGATGCTGGTGTGGGAAACCATTGGTCCATAACTGTAGGTTGTGCTCCCACTTCGTGCTTTCCTTTTAAAGTCAAGTGCTAATGTCCACCTGCTCCATGACTTCTTTATTTCTGCTTGGACCTGAGAGAAAAGGGGGGAAAAAAGCATGAGTGGGAGGAGAGAGGGGCAGAGAGTCCTCAAAAGGCAGCAGTATCCACAGACAGAATGGAAGAGAAACTCTAGAGTATGAAATTGGAAGGAACAGTAAATTCACATTAAATCTGCCCTTTCCAAATGAAATATTTGATATTGGGAAGCTTGACTGCCTGAAAACATCTAACTGAAAATATGGGTTGACTCTCTCCCAGGGAGAAGTTGTGGCTGCCCCATCCCTGGAGGTGTTCGAGGCCAGGTTGGATGGGGCTTTGGGCAACCTGATCTAGTGGGAGATGTCCCTGCCCAGGGCAGGGAGTTGGAACTAGATGATCTTTAAGGTCCCTTTGAACTCTAACCATTCTGTGATTCTGTGATTAAGGGGGACTGAGCTGCACAACCAGGAGTGAGTTATCTCAGTGTACCAGGAGCATCAAGTATAAGTGGGATGAAGCACCTTCGGAGGTGTCTGAGTCTCAAGAAATTTCCTCTAGAAAGAAGTTAGCTGACTACAGAGTGAGTGTCCCACTTTTACATGGCTGAAGTTAAGATGACATCAATACCCCTTATGGTATGGATTTCCTCTTGGTTGCTTGCTGTAGATCATCAGCAGCGTATTTTTAGTTGCATTTCCCCTTAAAGTCCCCAAACTTAGGCCAAACCAGCCTTATGAAAGTAGCTCTGTTCTTCCCTGGTGTGCATCCACTGACTGTCTAGTTACTTAGTTTGCAGCCATAGAGGGAATTAATGGAAACAAAGATATTAAAGCATATCGCTCTGGAAATAGAAACAAAGGTCAAAAAAGTCTGGAAAATCAAAAGAGCTTGCTCATTAGGCAGCTACTCTATCAGTCCACTATTCTTCCCGCCACAGATCTGAAATTAAGCAGCACTAAACAGCACTTGTACTGGGAAAAGGAAAGAAAAACCCCGCATTTTTATTCTCCATTAGCTGCTTCCAGTAGCTCATTTATTGGTGACATATTGACCTGGATGTCTTACATGACCAAAACTGAGGGTATGAACTTTCTATGTGGACTGACAGATCCTTCACTGAGTGCAAAAGAGGGTTGCATCTCTAGAATAAGTGGGGATATATTGATGTGCATCCACCTTCCCAGCTGTGTGTGGAACTAACCTAACAAAGGAGGGAAATAATTAAGAAGCTGGTGACTTACCTCTCCATTGCAAAAACAGTATATGATGGCAACAAAAAATCCCTAGAAGGAAGAAGAAACAACATATTAATATTACTCTTGTGACATATGAGTTTCTCTTTCCTGATAGTGCTGCCCAACATCTCTGTGTTCCTCTGAAATCAATGACATTTATAATATGTTGTATATAATATGCATAAGAAACCTTGCATTGTTAAGTAGTGTATGAGAGACAGATGAACACAGCCATTTCCCTGCAGACTATTGACAAAGTAGGTAGACTATATAAGCCCTCTGGGTCATGGTTTAGCTAACAGGTCTCTTTTCACCCCCAGATCTTTTGCAAAGTTTCTGAGATGGTGATGGGTGCTTGGGAAGGTGGTGGGATCTACCTCACTGGAGGTGTTTATGAACATATTGGATAAACACTTCCAGAATTTTACATGTAGGTGATCCTGCTGCAGGATGGGGGTGGTGGGGGGGTGAAAGATGGCCCCAATGGGACTTTTGCAGCCCTGGTTGCAAGTGGAGCAGCCCATGTGTGGAGCAGAACTGGCTGAGTGGGATCAGCAAAGGAATTCAGATGTGAGCAAACCATCCACATCTTTTGGTTGGCCAATAGTTTACCCAGGTCTTTCTGAGGTCACCCACTATTTTGTCCCATCTGCACCCAATAGTAATTGTGAAAGCACATGAATGCGAGCTTGGTCCCCTTTTCCCTTACAGTTTCTCTAATCTGTCACCTGGACAGACCCACTGTCCACCTTTCATCATCCATCATTTGGCATGTGAGCCAAAAGTTAATTTCTCAGGGGATGGCGTGCAGTGACGATCAAACACTGCTCTGCTTGTAGAGAGTTGTGTATTCTTGCTGCTGTGTCTTATAGAGGACCAGTACTGTAACTGAACCTGCCTTTTGCCCAAACCTGGAACTGAGGAATCCATTCACAGGACTGAAAGACAACTTGGGACAAGCAAATTGGAAGCTAATGTGAAATAACAGGTCTCTGTGGATCTCTACCAGCTTATGTCTAACCTGGATATAAAGGGATTTATTTTGTGAGGAAAGTTATCTTTCAACAGGAACATTTTTTTGTTGGACACAGTGAGCTTTTATACGTTGTGTTTTGCAAATATAAAACATACCTGATGCTAAAACACTGTCAAATCACCTTGTGAATGAAATCTGGAGTATTGTAAAAACAGTCCTACTTCCAAAGACAACACCTTCCACTCTCAATTCCCTCCTGTCCCAGCTGAAATTCTCATAGTTTGACCCCACAGTTTAAGAGCTACAATACCTGGAAAGAGTTGAACAGCATTTCATAGTGCATTTGAACTTGCCAAAGAATCCCTGACACATCTGTGTATGGCATAGCCATGAAAACAATATAGTGAACGCCGAACAGAGGCATAAGGACGAGGGTAGATTTCAGCAGCTTCCTGCAGCAATAAGGAAAGAGAAAGACACAGAGGAAATTAGTGGATGGAATGAACCTCCCCACCAGGCTCGTCCACCTCATACCTTGGATACAAGTCATATGTAATTTCTTCCTTTCTCACATGCTCCCTTGGCTGGGCTTGGCTACCGTATATTTGCAGGCACTCTGTCCACCTGCAATTTCAAACTGTTTCTTCTCTTACGGCATCTGACACAACCCAGTCCATCCTCCAGCATGGTTTGATGTTCTAGTCTAACCCTCTCCACTTGTGTGCGCCAGTGTGATGCTGCTGTAGGTACTGGAGATGAAGAAGCTGAGATGTTTTTTTCAGCCTCAGACTATCCTCAGTTTCAGGTCAGGTTCATGGGTAGAGGGTGTAAGGGTGACTGGAAAGAAATGTGCGCTGCTGCTTCCAGCCCTCAGCCTCTGACTGACGCTAAATCCCCTTATCCTTAAAAGATGGTTCTGCTTCAGCTTACAACAACTGGACACGGTCCCATAAAACCTATGACACTGCTTGAATGGGGGGGTTGGACTAGATGACCTCCAGAGGTTCTTTCCAACCTCAACCATTCTGCGATTCTGCGATTCTGCAATTCTGCATGCTTACTGAGGCAAGACATGAAGGTCCACCCTGGGTTAGTGCCTCCTGGACAATGAGCAGGGCTGGTGGAGAGGGAAGTGCATTTAGGAGAGGAGTTGTTCCAGATATCAAGGGGAAGAGGACAGTGCACTGCGGGATAATCACAGAATCATAGAATGGTTTAGGTTGGAAGGGACATTAAGGATCATCTAGTTCCAACCCCCTGCCCTGGGACACCTCCCACCAGCCCAGGTTGCTCCAAGCCCCGTCCAACCTGGCCTTGAACCCCTCCAGGGATGGGGCAGCCACAGCTTCTCTGGGCAACCTGGGCCAGTGTCTCACCCCCCTCAGAGTGAAAAATTTCTTCCTGATATCTAATCTAAATCTGTGTTCTTCAAGCAGGAGTTGAAGACTCTTAGGAGGTTCTTTAGACTGCAGTATCACCTGAAAGCTCCTATTTAAAGAAGCAGCTCCATCTCAGCATAAGACCAATGCTAGAAGCTGGGGGTGAAGTACAATACAACCCTGAGTACTTGGCTAAATTTGCTCCTGAGGGAACCAGCCTTGCCTGGAAGTGATGCTAATTGAAGGATTAAACCTTCTGCCAAGAGTTACAGCAAGTTACCAAGTGCAGGCAATTATTGAGAAGGGCCAGACATCACTACCAGAAAGACCTGGTACCTCCTCTGTCCACCAACTGGAAACCACTAAGGGAATTTAACACATTAAAAGGAGAAGGTGCCATCCAAACCATAATTAATAGCAAGCTTCAGCCAGGGAGAAATAAACAAACAGATAAATCAGAACCCTGACAGGGCAGCGAAGAAAAATGGAGAGGTGTTTTCCTGCCAAATCTCATTCCTGCTTCAAATGAAACATCTTGTGTTTGGAGAGTGAGATGGTAGCAATGAGCTCATGGTTTGCAGCCCAAATCATTCTGCTCTCCCCGCTCTGCATGTGTCATGCTGGTCAGTCCAGCTCAGAAGATTATGAGATACCTCAGGAGCTCTCAAGCAGCCGAGGTGTCTCAGCAATCTGTTTTTTCTGTCCAGTTTTGACCATGCTACAGATATCCTAAGTTATCAAGAGAAAAGAGCTGGAAGAACAAAGGAAAACAAAACAAACAAGGAACGGCCATATTTCCAGCAGAGAGTCAGGCAACGTTTTTCATTTCAGCAATAGCACTGAAACACCCGCTGAAGGGCAGATTGAACAAATAGACCAAGTTTTACAAAGCACAGGGGGGAAATAAATAGAAATAAATAAATTGGTACTAGTTTTAGGGGCTTCAACAGCATAACCAGTGTTTTTATTTGTGCGCTTTTGGTTCAAGGCCAGCACAGTCACTTCCAAACCCGCTGAAGAGACTGAATTCCTCTCTTTAACCTATAAGGCAGGTCCCTCAATTTGGATTTGAAAGGTTTTGGAGATGTTTAAACTGCTGTTGATTCATTCTGCATTATCAGATTTGGAAGATGGCATTCTCCTCACCTTTTTTTAGGTGTCTACAGTGTAGATACCATGAACTACTCACCCTGGGCTCCCTTTGTACTCAAGGAGGTGGAACAGGGACTTGGACGTCTCCCAAAAAGTGGAGAGGGTACGTGACTCACCTGTACTGTTGTCTTGAGTCACACCTCCCTGCATTCGTCTCTCGTAGCTTGGTTGCTAGGACTCTGATAATGTTGATAAAAAGAATAAAATTTACCTGGAAAAAACAACAAAGAAAGGATAACTCTTAAAAAAGATCCAGACGATGACAGTGTTGTTTAGTCAATGGTTTCCCCAAGATGAGTCAAGGGGCTGTGGCACACAGTGACCTGATCGTGCTGTGTATGAAGCTCCTCCTGGGAGAGCTTGTTCTGTAGAAGGGGTGAGCTCCACAGGAAAGACCCAGTGTTTGGTGGGAGCTAGTCGTCTGTGTTTAACCTGAATAGCTGTGAGAGAGAAGGGAATGGCTTTGTCTGGCAAAGTGGGAACATCTCGCATGGAAACACCTACATCTGATCTAGCAAGACCAGCAGACACCTGATAATTGGGTATGATGCTTACCAGGCATTTTGAGGTATAGACTACAGATAACTCTCAGTATTTTTCACATCATCTTTATTTAAAACTCCATACAGTGATATGGGTCATTTTCATGGACTCATAAACCTCTCAAACTTGGTTTGGGGTACAGGGAGCAGACAGCAATTAGGTTATATTTGTCTCTTGCAGCCCACCCAAGACGAAGAACTCATCAGGCTAAGAGATGCATTAGTCGGATGCCCTTCCACATCTCCATATGCAAAAGAGCAAGGAAACTGAACCATGACAAAGACGCAGAGCAAACCAAACTAGAGATGACAGATCAAGAATGCAGAAGGGCAATACAACTGCAAAACTTCTGTTGTATGTCTACTGGTCATTCTCTCTCTGGAGGAGTGTTTAATATGGACCTGATAAGGACAGTGAGGAAGTAATATCCACTTCCTATGCAGGGAGGCACATTTGTGAAGGCATGTTGTGGCCAGCTCCTCAACCAAGCTAATCTTCTCCTACAGGAACATGCCCATGCAATGCGGCAAAAAGTAATGGCAACATCTCATGGCTACACTGCCACTTAACGGAGGTGAAAAATGGGGAGATGTTTGAGGGATTCTTAGCTTTTCGGAGCTCTTCAGAGATTGGTTTCACTGGGGCTGGGATTACACCTGCTGCTGCCCCAGACAAACCCATTCTTGGGACTACGGTAAGGCCACAAGCAGAACCATTGTGTAACCGTCTGCACTAGGCAGATCCCTGTTGCTGGGCTAATGCCGATGCCTATGGGTTTCTCTGGAGGTTTGCAGCACTCATTTGACCTCTCAGATGCCAGTATAGCAGCATTTCAAGGACACAAATTACCATACCACACACAGGCTCATAGTTTTATGCCAGAAGGGACCATAGTGAACCTCTAGTTTGATCTCCTGCAAAATGCAGTCCATAAGACCTCCTTGTATTCATTTTTGTTTGAGCTATAGCAGATCTGCGTTTCAGTGTTTCCATGACGAAGATCCTACCACAACCATTGGTAAGTTGTTCCAATGGTTAATTATCCTCGCTGTTAAAACAAGTAGTTCCCTGAGCCACTGAATGAACACAGCCTGGTTTGCTATGGCTTTGTCTTCTGTGGTTGGATTCCTTCTCCTTTAATGAGGTGCAAGTTCATTTTAAACAGCTCTCCTCTATGTTAAAAAGGGGGTAAGGTCGTACTATACCCTTTCCCTTGAAGAGGTATTAGTAGAATTTCTCTCCTGTATCTATTTGACTGTTTTCATGAGGTCTGTGGGAATTTAACACCCATGCAACCCTTAGTTACATTTGGTTGGAATTTACTGACTGGCACAAAAGTTATAAGGGGGGGATGGATCGACCAACAGGCAGAGAAGCACACAGCCAGGGGGCATATAATTCATTTTCATTGGAAACCAATCTGAAAGGGAAAAAAAAAGGCAGGATTTGTTTCTCATATGAGATTTTTTTAGCTTCAAAGGCTCAAAAGTGGGATCTTATTCTTCATTTGTTGGCTAAACTGAAGACGTCCAACCTTATCACAGTCAGGAGGGAAACTCCCCTGACTTCCTGAAGCACGTGCTAAGTTTTAAAAGAAATCCAGACAAATGAATATCATCAAAGCTAGCAGCAGAGTGGAGGGATTTTAAGCCCCTCAGTCTCCAAATTCTCTGCGAGTACATCCAGAAAATGCATAACTTAGTCCAGCTACATATGACCAGCCAGTGTGGGAATTGAAAAGGCAGCCAAGTGAACAATATGAACCCACAGAATATTTTTGCATAATAAATAGTTGCATTTGCAAATAGCCAGGGTACAAGCACAGCAAAGCCTCATGGAGAAACATCATTTTTACAAGGACGAGCCTCAATCGAGCTCTTTCTCCTCTGCTAATTGGGCTTTAAATTAAATGCAATGGGATTGCTGGCATTCATCTAGTTGAACTATCTGAACTTTCTTCTCCATCCTACTATTTTGTTTCCAATGACCACGATGTGGGCTTGCTGATTTGTTTCTTCCAAGATGCAGAACTAATTGCTAGGGCCAGGTGGAGAATTTCCACCAAAAGGAAATTCTGAGGAAGAACCCCCCCCCAAGTCCAAAGCAGCTCACCTGATTGCACATATGAGCATATTCACCTCAGAAAGTTTCCTGCTGTTTATATGCAGATGGTCTGATTTTCTTCTCACCCACACTGATCATCTTCCAAGGCCTCCTGATTTGTGAGTCAGAAGGAAGTATACAGACCTTGATGCAAAACCCTCTGAAGACTATAAAGAGATTCTTACTGACTCCGCTCAGCCTCTCGTGGATGAATGTAAAAGGGGACTAGGAAGTGTGGGAGTGGACAAGCTTTTTTGCATGCACTCTTCTAACCATCAGAAGATGGAGTAATGCAGAACGATAGAGAAAGACCAAGGGAGTGAAGAGAGAAACTCATGGAAACTGTGAGATTAGGTTCTCTAGCTCATTAGGACCCTGCTCAAGCAAACACATATCTACCCACCGAATTTCCCTTGTGCAGATAATGACATCTTATAATGACCTCTCCAGCTTGTGAGAACTCAGACCTGTGTCTGGATAATGTTACTTATATCCTTTCTGTCCCCTCCGGCTCCTGGGTGGGGGCTGAAATAATCCTCCATCAGTGATTAACATCATGTCTGATCATAGCTGGGATGGTTTAACTTTCATCCCCACCTTTGAGGTATCCCAAGCTTTTATCTGTTCAGAAAGACAAGTCTGAAACAATCTAATGCCGCTGAAGCGTGCCTGGGGAAAAGGTTTAGTCCAACTACAGAACCCAAATTCCAGTTCTTCCAACATGAGATGCCTGGTGAGAACGTGTTATGATCCCTGAGGGTTTCCAGTATCACATGGGTTGGAAATATTAGCTTGAATGTTTGTTTCGTTACTGATTTTAGGGTCTTATCTCTGTGTAATTTTTCTCTTGTAAGTAGAACTTGAAGTTGCTGATAAACCCCTCTGCCCTATGCAGCCATCAAACCTACAGGCAGGTCCAATATAAAGCCTTATTAGACAGTATAAACAGACACTCTACACTATTAAGGCAGGAGCTGTGTTAACAGGATGATTAGAGTAGGGCAACCTGGCTCAACTGTTCCCACTGAACCTACATTGACCAAAGGGAAAGCCTCCCACCCCTTGCAATCAGCCAGTACTCACCACAATAGCTGCCAGGATGGGCACCTGAATAATCCATTTTAAATTGCCAGCACTCAAGTCCCAACACCTGAGGAGAGATTGACATCCCGTCAGGAAATCATTGGTTACAAAGAGCAACAGACTCAAGTGTCTTGTTGGATAAATCCACCCTGGAAAGGTGGTTCCTCCAAAGGCTGATGTGGTGGAAGGACCCTGCCTTCAGTCAGGATGGCTTCTCCTGCTGTTACATTATTCAAAACTGAAACCACTATTAAACACATTTAAAGTTATGCTCTCCAGATGGTGGAAGAGCTCTTTCCACAGTCATCAGGACTTGTTGCTTCTGGGCAGGAAGACACCCTTTTCCACTTTTTCTTTACCTCCTTACTAGAAAAAACTACATTAAGAGTAATCCAGCTTTCATGAAAACAGGAGAGGCTGAAATGCCCTAATATTACGCCTTGGAATAAACCTGCGCAACTTTGCATGGGGACAGGTCATGTCTGGAGACATGGTGATGGGAACAATGCTGCGGGGTTCTACATTCAGTTCCTGTGCTTCCTTCAGCCCTGCTTTTGCAGTGAGACCCAGCCGTGCCCCGCAAAACTCTTTATCTCTTTTTCATCTTCAGCCCTTATCCAAGTAAGGATTGGAAGGGCAAACTCTTGGTGGCGTGGACGTTGGGCTGAGGTCCTCCATCTGCCAGGATGGGGCTGAACAGTATTTCCTCCCAGGCTTTTCCAGCAGCCATTGAATAAGGTCACTCAGTGTTAATTACTGTGTTTGAATTCTCTCCAACCACAGAGAGAGGAGTGCCACAGGCTTTTCTTTATTTGAGCCAGACAGCCCCCACATGGCAGCTGCAGTTTTCAGTTCACGGGCCACATGCTGCCCAGGCAGCTATTCAAGGCAAGCGAGAGGCAGGGGCAGAGAAACCACCAGTGCTGACTGCAAGGCTCTACCAGGATGACCCTGTGCCAGCGCAGATGTGTCACACTCCAGTAGCTGTGCTACTCTGTCCTTCCAAGCCTAGAGCTGAAATCCTATCCAGCTCTGGGGCCCCCAACGTAAGAAGGACATGGACCTGTTGGAACAAGTCCAGAGGAGGCTATGAAGGTGATCAGAGGGCTGGAGCCCCTCTGCTGTGAGGACAAGCTGAGAGAGCTGGGGGTGTTCAGCCTGGAGAAGAGAAGGCTCCGCGGAGACCTTCCAGCCCCTTCCAGTCCCTCAAGGGGGCCTATAGGAGAGATGGGGAGGGACTCGGATCAGGGAGGGGAGCCATAGGACAAGGGGGAATGGTTTTAAACTGAAAGAGGGGAGATTGAGATGAGATATGAGGAATAAATTTTTCACTCTGAGGGTGGTGAGCCCTTGGCCCAGGTTGCCCAGAGAAGCTGTGACTGCCCCATCCCTGGAGGGGTTCAAGGCCAGGTTGGATGGGGCTTTGAGCAATCTGGGCTGGTGGGAGGTGTCCCTGCCCAAGGCAGGGGGTGGGACTCGATGGCCTTTGAAGGTCCCTTCCAACTTAAACCATTCTATGATTCTATGAAAGCAGTGTTCTCCCAGGCAAAGCCATTTGAAAAGTTGCCTGAGGACTCCCACACTTTTGCTGGTGGATCCTGGGCAGATGAAACCCATTGTGCGTTCAAGCCTGTGCATCACTGGGGGAAAATGTGACTGATTAGGGGTCTGAAGACTGGATGCTATGGATCCTTCATTCAGCATATTGTAAAAATATGGGGCCATGAGGGTGCATGAGTAGGACCAAACAAGCAACTGATTCAGTATCTTGTTGCTGACAGTATCCAGAAGCTGATATTTAGCACAGTAGTGATATTTTTTTAGAATATTCTTCCAACAATCTGCAGTTCAGGACGGTTTCCTGAGCCAGAGCATTACTGAGTATCTAATACTTTTAGAGGAATTTATCTTCCATGAATTTGTACAAATGCTTTTTAAACCTAAGGACGTGCTGGAGTCCACATGTCCTGGAGTGAGGATTTACAGCTTTATCATCTCATCAGCTCCGAACCGCCTCTTTTGACTGTGCTCCCAACCTCCTGTCTCCCAACTTCATTCCCATTCATTCGGGATTTTAAAGATCCCTGTCCTGTCCCTGCCTAGCTCTGAACAGTCCCCGTCAGCCCCAGGGATAACAGCTACAGGTGTTCACATTTATCAAATTCTGTAAAAAGAAAGGAAAGCTGGGAAGGTTGCACCCACTTTATCCTTCCCTGCCACACACACCCCAAAAAGTTTGCTAACTTCATAGTGGAAATCACTTCTGGCTTTGCCTCGTTCCTTTTTTTCCTTTCAATTCACTCACAAAGTCACCATTGCCCAAAGACCCACAAAAGCATCACACGTGAAAGGGAGAAAAGAAAATCCAATGCAACTTACTCTGTGTCAGCTACAGTGGCTCTCACGCTGGCCCACGCTGTAACAAATACAGCAGGGAGTCCTACAAAAAAACACATGACAAATGGGGTGAGTAGAGGGACCAGAGGACTCTGTTATGACAAGCCCAGGTGGAGCAGGCTAGAGGAAGGTGGAAGAAGCAGTTTTTAAATATTCAAGTGTAATTTAGACTAGGAAAGCCTGATATTGGTCTCACATCTCTTCTGTAGTCCAAATGGTAAACGAAACAGTGGCAGGGAACATTTTCTGGAAGACAAATGCCATGGTTTAGACATGTCCACCCTGTGAACTCTCCTGGCTTTCAAAATTGAGCAGCTTGCTTTCCCAAGTTGCTGGCCAGGAGTGGTCCAGGTTTAAGCTGCCGCCCGGTTTCTGCTTGGGAGGTGCTCGGGTCTGGGCCTGAGATGGTGCATGGACTTGGCAGGATAAATCATCAAGTTCCCGTGTCTTTCTTACAGTGGTATTTTATAGACACATAACATGTAGTGCTTGAACCTGTGTGACTGATACCTCCTCTAGCCAACTCATTCAATTTGAAGCAGGTAAGGGTTTCGTGCAGCACACCTTTCCCAAGATATTTGTTCCCTTCCCCTAACGCCAAGGAAAGGTGGATCTGGAGTCAGGCTCAGACCGTCTCTCCCAGCACGGATGGATTAGAAGCTCTGTTAAGTGTGAGAGACTCTGCGCGAAGCAGATAAATGCTAGAATTTAGGATGATGTTTGCAAAATACTCTAGCCAAAGGTTCAGTGCCAAATGAACCATCCTCATTTCAGCACAGTTACAGTGGGCATCACCATTTCTCTGTGGAAAGTAAAAGAATCACCAATATCCAAATGCAATCTTCTATTTATTTTTTTAGGGTCCAGTTCTGCTTTATTTGTACAACTGAGTCCCCTACTGGCTTCCCTTAAAAGGCAGGATCAAATCCACAGTAGCTTCCACAAATTCAAGAAGAATAGCCCCTTTCAGGTGAAAAAAAAAAAATAAAAAAAAAATAAAGGCAACATTTATCACCAATGACTGTAAATATGCTGTTCACAGTCTAAGCTCATTGGGGCTCGGCATGCATAAGCACACGCTTAACTTTCAGCATGCACTTAAGTCTCATTAGGGTGCTTAAAGTCTTTCCTGACCACGGACGCTTTCCTGAGCTGGGGTGTGGAGCAGGGACGCCTGTCTCATACACACGTGGACAACGGGGCCGTTATCTTGGTTGGAACCTTTAAATGCCATGGTAATATAAGAAAGCATAAATAATTAAACACAGAGCCCCACTCAGGACCAGCGCGGCAGCACTGCCTACAAAGATACATTTATAAGGAATGCACCCAGCTTTATAATCCCCTGCGACCGCTGGCATTGGAAAGAAAATACTCAACCTATTGCACTGGGAACCCATGAGCACATTGAAGGTGATTGCTTGGGGATGGTGATGATTTATTGTAACAGGCACCATCTATTTCCTCCTCACTGTTAATCACCTATCTATGAAAAATATGTGCATGCTCCAGACTACTGGCTGAGCTATCAAAGGCTTGAATGCATCTGATTTTGCTGGTGTCTTTGGTGATATTCCAATTTATATCAAGCCAGAAACTGGCTGTGTTGCAAAGTTCAGATGCCTGCTGCCTGCAGGCAGGTCTAAGCTTGAAAGATGGGTTGTTTCAGAGGTTTAGATGCATTTGACATGTGCTTGTTCCTCCCTAGCGTGTCCCGCACTTCAGAAAAGACACTGTTCCCATTCATACTTATCCCGTGCTGTGTTCAAGGTTCCTAGCAACAATAAAATATACAAGAGAAAAAAATTACACCTAAAAAAATCCCTATGTGTGGATTTATTGTGCCCTGTGCACTGCTGCCTCACTCCGTTCAGGCAAGCCTGGGAAAAGGATCTTTTGACATGTTTTTCAAAACACACAATGCAAATTCCTGGCACCAGTTTTATGGCTACATTTGTCTTTCTGTGTCTCTGACATCGTTTTTTGGGATTTTTTTTTTTTTTTTTTTTTTTACAATGTGAACAATAGTAAATGTTCTTAAATTTTCAGAAAGTGGTATGAATGCTCCCCCTCCCTTTCCTCTGCCTCATTTTTAGATTCAACCTCAATATAACAAGGAGTGTTTGGGCCATCAGGTAATTTCTAGAGTTCAATCTTTTCCTCCCACTCTGGTAAGCTAGTCTTTCAATGTGAAGAGTAAGAAGGTTTAGCTTTGCCTCCAGCATCTCTTTTACTTTTGAAAGGTGATGACTGCCTTTTTGGTGTCTCCACTTCAAGGTCCTGGTCTGTGATGCCCCAAGATAGACAATCCCTCCTGCTGAGCACCCACTAATGGGAGAACCATTAACCCAAAAATCAGGACTGGGGTCCTCAAAGTTAGACATCCAAAGACATCCACAAACCGCAAGACACCCAAGAGGATGCAGCTCTGTGAGCAGGAAAGTCATATGTGATTAAATGCATCTGGCCAACGCACCAGAGAAAGGGAAGTGTCTCCAAAAAGCCTGTGATCTCCTGGGTGGCTTTGAGCGCAGCCAGATGGATGCATGCTTGTCCTCCCCCTTGCACGTATGTACCCCATGTGCACCACCGGTGTGACGCAGGATGAACCCCACTGGGCGGCGATGCTGTGAGTGACTTCTACAGAATCCACATTGTATGCGCTGTGCATTTCCAGTCCATACACACAGTGTGTACAATGCAGGTGCTATAAAGTCAGGTATCTCCCCTTCAGCTGGAAAATGTGCGAACCTCAAGCTGGGCAGTCTGGTGGCCCACCCCACCACAGTCCCTTGCTCTTCCTCTGTCACTTTTCTTGCATATGTGTGGAACAGTGGCTTTCAGGTATGTGTCAAAGCTATGAGTAAGAGAGATGGTCACAAAGCGACTGCTGGAAGAAAGCCTATGAATAAGGACCTTATGTAGGACTGGAGAAATCTGGTCTCGAGTCCCTGCTCTTTGAAAGACTCTGAGGAGCAATGCATGTGCTTTTTCAGTTCTACCCTCTTATGCCTCCTGTCCTGTTAGGTACGAATACTTTCAGGCAGGGATGATTCCCACTCAGATAAATATACAGGGCTCACCACCATGGATTTTTGGACCTGAGCACCTCTAACAGTAACACATCGATCTATTTGGATTGTCGAGGTCTCCCTGCAATCCTCATTTGCACCGTAGCTGAAAGCCAGTGCAATCCGAGTGGGGGTGGGGGGAGGATGGAAAAATTAACATGGTGTGAAGGAAAAATGCCAGTGGAATCGGCTTGGGTTTTCTAGCTATTGGTCATGCTTCTTAGACTTCCTTCATAAAACAGCTGCAGGGAACTTGAAGTCTGCTGGGGAATTTATTGTTGCCCATAATATCATTACTTATTTATTTATTTTTGTTGGGCGCTGGCAAGGAACAAGTTCCTTTCTGTCATCAGTGTCTCCCTTGCAAGAAGGGCGCTGCAGATTTTCACGGGGCTGTGCTCCCTTGTGCCAGTGAGGATGTGGATTGCAAAGACTCTACAGAAATCTTTGGGTCTGACATCAAAGAGTAGCTATATGTTCTGGTTTCCTCAGTAGTCTGGAAATAGGATGTTGTAGGGTGATTTTTGCTCCCTATCCCCACCTTGGAAATTTCCAGGCAGGATAAATCCACTCTTGTTTATTGTTACACAAGCCAAAAAAATGAAAAAATCCCAGCTTTTGGGGAAAACTTGTCTTTTCTGTACCTATGTGAAATGTCATAATTATTTATCGCTGATTCCCTGTCATTCATTGCTGTGGTATGGGCAGGATCCAGTGCCCACTGCAGGGAACTGGAGTTTTTCCACTGACTCCAGTGGGTCTTGGACTGGGTTGCCCTTTCCAGTGCCCAAAAGCTATCAAAGCAATACGTCTGTGCGGGTGGGTGTGTGTACATTATCATGCTAATCAAAACAAAGCAAAAACAAATGCAACTGGAGGGATCCTATGTTCTCATTCCAGAGGAATTTAAATTGAGCAGCCTCAAACTCTTGGAAGCACATAGATGATTGGTGTTGTGACAGGTGTGACTTCAGCTTTGTGGTTGCTCCGATAAAATGATTATACTCTGGCAGTGGTTGGAAGAATTAATGAGAGGAACCCATGCCTGTTAGACTGCTTTCCTTTGGCTGCATTACGAGCAGCATCAAGTTGTTTTTTCTTGTTAAACATATGGCATTATTTTTCAACTGCTTCCCCCTCTTCCAGAATTTGCTCAGGGGAATTGCTTCTTTAAGTCTGCTCTATACAGTTTAATACCATTTTCTGAGAACCAAATTCTATGTAGCTTGATGGTTTGGAAGAGGGTGGGTTATGGGTTTCATCTTTTGTTCATTTGTTTTAAAAAAGAGGTGACATCTAAAGTCCTCTCTGTCTCACAGCAGCTGAAGTTAGAAATGCCCTGTCCCCAAAGTATCCCTCTTTATTTGTTTATTTTCCCCCAAACCTACCAGCTGGCTGGGACTAGACTTTGCCTGAGAGATGGATGCCAACTTTGGGACTCAAATTTACACCTTCCATCTTTATCATGTGGCAACACCAGCTGAACATGAGGTTAGTAAGGAGCTTGTGGATCCCTTCTTCCCTCAAAATCCCAGTGGGGAAGGAGGAAGGCTGGAAAGAGTCCTGCGGGCTGGACTGCCTTGGACTAGTGAACCCCTTGCTTGCTCTCACGAAGCAGAAAAACCCTGCAATCCTCCATAAACTCAGATCTGCACTCTCTGGCTTGCTCAGAGCTCCACTGTTAGAGACACTATTTTTCTTCCAGAAGAAACCACGTGCTGGAATGGGGATGGCATGGTGCACACATTAATCTCGTCCTAAAATGCAGACAAGATGTGGCCAGGTGCATTTTGGACCTGGAAACTGAGAAGTGGTCTTGGGCCATACGGTTTCAAGGTAACCGTAGGCACCTCTGAACAGGTTTTTACTGCTGTAAGCTCCTTTGTAGACCTACACCCCATTACTCTTAGTTGTGTCCTCGACGATCATCTAATATGTTTCCTGTTCTACCTTACAGTCCATGAGCTTCAAACAACTGTGAGCAGTTGTTTTATTGTCCTCAGCCTACCAGCACCTCATAACTCCTTGCAAGCCAAAGCTAATGCCAGAAGTGAACAGAAAGCACATTCTCGTCTGAAATGCGTGTGCCCACAACGCCTCCCACTAACTAGCACCCCCCCTGCACCCGCATCCCACCCCTTTCTCCTTACTCCAGGAAAAGATGCACAAGTTAAAAGAAAAGGGGGGAAAAAAAAAAAAACTTCCCCACAAATTGCAGGTTTCTACTGGTGCTCCAACACTCATGAAAACTCAGGAGCTTTTTAAAGCAACTGAGATCTGAGGTAGGAAATCGGAGCTTAGGTCTGCCATTAGGAGCAGATGCTCACAGCCTCATGCAACTTTCCGCCTCTCCAGCCCAACGCCTGTTTCTCAGCTGGAGGCACTTGGCAGAGACGGGGATAACTCAGAAGATGCACTAAAATCAGCTGTCACATGTGCACATCTGCTGCCCTGGAAGGATGGCAAGATGTGCGGTCTCTCCAAGCCTCGGCTGACCCTTCTAGAGATCCTAGAAGTGCCACAGTGTAAATACCACCATTTAGAAATGGTGAAGGATTCACAAGAGAGCTAAACTCTCCTTGCAAGAGTCACTGTGTCTCTGATGCTCACCTTGCTTCTGTCCCCTCTCCTATATTTATGTATATGCACTATCTGCTTCAAAGACTACCTCCAACAGGCTTCTTACAGATCAGCCATAAGGAGCAGCCATGACTTACCCCAGCCAAATAATGTGAATCCCCAAAGATACTTCTTCTCTGAGAAAAATGCCATGAAGATGAGGCTGTGGAGATAGAGCCCTTCCACCAGAATCCAGTAGTAATTGGTTGCCAGGAAGTAGAGGAAGAAGGTAACCGCTACTTTACAGCCCACCTGCAATGACCACAGAAAGACAGGGTTATGTGAGGAACATGGTGTGAAGTTCTTGTTCTACATAACGCCATAATTTACCAAGATGGGCTGCAAAACAAGCTGGAGAAAAGGAAAAAAAAAATCAGAAAATTCTGTTGCAGGGCTTTTACAAGAAAAATCAGTGCAAGAATAGAAGACAGCCTGACATCACGTCTCCAATAGTGCGTGAGCTGGGAGGTGTAGGAGGGCAGGGCACATGTGGAAAAATGGTGACCTAATCCTATTCTCTCCCAACCCCGGTCATGAGGGGCTCACACGCTTTCTAGGGCAGCTGTGTTTCATCTTTTCCCTGTGTCTCTTGTTCCATGTTAGAGGGCAAAGGGCTGTGGCCAAGTCTCCTTGGTCTGGGTGACCTGATACAAGTCACATCACTTGGAATTACGACTCTGCCCCTCAGGTCATGGAGAGATATGGGCACCGTGCTGAGGGTGAGTCACCCCATCCTGTCATGGATGTCCAAGACGGAGTCCTCCAGGGCTGCCTTTCTTTCCTCAATAAGTGTGAAGACACTCTAGATGGCTGCCGTAGGCTTTGGCGACTGGTTCTCCAAGAGCAGACAGAAGCTGTAGGATTTCACCCACAATGTCAAGGTGTTTTCTGAACACACCTGAGTTGCAAGGTGGAAGACCTGGTAGACACTTCCAGGACACACTGATTGTAAACATACTCATAAGCTGACCTCTCACTCCACTTCGCTTTTTTCTTGAGTAGAACCCTGACTGCAACTCAATTCTCCCCTGTCCTGGCAGAGTGGGGCAAAGCCACCCTTCTTCCAACATTTCTCAGCCTTAGTAGAGAACAGCTGCAAAGTAATGATGCCACACAGGGTTAATCGGTACAAAAGGACACATAAAACCATATCTTGTCAACGTGGAAATGCTAGGACTATGGGTGGTCTGATTTCACAGGAAGTCTACGACTACCGAACACATCCGACATCAGCAGCACATCTCCATGCTGCCCTTTACTTTGAGAGGAATACAGAATCACAGAATCACACAGAATCACAGAATCTTCATGGTTGGAAAGGACCCTTAAGGTCATCGAGTCCAACCAAACAACCTACAATCTCTGCCACTACAGCATGCCCTGAAGTGCCACATCTAGACGTTTCTTAAACACCTCTGGGGATGGTGACTCTACCACAAGTGACTTTCAGAAAATGTCAATAACTTGTACCTTGTAAATAAAGACTGAATTTTTTATTCTGGCACAGCTCTTAACACTAATCCTTTACCAACCAAAAACCATAGAAAAGTTTGGGTTGGAAGGGACCTTAAAGGTCAATATATTTATATATATAAAATATGGACACATTTACACCCATTTTCTTTTGCAAATGAAGTCAGTTAGAGTAGAAGGAACACCAATTAAAAAAATCCCCGTCCAGGTTTAATAATAATATTTATATTAATAAAAGCCAACCATTACCCACACACAGAGAGCATCAGGCAATAATTGCAAAACTCCCACTTCCCTTAGAAAAGAAAGAAATACACTAATTTTCACCTTCGTCACTTGTTTGCCTTTCAATTCAGCAGAATGGGAAATGCCATTAAATCGCTAATATTCAAAGAATGCAATATATTATACCAATTATTCCTTATAATGAGTCGAGCCCAAGGAGAAACAGAAAACAATGCAGCAAAACATTTTGTGTTCTTTCCAAAAAAAGAGTGTTTTGAAGTGTGCTGAGTGCTCCAGCTAGAGACTTGCCAAATTAAGGAAATGGATCTCTGAAATGGGAAGAAAACGTGATAACAAATTTCCATTTGGGGGCACTTGGACACAAAAGGGGACACTCCATATCTGCTGATTTTATGCAGGGGTGTTGGTGGCCAGGTCTCTGGTAGTAGAACAAGCTGTGGAAGACTGGAGAAACCAAATGAATCTACAAGCAGAAAGTTCGTTGCCACATTGCGAGAGCAACCCCACTAGGATGCTTAAGTTAGCTCAGATTGTCCCTCAGTAGGGTGGAAAAAGCCCCTGAAAGAGGTGAGGTGTGTTGAACAGCGAGGACAGAGGCACAAAGCCTGGCGATACTCACAAACTGTGATTTATCCGCTGGAGGTGCTTCAGTAATGGATTTCAAGTCTTCCTCTGAGATGCGCTCCATCTCCTCCAAAGCTGACCCAGAGTACAAGACCGCATCCTTTACGAAGATGCTCATGGCTCTCAGCATGAAGGAGACAAACAGGTGCATGTGGATGTAGTTTCTAGTGCAGTGCAAACGTCTGGAGGAGGAGACAGGAAGGGTTGGAGTAGTTTAGCCCATTTATTGGAGAGTCTCAGGGTCATCTCTGCGTCTGAAGAGCCCCAGCTCCTCTCATCAGCACTGTGCCACCATGGGGTTGCTGCCCTGCACTCATAGTTCAACCATGGGGTTGGTAAATGAATTAATACCTACCCCATGGTGTTGGTAAATGAATTTAAACTCTTTTAAACTCCTTTATTTCTGACCATGAAATCTTGCAAAGAAACAGGGATGCATTTTGCCTCTATCAGGCATGGGGAGTGAGCACGCATGCAGTAGGTAGTGTGGGCAGTAAGTCCACATCTGGAGGATGGTGTGTGTGCAGTGCACATGCAGCTGGAGCAGGGTATGTGATACGCAGTCCATGCTCAGTGCGTGTACCTCTGGAGTGCAGTGTGTGTGTGCAGTACGTGTGTGAGGAGTTTCATGGAATCATAGAATGGTTAGAGTTGGAAGGGACCTTAAAGATCACCTAGTTCCAGCCCTCCTGCCCTGGGCAGGGACACCTCCCACCAGACCAGGTTGCTCCAAGCCCCGTCCAACCTGCCCTTGAACCCCTCCAGGGATGGGGCAGCCACAGCTTCTCGGGGCAACCTGGGCCAGGGGCTCACCACCCTCACAGCAAACAATTTCTGACTCACATCTCATCTCAATCTCCCCTCTGTCAGTGGAAAACCCTTCCCCCTCGTCCCATGGCTCCCCTCCCTGCTCCAGAGTCCCTCCCCAGCTTTCCTGGAGCCCCTTGAGGGACTGGAAGGGGCTGGAAGGTCTCCGCGGAGCCTTGTCTTCTCCAGGCTGAACCCCCCCAGCTCTCTCAGCCTGTCCCCATAGCAGAGGGGCTCCAGCCCTCCCAGCATCTCCGGGGCCTCCTCTAGACCCACTCCATCAGGGAGTTGCACATGCAGGACACTGTGTGCAGTGCACATCCATATGGAGGCAATGAGAGGTGCCTTCAGTATGAAGCACATGTGCACTGACTGCACATCTGGTGAACATCAGGATGAATGCGGTGGGTGCGCAGCAGCCAATGTGCAGGGTGCGTGCAGTGAGCGTGCATCCAGTGTGCAGTGTACATCCAGGGAATGTACGTCTGGCGTGCAGTGCGTGCGCAGTGAGCCAACAACGGCTGTGCAGCGTGCGCCGGGCATGCACATCCCCGTGTGCAGTGTGTGTGTGGTGAGCACGTCCCTGGTGTTCAGTGCATGTGCAACGAGTGTGCATCAGACACGCAGCCATTTTCCAAGGTGTACAGACAGAAGGCAAGATAGTGCTCACTGATACTAAAGTGTCTTTCCTCTCTGTGTCCCTTTCGGTGTTAAATCCACCCCTCCAACAAACCTGCCCTTCTCAGAGTCAAGCCCTGCATTTATCTGCATTTTGTACAGAGGAAATGGACTACAAAGGCATTGTGGCCACTAAAAACAGTGCAGAGATTCTTGTAAATGACTAATCTTTGTCCCCACTCCAAATTTAGCAGCAATCATAGTAGTAACTATAGTGTGCTGGGCTGTTTTCTCTGCTGTTAGAGACACCATCCTTTGCTCGGTCATGTTGAGCAGTTTCTGGGCTCCACCCCAGCAATGGCACCAACGACCCCACAAATGCTGATTGTAAAGCGCTTTAAGATCCTTTTTGGGGAAAAGCTGGATGATAAGAAGTGAATGGGTTAGACCCATAACTATGAGGTGTGTTTTAGAAACGGTGATCGTGCCTTTGGGGAGAAGAAGCAACTAACTGGCCTGTTGGAGTCCCTTTCTGTCCTCTGTAGTTCTGTGGCCTGGCTAGCCATGCATGAGTTTATGAATCGGTTTATACCCTCTTAAATCCCCAGCTCCAAGAATGGAAATAAAAAATAAAAGCTGTGTTTTGTTTTTTTTTTCTCCTTTGGAGGGGATTGTGATAGTCATAACTGTTGTTTCCTGTGCTATTATAATACAAATTATGCCAATTGGAACTGCTCAGGTATAAATTATGATGGGCTTTGATCCCTGCATTTGAAATGTAGTCGGTGAATCTCTGGATTATGTGTTATCTGGGATAAAATCTAGCTCGGTCCCTACTGCTGCTTCTGTCCTTGGGACAAAGATATTCTAGCACAGACGCCCATGTAGTTTGGGCTGAAAGTGAAGTGCTCTGACTACATCAAGAAGAGAAAACCTGTCTCCTGAAACTAGGAGTAGTCTTGCCTAGATGGACATTAAATATTTCAACAACTTTGCCCGTGTCCAGTGGGAAACGAAACAGGAGAGAAAGGGTTGAGAGGACAGGAGAGTGGTGGCAGGGGTGGGTTCTGGGATGACATCATGTGAAGTGCCTCCAGGAGGGGTCTGCAGTCCCTTTTGGCTTGTGGGTGTCACAGATTTGGGCGCTGAGATGTTCTGCTATCCAAACAACCCCCGCGGCCTCCTTTTGCTTGCTGCAGACAGGTCTGAGCACTTTTAGAACCAAAGGCCACACATTTTATTCCCAGTGGTTTGTGTCTGGGGTTTATCTCGAGCTTGCACGGTGGGAGCTGCTGAGTCCATCTCCAGACACAATGCGGCTATTTGCAGTGTGAAGAATTTCCCTCCACAGCTTTTTTCTGGGTCCTGCTGTCTGCTTCCCTTCACCGAAGGGAAGCAAATCTGGGGCTCAGGGGATTGGGGCTTCAGCACCCTCCTCTATCTACACCTCACCAGGCATGGTTTCTCCCCAAGGACAAACTTCTAGTTGTGAGCAACACCTTTCATCCCTCCCCTCCCCTGGTCTCCACAGCAGCAAGGAGATGCAGCAGCCAGGTATGAGGAATAGATGGCGCAGCTTCAAGATGGTATTTAGGGGTCGACATCCCGTGGCATGAGTGGTGGAAAGGGAAGGCAGACAATCAGTTTTCGGAGGATGAGTCGTCATTTTTGGATCCCTAGGTAGAGCAGCAGCATGGGAAGGTTGAAGGAGTTAGTTAGTCCAGCATTTTTACATGGCTGGTGTCCCCTTCAACTGGTCTATCCTTCATGAATATTTGGGTTTAGAGTGGAATTTCTCTTATGAAACCTTAGGTATCTGAAAATTAGCCATCTAAATCTAAGCCGACATCTGAAGGGTTAATTGGGACAGCAAACCCTCGATGGTCTACCAAGGGAGACAAACCTCTTCCTGGAGACGCCTTTCTTCCCATTTGCTACAAAAAAGGTCTAGAAAACTCCATTGCAGGCAAGTGGAAGAAGTTCAAACATCCCACCCACCATCCCCCAAGAAGTTTGACCTAAGTGACACTAACACAGCCCAAAGCACAGATGTAACATCCTGTGGCTTGCTGAAGAAGCACATGCCACCCCAGTTTTATCTTTTAGGAAAGCCCGAGGCTTTTCCAGTCTAGTGACAACTTGCTTAGGTAGAAACAGAGCCGCCTACCTGAAGTATCCCAGGATAAGGACAGCAACTGTGAGGGATCCCAGAGAGATGGAGTATCCAACAGTATAAATCAAATAGAGGCGATCAAAGACCTCCTGCAGTACAAATGATGGAAAAAATAGCGTCACATTAGAACGCGTCTTACTGCATCGTAACACAACCATGGTAGCAGCACAAAGATTCAGGCTATCATACCTGCTGGGGGTGTACAGCTCTGGGCCTGGAAAACCTTTGGCAGGCACACTTATTGTCCCCTTTTTGACATAAGAGCAGCTTGGAAAGAGGCATTCATCTTTCCTAATGACTGGGAGGAGCTGGGTTCTTTCCAAGGGACTAGTGATGGAGTTGGGTTAATCCCATGCCTGGGAGTTTTGCAGCATTTTCATCCCAAAGGAACCCAAAGCGCTTTACAAACTCTCAGTCAAATCCAGAGATCTCTTGGCAACTTTTGGGTCAACAAAATGCCCACTGACCCGGGATTTTTGCTGGAACTGTAAAATTTAACCATAAGGCTATGCTATACCATTGCTGAATGACTGATGTCCAGGCTGGTGGAGTGTCAACCCACCACAGAAAACATGGGGAGGACATACTTTGGCTGTGGGATAGGAGAAGACATCACCTGCATTTATTTTTATTTTTTAAAATCAATATCAGCCTATGACTGTGGTTATCCAATCCAGATACAATTTTAGCTTGCCAAAGTCCCATTGGAAAAGGTCCTGTCACAGGAGAGCTCATAGTAATTAGATTTTAGTTCTATTGGCCCTCTGAATTTTAGAGTTGGGCTTAGAAACCCTGAGCTTTCCATTAAATATTGAGATGTTTTTCTTCATCCAGTGCTGGGGCATGCAGCTTCACTCAGGGATTACTGAATATCTACCTGAAAAGGGTTAAAATGCCTGCCACTCTCCTAGCTTGTACTACCTTTCAGCGTCTGAAATTAGAAATAAACCCCGAAGAAACCAACCAATTCAGCATCTTTCTCCTCGCTCCCTCCTCCCCTGCCTCCCGCCTTTCCCTCACCCCACCCGCTGGGTTGCAATAACATTAGTAACGCTGGGCTCTGAATGACAGCTCTGATTTTGATTTGAGGCTAGAAATGCTGTCCTGGAATGTGAAACCTCAGCCCTATTACATCAGAATCCCCAGATATGTGAATGTTTCTTTGCGGTTTCCATTGGTAGAGTGGTGCGCTTGCCAATATTAATCTAGTGTGTGTGTATGTGCGTATTTATATATATATATCCCTGTATATCTGTGGAGCCAGCAGGCACTAAAAAGCCAATGTGAGCAGATTTGAGAGTTTTAGGAGGGAAAGAAAAGCTCCTTCCCTTCAAAGGTTGGTGCACTTTTGCCACTGTCGAGCTGGAATCCTCTTTGAACTGGAAAACACTTGCCTCCACGGTGAAAATTAAAAAAAAAAATAATAAAAATCCTACTCCAAGTTTAGGATTCTTGGTAATTCGGCAGTTGTGAGGCGTTACTATGCCCAGCCGAACAAAAGCGTCCCTGAGCCCCATTCAGAAATTTAACCGGAAAGATCCACGTTCCTATCGGACAACGACACCGTTGTAGTAGCAATGGCCTTGGGAAGGGCCTGCTTATTGGCTGGCAGGACGTTTTCGGAGGCTGTGGTTAATTCCTCTGATTAACCACAGGGCCTCTTTTTGAAAGGATGTTGAGTCAGAGCTGCCAAGACATACACATGCATGCATGCATGCACGCTGGTGTGCTCACTTGCAGACATAGGTGCCACAAATCTTACCCAGTGTCACCATGGAGAGCCTTCAGGGCAGGTAATTTTTTTGGACGGGGTGCTTAGGTCCTTGGGGAAAGGCTTGGGAGCAAAAGGTTGAGGTTCTCCTAAAGGCTGCACAAGGGCAGACCTTGGGAGGGCAGCTCATGCTTGCTAGTTCCCAGGAGTGCTTGTCCTCAGGAATGGCGAGACCTGGATTTACCCAGGAGGAAAAAAAAAAAGCACGAAAGGCAATTCCAGGTTTCACTCATCTCCTAGCACAAGGGAGGTCCCAGCTCAGTGGAAACCGCAATGCTGAATCAGGAAAGGTCCTCCAGGTACCAAAATATTGAGTCATCTGCCAGCTGAAAAAACCACCTCCATGGTCTGAGAACCCTCTTTTTGGAGCTGAGATGGATGTGAGTTTAAATAATTCACAGAAGACCACAAAGGTCATGCATGGCCAAGCCATGGACAAAACCTGGATGTCCATAGTCTCGATACAGTGCACTACTTCCTAGATCATGCTGCTACAATAGAAGCTCTACCTAATGTCTCTTATAAATCCACCCTGAAGGTGGACTCACCATCACTGGTCATCCACTGACCCGCTGGAAGAAGCAACCCACCCTGCAAAAATATGGCCTCGCCACACCATGAGACCCTGGTTTAAAAGGTGTGATACTTTAACCAGTGTCATTTAATTTGACTCCTGCAGACATCCTTCACTGTTTCAACTGTTGACGCACGTGTACTTAAAAAAAAAGAAAAGCTGAAAAAAAGCTAAAGGAAAACCAGAAGGACAAAACCTCCATATCTATGATTCTAGGGGCTGTGATTGTCAGCAAAATATTGTAAAACTCACAATACAGTGCCAAGATGAGGGAACATCAGTTTCAAAACTGGCGGCCTTGCATATTGCCCTCTGCCCACTCCATCCCATGCCCTGCTGGAGTGCGATAATGATAGGGAAGGTGTGGGATGGATCTGATCCCCACTTTCCTCCCTTCTCTTACAGCTTTCCTGGGCCTCTTGCATCTGCCATCTCCCTAAGGAGTACCCAACTTAACCCCTTCCCCTGCCAACAAGGTCTGCAGAAGAATGCTCTGGAGGCCTTCCTTACACTTGGTTGAGTTGTGGTTGCTCTTGGAGGGTTCTGGGCACGATGAGCCCCCCTGGCGTGCATGAGTTGGTTTTGGTGTTGGTAAAATGACTTCCCATCAAGTCATGCACCATGCATCCTCTCTAGGCCATGCTCCATGGTGATCTCAGACACTGCACAGCCTCAGCTCATTTCCTTTCCCCCCTCCTCTCTGGTCACACATTGCAAAGCTCCACCAAACCACAGCCATCTATCTTGTATAGCCAGGTGAAATGATCTGTCCGCAGTGAGCTAGCCCACCTGATCTTGCTTTCCCGACCTCACTCCAGCCATAACTCAGAGACTGACAATAGATTGAACCATGAAAACCATAAGTACAATTTCAGATGTGTTGCGTGCTGAACCTGTAACAAGATCTCCCTTTCCCCCTCCCTCTTGGTTTGGTGGGAGACTTCCTCTCTGCTCCCCTTTGCGTCTCAGCTTTCCACCAGCCTGACCTCAAGGTAGAAACTTCACAGCAGTCTGGTGGCTTTGGGAGAACAAGAAACCAAAACAGAGCTGGACATGGCTTCTGCGTGAACTCAGAGAGTGCATAGAAGAAACAAAATAAACAAACCCTAGCCACCATGGGCATTCACGGGCTGGATGTTCCCCCCTCCCACAAGGGTCCATGCCTTCCCCACTGCCTGCGGTTTGGATGTCTTCCAGGTGTGTGACCCTCAGAGCAGTTGGCTGTTACATTTTCATACTGTGCTTAGGGCTTAACTTGAGTCCTAATTTGCCTGCTTCCACCAATGGGGAGATAATTTGCATTGATGTGAATTCAGAGGAAAACTGCTTTCCTCTGCAGGCCAGCTCTGAGCTACATCAGAGCATCAGGTGAGGGGTTTCGAGGCCGCATCCATTGTGAAACCAGGGCTTTGCTTTTACTCTTGCATTGCATCCAGGTGTAGGACAGTCTGTGTGAAGAGTATTTCTGCTCCCTCAAATTCTAGTATGGGTACATGGAGTTTGTCATAGGGAATGCGGTCCTCTAATTTAGATGTCTACAGAGTGGATAGCTCCATCAGAGCTGGCCACCTGAGGTCCCAGCAGCAGTAAGAAAGGGGTGCTTTAGGCTGCAATCCGTCTATTTTAATCACAGGACTGTGCCCTCAGCCACCAGCTGCATTGACTGGGTTGTCACAAGAGGACTCCAGGGTGATTAGCTCAAATAGAGATATTTACATTTATATAGCAAGTTCCATCCATCTGAGTCTCAGGTAAGAGGTCTTGCGACCCTTAGGACTCAATTCAGTTGTCCTTCCATGTGTCCCATGCCTTTTTAGAGCCCAAGTGTTCTTTCTGGTTCAAGCTGCTTTTACAGAAGGGAATGAGTGTCCTGTAGGTCCCGTGTTGTATCTGCAATTCCCATGCAGTTGTCTCATCTACCCTAGAACATCTCATTTAATTCTGGGCATAAACATAACCTACGTTTCAGCATCTGGATGAAACCTTCAGGGCTTTGGTGTTCATGTGTCCTGCTTCCTTCCAGTGTCACAGGGAGGGACGTGGGTGACTGAGACACGTATTTTCTAGATGACTGGTAGCAACGTCTGTTCTGAGTATCATTGCACTGTGCCCTGTATCCAGCTTTCTCCTTTCCTCCTTTTCCTTTCCCCCTTTGTGAGACAACAGCAAGACTCTGCAACATTTAGGTTGCGAAGCTGAAATGGATCCAGTGGTCTTTTGAGGGGTTGGCAGGCTGTGCTGAAGGGTGGGATTA
This sequence comes from Larus michahellis, assembly GCF_964199755.1. Classification (NCBI taxonomy): domain Eukaryota; kingdom Metazoa; phylum Chordata; class Aves; order Charadriiformes; family Laridae; genus Larus; species Larus michahellis. The sequence continues at coordinate 2,154,663 of NC_133897.1, forward strand.
GCAGTAGATGAGGATGGAAGCATATGTAACGGCTTTCCAGATCAAGTATCTGCAAAGTTTCTCAAAGCTGCTGATTCAGATGTTGCTAATGACATGTTTGAAATTAGCAGGGGAAGCATTTTACTGCTTTGAATGATAAGCAAAGCCAGAAATCTTCAGTCATTAGCTCTGGTCGTTGCTTTTCTTGTCTTTTTTTACAACAAAAGATGCGACTAAAAAAACACTTAATGGCAGGGAGAAGGGATATTTGCAAAAGGCACAAAACAGTCACTGATTTCCAAAGCCTAAGGGAAAACATTAAGTGTTGAACATGACTTTTTTGCTACAGAATTCTGTTCCCCTCATCTATAGAGGTCCCGGGCGCTTCAGGTCCTCACAATCTAGATAGTGACTAGGGTCAGCTCTCAGACTAAGACACCCCAATTTAGATGTGAAAACGTATGTCTCTGTGTGTGTTGAGCATCTATATTCACATGATAGTCAACAAGGAGAGATCTTCAGATTCAGTTGCCTGCACATAAGCACTGAGCGCTGTGTGAGATGCTTGAAAGTACTCACATGGACCCCAGATGCTGCTCCAGAAGAGCATGGGTCTCATAGATATCTGCCAACCTTGTGCTAATATTGTAGGAGGTGTAGTGCATCTCCAAAATATATCTTTGGCAGTCATGCCAGGTTTCTAGGTGTAGGGAAGTAAATTGGACCCCTTGACTGCAGTCAGCAGAGCTGGAGAGTTGTTCAGGTCTATAGACCAGTCTATGAAAAAAAAAAAGGAAAAAGGAAAAAGGTGGGAGTAGACCCATGTCTAAGAAGTCATCTGAGCTCTTTGGGTGCCCAATAGCTGTATTGATGAAAGGTAGCACTTTTCCATGTTGTGCCCAGTTTATCTACAGCATTCATAGCCACGGGACATCCAGGAGGCCACTGAAAATATGTCCCCCAAATCTGCTGTTCATATTAATAGAACAAAGTTCTCCAAATCCTATGCTATGGCCACAGGCTGAGAATGCCCCACAGCTGCAGGCTCTTGGAAGGCTTTAAGTAGGGACAGGAGCACTCTTTGCTTGCCAGCCTCCATAAACTGTCCTTAAACATCTTCTATGGGCCAGCAATGGTTAAATAAGGGGTACAAGGGGACTATATGTGACCCTGTGTGCTGTGTCATGAGAACTCTTGTGTTTTTATGTGAAGCATTGTTATGCTGTTGTTATAAATCATCAGAGTTTCCCAGCAGACTTAGGGAATTAACCATCAGCAGAACCACACTAAAAGGTGCTGCAGCATTTACAGGAAGGCACTAGGCCTAAGTTATAGGCATGAAACAAGGACTGCCTGACAAGGTTGTTTGCAAGAATGAAGAACACATCTGAATAATGCATTTTTTTTTTTTTTATTCCTACATGTACTTTAAAACATCTGCCCATCTTTCATGCTGCAAATGTATGACGCTTTGATGGCATTTCATCTGTATAACTCAGTATATGCTATGTAAACATGCTTTATGCCATCAGTTTGAGGCTACACAAAGTTGTTTGCTTTTAAAAGGACCCCAGAGAGCTCCGAGAACAAAGGCCAGGCACAGAAGATTTTTGGTTTGAAGAAGGGAGTTTAGATAAAGCAGCCCTGCAACATGCTGTGCCTTTCCCATTGTGTTTGGTATGTGATGGATTCTCGAGGCCTCTCTGATTTCCCTGGAAGCAGTAAAACCACCATAATATAAACAAGCAGTAGCAGATGAAGACAGGATTGGCAGGCTGAGGTTAGATCTTAGGATGGTCTATCTTGCTAAGCTGGTGGCTTCCGAGCTGAGCTACCCTCCCAAGTTGCTGGCTCATATTCCCCTTCCCCATGATTTCAGTAGATGTAGGTCACATTTAGCCTTAAACTCATCCTTGAAAACAGGATAGGCTTGACCTGCTTTAAAAAAAGGATGTGTTTGGCATTAGTGTTGGTTTTGGGGGAGACGGAAATGAAGGAAATTTCTGCTTATTGAGCAAAATATGCCATTACTCCTGCCAATGTCTGAAAAGGCGATCAGAAAAATGACCATGCTGGGAGTGCTGCTATTGCCTGGCTGTGTGGAAGGGAAGAGGTCCATAGTCAAAGCACTACTATGGTATTTTGGAGACAAATTGCCCAAAAAGCTGCTTACTAGTGCATCAAGACTTTCCATGTGTGCCATGTTTTATCCAGAGATTGAGGAGGAGCTCCAAGAATACAGGTTGCCCTCACTCCTGTTTTTAAGGGAACTGAAGAAAGCTCTAAGGACAATGGCCAACCTCGGCCAGACCAAGGGTCCTTTTAGGCCCACTCCTTGTCTCCTACATGCCCAGGAATAGTGTAAGAACAGAACAAATATAGAATAAATAGATATATATACACCTATGTGCCTATCATCTAGTGATTACGTAGCAGTGCTTTATACCCTCTCCCAATGTTCAGCAGCTTGCGATTCAGCAATGCGAAACACGCAGCAGACAGATAACCAGCTGGTGTTTTAACCACGCTGCCTTCCTCAAAGAGCGAACAGCGGCCAATCCGTCCCCCTTCTGTCCCTTGTCCTACTGGCTCTCTTTAAGCATCGGATGGAAAATAAACAAAGCAGAGCTGCCCGGCCTGGGGTGGGAAGCCACAGATCTCTCAGCTGATCTGTTCAGAGGCAGGAAGACTTTTGAAAGATCCAGGGTGCAGTCGGGATGGGGGATGCCCATGCACGTCTCCTGGGGAAGGGGTGGGAGAACAACATTTTCCACCATTTCTGCTGCGCTGGTGAAGGGTTATTTTAAAAGCAGAATATGAGAGAATATATACAGACTGTGGTGTAGCGGTGGCTTTCGGCACTGCCCGAAGGCACAGAGAAAACTGTCTTATCTTCCCATAAGGTGCTGCTGAGACACCTTTCCACAAAACTTCTTCCGAACTCTTGCTAAACAGTTGTCTTCTGCAGACCATGGTTGTTCATGGCAAGATTAATGCTGTCTGCAAGGTGTCTGGGGAAACACACTTCAATAGCTAGTTGCAGCCTACCTGCTCTCTTGGCTAAAGAGAGGACATCAATCTTCAAGGCTGTCAATCCAGCGTCCTTCAGCAGTGCTAATTTTCCCTTAGAAAACAGACCAAGAGCAATTGCTCACTGGGCAGTTACGAGCTGTTAATTCTCCTGGCTCTGATGGCTTTAGCATACTTTGCTAATTTCAGAAAGCGGTTTCCGTGCTGCTCTGTGTGAAATAATCCTCTTTATATGGTTCAGGAAAAGGTAGCGAAAGACACAAACTTTCTCTGGGGCCCGCCGTTTGCTGCTTTGGTCAAGCTTATAATTATCCCACAGTGGCTAAAATGAGAAAACTACACACCTAAACAAACATACATGGACATCTATATATATGTGTGTGTGTGTGTATGTGCGCATGGACATGGGTGTTTATTTAGGTGTGTTCATCTGTAGCTATCTATAGATACAGGCCTATTTCTAGAGATAGCAATGCAGATATATATATATATAGTCACAGACATACATTTTTTTCTTAATGCTTTCTAATGCATAGTTTCTTAAAAGTTTCTCTGGTTACATCTGCTCGGATGCTGTCCTACTTGGACTCAGCCCACGATCTCCTTTCAAAACGTTGGTTAAATGCAGCTGTTACTGGTGACGCAAAGATGCTGTTCCCCAGGGGGGGAAGTAATAATAGAAAACAATCTCTCTCTAAAGACGACTAGTCTATCTTGCCAAATTCCCTGATTCTGACATCTCTTGACATATTTACTTCAAGAAAAAAAAATCAAAGGAAGGTTTATTAATACCAGTGCTTCAGAGCCACGCTTGGGTGTGAAAGACAAGAGGCCTTCCTTGTTCTCTGAAAGTCATCACCCAACTGAGAAAAAAAAAAGAAGGTCATTCCTTTTCTCTTTTATTTCCAGAGCGTTTTTCATGCCAGAAGGCCCAAGAGACCTGCAGTGGATGTGTAGCATTGCTTCACTTGTCACTAAAATGCAGCCACCTCTATGGTGAAACAAGGTAACTACATGAGAGCATGCACCATCGCCATGAAAGCAACCTCTTGCAAATACAAGGATAATAATAATAATAATAATAATAATAATAAGTAATAGATGCTGTTGAAAATCACTTGTTAATCACGCTACAACTCCAAAGGTAAGGGAAACTTCCATTTTTTTCTAATGTTCTTTGCACTGGGGAGGTGTCACTTAGGCAATACCGTGTTGCCCATTTAATCTGAACAATGATGATGGTCTAATTTGTCTTACCATTAAGTACCATTAAATTCACCTCTGTGTGGCTAGATGAGAAAACTCCTGGCAGAAGATGACTGACCCTTATGTACAGAATAATGAAGATGATAATATTTGGATGGTTTATTAAAGCAGGTCATAAAGTGAGCAGTAATTTTCCAAGTAAGAACAGAGGTTGAGAATAAAAATGAAATCTTCTGCATCATGACACCTCATCTAATGTCTCTCCATTAGGAAACACAGTCCAAGTCCCCTGTCTGTGCAGTGACCACCTCTACACTCAGGAGACACAGACAAAAATAGATACAGGAAACCCAGGACAATAGACTTTGCTTTCAGCCTTTTTTCCCAGCCTGGAGGTCTGGTCTCTACACCTTCCTTGTGCTCGTAACAAATGGACAACCGTCTTCTTCTTTGTACCCTTCCCCTACCAATTTATCTTGACCACATCCTAGCTGCCAGCATAGGTAGTTTAACAGAAAGGACCTCCTTTCCCTAGGGGAAATCTAGGATACTTGCTTAGGTAGAGAGGTCTACAGCAGATGACTCCCACTTCAGGACATGGCTGAGATAGGTGGGACAGGGGAGATAATGACTGCGGAGAGGTCAAGAAGTTGTGCAACTTAGTAAAGCTCTCAGTGTGAGCAAGATGTTCAATGTCTCCAACACCAACTCCAGAAATTTCCCAGAAAACTCTGGGGCTAAAATAGTCCTTTCCACTATACGTACTGGGAAAAAATGAGTCCCATCAAACTTGTCCTCAAAATGAGTGTTGTCTAGCACTGACACAACACACCTTGCTATCAAGTAGCTGGAGCAGTACCTGGCGTATACAACCTTGTCAGTTCTTTGACCGCATGATATAATGCGTGCAGATGCTCAAATAACATCTTTCCTCACTAAAAAACTTCATTCATATGTTGCTTCACCGTTGGGAAAAAAAAATGCAAAAAAACTATGCTGTGGTTGGACTTAAAATTAAGAACGTTCTCCCAAAGGGGCTGTATATCATCTTCAAGCTTGCTCCCCACTGTGAAGCTTGTGGTTAGATCTTTATCTCCAACTGTCTGAAAATAACCCTTGCTGCAAATGATCAGTCCCTAATGCCATACCCCATATCCAAGGAGGACATCTTCCAAGTACCACTGTGAAACCAGAGGTTTCTGCTGAATTCTTTGCAAATTACAGAAATAGAGCAGCAACCGCGTGTGGGTGGAAATGTCTTTTTTTGCGAAACAAGAAGGTCACATCCTCTCAGGTGACTCCACTGACGGCTTTGCTGTCGTGTTAGCACAGAGTCACTTCTATGATGGACTCAGCTTGGGAGACATTCAGAAGCACTACACAGCCCCAGCTGGGCTCAGACCCAGACAAAGATGTGGGAAATTTCTGTCAACTACTATTTTGCCAAACACCTGAATTTGTGTAAAAATAAGGTACATAGGTGTGACGTACAGATAGATAATTTTTTTTTTTTCCCCAGGAGCATACCAAACTCTCTCCATGTGCTATGAATCCCTTTTCTAACTTTGGATTGGTGTCCCTGTTTCAAAATTGTGACTACACCAGAAATAGTTTAAGATCTGTTCTTACATGTTAATTTGCTTTAGCAAAGGACTTTGTCCCCACCCATCTCCAATGAACAGACCACGTAAAACCTTTGATCCTTGATTTATACCTCTCAACAAAGAGGTTCTCTATTAATGACGTATAGAAGCAGGATTATTACTGGTTTTATTGACACATCTTTTAGTTCTGTGTTTGTACATTCCCCAGCACAGACAAGCACATAAGCATTAGAATTATTGGTAACAAACTGGTACCAAAATTAGTGTCTGGTGGGGAAGAAGGAGTCTCAATGGCATGGAACAACCTCCAACCACTTCTTAGTGTTCCTAGCCCACTTCAAGTTTCTCCAAGATCTCTTTACAAATGGGAGTCATGGCAGCAGGAGGAAAATTTTCTGGCTTTGACGACAATTTCAAATTCAAATAATTCCCCAATCAAAACAAAGATGTGGCTTTGGCAAGCTCAGACATAGTTTCCAAGAGGAGGCAGCAAACTAGAGCTCATCAAGGGTTTTAAATGAGACAGTGCTTCTTAGGTTAGCCCTGGGTGAAGCCAACACTTCGTGGTCCATGCACAAACGCAATTGCCTACCCTTTCCCTTGTCTCGTTGGTGAGGAACTTGGCACATTCACTGTAGTTTGCCCAGGTGCGGTTGTTGCCTGGGACCAACTCCCAGCTCCCGTTCAGGTCACACCGGCGATAAGCATGGCCTATGGGAGAGAAATGAGACAGAGTAAGCGGGACTAGACCTGGTAGAATAGGAGGAACTTCTTCCAAGGATGGATCCCATCAACCCTGATTCTTCCTGCCTGCTTTGAAGTACAACTGCAAGAAGACAATTTCTGCCTGCTTAGCAACTTTATCAATTTTCTGGCTGAGAAACACTAGAGAGCTATTAACAAGTTGCACTTTGTTTAGGTTAAGATATTTGGTCTACAAACAAAGGAGAGAAGCTTTGAAAAGTCCCAATGCACAAAGTCATCCTCAGAGTTGCATCTCTCCCTATGAAAATAAACAGCGAACTATATTATGCTGCTTGTTGTTTACAGATTCAGTGCTTCTCAAGACAGATTTTTCCATGGGTACCCTCCCCATGGAAAAAAAAAGAGAAGGCAAGGTTTCATCTCAGGACCCAATCAGCAGACGAAAACATTCATGTTCAGATGTCTGTGTTGGGGTATCATTGCATAAACTGTGTGTAAAAAGTCCCATTACAGTTAACAGGGATGAAACCAGTCAATAGATCTATCTGTCCTGTGACTACAGAGGGAGAGATTATAGAGACCTCTGCATCTAAGGGTCTTAATCTGACTCCCACCCTTGCTGACCTGACTGGTGGTGATCAGTGAGGTGAGGAATCCATGCCGTTGTTGGGTTATGGAGAAAAAAGGGATGCATTGCCTGTTCCTCCTGGTCTCTAATGTGAAGTGCATGTGCAGGGATCTCCCAAAGAGGTCATCAGCCAGGGGTTAAGCTGGCTCAGATCACCGTCCCTTATAAAAAGGGCAGGACAGACTACATGCAACGAGGGTGCACTGGAATATCATTGCTTCTTTTCTGAAAACAACATCGGTGCTCTGCTGGGAACATATAGTCTTAATTCTTTAGTTTTTCAGTCTTTGGATGCACAGCTTTGCCTGAGAAAAGAGAATGCTTTAGCTTTGAAAATACACCAAGGAGTGAGTGTACTTCAATTCCTTCTAAAAACATGCACAGACTTTGCGGCACCACAAGCAAGCCAAGAAATGTGCTGCCTGAGGGAAAGTGAGATGGGGAGGAATTCACATGTTCTGGTTACCAGCGCTGTTCTCAGATACCCACCATAGGGGTCTGGGCAGAAATCAGGGGTTAGAATTAACAGATCCGTCAAGCGAAGAACATAAATTGGAAGAATATCTTGTGGGTTTCTATTGCTATGCAAAGTTTGTGGCATCAAACAAATAGAGGTTTGTATATCTGCAAGACTACCCAGTTGTAAACATGAAATCAGTGCTTATAATGCCCCATTACAGTCTGGGGTGGGTGGGAAATTTGTCATTGTTTAGGTTAAAACAGAGCTTTTCTTCCAGCATAAAAACGTAACGGTTGTTTCTTAACTTCCTTTTCCCTGTCTTTACCCCTCCTTGGAAGGGAGCCACCGTATGACAAAAAAGGGATACTAAAGAGGATTTCTAATTTTCCAACTGCGAGACCTCCCCTTCCTGCAGCTTACCAGGCTGTGCTGACACCAAGGACAACACCTACCTTTGTGATTGAAGTCATAGATGTACTCAGGACATGGCATAGCCACCACTTTGCCTGGCACACCTTCAGGCCAGCAGACAATACCATCCCACTCCGGAAGACAAAAACCATCTGTGGAAGAGAAACAAGAGGAGTCACTGGACCTGCAGAGATGAAACTAATGCCCCACCGTTTGGAGAAGGGATCTCCCTGAAAAAAAAACAGCAACATTGTCACTCAATTCAAGAAGGCCACTCTTAGGCATCATTGCAATATTCTTCTTAGTGTTTAGCTCCAGAAGATGTGGTTTCTCCCAAGTTTTATTTCAGAAGGAGATGGTCAGACATGGGATAATCACTGAGCGCTCTTTGAGAGGGGACAATGTGTCTGGAAAGTTGCTTTCCCTTGTGGGCTGGAAGAAATGGAAATGGGGCAGGAAAGCAGAGTGGAGAACTTGAGCATTCAGGACTCCGTAGACTGACAGGCAACCTGGAGATGCCCCAGGGAGCTTGGTTGGGTGTAGCCTTGATAAGGCAACACAGGTTTGAACCTAGCATACCAAGGAGCTAGATTATGCTGTGGTTAGATTATTGTGGGGCTCAAAGTTACCCTTTCAGGCTTCCCTGAAAGGTACTAATTCCCACAGAGTAGACTAGCTGTGATTTAATGTCCACAGACCATTAATCCAAATTCAGCTGTAATTGTAACTCATTATTTGTATCAGCCAGTGCTATGCTATCTTGCGATGCTTTGCTGCTTTCTCAGATGCCCTTGTGTGCCTGAATTTGTGTGCGCTTTTAAGTAACACTAAGACTAGCAAGAATCTAGAGAGGTGTCTGTGGCAAAATTTCTAACCATAAATAGAGAATATTTCATTACCTTGCTTCATAAGGAGGGAAATGGTGGAATTTCTTTTTCCTAAAAATTTGCATTCTTTCCCGTCTGACATCCTTTTGGCCGGTGACTTCAGTAGACCCAGCTTCCCTCTCCCCCCATTTCCCTGTGATGTCACCATGGGGCAAGATGCAGGTCGTGCACTGATTGATTTGGAGCCATGCCCATGCTAATTGGCTGGCAGCACACACACGCTGATTGAACCGTCGCCTGCTGCCAAGCACAGCGCACAATGGTTGAGTTTTCCCAGCTTTCCCTGCTGCTTACATACTATTTTGGATTTCTGCCCTCTGCTTAATCACAGGTTTTCAGAAAAGGAGCAGAAAGAATGGGCAGGTGCAGAACTCACATGAGCCCTGTCACCTTAGGAATGCAAATATCCTCGGAACTGTTTATCTCTCTCGGTTGTACCACTTTGCTATGTTCACTGCTAATTCCTAACCTTTTGGGAAGGGAGTGGTGAGGCGTTGTTACCGGATTTTTCTTTAAATCATCCGTGTTGTCCCTTTTTGTTCATTGAAGAAAGCTAAAGTAGCCCTGAAGGAGAAATCCTGTCTCCCCCCATACACAGGTCTTCCTCTTACCTCTTCATATGTTAGTTTATTTGCAGATATCTGTGATTTATGTGCTTAGCACAAGGAAAAGCAGAGATACAAAACAAGAAAAAAGTCCTTTCCCACACTTTATGTTGCCTTTTCCCTCCAAACCTTCTTTTGAAAACTGGCAAGTATATAAGTATATACTTAAAGTTCTTTAGTTGTCATTTTGCAATCCTACAGAACTTGAGAAGCAATTAAGCAGGTCTTCTATTGACCCGTAATTATGAGAAGCTTTGTTTCTCTCTTCACAAACTGGGGTACCAGCCATCCATTCAAGAGCTCCGACATCATGTCCTACAAAACCATGTAGGCTAAGAGGATCATGAAGGAGCTCTGCAGCACATAGAGTTTGCCACCAGCCTCTGAAGCAGCTGAGATGCCAGCAATGGAGGTAGACTGCCCTGGGAGATGGGCTGCCCACCCTCCTGGCAGTCTCATCTTCCTCATCGTCTGCTCATTCAGTCTGCAAGGGACAAAGCCAGAACTTATCCATATTTAGAAAGGCTGAGAAATACTCCAGGCTTCTTGAAAACTGTGGGAACTGACCTCATTTTCAACACTGCTTTAAAAAGAGGGAAGTCAAACCCTGTTCCCTACCTCTGACAACTTGTCAGCCACCCATTTCTGCAGCTTTTGATCCAGAAGCTCCCAGTCCACAAGAGAGCAAGTTCGCTTTCAGACATGGATGTTCAACATGGGCTGCATTTCCAGTCCCTGAGGAAGGACTATCCATCCAAATCTAATTTGGTGCTTACTTACCCCTCTACTCTGCTCTGGTGAGACCCCACCTGGAGTACTGCATGCAGCTCTGGAGTCCTCAGCACAAGAAGGACATGGGTGGAATGGGTCCAGCGGAGGGCCACGAAGATGATCAGAGGGCTGGAGCCCCTCTGCTGTGAGGACGGGCTGAGAGAGTTGGGGGTGTTCAGCCAGGAGAAGAGAAGGCTCCAGGGAGACCTTCGAGCTCTTTCCAGTCCCTCAAGGGGCTCCAGGAAATCTGGGGAGGGACTCTAGAACAGGAAGGGGAGCCATGGGACAAAGGGGAATGGTTTAAAACTGAAAGAGGGGAGATTTAGATGAGATGTGAGGAAGAAATTCTTGGCTGTGAGGGTGGTGAGGCACTGGAACACGTTGCCCAGAGAAGATGTGGCTGCCATCCCTGGAGGTGTTCAAGATGAGGTTGGACGGGGCTTGAAGCAACCTGGTCTAGTGGGAGATGTCCCTGCCCATGGCCTTAAAGATGATCCTTAATGTCCCTTCCAACCTAAACCATTCTATGATTCTATGATACACCTTTGCGTTGGGCTGTACTAACTGCACCCATCAGTTAGCATCCAGTTGCAGTAGAGTATTTGAAATGAAAAGCAAAAACCGGTGAATCTGCCCCAGCTCTGCTTTCAGAGCAGCATCTGCCCTGCGTATTGATGGCAACCTGTGAATAAGTTTATCAACAGCATACAAAGTGTCTGACAGAGAGGAATTACATGAGAATCAAACCAAAACGGAACAGCCTGCTCTTATCTGCAAAAGAACTCCACTAGTAAAGAAATGATAAGCACAGCCAAGATCTCAGCATGTTTCATTAATACCAAAGCTCGTCCCTTAGCAGTCTTTCAACCAAACAGTAATTTATCCTTTATAATGATTGTGCTTTCACAACATTAAATAAGAATACAGGATTGCTTTAAAAACCTTTGGCTGGTATGGTGCCCTCCAGGGTCGGAGCTGACAGTGATCAATTCAGTTTGATGGTATTTTAGGACATGAAAAACAACTGAAAAACTCATCACTTAACAGCTGATTTCTTATCTTTAATTTAGTGTTGATGAAAAGGACCAGACTAATCACTGCCTATCTTATAAAGCATTAACCGGGAGTGAGGATAGAGGAGCTAAAATTCCTCAGCATTGGTGTGATAAAAGGGAGCAAGAAGTTTATTGCATTTTCTCTATTTCCAGTCACAATAGAGGAAGAATAATACTAAATTTCCTATTCATGAAAACTGGGAAAGCCCTTCCCTTTGGCTCATTATGTTGCAGGATTATTTACACTGTGAAAACCAGTTTATTTATTTTTCAGTTCTCTGGAAGGATCAAAAGAAAAAGGCAAAAAAGCACCCCACAAAATTTGGATTAGGACAAAATGTTATTGTCCCTGAGGTTTTTTTTTGCAGGCAAGAAAGTAAATAAAGATTTCATTTAGCCCTCAAAGTGGTGTTACTTAAAATAAAACCATTTTTTTTACAAAATGAATAAATTAATTTGGGTAATCTTTAAAATGAATGACATGGAGAAAAAACATTGAGAAGAAAAAAATTCATCTGAATGTCGTGCTCTGAAACGCTGAGAGAAAAACCTTCCACTTTTCTTCACAACGACTTGCAAAGGTCAGCCTTCACTTGTAAGTAGTTTCATTTAGTATCATACTGCAATATTTGTCCAGAAAATATTAATGTGGAAAAGTATCTGGTGGGTACGCCCTCCTCATTCTGTAAACATACACACACACACATTTGCAATGGACTCATTCAAAAGAAAACTGATGCTTTCTGGATAACAGAGTGTGAAATTATTTCTTTTTGTGTACTTTGATCCCCACAATCCTTCCAAAAAGCAGAGGGTTGAAGGCTTGGTGCAGGAAACACAGTGCAAGCTGGTGTTGGGACACCCCTGGACTGCTGCTTTACCATGTGGACAATGTGGGGAGCCATTAACTGACCCAGAAATTCGAAAAAGAAGATGATCTTTGCTGCCTCTCACTGCATCTGAAATCTTTCTGTGCCTCTGTATATTGACTTGTGGAATTGATTCATTAATGCTGTATAAGATCTGGTGGGACTCTATCTTCAAGAAGTGGCTAAGGCTCTCAAGAAAAGATGAAAATGAATCTGTTGTCATTATCATGAACTGCCACAACACAGAGAAACCTCTTTAATGTCCTCTCCACCTCTCTATCATCCCCTGCCTCTCTCTCCCCCCTCCATGCTTGGAGAACACATTTCAGCTCAATTTGAAGGAGGCATAAGACATCTCAGTCATCATTTCCTTCCTGCAAATTTTGCGGTGATTGATGATTAGTAGTGGGAAGGGCAGGTGGGCATTTGGTATCTGCCACCTGTCCAACCAGCCTAAACTGACTGACCAGCCAACTGGCAGGTGCACAGCTTAAAATTAGGCCCAACATGTCTGTTTCTTGCCAATCCAGGGCACCACGGGGGCAAGGAGAGAGGAACCGGATTAGGAAAAGGCACTGCAGTTATTAGTTTGTGGTAGGGGGAAGCCTGGGGGGACATCCAAAGGTTAAGCTAGGTGCCTCTGGACTTCCTGGTTGGAGAATTGACAAGTTTCTACATTGAGTGAAACTCTTGGAAAACATTTTTCAAATGGAAGTATTGACTGACATCAGGTCCGGCCACACTTTGTGACTGTTAAATCCACATTCCTGGGTTTTAATGCAACCAAAAGCTGTTTCTTCTCTCTGTGTCACACTTCTTGTCCCAGACAGGAGCCCCACCTTCCTTCTCTCACTCCTTTTTCTAATACCTCCATTCCTCCCATGTAAGGAGACAAACCATTGACCTGCTGATAGGACAAAGGAGTAATGGTTTTAAACTAAAAGACAGCAAATTCAAACTACATATAAAGAATAAATTTTGTATCCTGAGGGTGGTGAAACCCTGGCCCAGGTTGCCCAGGGAGGTGGCCAATGCCCCATCCCTGGAAACATTCCGGGTCAGGTTGGACGGGGCTCTGAGCAGCCTGGTCTAGTTGAAGATGTCCCTGGTCATGGCAGAATGGTTGGACTAGATGGTCTTTAAAGGTCCCTTCCAACCCAAACCATTCTGTGATTCTATGATTCCCCACATCCCTTCCTTCTTCCCTCACTCCACCCCCTGTCTCTTCTGGTCTGCATGTGGCACCTTTACCATTAATTTCACCAGTTTGAGACCACTGATGTGATAAGTGGGACCAAATTCTGCACCTTCTGTCTCCAGCTTTCTCCTATTTTACTCACTGTAGAGGTCACTTAACAACTGAGTTGATAAAATGGGGAGGGAAAATACCATATATTCCATTGGTATTGTGCTGGAATCCAAACAAGACTTTTCTTTTTGTTTGTTTTCCCAAATATTTCCTCCAAACATTTTTTTCTTGGTTTATAAAAATATTAACAGTACTAACAACTTGGCTTCTCTCTGTTGTTTTCCTTTTCTCTTGGTCATTTCTCAAAAGAGATCCATACTGAATTACAAGAAGAAATATGAAAAATGGTGGAGAGTTTCAGGAAAACAATAAAAAATCCACAAGCTGACAATTTTTTTCTGATGGCTATAATTTAAAATAAAAAATAAAATCCATTTTTACAACTTTTTTTATAAGCTGTCATTAGAAAAAAAAATAATCCACCACCTGCAAGTAGCGTGCTTTTGGCATGCTAAAAATAAGTCAGTCTCTCCTGAGACAGTGTTAACAATATTTAGAAGCATAGATAATCAGAAAGGATCCAGTTTTTTCTAAATGCTGATTGAAAAGCTGTCAAAAACTTTCTTTTCTTGGTGAAAAATAGTTTGAGGGTTCAAATATGTTGTTTGGATTGATACAGGTGGGTAGGTTTGGGACACGAAGTCACACGTTCCAAGTGAACTGGGAATGCAAAACATTTCTTTCCTTGGAAGAAATAGTAGGATTCACTGAAGATGTAAGTCAAAAGGAATTCATAAACTTTTAAGAAAACAAGTAAATCTCGTGCATATCCCACATCTTAAGTGTCTTGGATGTGTATCAGTCATTCGGGCAGCTCTGAATGGAGGATATTGCTTCTTTCTCAGGCATGTATGTATGAGGGTGAAGCTCCTCCAAATTCAGAGCTGTAACTCTCATGGATGGAGACAGGGAAGGTGGGAATTGCACTGAAGTTTCTCACGTTGAGAGGACATCACCAACCACTTCGGTGCTGTCTTGCGGGACAACATGAGTGGATGGAAGTGAGGCGAGACCTTTTTCTTCTCCAGAGACTTCACAGATGCCTCATCCTGGTGCCTCCCTTTCTGTCTCTGTAGTTTGAGATGAGTTCAGGGAGACAGGACTATCGTACTTGTGGAGACCATGGGGATCAGTGACCACCACACTCCCTGACTACAAATCTAATGCAGGCAGATAAGTGAGGTCGGTAAAAGTCAACTGCTGAGGCAGGAATTGAATCTTTGTCTTCTAAGACTTATTTTTTTTTCTTCATTCCATAGTAGTTTTCTAAAAGAGGCTTCATAGGTCCTGAGACGTCCTTGCTACTGGTCAAACAAAATAACCTCTCTGGGAAAAAGCTCATAATTTCCTTTGGTGAAGAGGAACAGAAAGCAAAAATCTTCCAGCAATAAGGGAGGACTATTAGAGTGGGAAGATTTCATTGGTGGCCCTGGAGGAAAATAAAAGGCTTGAACTGCTTTGAGAATGAGAGAGAGAGAATGAGAAAGAAGGCTTTTCTCACCCTACTGGTAAGCAGTCTGAGTAGAGATGAGCTACAGAAGTGGAAAATTATGCAAAAATAATCATTTGTAAACTGGCAGTGAACAAAGCTTATACTGGAAATTAAGAGACAGCTCTATGCTTCAGGTGAGTTATGTTTGGGATGAGGTCCCTGGGAAGAACTGTAAGTTTCATGTCACTAAGTGATTTTAAGATCGAACCTCATTAAAGGAAATGGAGGCTGCGGCATTAATGGAGCTAGAAGGAGAGCACTATGTCACTCACAGCTTCCTCTGCACTCCAGCTCTGCTGCCATCCTTGCCCTGGGACAGGTCCATGCATCTTCATCCTTCCTCAATATCCTGTATGCTGCTGTCTCACGATTAGCAGAGTCACTTGTGCTTCCCACCCCAGTTTTCCAGCTGCCTACCCACCTGCACTCCAGATCTCAGAAATCATTTTGCTTGCCCTGCAGGCAATCACTTCCAAGGACAAGAGAGATTCCAAAACAGTCCAAATTACTCCTTCCTTCCTTCCTTCTTAGGTACAAAGACGCCAAAACAGCTCCCATATGCAGCTGTTGGCCTCTCATCTCTTGGTCTTGAGACACCCAGCTCATCGATTCCTCAAGACAAGCTGAACCACAGCAGAGGTCAGCCGCTCTTCCCACCACTACATCCCTGCAGCAATAAGGGTCACCTCCTCTAGTTCACCGATATATTTTCTATTTTTCTTTATTTTCTGTTTTTCTTTACCTCTCAGCCCATCAATACAGATCACTCACGTCCTCAGCTTCAGATGAAGGCAGCCTAAAAGGTTCAGGGAACAAAGCGCTGCC
The DNA here is from genome assembly GCF_964199755.1 of Larus michahellis. Taxonomy (NCBI): domain Eukaryota; kingdom Metazoa; phylum Chordata; class Aves; order Charadriiformes; family Laridae; genus Larus; species Larus michahellis. The sequence goes on from NC_133897.1 coordinate 2,170,499, forward strand.
TGAAATACGGGTTTCAGTCTGAGAGATGGTGCTAAGTGCTGCTTTCACCCACTGCCTTCCCAGGGCTGTGCTGGGGCAGGGACTCAGGTCACCACCAGACAGCTCCTCCTTATCCAGCTCTGCAGAGGGGATACCACCGCCACGAAACAAGCACTTGGAGAAGATGAGGCTTTTGGGAATGTGTCAGTTCACCATCCAACTCGAAGTTCCCAGCACCTCAGTGAAATGCACTGAATGACATGTTCATCCACTATCAGTCACAACGGGCAGGTATAAGCCTTCAAGTCAGAAAATCTGATTTATTTCTCTGCATCTGCATGCCATTTTATCACCAACAATCTATGCCCATCTTCTAAGGCTAGACTGTAAAATCCTGCAGGCAGGGCATGTGCCTCGGTGCCTGAGATGTCTGAAGGTTACTATTATAGTGTACCCATTCATCTCACCGTTGCTTGGACTGCCATGAATACTCCCTTACAGTAGTACCGTACTACAGAGTAGTTATAGTAGCACAGATTACCGTAGTTTTAGAACAGACGTGCCTTGCAGTTCTCCTTAGCCCTTGAGGGTTGAAAACTCAGGGCGTGGAAATTGTACTCGTTATCACAAGCCAATATGGTATTCAGGACGGAGCAAGCAAAGGCTCCGTTTGGTGTTGCTGCTGAGGACTTGCCTTTTGAAGGCAGAAAGGCCTGTCACAGGGTGCTTTGTGAAAGGCCTGCGCCACATGCGGCCCTCATTTTGCTCTTTCTTAATTTCTGCTTGCCCACCTGAGCCTAGTCAGAAACCCCAGGATGCTGCAGGTTGCTTTGGTGGAAGAGAGAGGAAAAGAGAGGCATATTTGGGCCATGCCTGCTCACTGCTGTATCCCCCAGGGTGCAATGAGGGCTATTCTCTCCTGCTTCTTACTTCTCCCTTGCCTCCTCCCTTCTCTCCTTCCCCCCCAGTCTCAATTCCGATTCCTGTGCAAGCGGTACATGCATGTGGAGAACACATTAAAACCATCTGCGAGGCTACTTGGCAGCTGGATAAATGCAAACACGGTCTCGAGGTGTTTATCTAGGGGTATGGAATATAAATCAGCCCGACTTATTCTGGCACCGTGCAAGGCACCAGGGAGACCACATTTGGAATACGGTGTGCAATTGTGGTCACTCTATTACGGGAAGGACATTTGGTGGATTGGAAACAGGCAGGGAGGAGCAACCAAAAAAATGACCCAGCATTTTGGGACAGAAGGGGCAGAAAGGGAGGCTTGGAGGGTCAGTGTCTCTGTATGGGGGTGTTTGGTGCTGCAGATGCACTTCAAGCCTGGCTGTCAGAGCTTGTGTGTATGAATGCCTGCATATGTATAGATCTATAGAATCATAGAATGGTTTGGGTTGGAAGGGACCTTAAAGATCATCTAGTTCCAACCCCTCTGCCATTGGGCAGGGACATCTCGCACTGGACCAGGTTGCTCAAAGCCCTGTCCAACCTGGCCTTGACCACTGTAGGAAGGGGTGTGTGTTACTGTTGACCTGTACTGTGCAATGCAGAGGGAGCATCTGTCTGTTTTGGGCAAAGATGCTCTGCACACGTCCAAGGGCATCGGCATGGGTAGCTGGGGACGCAGTGCTGCAGTATCTCTCGGTGGAGCTGTATGCAGTGTGGCCTGTGTCAGCACATCCATCTCTGAACATCTCTGTGTGTCTATGGGCACTGCGTGCCGGCCAGCATGAGGGGAGGTCAAGGAGACAGGATGGATGGATGTTGGTCCTGCCTGTTACTACCCAGAGATCTTTGCTGGCCTGTGCACCATTGTTTAGTGGGCAAAACACCCCTTGCATGCTCAGCCCTGGAGGAACTGGACTTTGGAGGGCAATGATGTGTGTGCCAGGGGCTGTTCTGAGTCCCCCTGTCTCTTTACTCACCCCAGTGCAGAATGGGAAAGTCACAAGATTAAAAGTGCTAACAGAGAATTGCTAGCACGACACAGCTCCAGAGAGCTGGCTACCCTGACATCAGTAGCCCATTTCACATGCTGTCTGTCCACTCACTGCACTCACAACTCCAAAGATGAAATATCACCTTCTACATCCCACCTGATAACACCCCACCTGCCATTACTGGCCCAGCTCAGCCCAGGCATGCTTCTTTCCTCATTCAGTTATCTAGTTCTCACAAAATACTCCAGACGTCCTTCTGGGAGGGCATAGTGCTGGTCATATCAATCATTAAAATAAGCATAGAAATAAGGCTTATAATTAGAATTGCAGTTTAGCCACTCGTATGCAGCGTTTTCCACCCATTCTTCATGTAACTTTACATATCTAACACATGGAACATTTATGCCTATCATAACTCCTGAGATTTATTCCTCCTGTGCGTTGCAAGACCTATATAGCTGCTCAGCAGACATGTCTCAAGAGGACTGGAAGCTCTTGGTCCATAAACCTTTGCAAGTAGAGGCCAGCTGTTGGTATTCCCTATCTCTTCCTAGCTTTAATTCAGGCACGACTGGCAAGTAGCCGTCTGTGAAGAGCTGCAAGCCCTTGCTAGTCATCACAGTCTGCTGATTTGAAAGCTAGTGGTGGTAGATAGGTTGGGTGGGAGGTGACATCTCTCTGTATGGTTTCAGTGATCTTTTGGCCCATCCCAAAACCACAGATGTAAGGAGAAAGCCCAGGCTTGACCAAGACTCACTGATTTCATCTATATTAGCCAATACAACAGACCATAGCCTATTTTTAGGCCCTGTAAGCCCCACATGGCTCATATCCACAAATGTGAACTCCCCCTCATACACACCGCAGAAGAATAGTCTTGTCTGTGCTGCCGTCTTGAAAGGTCTCCTGGTCAATGCTGACCCACAGATGGTGTCCACTGGGGCAGTGACAGCTGTCCCAGGCCAAAACTGTGCTGGAAACATGCTAACAAGGGATGGTTTGGTTGTTTGCAGAACAGTACTTTGTCCAAAACTCTCACCCTGCCCATTGAACCACAAGGACTGAGAACAGAAACAGGGAGAAGCTAGAAAGAGCAGAAGGAGATACGGGGCTTATAGAGGTTTAGCATGTTTAGGGCAAATCCTGAGTGCACTGGATGCCTTTTTCTCCCTGAACTTCTAGGGCAGCTGAGGCTACTTACAACCTCTGAGGATACCCTGGCAGGCTGGATGGTCAGAAGATGATGCTTGACCCTCTGGAGAGAAATACAGGAGCAGATCCTGTCCTTCTGCAAGCCCAGAGAGAGTCTGGACTTGGGTATAGGTCCTTTAGGGACAATGGGGCCATAAACTCAGATGGGCAACCCACACACCTTGGGTAAATACACACAGCTTCTCAACTAAAAATAACCCCTTTTCCTAGCAAATAGGTTTATTTATTAACAAAACAAGCCATTTTGAGGCAAACTGCAACACCTAGGACTCTGAGAAAGGATTGCCGATGGCCTTTGCTAATAACAGGTTTGTGTAAAAATGTCTCTTCTCCCACAAAATGTGCCATCTCCTTTTCCAAACCAGGGAAAGACAGACTTTTAATTCATGTGTGAAAAAAAAAAAAAAAAAAATCAGGTCTGATGGCTTACGGCTGGGAATTTCACTTCATCCCCTTCCAGGTTTAACTTTGGGGTGGCATCAGGCTGCCCACCATGGCTGAAATGTAATATTTGTGTACGTAGAAGAGAAATTTTAGGGTTTCCTGTTCTTTCCAAAAGGCTTTCATCTAGAGACTAAATTTAAGGAAAAAAGGGGGATAAAAAATAAAGAGAAAAGAAGAAAGGAAGCCAAATTCTTGTGGGAACAGGTTTTGAGTTTTTTTTTTTGTTTTAATATTTTGGGTCTCCATCCCTCAGTGCCTTAGCCAAAAGTGGCAGATGACAAACGTATCCTGAGACAGGGCTGTGTGGAAGTTATTATGGCTGAAGAAAGTTTAGAATTTCATCAATTTTTTACCTTTCTGTTTGCTAGGACTTTCCTTTGGACCATCAACCCTGTTAGCAATCACACATGTAACAGTCACATGTTCCCGCTCCACAGAAACGCTTGGCACATCTATTGTTCACCTTGATACTCCATAGTCCCTAATTCAACTCTTGAAACGCAGCTTCGACACGCACCCAATTAAATTACATCTGGTTTATTTCAATTGAACAAGATATTGCTGACCCATGGTAGCAGGTACCATACTTGAATATTCCACTTGACGGATAATTGCCTGGTCTTTCAGGGCATGGGTCAGGGATCAGAAGAAAGTGAAAATCAAGAAAGAGGGTGATCACCCCTTCCAGCATCTGGAAGTCTCTTTCCAATGAACATCTCCTTCCAGTCTCTACAAGATGGATGGACATCACTACTCCCCATACTCCCATCAACTCTTTCCTTTTTTCACAACAAGCAGTTCAAGTTTTAGGCCTACTATACTGTTTTTTAAGTCCAGTTTTAGCAGCTGGAGCTACTTTAAGATCAGCCCTTTGGCACAAGAACCAAGACTGTGTCGGCCAGGTTTGTGAGGGTGGTTGGGAGAATAACGTAACCACTCACCGGCCGCTTTGATAGGAACTGCTCTGGAAACTGCTGCCTTTTGGTACTGCACCATGAGGCACATGGCACTGGCTAATAATTGTGCAGGCTGAAGAAAAGAAAACTGTGGATTTAATAAAATGGAGACAGTAAAAACCAGCAAAGGGAAAAGGACAATGCTAAGTGGAACGGAAGGGAGAGCAAGCTCTTCCTGCTTCCAAAGGATGTCAGAGCATGATTCTTCTGGGCTGGCTGCTTCTTGGGTAAGAGCTCATGAAGCCTATGCACAGGCAGGTTCACATTTTCCAGTCAAAGAACCAGTGCTGGTGTGTGTCTCCACGCCAAATCCAAGTCTGTGCTGGAAGAATGATGCACGGAAACCTGCTCCTCAAGTCTCATTTCCCCTCTTGGGGGCAAGGAGTGGTGCTGGACTCACAGATCCAGCATAATGTGTCTCCTTCACTTGTGTTAATCCGTGTAGCCATTTCTAGCCTGTGATTGCCAAGTGAATTAGGATAAATTAGGGTCGCATTAAGAGTGGGTAACTGCAATGAGTTCATGATAAATCAATGCCCTCACTAAAGCGAATGAGAATCTGCCAGTTTATGCTGGGAAAAGAACTGGCCCATGAAATGCACTCAGCAATGAGATGGGCAAAAGAGGAAGAGAAACCAGGGACCCATTGCACTGCAGGAAATTTCAAATGTGTTTTCCTCATTTCAAAACAAAACCGGAGGCTTTAAAGTGAGAGCAATGATGAGAGTTTTGAGTTTCAGTCAAGTGGGATTTGTCCAAAGATTTTCATCAGTTTCTGTCCACCTGGATTTGAATCTTTGGAGCCTCACCTTGAATTCCAGGACAAAAGGAAATGTGGTTTGTGGCTTGTGCCCTGGCTGAAGAGTAAGGAGATGAGAATCCAAACCTTGGCTCTGCCACAGACTCTCCTTTGAGATCGGAGGCGAGGCGTTGAATATCCCTGTGCGTCAGCTCCTAAGAATGAAGACAGCAGCCCTACCAAACTTTCATGCCAGCTTACGTGATATTTCTTTCTATCTAAAAAATAAAAAAAAGGTGTCCCAAATTCCCTCACTGCTTCCGAAAACACAGATCGTTGGCTATTATGGAGCTGTGTAAATCACAACACTGGGCTGCAATCACACCTAGGCAGAGGCGGGATCCAAGCAGCCCTCAGCCAGGTGGTATCTGGCAGCTTCTGATGAACAGGGATAGTTTGGGTCAAGGGTAATCGCAGGACAGGATCTGACAGCACTAAGTGGATGCGCATACCCCTTGATGTGAAGTGGGGCTGCATGAAGCAAGGAGAGAAGGCAACGGGGAATAGGTCAACTTGGGTTTTCAAAACATCAGCTGCTCAGCAGGTAATGCTCAACGTAGTACTGCTTACACCAACAATTTTCTTTCCTGGCACTGCTCCTTTCCCTGTGATGGCTCTCTTATTTATGTGGCTGCACGTTGAACCAGATATGGAAGCTCATCCAGCTGAAAAACAAACCTCCTCCAAAAAGGCTCTTTCTGGGTTGATGAGTTGTGCCATTAGCCCTGCCCATACTTGCATACTATTTGAAATAGCAAATGAAGTCATGATTTTGATGATAAAACTGGCCTCTGTGTACACAAACAGGTCCTGAGCACCTCTGCCACCGTAACTGAGTTCTGCTCAGCGCTTGTAAGTCAAGCTGTTTTATCAAGGATATAGACATATGCTCAAGCCACTCCTTCCCTTTGCCATAGAGATGCCCTGTAGGTTCAGTTGAAGAAATGACATGCAGTTAGGAGCCCATGGCACTCCATCTTCTCCTTGTTAGAGAGAAGAGACATTACTGCTGCCTCCTCACACCTTCCATCTGGCTGCCTTTGAGCTGGCTGAAAAGCAGTGCTTCATTCAGTCTGGTTTAAATCCAGGTATGAACTTGAAAGGTTGACGAGAGCAGGTTTGCAGGAAGGGATCCTGAGAAAGCTCCTTGGAGAAGCAGAGGCTGTCTGCAGAAATGTACACTCCCATTTCTCCTGGCTTAGAGGGCCACCAGAGGGAAGTATCCCTGTCTGCTCATAGCAATGGATGCATCTCTCAAAGTCCATCCACAAGCTATAACATTGAGGAAGTTGAATATTTACATTGAACATTTAGGAAGTTCCACCTAAACATGAGGATAAACTTCTTTAGTTTGAGGGTGCCAGAGCACTGGAACAGGCTGCACAGAGAAGTGGGGGAGTCTCCGTCTCTGGAGACATTGTAAACCCGCCTGGACACGTTCCTGTGCCACCTGCTGTGGGTGACCCTGCTCTGGCAGGAGGTTGGACTAGATGATCTCCAGAGGTCCCTTCCAACCCTACCATTCTGTGATTCTGTGAGGAGTGCAGGACAAAACTCCAGAGCAGAGATATGAAAGCCAGACCTCAGGTTGCACAGTGGTCTTCACTTGTTGCAGAACTCGCGTAAGTATCCAGTGTGGAGCAGCTCTAAACCAGCCATGGGGTCAAAGGTCTCTTTTCCTATGACCTCTGTGGTTAAGAGTTTCCCTGGGGACATGGGACTCTCAAGTCCAAAGCCACTCCTTGTTGACTCAGGCCAAGTGTTTTAAGTGGGAACTTTCTCCTTTCCCAAACATCCTACAGCACTGGGCTGTCTGCAGGGGTGTCCCACAGCTAGAGCTGCTCCATGCTGAAGGCTACTATAATGGTCCCAAGCATGATACCGCTTCTAGAAGGAGATCATGAGGTTGGACAAGCGAGATCCAGCTTGTGCACTGGTGTTTTTTTGGTACTTTCAGACATAGTGAAACAGAACTAATGGAAGAGATTTCAATCTCCTTTTGCACCTCTGACAGGCTAGGCAGTAAAGCATTATTTCTGGGAAGTAATAACGTAGATTTAAGTTCCTTCAAGCAGAGCTGAATGTGAATCCTCTCCCTCACCACAAACGACTATGTAAGAAAGGCTGAAGAATTCTCATCCTTTGACGACTGTATGATGTGCTTTCTTTATAATCTCCTGAAAACTGCTGCCTCATTGTGGACTTGTCCTTTTTTCCTTCTTTGGAATGACAAACTAAGCAGAGATTTGAACATGCTAAATAACTGGGAACAACATGCAAAAAAAAAAAAAAAAAAAAAAGAGAGAGAAAAGCTCCTCTTCCAACGTAAAAGACAGATGAATTACCCAGACCTCCTCTTCTCTCCTTGTCCATCTCTGTACCTGCTGCATTGTAGTTAGGCCCTCACCAGTCTTTGATAACTGAGCCTTGAAGTCTACAAGGAGGAAACAATCCCCCCAAGGAGCCTCAATGCTGTTGGCTTGTGATCCTAAATCCCCTGTGCAGGACTAAGCATAGAAATGTTTCTTGGAAGGGATCTCTGAACTTCTCTTGTCCAATCTTCAGCCTTCAAAACCAGCATGAGGCCAGGTTAGTCACGGCTTTGTCTAGCCAACTCTCAAAAATCTCTGAAGATGGAGGTCCCACCACATTATCAGGTAGGCTATCTTAGTGCTAGGCTACCCTCCTAGGGATCACACCATCATCATCAGTAATCATATCATACTGCAGCATAAGTGATAAGCGCTCCATCTAAATCAGCAGTCCTAGGTTTAATCTGTGATCAACATCTGGAGACAGGTGGGAGGCAGGTGCCACCCCAAATGATGCTCTTCTCTGTCCAGCAACTCTAGAAGGAGCTCAGATGTTCAAGGTCATCAGCAATCCACCTCTGCTGCACACGACTATCACCAACACTGTGACAATCGTGGTTCAAATTCATAGTGGCTCCAATGACCGTGACTTTTGCTTTATGGGTGACTTCTTCAGCTGAAGTTCACCATGCCACTGTCGCATTTGGTGAAACCGTACTCCCTTACCTCCTTTTGTAAGGCAGATTGTTTGATCTTGAACTCTCCTCCAGGGTGCCATGGAGTAGCTCTGCTTTATTATGGACAGAGAGAGCAGATTGTGCAAACTTTCCAGGGTCTCATATATGATCCGTATGGCCGTTTATTGACCACATGGGACCAGTTTCCCCTGTTTAGAAGACTTCCATAAACTAAATGTAACACTGGTAAATTGAACCAGGAGTGTAAGCTGCTGCCTGCATTGCATACCTTGAGCCTGGGTGGATTTGTTTCTTTTTGTGGTTACTTTCATTGTTGTTGGGTTTTTTTGCTTTGTTTTGTTTTCTTGTTGTTTTTTTTGTTTGGTTTGGTTTGGTTTTGCTTTTTAATATATATTTTGAAGGGGCTAGACTGTGCCTGTTCCCTTTTGTGCTTTGAATACCAGCCAGATCAATAAATCATTTCAGGCCAAGGGGTGCAGTGCTCCCTGTGATCTGCAAACACACTTCTCAGCAGGGCTTGCCCCACCTCTAATAAAATAAGTCTGTTCTGCACTGGCAGAAGCCGCCTTCAGAGTGGGACCTATTCATCATGCTGCTGAAAAGAAAAATAAAATCCATAGGCAGGGGTCGAGTCTCCAGCCTTGCTTTCAGGAGGCACTGTGAACTGTCAAGACAGCAAGGAGCATGGTAGGCTGCCAATGGGAAGATCTTGCAAGGAGATGAGGTCCTTCATATATCTGATGTGAGGACCATCAGTTTGCGTTGCCGGCAGGTAGACTTGATATAGATACAGCAGCACCATGGGCTGCTGTTATTGTCAAACAGAGGGTCAAACGGACCTGGGCACAGCTCTCTGCCTGCCTGCAGAGTCACTTTTTTTCCTTTCAGGAAAGGCTAGGTCTTGCAGAGCCAAAATATAAATGCATCGTAAGGGACAGCTCTGTCCTACACCATTAAAAATCCCAAGACAAGACAGATAGCGGACCTGGCAGGGTGGTAACACAAGTCCTCCATGACAGTTAGAAGAGTCTTCCTGCCACCCAAGTGGGTGCTGCTCAGAAACACTCTGACTGATATCACAGGAGTCTGCCTGAAGGCTTGGGGTGCCATATTGCTCCAAGTCACAACCACTTTGCCCCCACAAATATTATCTGCAAGTCGGGGCTGGTATATCTTAATTGTGAAGACCATGTTGCCCTTCCCAGGCTTTTTCTTTTGGGTCTGTAGTGAAGGAGGAGGCAACGGGATGAGGTCCTCCATCTGGCTGAGAGGGGCACAGACCCATATGTCCTTGGGTGATTAGCACAAATAGAAACCAGGCCCCAGTTTCCGTATCATCAAAGGAGGAAAAGACTGGACCCAACCACTTTTCACCCTGGGCTCTGAAGCCTTTGTGCAAAAACTAAGTTTCTGAGCCTTAGCCAGGCAATTAATTGCATTAAAGTTAACACAATGCAGATTACAGCCTTTTGTTCTGTCACCCCTCACCCCACAAAAGGATCTAAAACTATGCATCTCCTTCAACTCCTGCAGCATCAAGGAGCAGACACACTGCAAAATGGAGTCAATCTCTTCACAAATACCCTGTAACATCATATTTTCATTGTCCAAGGGCATCTGTATCTAAAAATCTGTGGATGGCAACTCTTCTGCAAAGTGGGAAGATCTTTTCCAAATTGCAAAATCCTTTATCTGCAACCGCTGAGTCTTTAGACCATCTCAGAGATGGTCTGGCAACTCGCTGCCTTGTTTAAGAAGTGCTAGAAGGAATTTCTGGGGTGTTATGGAGGCACCGCCACTGAAGATTTTTTCACAACATCTTAAGAAAAACGTTTCTTGGGAAAGGTTAAATCAGAATTCATTTGGCCTTTGGATTAATAGACCTCTTGCAGATTAATTTTAACTAACTACCTATTGCTAATGATTGCCTTGAGTCTTTAAAGACTTGAATATACTGCTATGAGTAACGACATCAAGACGATTTCTTCCTCTTCACTGTACTATTTGGGATTGGACAGAGATTTGCCTGAGTTTTACCGCCCGAGAAGCTCAGAACAGCTTTTCCAAAGCCAGGACTTGGGTCCATGAGATATCTAAATGACAATGTATTAGATTTCCAGTCAATGGCAGAAGTAATGCTGTCCTCAGTCGCAGAACCAGGTCTCAAAACAAGCCCAAGGGCAAGTTTGCAAAGCCCTGTGATTTTATTCCTTTGCTCTACCAAACTGGTAAAGAACCCAAAGTCTGTTTGTCAGTCATATGCCTCTCCCCAGCCCCACCAACACTGCTGCTGACAATTAAGGAGAGACATCAATACTAAATGCTGACAGTCTCATAGAGAAGAGTGAGAAAATAGGGTGTGAGAGCAAGACCAGCTGGTTGATATCACCAGATCCCAAGGTAGGCAGGTGGTCTATAGTACAACAGAAGGAAATGCCTTTGCACATATGTTTTTTAATGAGCTGTTAATTGGGCATTGAGTGAACAGGACAAAGAAGCAACAGAGGATGTGGCTTGAGGTTTTGGCTGATGTAAAACTGGAGGCCTGGAATAAAATGAAAGCTGGGCTTTTATGGCCTGTTACTGTCATTTCCAGCAGGAGAGGGACACCAGGTGGGCAGGCGACTCTGCTCTAAAATCACTACTGGCTTTGGGTACCTTTCTCTCTGCTGGTGATGTCTCCAGGTACTCCCAAAGTGCTGGCTGTGGGAAGGGAAATCTCTGAGATGCAACAGTGAAGGTGGGAAGCATTCTGGTTTGTCCCCTTATCAGGCAATAGAGGGAGATGGGACAGGATGCCCACCCAGGACTAGCTGGGTGGGTGCAGGGGGCTTCAGCATACAGCCCCAGTGCCAATAATTAACACATGTGAAACTGATGAAAGAAACCAATGGGGGATGATTACTTTGCTACCCACATGAGAGAGTTTTCTCCCTTCCTTCTCCCTCCAGCCCTACATCTGGCAGTGATTTTTCAGCCCAAAATAGAAAGGAAGTGGAAGAAAGAGGTTTAGCTAAGCTTGGGCCCATTTGAGAGAATATAGAGAGAGTATGTCAGGGGGAATCAGAGAAGGCGTGTTGAAAGGATGCTTTGTTTCCCGTACCAGTGGTGTCTTACTGGGAAGGATCTTGGGAGAACTGATGTTTGATGCCATCTCCCATGCTTTGCCTGGACTTTGGGTAAAGTGATGAGGGCTGTAAACCCATGACCATGACTCTTGCATCCTCCTGACCCCTTGGCATTTGGTGTTCTGGAGCAGGACAAAGAGGCTGTGGCAATTTTGTTTTCCAACACCTCATGCTGCAAGATCTTCCCCATAGTCTAACCTAAAAAACCAGTCTGTTGGTCCATCTTCAGCTGACTCCCTCACAGCTCTGTGTATGGGGTTAAGGGGAAGGGCTGGGGTTGAGCAAAGAGGGGCCTAGCCCCAGCTGTGCAGTCTGGGGTTGCTGTGGGAACACTCACCATGCACCTTGGGCACCTTGGCTTTCAGGTGTCGTTCGCACTTAGCCTTGGCTTTTAGCAGTAGGAAGATCTGCTCCTCTTTGGTGATGACATCATCAGCATCCACCTGCAGGGATGGGGAGAAATGAGGTTAAACCTCAGCATGGGAAGAGCAGCAGGACGCAAACTTCCTGGATAATGCGGATGATCTGAATGCAAAATCTCCTTTGCATCAGCAGTTTGCTCCACCAGCCTTGCTCTGTGCATCTCAGCTTGCTTAGCAATTAGTGTCCCAAGCAACACCTCTTACAAGATGCCACATGAAATCATCTGCCTATGTGGCAAAGGAAGTGCACACTGCAATTGCTCACATCATACACATGTGCACACAGCAAAGTAGCAATTTCTGGGGTGGCGTGCCCCAGCTTGCAGGGATGAGGCTAGGAAAAAACCATCCTAGTCAATAATATTGGCATAGTATTTTTAAAAAGCGGTGCCTTTGGGACACAGAAACATAGGTAAATATAATACTCAGGAAATGGCAAAACAATGCTGTGTTTCCTGGCGCCCGCCTCTTGGAAAATACCGCCAGGGGATAAAAGTACCAAGGGCTCCTCTCCCTTTAGGAGTCGCAACCTGCCATCATCAATGAAGTGCTATTTCCACCTCCGCATGCAGGCCCTTGACCACATGGCACCAGGCTCTATCCACATCCTAACTAAATCCGAGAACATGTGCAGAGGGAGGTTGCCTTAAGCAGGGCTGTGAGCTGATGGCATTTGCCCCCCAAAGACTGAAGATTCAGTGAAAAGACTCTGTGAGCATCATCCTGGGAAGATTAGATTTCTCCTCCTGTAAGGCCTCCAGAGGTCAAGGGACAAGGAGAGCTGGGACAGGGAGGGTGCTTTACCCAGAGCCTTCTTCTACCCTCCTCTGTTTGCTGCTTGCTGATACACGATGAAACTCAGCCCTCAAAGGCACTTGCCGGTCATAAAATAAATCTTGCTTCATGAAGCTGACACATTCCCATCAGGCATGGCTGGCCTCAGGAAGCCTGGGGTACAACTGTGGGGAAGGCTTGTTCTACGGATGCTTTGGTTGTTACAGCATACAGAGCTTTGATCTAATGCAATATGGCTACTTTAATCTTTAATTTTCTGATATGCCTCTTGGGTGCTTAACCTGTATGTCCTGCTCAGACATCCAAGACCAGTCCCACTGCCAGAAGAAGCCTGAGATTAGGAGGAACTTTCCTCTAGGTCAGCTGGGCAGGAGCGGATGGAAATTTTAGTGTAGCCATCCCAGCTACACTGGGATGAGACTGCCTTTGTTCTTTCCTGCTTTTTCCCTCCAAAAGAAGAGTATACTTAGCCTTCTCCTGCATTTATTTTCTACTCCAAGTTTGAAAGGGTGATGCAGATCGTACACTCCAGGTGCTTTGTGATTTGCAGCACAGAAGGGGATGAGGAAAGTTGTGGACTATGTCCATCTACTGGCAAACATCCCTTGCGGGCTCTGACCTGCAGAATCAGACCACCCTTGAGAAACCTTTTGGTTTGGGTCCATCCTTAGTACTCTGCCACTTATGGCAGAAGAGGAGGGCTACGAAGATGATCCGAGGGCTAGAGCATCTCTCCTATGAAGACAGGCTGAGAGAGCTGGGGTTGTTCAGCGTGGAGAAGAGAAGACTCCAGGGAGACCTTATAGTCCCCTACAGTATCTGAAGGGGGCACACAAGAAAGCTGGAGAGGGACTTTTTACAAGGGCATGCAGTGATAGGATGAGGGGTAATGGCTTAAAAATTGGGAGAGGGTAGATTTAGATGAGATATCAGGAAGAAATTTTTCACTCTGAGGGTTCTGTCCCAGGTTATCCAGAGAAGCTGAGGCGGCCCCATCCCTGGAGGCATTCAAGGCCAGGCTGGATGAGGCTTTGAGTAACCTGTCTAGTGGGAAGTGTCCCTGCCCATGGCAGGGGGTTGGAACTGGATGATCTTTAAGGTCACTTCCCACCCAAACCATTCTATGATTCTGTGAAGAGTCTCTGGAAGGTCAGGGCTGGGAGGGCTCCTTATCCACAAGATCACCCCAAAGCTGGTTCAAAGCTCAGAACAGTGGCGTGCAATGCGTCATAGGGCTCCTAAATGAAAGATGTTTGTAAGGCAATAGCCTGAAATAATTAAGTGATGTAGTAAGTTGGGATAAATCACTGCTCTTCTTATTGCCTCTGTTTCCCTAATATTGGTTTGTCTTGATTAATCAGACTGTAAATGCAATGAGAGCAGATGCTCCCTCTCTCTGGATTCATACAGAACTTAGCACTCACTCATAAATGCCTAACGTAAGCAAGAAGGGCTGCAGTACAGTTTTATATGTGTTTCTTTTTTCCACTTACATTGACTGCGCTGAGACTGGCCACTGTAAATCTGTAATGCAAAACCTAGGGATACCGGATGGATGGAGCAGGTGTAAACATTAATGCTTCATACAGGCAGGCAAAAGAAAGAACAGAAAACCTTGTGAAGCCAGTAGTGATCTGCAGATGAGAAGGAAACCTGTCAATATGTTGTAGAGCCTGCCTACGGAGGTGGCTGCTCATTTCAGTCCCTCTGAAGCAGAGACTGAAACGGGGTTATGACATTTCACTGTACTCCCCAAAACCGCTGCTCCTCCGAATTAAGGCTCCATCACTCATTTTAAGTTAATTCACTTTGGAAAGCAGGTGAGATAAGCCAGCTGAAGGCCAATCAGTTCTCAAGTGGGACTTACTACAAATGACATAATGAGGGTTAATGAAATCCAGCTTACAAATTAACTCAGATTCAATTTCCCAGTGTGCTTCTATGGAGAGCAACGGTGGATGTTTGAGCAGCTGGTGTGGTAACAGACACCCAGATGGACAGCTAGATCTGATAAGGGGATTCTGAGTAAAACAGAAGTTAGTTTTTCATGTCCTTGGAAAAAATCCATGCTAAAAATCCTTCAGAATGGGGAGTTGGTTTCAAAACCGCATTAACGTTAATGCAAAACAAAGCCATCCCTTTCCAGATGTTTGGCCTGTCCACATTTAAGGCAACATCCTACATTTCAACTCTTTCATTGGAAACAAAAAAAAACCTCTGGGTCAAATCCTGCTGTCATTTATATCTGCACAAACCCACAGTGATTCCACCAAAGCTGGAGGAGTTAGTCTGGATTTACAGTGGCCAGAGTAGAATCTGACCTCAGGCATTTCAAATGATTCATCCCTTGCACGCTTAGTCCTCAGGCTCCTTTGGCCGTGCTCTGCGAGTAGGGCAGCTCCCAGCCAGAGGGACGTATGGTGTCCAGGCCAGGCACAGAAAATAAATTTTACTTCCCAGAAAGGGAGATTAGGCATCGAGCACTGTGCCCAGAGCTGGGCAGAATGGCTGGGGCAGAGCTCTGAACCCAGCCCAGGTTTTCAGCTTTCCTGAGCTCTGGTTACCACTCTTAAATTTCCCAAAACCTACCAGACCCTTAAAAAAAAATAATAAATCTCCTCATTCTCTCCCTTCCCCTCAAACTGGTATAAGTGCTGAGAAATATATTTAAGACACGTGTTTCTGTGTTTCTCCTTGGTCAAAGAGGCTGAAATGTGTATGTAAACATATATTTATGAATAAAGACAGAGATTTTCAGTGAATCCTGTGGTTTGAAGGAGACACCTATTCTCAAGAGACTTGTAGGAAAACTATTCGGTCTGTCAATGCTGCACCTTTGCTGCTGAATAACTCACATTAAACACCGAAGAAGCAAAACCAGGCTGATAGCTGGTGGTTCTCAACTTGTCATCTCCTCCCAACCCATCCGCACGTTCCATCCCTTGTCAAACCCCTTGCCGAGACACTTCAATGTGTCAGCCAGGCTGAAAGGTCTCCAGGGACAGAGGATCGAGCAGTATGCTGCCAAATCAGACACTGAAATGGCTCAGCCTTGGGTTCAAGGACAGTAAATAAGACAGGGCAGACACCCACAGCTGGAAACCTTTGGACCTGTCAGCTGCTGGAACAATTTTAACTGTTCAATACCACTTTTTCCTATGCATCCGATTTTCTTGCTTGGGATCTTCTGATCTTAAGGCAATGCTGCTCTATTCATCTTTCCACACTGGCTGTCAAAGGTTAAAAGAAATCCACAGGACCATTTGCTTTGCAGCGTAGGTGCACTCATGATATTAGACAGACTCGGGTCTGGCTTGGCAAAACTCTCTCTTTGACAAACAATCTCAACACCTGATCCAAAAATACTGGTGGGACAACCTTGCTAAAATCATTAGCAGTTGCGTATGCCAACTTGTTGGAATCTGAATATCCCTAGGCAGCAAAATAAGTGGTTTCATTTTCATAAGTGCTGAGGTACAGGCTGCAGGACTTCGTAATGGGTGAGAGCTACTGCTGGTGAAGCACCCACTGCTTTGGAGTGGATTTGGATCCCTTGGGATGGGAGAGAGATGAGGCGAGAGATATTGGTATGAGAGGTGTTGGTAAGATAATTGTGATGCAGAGAAAGGGGACTAATTAGTCACAGTTTTGCAGAATTTGAGATCTGGGAGGCACGAGATGAAGAGAACAAGGTCTAAAAGAAACAGGATGATGTATGTAAGCAAATCACATCAGTGGATTCAAAATATGACTAGACAAATTAATAAAGGACAAATCCACCAGTAGCTGTTAAACACTGTGCCCTGGATGCAAATTTCTGATGCAGGAAGATCTTAAACTGCTGATCACAAAAAGCTGGAAGGTGACAACCCCTAGAGCTGTCTCTTTCTCTAAACATCCTAACCTGTCAGCTCCTGGGTATGGTCCATTAGGACAGAAGATTGAATAAGGTTATTTTCATATATATAGAATCATAGAATGGTTTGGGTTGGAAGGGACCTTAAAGGCTATCTAGTTCCATCCCCCTGCCCTGGGCAGGGACACCTCCCACCAGCCCAGGTTGCTCCAAGCCCTATCAAACCTGGCCTTGAACCCCTCCAGGGATGGGGCAGCCACAGCTTCTCGGGGCAACCTGGGCCAGGGGCTCACCCCCCTCACAGCAAAGAATTTCTACCTGATATCTCATGTAAATCTTTCCTCTTTCAGTTTAAAACCATTCCCCTTCATCCTATCGACTCACTCCCTGATCCAGAGACCCTCCCCATCTCTCCTATAGGCCCCTTTAGGGACTGGAAGACCACTATAAGGTCTCCCCAGAGCCTTCTCTTCTCCAGGCTAAACAGCCCCAACTCTCTCAGCCTGTCTTCACAGGGGAGGTGCTCCAGCCTTCTGACCATCTTCATGTCCCTATCTATTTTTTTTAAGGCCACAGAAACATTGTGCCTTGCTGAACACACCTATATTCAGGGTTTGGTCCAGTTTGACATGATCAACACGATCTGCTTTGTGTATTCTCCACACCTTCTGTTCAGGACTATGAGAGAAACTGGAAGTGCTTCATCCAAGTGAGTGCTGCAGCAACAACTCACCAAGATTTACACAGTCAACATTTTACTCATCTTTTAGCAAGAACCTCTACTATGAGCCCACCCATTTGCAGCCCAAGACTTCTCATCATGCAGACACTCATTAGCCAACAAAAGGGAACTAACATCACATGGGCTTTCTAACATAATACCTGCCTTACTGGCCAACTGGGGACATCCAGGCCTAAGGTATTCATCCAGAGTTCCCCTTATAGTCACCAAGCAGTTCGATACACAGATCAGCTGAAATCCATTCCATCCTCAAACCACCACTTAAAATAAATTCAGATCAGCTGTGGGCATATTTTTTTTCATCTTTTTTTTTCCTTTGGGCAGCTGGTGACTGCAGTAATTGGTCACTTTAGCGGCTCTGAGAAGATCTGTGGAGTTTAGGAGCTGAGCTTTTGCTGACGTGAGCTCTTGGGCGCAAGAGAACCATCTGAGGGAAGTCAGAAATAATGTCACAGACAGGTACATCTCCCACATGCAACTATTTGGATGTATGAGGTCACCCTGCCCCTGCAGAAGTTAATCACTCTAAAAGAGCTGACAGCAAATCCCTTTTCATGAGCCCTCCCTAACTTGCTTCAGCATAAATTCCTGCACTGAGCTTACTTGGCATCGTATTTATGCAAGCTCAAGGGATGCAGGCAGGCTGGGAGCAGGAGGACAGCTTTGCCCTTCACTCTTGCTGTGACAGACTGGGTGCTGTTGGGAGGCATGGGGGCTCCTCCCTGGCATCCCCAATTTTGCAATCAAAACCCATCTGCTACTCTTAATGTTTATCACCTCTCGGCTTCACAGCACTGTGTTGGGTTGGTTTTTTTTTTTGCCAGAAAAATAAAATTTCTTGTAGGGAAAAGATCTAGGAATGTTTTTTCTTCTCCCCCTTGTTCAGCGAAAGCAGAAAAGCAGAGCAGGAAGCAGGCCAAGCAGGGAAGGGTGAAAAGACAATGCTGTCCAGAGGTTGTTAAACCAGTTTTGGTTCAGATTTTTTTTCCCCCTTTCCCTTGCCCCTGGAGGAGGCCATGGGGTAATTATGATAATGTTTTCTGGTATTTCCATTTCATTGGCTGATCTCCCAGCCACTAAAGTAAACCCCAAATCTCAATGGGGAGGTCATATTCATCCTTGTTTATGGGACTCATTTTCAGAAATAACACTATCCTTTTTGTGAAACTTCCCTGGCAGCAGCTCAAAAAATAGCTAAAGGCAAAAAAGATTCCTCGGTCGGGGTTGAGAGCGTCACAGCTGCTTGATGGGCCCAAGGCAAGGGACTGCTGGTGATCACCATCTTGGACAGCAGTGGACCAGGTAATCGCTGGCTTGAAGCAGAAAATGGGGTGCAGGCAGGAGCAGGGCTCAGGAGAAAGATGGGAAGAAGGTAAATGTGAAAATGTGTTGGTGATGTGGAGGGAAAGGGAGGGAAAAGGAAGCTGGGTCCCAAGGGTGTGGGACATAGGTGGAGCTGGCCATGCAGATGGCACCCAACACCAGCCCTGCTGATTTTGGTGATCGCCTCTGGAAGGGTGATGGTAGTGCTGGCTTTTTGCAAGGAGTGAACCAGATGGGCTGAGGTGGGATGGGGACACAGAAATCAACAGTTACTCAGCTTTGGGGAGCGTGACAGAACTTTTTGAAGGTTTTCCTTTAACTGTGCCTTAGGAGAACTGGGTGAATGGTCTAACTGAAGCACCAAACCAAGCAATATAAGGTTATAAACCAAGTCCTTTTTCTGCAATAGAGACTGCAATAGAGCTGAGGGCATGAGTGGGAAGGAAATGAAATTAGAGCTTCATTCCAGCCTTGCGATTGGAGCAACACCTCTCCTAAACTCTGTAAGGGTCAAGATAGCTGTCAGAATTAAGAGATTAATCTAATTGAGTCTGATCTAAGGCCAGACCTGCAGCTGCCACAGATGAGCATATCTCTTCTGATAACAGAGCATCAGGCTGGGCTGCGGGCAATGGGGTATTGATGCCAGGCATGCAGACAGGGGTGGCACAACTAAATAATGCCACAGAATAAGGATCTGGCAGGAGCAGATATAGCCTTCACCATGGGCTGAGCCAAAACCGGGTCACTCAGGAGCCTGTGGTGATGGGGAATTGCTCAGAAG
Source organism: Larus michahellis (assembly GCF_964199755.1). Taxonomy (NCBI): domain Eukaryota; kingdom Metazoa; phylum Chordata; class Aves; order Charadriiformes; family Laridae; genus Larus; species Larus michahellis. Next base: position 2,189,898 of record NC_133897.1, read on the forward strand.
CAGAAAAAGGTGGCAAGGTGGAGGTGGTCAGGAACATAAGGTTGGTCGGTGGTGGGGTGGCAACATGGGATGGTGTAGAATTGAGATCCTGACACCTGTTTTTTATAAATGGAATTACCTTCCTTTAGATGAGAGAGGATGGATTCTCCTGGTTATGTTGTGATTGGTTTGGATATCTAGTTTGTCTTCTCTGTTTTCTTACTTTTCTGCTAGTGAGTGTTTATACACGCCCTGCATCTCCTGGCCACTGAGCCCTGCTGGTTTACTCAGGTCCAGATGAACCCTGGCAAGTATGGAAGGACCAGGGATTTGTACGTGCTGTCTTGGACAAAATGTACCCTGTGCAATCTCTGTTACTGGGTCGGCTGCCAGTCCTTTAGCAAAGTAGGATCTGCCAGGTTGCAAGTCAACTGGTGATTAACCATGCCCCGTGCTGGCTATATTTCATGGAATAAATACAGGTATGCTTGGGATTTGCTGGATTTGTACACTGGCTTTTGCAGTCACTTTGGGCACGTGCACCTTGGGGAGCAAAACTCCTTGGGTTCAGAAGGAGGTTCTGACCCCACTACTTGGCTCTGGAAGCCGGCACTTCAGGCAAAATACATCCCTCACCCCTCCTGAAAGCTGCTCTGGATTTGTGCTTGGACTGTGGGGGTCTGGCACTTCATATTTCAGTAATGGCTTACAACATCTCCCTCGTGGAGAGACAGAGTAGAGTAAATATAGATAAATCGTGTTTATTCGCTTCTAACTTGGGCAATGCTGGATTTGCCCACTGCTCTAATAATCTAATTCTCTTTTTTAATTTCCTACTACCTCCGTGCTTCTTACCCTCTGCCTGCCTGCACATTATCAGTGCCTTGGCATAAAAAACATACATATAAAAAGCAACAACAAAAAAATCCATCTGGGACAACTTGTGGCAACAAGGAGCTAACTGGGGAGGGAGAGCAGGGAGTGGTACTTTTTCTGCCCTGAGGGATTTAGTTTAACTGAATAGGCATTATTTCCAGCATTAGAGGAAAAAAAAATAAATGTGGTTTGAAACTTACTTCCTTTCAGGTTAACGCTGGAAAGATTTAAAAATAAATAAAGACCAAGTGCCAGTTGGCCTAGCCAGAGATACAGTAGCGAAAGCAGCAGAGGCACGATCCGCTGCCAGCAGCTAATCGCAAAAGCTGTGGAACTGTAGTTTGCTCAGGACACCAGAGTGGTGACGAGGATGGGGTGAGGAAGGTTGTTTCATAGCAGGAGACCCTGGACTGATGGATGGGCCAGGTCCAGGTAGGAGAGAGGAGATTTGAAGCCCCACTGGTGCTGGGTCTGTAGCGGGACTGATGTTTCCTCCACTTGGCCAGCTGCAGCTGCTTTTCTCAGGTCATGCAAACCAGGGCTGGTATGACAGGACCAAAGGACGCGTCCTGGGGGGGGCTAAGCATCAGACTTACCCACCAGTTGTGAGACCAGATGTGAGCCCAACAATGATTCTCAAGGATTCTTGTTCCTACCCTTGAGCTCTGCTCTGCCCCATGATGGACAAGCACCCAACTCTCTCTCCCCCTGCCAAATATCACCCAGAGCGATGTTGCTACGATGGCAGGAATTCAGAGTTAAGAGCTCGGGCAGGTCGGTGCTGAGCTGAGCTCTCTGCATTGCTGTCCTGACACGTGGAGTGATGCGTCTGTGTGTGTCCCTCACCCCATCCCACTTACAGAAGATGAGAATGAAGGTCATGAGATGTCTTACTCTTTTTGAAGACTGAGCTTATAAACACCGGAATGGGACAATCAAATCCAGAGGGTGTGAAGACAGAAAGGTGAAAGGAGGAGGAGATCCAAGAGACACTCAGATGAAGAAGAGGGTGAAGGGAAAAGGAGTTGATGTGAAGGGGAAGTAAGAGCTGGTTGGATGAAATAGGATTCTGGCCACAAGCTGGGGAAGCACTGAGAGGTTAGTGCACAAGCTGCTCTGCCATCTACCTGCTTTTCCCAGCCTCCTAGAGGGTAAATGAAGTTGGTGGTTTTGCCTTAATCCCTTGACCACATCACCCAAACCACTGCCTGCTCCAGAACAGCAAGACATCTCTGCTCCGGGTAAATGGTCTCAGGGACCCTGCACTGCAGCTACAGAAAACTGATTAACCTCAGGCTGTGTTTAGGGCTGTCCCAGCCCTTCCCATGGCTGCCTTCACCAGACTAGCTGGTCCCTGCTCTTCATCCTACCCTCATGTTCAGATCTCCAATGTCTAGGAGGCGTCTACACACTTTTGAGGAGCTTGCCTTCCCGTTTCTCAGTGCCTAGTTGTCCTGTAAGGAGGATACACTCCTACCCTCCATCATAAATCCACCCTCTCTGCCCGTGTCTATTAGAGTCCAGGTCTCAGCATGGTTCTCCCACGGCTGCTGTACTAAGAAAAATGCCGGTGAATGGAAAGAGGAAATGTCAGCATGGAAAGATGCTGGGCAGAACTGGGAATGTCGCATCCTGTCACTGTTTCTTTGGGAATAGTACAGGCTGAGCTGGTCTCTTTGATGCCCTTCCAAACCCATTTGCTCTCACTTTGCCTTGGGGAAGCCTCATCCTTCAAGAAGAACAAGAAGAGTGGAAAGAAAATCTGCTTGGACAAAGCATAACTTGCAGACTCATGATGACTCCTGCCAAAGGAAATGAACCGATTTGAGCATGGATGTCCGCTGCATTTATGCCGTATGGCAAAAAATTTCTTTGGGATGGAGTGATACCATGATAGCGATAGAAGGGGACCTTTATCATCCTTGTCACTTTTGAACTCTTCAAGTGGATTACCTGCATGGATCTCATTCCTTAACCATCCTGGAACGTTAATGCCTCTGTTACTAAATGATCTCATGATTTACAGTCAGCACATGTCGTTAATCAAGGAGAACTGACATTTATGCAGGACCTGGAGTTTTAGGAGAACATCTGTCACACCAAAATGATTGCCCATTTTCCTGTTTTACCCCCATGGAGTAAATGAGGTGTAACCCAAGAGGCTGATCTATGAAAAAAAGATCCTTCCAAAGAAAGAGAAAATTCACCACAATGGCTTATCAGTGCTGCCCCAGCAGAGATGGTCTTCCCAGTGATTAGAAGATGGAGGTGTAGAGACGTCAGCAGTGATTGGTACTGATCTGAGTTATATTCTTGGATCTTAAATAACACACATCACACTCCGCTCTTGTGCAACAGGGTTACTGTAGTCAGGAATGATTAATCCCAACCTAAAGCTAATGTCTAAAATATTCAGATGAATCACACCCTGATGCTGCCAGTTCTCCCCTATGACTACAGTGGGTCCAGAGAAGGACTCTCAGCTGGAGGTGTCCGCATGGCTCCAGATTTCTCATGTGAGATGAGACAAACCCTAGATTGAACACCTCAGCTGTGTGTCCATGCTGAAGATCTATGCAACCCAAGGACTGTCTTCTCTGTCTAGATCAAGGCATGGGCTGCAGGCTTAAACCCAAGCTAGAAAAGCAGGTCTCTGCTCTCTGGGCTGCCAGAAGGATGCAAGATTGCTCCTTGGTGACAACTTGGCAGCTGAACGTGATGCCTGACCCTTCTGTGACTTGGAGGTCCCCTTGTTTGTTGCTGATGGAACCTTGTATCTCTTCCACACTGGTTGAAATATTGGGAGGACCATAAAAGAAAGTAGATGTCAGTCTGACATAGTGTTTTGATTTGCCTTGGCTCACACCCCTACCTTTCTCTCATCTTCAAGGGATGATACAAAGGAGGGTGCTGTAAGACCCCATATTTCCCAATGCATGAGCCTAGATACGATGTTGGCTTCTCTCTTTCTGTTTTCCCCTCATCCTTTGAAAGCACGTGGTTTATTTTAGTTTCATACCTTGCTATCTACAATGATTGTTTTGCAACTATCAAGCTGCAAGGCTTGATTTCTACCCTTTCTTTTTCCTTTTGCATTTTATTTTGCCTTGCAAAACAAGAATCCAAAAGGTCATGGAAGGGCTTTTCTTGTAAAAATGGACACCTCTTTCCTCCTTCCCATGCTTCTACCACAGATACAAGGAAGATCATCTGAGTATAGACCCTGTGGTCCTGAAATTGTTTAAGGAAAATCTGTTTCAGTTATGTGACATATAATGTCACTTGGACACAGTAACAGAAGGGATATATTTTTTCTTGATTCTTCATGAGAAATTCCAACTCCTTCCCCTTTGCCAAGTTCTCTTGCGCCTCTCAAAAACAGCTCCCTCTTTTAGTTTTCTCTCCTGGTTCTCAAAGCTTCAGGCACTGATTATTTTTTTTTAAAGCCTTTCTAGGAATACCCTCCCTGGACGAGGGAGTTGGAGTTCAGTCTTTTACTCAAGTACTCAGAATTGTCCTTAAACAAGACAGATGGTTGCAGTCAGCTGGGCCAAGGATGCAAACAGAGCCATCTTAATGCACTCTGACACACATTCCCTTGTTATCCACCCACGGTGGAAAGTACCGATAAGAGCAGGAGAAAGATCTATATCAAATTGTGAGATTAGAGCTCTAGAAAAAGAGGAATTTTTACTTTTATTTCTTATACCAGCAGCAAAAAAGCTGGGGGTTAGAAAGCATGATGTGCCCGGTGGGAGTGTGCTAGGGAGGAGGTTGCCAACAGCCTTTACTCAGCTCTCCAAACTGCGCAGAAATGGGATTCTCTCCATTTCACAACTGACTAATGTTGCTTGTCTGAAACCAGGTCAATACCATTAACACTGAGGAATGAAAGACTCCCAGCGGAGTGTCTAATTGAAAGCCATTTAAGACAACAATTAAAAGAAAGGTCTACAAGTAAACACCTGCTATCAAGTAGTAAGAATTAATTACCTATTATTAAGTAGTAATACTAGCGAAAAACATCCTGGTGACTTTGATCCATGAGTACTAATAATTGGTGTGCCACTGTCATGCCTTTAGATGCTCACAATCAGATAAAATTAGACAAAATACAGATTCATAAATAGAAATAACAAATATTGTATATACTCGTCCAACCTCACACATAAAAATATCTTTTTTTTTCTTTCACATCAAGCCAAAACAAGCTTTTCCTATAAGGCTTGTGAAATAGGCATTAATATGCTGACTATAACATCATTAAATTCCCCCCAGGTGCATCTGTAGAGAGAAAATCTTATTTTCCCTATTATTTACCACAAAAGTGACACAAATCCCAATTTTTCTGAGCAGTGCGGAGGTAAGAAAATCAGATATCCCCAGTAAACAGGCTTTGTTTCCCCAGCAAGATGCATGGACATTCCCAGTGTCAGGCTGGTCTGGCTCTCCAGCCATGCCCAAAGGCACAGCCACTCTCCTTTGCCAAGGGCATGCCAGAATTGGTATTTCAGGATAAAGGTTTTGGATTCAGGATAAAGGTTTTGGATCCAGGGACTGATGGAAAGGTCTTCATAAGAACAACTCTGTGCTGCTCTGCATTCGTTTGTGGTAGACAAGTGTCCTCACTACCACCAACTACTGGGAACTGAGGCATGGAGTGGTAAGTGCTGGTGACATCTCACCCAGCTTGAAGCATCTAAAATGCAGATATGTCATCATAAATCGGCACTCAGAGTCTCTTGAGAAGAAAAGGAGACAAATAAACACTTTTAGGAGCTGCTGTTCTTCTCTGCATTAGGACTTTGACACCAGGGTGAGATGATCATGCTCTGGACTCTGATGGCTGTAGTGGTTATGCTTCCACTGACTCTACAAAAAGCTTGGGGTGAATAGCCTGAAGAAGCTAACCCACATTCTCTGTAAGTCACATCAGTCCCCAGCTCACTGTCTGCCACCAATGATCAAGTAAGTACCATGCAGTATGCAGGGGTTTGAGCCTGGATGTTTAACAGTGCAGGCACCTCTCCTCTCATGACCCCGTCCCTGCCAAGGCTGGATGAAGCTCACCAAGCAAGTTCTCTTTTGTAATGAGCCCTCTGCACCGTACCCATCCTACAAGACTGGTGGCATCAAGATTGGATCTGAAGACCAGTTAATAACCTCAGGGAGTAGTGTGACGGGTCAGGTCTCATCCTCTGTACAGCCTCCCTGCTTGTTTCCACTAATGATGCTGCTCTGGAGCAGAGTGAGGCCACCTCTGCAGTGTCATTTGGCGAAGGTAAAATTATTCTGCTTTCAGTAACAGCAGATGTCACTCACAGCACAGGCTGGAGTAGGGATTTGGGTTCACCAGTCTCATCTGCTTCAATCATCAATTTTCCTTGGATATGTACAGCAGCTACCATCATGGGTTGCCATCTACAAGAGATCCTTTAAGGGCAAATGTCAGTACTATTGTCAGTAAGTGGCAGTAGCATTCTACTCATCTTCTCAAAACTCCCAAGCTCACAGATGAATGAAGCACCCCAAGCAATCAGACCGCATCAGATCCCATTGATGCCAAATGTATTCAGATTCAAGGAGTGAGCTGATGCCACAGTTCATCCGAGGAGACCAGGAGGAGATCCTCATTCCCTGTATTGCACCTAGTGACTGCATGGCCAGTGGGTGAGTTAGCTCAGCAGTCTGCTCTGACGGAAAGGTCTTATTTTTGGGGAAGGGATTGGTTATTTTCTCGTCAGAGCATAGGTTCCAACAGTTCAGGTTGGAAGGGACTTCAGGACCTCAACTAGTTCAAACTACTGTTCAAAGCAGGGTAAGCAATGAGATTGGATAACCAGGCCTTATGCAGCCAGGTCTTCAAATTAATTACGCTGCAAGAAGAAGCGGGGGTAGGAAAGGGCTGGGCAGGGAGATAACCCCTGTGGTCATGCCCAGTAAGGTGGGCTGAACCCTTCAGATGACTGACCTGGAGGAGCTGGTGTTATTGTCTAGGAAAACCAGACCCTTCTGCTACTGGGGTCCAGTTAGGGAAATCCCTTCTTCCTGCCTCAGTTTTCCCCTTGTAGGATCGTGATGATGGTATTGGTCAAGCCATATGGGGCTTAGTGGAGTTCACATGGCTGACAAATACAAGATCACAAGTGTGTTTGATTAATGTAATCTCCTGGAAGCAGCGTGCAGGGCTGCTGTCCCTGTTACCTGAGTAGCATTGTCAAAGCTGTCACACGGGATTCAAACAGAAGCAAAGTGAAGATCCAACACTTGCTCTAGTCTTTGAGCCTCCCCTTTCCTCCTCCTCTTCCTCCTCTCACTTGATTTTTTTCCATATTTATCTCTAATTGCCTAACCATTTTCTTCTAGCTTCTCTGCACTCATGATCCGCTACAGTACCAGGAGACATAAATTGTCAACATCTCTCTTCTTTCTTAGTCCACAGCCGTGAGAAGTGACGAACAAAAGTTTTATTGCTTTCCTCTGAGATGAGCAAGCCACAGCCTTAGATTTCAGTGAGAACATCATGCTGCCTAGACCTGGGCAAACCAGAGAAGGGCTCAGTGGTTGGCTGAGTCCACTGGAGGTGTTATCTGGCAGAGAAGAGTTTCTGTGTGCACGTGCGTGCGTGGGGGACACTTGCAAAAAAAAAATCTCTCAAGAGCTGGAGGCTGCGATACCCTCCTTCGCAGCTGAGTCAGATCTGTCCTGAATCTGAAATCAGAGAGGGAGATCGGGAATTTGTTAGCTAAAGATCAATTAGGTACTTAATTGACTAATTACCCTTTGTTGACTAAGTAAAGTTGGATGGTTTTGGGGTGTGGGGGTAGGGAGGAGAAGGCTGTTCTTACAGTGAGGCCGGTTGTCCTGGCTTGAAGAGAGACATGCGGTCCAAAGGCAAAATAGCCCCTTGTCCCCAGTTTCAGCAGGTCCTAGGTGACTGACATCAACCATAGGACCGATCGGGCTGGGTTTCAGTGGTGAGGCATATAGTGCTATAGGGGACAGAGAATGGTAATGTGTGGGGCTGGGAGCTGCATTCCCCTGGGCTCAAAGCACTGACGGTCAGGGACATACTGCTGTTAGAGGTCCTTCGGGGGTGTCCGCATTGCAGTGAAAGGAGCTAAGCAGATGCAATAGCCTGTTTTCTTTGACCCCTTGGATAAATCCTAGGGGTAGAAAAGTCCTTCATGCTCTCATGAAGGTGCCTATCAAAGCAATATCTCAGGCACTAAAACATTTTGATGCAATATGCACCAAAACCCAATGGCTACAGCTACTCAAATTGTAGGATTTGCAGGCAGGTCATAGAAAAAACCAGTATAAAGCCAACATCCCACAGAACATGGTGCCTAAGTCCTCTACACCTGACCAGGGCTCTGACTGCTGGTCCTCCCTTCCCCTCCCATGATGGCCTAGCTGTGTAACCTGAGAGCCCAGTGCTGCACGTGCAGGAAACTAATACCAAAGGATTTGTCTCTCCAGGATGAGCAATTCCAGTTTCCACAATAAACGTCCTTGTCACAGGAAACACTGGGACTTTGGACTGGTCCCAGAGGGTAATGAGGTGGACAGTAGCCCACCATCACCAGCAGTAACCCCAAACCGCTATGTGTTTTTGCTGAGCTACACAGAGTCCAAGCAGAGAGACTGGAGGCTGCTATCACCCCCAACACCCCATCCATAGCGCCAATCACGACTCGCAGCAATCCTGCCAACAACAGCCGCTGAGTCCCCAAGGCCAGTTAGATGCCAACAGGAGCATCCTCTTTGACATGCATGATCCGAGCCATGGAGCTATTTTAGCAGTGAGGTCAGGTGCTGCCTGAAAGACAGCCCTGACAATACAAAGTCCCATCTTTTTTGAATACATCATCAAACAAACTCACAGTCAGGCATTTCAAGGCACAGCTGTTGGACTTGGCTTTCAGGTTGTGGCCAAAGAGTGGTGTACCAGCTGCCAGCATCTTTTCTGGATTCCCAGAGGTGGGAAGCAACCCTATTGGGATGCCACTTCAGCATCTCCCAAGCTGTACGTATGAGATCAAATTGCCTTTCTTGGTGCAACCACATGCATGTAAAGCAGCTGGGAAGCAACCTCTGTCAGCAAAGGAACTGAATCTCTCGACTAAATGTCCCTGTATGTGTTACAGGTTTATCGTCCCTGAGGTTGTCAGTCAATCCCATCTGGAAAAGACTTTTACAGCTCTGCTGCACAGGGTCCTGACTCCCAGCCTCTGGACTTGCCATTGTATTTACCCTCTGAGATGTCAATTTGCTGATGAGATTGAATGGTTATTCCAGAGACCCATGAAGATTTCTCAAGAGGCAATTTTGTGTAGGCTGCTGCTCAACTAAAGGGAAAGGAAAGGCCCAGCTGGAGATGTTTTTGTGTAGCATCATCCTTGACATGCCTCAACCGGAGCATCACCCTTGGACAACTGAAAAACTCAAGGCAGAGCTGAAGAGCATCTAGAAAGAAGGAAGGTAAGGTCTGATCTGGACAAATGAGGCAGAGTGATGGAGCCAGGCTGTAAAAGGAAGTACGTCATGCTGTCAGTGTTAGGTCGATGGCTGGACGTGATGATCTGAAAGGTCCCTTTCAACCTAGACAATTCTATGATTCTATGCTCTAAGGTCCACTGACTTCATGGGCTAGATCTCCATATAAAGATACTACACTGAGGACATCCCCACTTCGTCATCTGAATCCCCTTGTATCCCACATGCCCTTGCAGTCATGGCACATTCCTCCTACTTCTCAAGCCTGGACTGGCCCAATATTGCCAGACAAAAGGGAGATAAGATGTGGAGGTGACTCCAAGTACAGGCAGTCCATAAGGGCACTTAAAGGAGTAGGGACGGGACTTGGGAGCACATGAGGTGTCAGGGAGCTCCCAGCACCGACTGGTATGTGTGATTAAGCTAACGAGCCACAACTCAGCACCCACAGGGCAGAGCATTCTCCAAGAGGCAAAACAGCCTCAGCTGGGAGTTCAGAATGATCTTGTCTTCTTAATTTGGTGATATACTCTGAAGATGTTCAGGTACCAACATATCTTTGCAACTCTATGCTTTACATTCGTATCGCTGAGAGTTTGAAAGGTGAGCACAGGTGACAGCCTTTCTGCCTCAGTTTCCCCCAGGCAGCTCAAACCTTCTCACCTTTCCTTGCCTTATCTGTTCGGACTACCTCTAACTTTTTTTGTGCATATATGTCTAACCGGGAGAGGGAGTGGTGGGAGGAGAGAAAAGGACAGATTTCAGAGCAGGCAGCTGCAAGGAGCAGGAACGAGCTGCATGAAGCTCTCTTCCATTGGTGTCCGGGAGAGCTCTGCTTGCAACGGGAATAAGGAAACGGTTCCTGCAGCCCAAATTGTTGCTCTGCAGCCTTTGTGTTGTCAAATCACCAGCCTTTTTGCTTGAAGGCTTGACTGAATTTCCAATGCAGCTGCTCCAGCACATGATGTGATTGATTTCTTTTTTGCCTTTTTTTTTTTTCCTTTCTCTCTTTTTTTTTTATTTTTTTTTTCCCTTCCAAAACATCAACTTTTCATCTTACAGCAGGCTGCTGAGCCCTGATGAGTGATCAAGCACAAGATCGTACCGTGGCCCCACGCAGCCCATGAATTTTGTGAGGGAGGCAAAGTCCTGGCACGCTTTCCCTGCTGCAGCTTGGAGACCTGGGACACCACAAAGCCTTACGGTCAGGCTGACCTGCTCTTTTCCAAAGCCCTGTGTGCATTTTGCACTCTCTCAATGCCAGATATCCAGATGCATCCAGCCTCCAGTCCCAGCAATTCCCCAGCTAGAGACACACACAGATGGAACAGAGACACAACACTGAGATGACTTCGTGCAGCCCTTTGTTCTTCTCTCCTCTCTGGGGAAGAAGTCAGTTGGAAGCTAAATTCATTATTCCCACCTTTGATGTCCATAAAGGGGCTTGATGGACGCTCCTGAGATGTTTCTCCTGCAAATGGTCAATCCCACATCCCTCAGCCTGCTGGCCCGGTAGTAGGGTTTGGGATTTACTCATGCCAGGTCACGTCTGCTGGTGGGATGCTACCACATAGGGACCACGGGAGGTGAGGGTTTTGTGCCCTGTGGACACTGTGCCAATGCTGCGGGCCAGGCAGGTATGGGCTGAATGCCGTCTCCCCCTCTGCACTGCATGTGCCAACAGCCACAGCCAAAAGCAGAGAAACCTTGGTGGCTCAGATGGCTCACAGCACAGTGGCAATATCTGTTCCCTCTGGGGCGCACCTCCACGTACCCTCCTGGGAGGGACATGCTGAGCAGCATGTCCAGTAGCTGAGGTTGGGTACGAGTAACAGACAGTAACATGGGGTTTGGGCACAGCAAGGACAGATGCCAGCATGGATTTGGTCAGGAAAATAGTCCCTCAGTGGGGGTAGCTGCTGTGGTGGGGATCTGGCTGCTGTGACTAAGCTCTGGCCATAAATAAGCTTCATATTACCTAAGTTTAGAGGTCATTTCAGAGAAATAAGCATTTCCTGGGTGCAAGGGATCACCTCCTGAACTAGATATCACCCAAATAAGGCTTGTTTTGTCTGCACCAACTGTTGGCTATCCAACTGTGTCTGAGCATCTCTGCGACCACAGGAAGGATATTGGTTACTGACGTGGTCTAGGGCAGAAGGTGTTCTTCCAGCCAAGTGGCAGAGACTCAAACTTAGGAAAGATGCTACAGGCCTCCATGGGTGAATCAAACTGTCTGCCACTGTTCTCTGTCCCTGGTGTGCACAGGCCAACCCACATCCTTGCTGTCAAACACTTGTACCTTCTAAAAGAGGATGGCTGCACCCAAACTCTCACGTGGGAATGATCCCTGATGCACAATGATTGTGAGATAGGGAGAGGGATGTTTCACCTAGGTGAAGAGCATACAAGGAATCATGCTTGACATTTAATTTGAGAGACAGTTGTGAACCCAGAGCCAGGAACTTTTCCAGTTCATATATAACTTATAGAGGTAGTCACTGTGTCACAGAGTCACTGCTTTTCCAGGATTTAAAACAGAACTGGGGGGTCCAAAAGCAGGAAGCTATGAAAGAGAGAGTCTGAGATACGCTGATTTTCTGGTCTCTGTTGAAAATATCTTTGGTACGTGGAGACTGACTCTTCACTTTGAGTCCTTACAGCAACATACGGGTTCAGACCCACAGTAGAAGTGAAATCTGCAGGTAACTAAACGAGTGCTGAGAGTCTGAATAGTGTTGTGGATCCAGGTCCAACATCTAAATGGCTTTGGGGACAGTCAGTACAAGCTACTGGTAGGAAAGGAAATATGATTTACTGTGACTTGTACAGAGTGTTTGGGGTGGCCAGCCCTCTGAGACAGGCTGCACACAAGCCCGTTGCTTTGATGCAAGTCTGAACTTCTCAGCTGCACATAGGCAAGCGCAAAGAAACCTTCAGATCAGGAAAGGAAGGTAAATGTGGAGGGGGGGTGGGTTGCAAGAATTGTGTAGGACTTGAATTTCTGGCCTGCTAGAACCCCTCCCAACCCCAGGACCGAAACCCAGAGCCCTGCCCTGGTGCAGTGGAGCTCTGCAGAGTGTGGCGCAGAAGAGCATGGCCTGGTGGGATCTCCAGAGCAGCTGCAGCACAGAGCACGTATTCTCCGTAGCCCTGGAGAGCGCGACACCACTAATAGCTCTGGAGGAGCTGACGTGCCAGCATTCCTCGGACGGTGCCAGGAAAGCCGCACTGAGTATACAAGGAGTTGGCTGCCCTATGGGATCACATTAGAGACACTCTCAGGTCTTCCCAGCTTTTGCTGCAGTAATACCTCATCTGCTTCATTGTCCACGGGAGGCTTTGTGGGCAGAGTGGGATGTGGGAAGAGGCTCTTGGGGGAGTCAGCCCCTGCGCCATCGCAGTGCACTAGCCCCATTTCCCTTCATCACTACTACTGAGAGCATCAGGGCAGAGGTGCACAGGGTGGATTAGGCCCATTGATTGAGGACCATCCTGCACTAGACCACCAGAAACGTGGTTTCTATTCCACGCTGTGCTGGGTGAGCTTCCCCTCTTTTCCCCACTTTATAGCAGGTATAAAACCCCTTCTCTAACACTGCTTTTTTTTATCACCTTAGGCAAATTACTTAATTCCTGTGCACTCAAAACATTTTAGTTTACTATTTTATTTTTTTATTATTTTATTTCATTTTGATTCCTGAAGGCTTTATGATAATCAACAGGTCTATGTCTCATCTGCTCCCTAAGGTGGAGAACAAAGACTATCTGCTGTAATGGAAAGGGAGACCTCATACTGAAATCACTCAGTGTGCCAAATTTTTACCCAGATGACTGACTGCCTACCACAAAATCTGCTGTTAGCATCCCTGGGAGCAAAGATGCCTCGCAAAAAAAGACACAGCCAACAAAGCAAGTCATCTCATCTTGCCTCTCAAATGTCTGGGAACTGAAAATAGAGAGCTTGAAACAACTCGGTTGACTGGAGGAGCACAGATTTCCTCAGGACTCAAGGAGGTCCTGGGAGCACGGATCCATTCTGGGTCCTAGTCCTAGATGGTGGAAACAGAGAAACAGAGAAAACATTCTAGCCTGCTTTCAGGTTTCTGGAGATGTGACTTCGCTCTTTTTTCCCAAAGGAAATTTCTCCCCATTTGTCTGGGAGCCTAAATGCTTGCCCAGGACTTTTTGAATATCCAGCCGACCCATTAGACTAAGCTGATGACTTTTTCACGTGGATAACCACCTGCTGGAGAAGACAGCGATGGGCTGATCCAGCTTGCTGTGAGTCAGTGCAATAAGCACAGGCAGCAAAATACAGCCGCTCAGGCAACTGGAGCCCTACAGGTCCTGTAGCTCTTGTGCCAGAGGATGCTGACACCGGCAAGCTGCCATTCCTGGAGAGCAGCCGCAGAGCACCCTCATGGTACTAAGCTTTCCAGGAAAATCAGGTTCCTCTTGACTATGATGTCTGTGTCCATAATATTAACTGAGACCACTGTGTCAGTAAAAACCCTGCAAATCAAGGAAATTTCTACTAGCAATGAAAAAACAAGTCAACCCAAACATCTGTTTTTATTTTGAAGGTGTGTTTTCTCTGTAGCAGAAGTAATGTCCGCAAAAGCTTGTCACATCGACAGCAGTCCTTCGACCAGCAATCAGACCAGGAACTTAACAAGCCTTTGCAGCAGCATCCAGGACAGCAGCTGCACCCAGTGTGTCAGTCTGGGCTCAGGTTAATGGATGTGAACCTGTTGGAGGGGGTCCAAAGGAGGCCATGGAGATCCTCCGAGGGCTGGAGTCCCTCTGCTGTAAGAAGAGGCTGAGAGAGTTGGGGGTGTTCAGCCTGGAGAAGAGAAGCCTCTGGGGAGACCTTAGGGCCCCATATAGGGCTCCAGGAAAGCTGGAGAGGGACTTTTTACAAGGGCTTGTAGTGATAGGATAAGGAGCAATCGCTTTAAACTGGAAGAGGCGAGATTTAGATTAGATATCAGGGAGAAATTTTTCACTCTGAGGGTGGTGAGCCCTTGGCCCAGGTTGCCCAGAGAAACTGTGGCTGCCCCATCCCTGGAGGTGTTCAAGGGCAGGTTGGACGGGGCTTTAAGCGACCTGGTCTAGTGGGAGGTGTCCCTGATTATTGCAGGTGGGTTGGAACTAGATGGTCTTTAAGATCCTTTCCAACCTAAATAATTTTAAATCATGTTCTTTAAGGTCCTTTCCAACCTAAATCATTCTATGATTCTAGGAATATATCCCTGCTTAATCCCATATGTATCTGATAGAAGGGAATAAAACAAGAGCATTCAATAAATCCTGTGCTCTGAAGGCCACAGGGTCTTGTCCTATCTAAGGAATCACTCCATAACAAGCAATTATCTGAAAAGGAAAAAAGTCTTGTGGAGTGAGCAACTTCTTGTGAGTCTGAGTTCAGGCCAAAAATAAAGTGTGTGGGATGGAAGTGATTATGGTGCCTCTTATGGCTCTTGGAGTGAAGGTCAAGCCTGCAAGTGGTCAGTGGTTCTGTGACCCCAGGCATTGTCTGGCTGTCAACCTCAACGACCAGCTCAAAATGTCCACACTATGCCTACGTGGAGCCAACCTGGGACATCTCCCAGCAGAGCAGCCTACGGCATAACAGGTCCAACCTGTGCCCCAGATGCTGCAGGAAAGAGCTCTGGGCTTATGCCGAGATCTCTTCCCTTGCAAAGAGCTTGGGATAAATAAAAGACACCCCTCCATTTCTGTGCACACTGGTAAGACCTCGGTGATGGCTGGGTGCAGGCTCAGAGGCTCAGCTTTCTTGGTAAGTGTGGCTCAGGCTCCTGCTTCCTACAGACATTGATTATTTTCCTTCCAAGGAGGCCGTTCCTTCCCCTGCCTCTAAACTCTCCCTCTGCTGTGTGAGACTCACAGCATTTACTCACTCTGGGCTAGTGTGGACAAGGATGTAGTGACTCAATCTGCACCCCTTTGGGGTTCCTGCAAACAGGCTGGCAGGGTGGCAGAAAATAGAGTTAAAATAGATCATAGAGGAAAAACATATTATTACTCTCACAGCCTTGACATGTCTCACTCTCCTGGGTTTTCCCACCCTGTTCCCCAGCCCTGCTGCAGCTCCGATGTGTTGGTACTCCTCTGAGACATTGCCATGCTCCCACCACCCGCCGGTTGCTGCAAGCACTGAGCCATGAGGCCTATTTTTGTGGAACAGCATCCTAAACTGGGGGCTCAGTAGTGCCTGGACTTGTGTACCTTTCTTTCTTGGACTAAAATACGATGCTGCTTATTTGGCAATAATGATTTGTGAGAGTCAGACAGTTGCCTGGCTCCCTGCCCTTTGGGGAAGAGAGTGAGCCTCTCGTCTCCCTGCTCTGGGGCCAAAAAGCACTTTTTTTTTTTTTCATTTTGCCAGATGCCTCACAGAAGTCTACCCAGATGGGCTGGATGAGGGGCATGAAGGACACTTTGCTCACCCAGGCACCTTTTAGCCTTGCACTATGGCAAGGCCAACCAGGACTGCCAGCAGTGTTGAAGTCACTGAAGAGCAGATAAGACTGGAAGTCACCTGTGGATGCTTTGGGAAAGCTGAGAGATGGATGACATTCTGGGATAGCCTTTTTCAAGAGGTGGTTATTGACCCCTCATCATTAGAAACTTGCAGGTTCCAGACTCTCTCCAAAGCTAATTCCCTTCCCTTCCCTCCAAGTCACTTTTAGCAGTTGTAAGGCTAGAAATACTTGTTGTCTCTTCGAATGTCATCCCCTGGATCTGACTACAGCTCTTGGTTTCCATACCTCTCTTGTAACAACAAATTCCTTAGTCTGGTAAACCTCTTAAGGTTTCTCAATGTCTTATTTAGTCTCCCTGTGGAATTTGCTCAGAAAATCTCCTTGATCTTTTGTTATGAGACACAAGACAGATGTCTCTGGGAACCTTTTCCTCATAGGTGTGTCTGTTCTCAGCCCTGGCTGCAGCTTGTGTGATGCCTTTGCTCCATGAGTCAATGCGCATTTAACCCATCTATGACCCAAGTGACTGATTTCAGTGGACAGTGCTGTTCCAGACTAACCATAAACAGAGGCAAAATCAGGCTTAGGTAGATTTCCATGAAAAGCACAAGAGATGGGGTAAGGTAGATTGTCAGAAGAAATAATATACCCTACTGCTTAAGCCCCAATGGAGCAAACAAGGTGGATGTCCAGAGGCCAAATTCTCATAGCAATTAAGCAGTTGTATAAATTACACAGTAGACGTAAGTTGGAGCAATGCAAGCAGCAAAGACAAGGGGTTGGGGTAGAGTTTCCAAAACAGGTGTAAGGGACATGGGAAACAAGCTGGTGACAGAAGTCTGGATCCAAGCAAAGCCCTTGTCCTCCTCACACCAGAAGCACCTTTGCATGAAGTAGGAAGAAACTGGAGCTGCTGTAACAAAGGTATGCAACAGCACCTGGTGGGATGCAGCATGAAAAGGAAGGTAGATATTCTGAGCTATAGGTCTTTCCAGGGCATTACAGGGATCCACACCATGTAACTTTGAGCCCCTACAGTTCAGATGTCCACATTTGAGCTCTGCGCTCTCTTTGTAGCCAGTGAGGAGAAACAGGCACTTTATAGCTATGGTTGGTCAACTCTACTTTAAATGTCTACTTTTAAGGAAGCCTAGATAATGCCTCATGTACATTGACAGCATGAACAAGATCTCCATTACCTATAAGGATACAGAAATATTTCTACACTGCAGTGTCTACATGAATCCTGCGCTGGGTGTTTCTCATAATCTTTGCATCCTCAGCCTATTTCTTCAGAAAAATGTCAATAACAATATTAACATTGGCATGGTCTTTCACATTCAGCAGAAATTCTGAGCACTAGACAGCAACTTTAGAAATAGATTCACAAGGGAAAACCCAACCAAAAGGCTGCCAAAGTATTATGTCATTCCTAGGATCTCCAAGGCCAGTTGATAGGGAATCATTGGTTTGGATATAGGTAAAATGCTTTAACACACACAGGACTTGCTGCCAGGACTCTGGGGTCCTCCTTTCTTTTCCCTTGCTAGCAGGACTGCGGTTTTTGGCTGTAAAGAAAAAAGCACAGAGCTAGTTGAAGAGCAATTAGTTCTGCAACAAAAGAAATTGGCACCATTAGGAATGTTGCTGTTTTTTGTACTTTTGTAGGTTTTCATTACAAAAAATAAATGTCCACATACAAATATTAGACAAATCTCTTTTCCCTGAATAGCTGATTTTTTTCCTAGGCTTAAATTTTTGCTATCTGTGAAGGGAAGAGACAGATTTTATGCTTTTTCAGAAAAAAAAAGAAAAAAAGAGGTTTTTTTTCCCTACAAAAAATCTTTTCACTGAACATTCCCATTTCATCAAGAAGCCATTTTCCATTAGGAAAAAAAAATGCTGAGGAAAACGTTCTGACCAGCTGCTACAATGCATCTTGCCACCTCAGCGGGGTGCTTGCAATTTTAATTAGTGGTTAGGATAGTAATATGCTGCGCGTTTCTCTGATGTGAAATGCTGGTAAATGATTATTCCAACCGCCTGTTGGATCCTAGTTTCTTCTGTTGCTTTTGTATCTCACTGGGGTTTAGCAGTCTCTTGAGATCTGCAAACCCTTTTAATCATGGTGACCAAAGATGGTCTTTTGATCAACAGCCCAGCAGCGCTACGTGCGAAGACAAAATCAATTAGTGAAAATGTAGATTGCTTTTCCCTCTCCTCTTCCACCTGGCAGAGCTTCCGAAATGGGGGCAGAGTGGTGTTTCCATGGCAGCATGTGATAAAGAAAAGAACCACCACTGCTGTAACTTCGCTGCTGGACTTGGCCATTCCCAACCTTCAAGGCCACCATGACTAACAGTTGGCCAACTGGTTGCATCTCACAGCCCAGAGAAGAAAGGTGGCTGAACTGAATTTGGTATGATTCAATGCATATATGCTTTAGATACTTTAGATGGGGAAATGACTTATTACCAAGATAAGCAACACCTGGGCAAAAGGGGTTGAACCACATTGGAGGGAAAAATTCAAATTAATAGAGAAATCACTACAAAAAAAGCAATACATAATTGTTCCAAGGTGACACTCTAAATGTGAAAAAATTCAACTAAAAGGCCCACTCCGCATCTCAGCCTGGCTGCATTCTGTATCACAGGGGATTTCAGGAGGTGCTTTTTCAAAACCAGCAAAGAATCACAGCATCCCTTGTAGCCTTAACAAAATGACTGTTGTTTTCTTTTTTTTTCCACAGTGATAGGTCAATGGTACAACATGATGGGTGGTACAACCCTGCCCCTGAAATCAAGATTAAGCCTTAAATTGTTCTGCATCAGTCTAGGTGCATATAAAATACTCAGGTTTCCCCAAAAGTAGCATGAGAAAGCATCTCTAGCTCTCTCTTCATCAGCACCAGAATTATTTAAAAATATATTTCATCCATGCCTGTCTATGTTGGGGTTTAACAGAAATGTGCACAGGTAAATCCTGGATTTCATCAGAAATCAAACAAGCGGTTCAAAAGAGGTTTAGTTTCCAGCTTCAGCTGCAATGAAATAAAAATACTGAGCAAAAAATTAGCAGCAAAAACTAAACCAGTCTCTTCTGGTCTAAAATTTTAATGGGGGGGATGGAGTCTATAATTTCCTGAGCAGAAAATTGTAGAAGCGCTCCTGCTTTAGCTTACTATCTGGTCAGCTCAATTCGAGCTGAAGTCCCCTCCTCTTGCTCCTTGCTCTTGTTTTGCAAGGTAGCAATAATAATTGTGGGGACTTGCCAAATCCAGGGCCACCTGGACCTCCCCAACCATCTCACTCACAAAAAGTTGAGAGTTTTTTACTGACACACCTGAAGGAGCAGCTAGAGCCATGGTGATATCCAGGTTGTGGGATCACAGTGCTGGTCGCATCCTAGCTCCCATCCCAGCTCAATATGCTCCCTGGGAGCTGGTCCCAGTGGCCTTGGGTACATGCAGCGACAAAAGTCTATGTGTTTGTCCAGGTTGAGCAGTCACGCTCTACTTCAGGCTTCTTCATCCCTGTGACTCTTGAATGGAAGGCTGTTCAGGAACTTTGACCCTTTCTTAGCAGCCCCCCTTCTGATTTCCAGCCTAAAGTTATTCCTGCTCATTACATTTGTTTGTCCTGGTATCAAGAGCATGTAGTGTATTGATGTCTGGGGACCAATAAGCCAGACTTTTGGGGGTCCTGTCTGCATCCCTCTTGCTTGGGAAGGGCATTGATGGTGTCATAAAAGTTTGTGGAGAGGGTCTTGGCTCTCCTGGGTGTGTCTATGATGTGGAATAAGAACGGATACAAGTGCCCCTGATGTTGCATAACCGGGGTTGAGCTACTCCTATGGTGGGCTTACCATCCTGTGCTGTGGAATAACATAGTCGTGCAGTGCTGGGACAGGCTGCTCAGCCTCTTTGCACCAAGATACCTTGAGCATCTGCAATTTAAAACAAGCTTAGCACACTGAAAGCCGTGCTCATGGGAAAATCCAACCAGGGATCCCACAACGGCGCCTGTTACATGTGAATCACTTTTTTCAAATCTTCCTGAGGTGCTGAGACAAAGGCAAAGCTCTTCTGAAAGCTGAGTCTTAAAGCTCTGTTGATAAATCAGAATAAATTTCTCTGGATAATCTGGCCTGATGCTTTTACAAGTAATGTATCTAAAAGTACATTTGGGGGTGTGAAACACACAGACCGTAGGGGAATGTGTGTATCTCTGTGCTTATGTGCATGTATTAGTTTCCTCTATTTGCTTTCACACTTGTCTTCACAGTTGTTACTGTGCTTTGGAAAAGAAAAAAAAAAAATAAAAGAAAAAATCAGACAAGTATAAATTGCCAGCAGCCTTTTAAAATAACATTTAGAAAGCATTTGGCTGACTAAATGCAGATGTCTCCACTGGAACTAGTCACCTTGGGCTGTCTTCAGCGCCAGAGAAGATCTGCTTAAAATAGATGGTATCTGTGTTCGTTAGTGAATGAGTTATTGCTGGGGAACACCCCCTGCCCTGGAGCCGACACCGGAGCCGTGGTCTGCCCAGTCCCTGGCATACCTTTGGCTCAGGCTTTCTCAGACCGTTCCTAGGCATGGGTCAGCAGTAGGAAAAGCACCACCCCTGATATGCTGCTGGGATGGGGCCACCCTGTGCTGGAGGTGAGAAGAGTTTAATACTAAAGGAAAAGTCCCAACTGGTGTCCGGGCACTGGCAGTGTTTAGTTTACTAGAGCTGTCGTTGCATTGACTGGAGTGCCAGGCATGATTTATCTCCTCCTAAAGTAGACATGTAAACAGGGCACATGAATCATGCCTTAAAAGTGCCTGTTTTTCCTCAGTGGCTATAAAGGGAGCCTGGGATATGAGCTCAGAGGGAGTGGTTCCACCCTTGTCACCCAAAGTGAGGTGGGTGAATTGCCGTTCTTCCTCCTGCACCTCTGCATTCTCTCCATGTGTCTGTCTCAGAATAGCTGTTTAAAATACCAGTCTCTTTTTTTTTTTCGTTAACCAACAAAAAAACTCGGAGTTTATAGTCACCAGACATGGCTTACACAGGGACAGATGTTCCAGATAAGCCATAACCTTCCTTAACAATGGTTTCAACACAGTTTTCCTTCCAGTACCCTATCTGCCAGAACCAGAGCTCTTTGGTGGGGAACAGCAGATCACCTGGCTGGATCTGAGATATTATTTTTTTTCTGCTGCTGCTTGCCCCGTGCAAAATCCACTTTGCTGATCACCAGGCTCTCCGACAAATGATGGTGACCCCTGCACTTGACATCCCGTTGCCTGCCCTAGGACAAATGACTTGCTGATGTCTCCATCACAGCCAAGCCTCCCTGCTACACTTGATCTTTTCAGCATGTCCAAAGGCGGATTATCATGATTTATGAGAAAAAAAAAAAAACTAAAAATATCTTACTGTATTTAACATCCCCAGTTGCCTACAGTTGAAAGCTTTTCCAGAAATTCATTTCGGATTCAGAAACAAGTCAGCCATCAGTGTGCATCAACGAGCCCGTAAAACAGCTAATGAGTTTTTGTCTGTTTGGAAACAGATTCCGTATGGGGTGAGGTTGGTGGAGGGATTACGACAAACAGTTCCTGCTCACATTCTGATTTGGAGGCTCAACTTGTGTGTCAACAAGAAGCAGAGGGGAAAGAACTTCATTGGTATTGGGAGGATGTTGGAGAGCTGTGAGACGGAGCAGGAAGGTGAGACTCAAGCAGGACTCTGGGGTCATGATTACATGCAAATGGGAAACAAAACTGTGAAAAGAAACCTGAAGTCAGGCAGGTTCAGCCTGCATTTATACTCTGCAGGTGAACTGGCATTGTTGGTAGGAAGGCAAGAGAAGGGGAACTTAGCTATTAGAAGCCAAGGGAATAAGTTTTTCTGGCTCTGGAAACTCTTCATCTCTGCCATCAGGGAATATTCTCGATTGTGACATTTCGACATTTCTTTAAAGATGCTGCCAGGAGCTCTGGGTTCAGCATTGCACTGAAAAAGGCCATTGCTCTTTTTTTGGAAACAGGATGCACGCAACTTGTCATCACTAGCCCAAGACCTTATTCTCTCTGTTCTTGGCTTTGCAGACTAAATGCCCTGTGTTCAACTGCTTTCCCAGCAATCCCTAGGTGACCCACTCAACCTGTGTTTGGGATGCTCTTGTTTGCTAGGAACCCTTCTCTGCAGTGGCTGTACACATTTTTCTGTGAGCTCAACTTTCAACTTCTGTTGGTGTTTTTTGGCACATTTGTCAGCACGGACACCAGAGCTGCGGCCCCATTGTCCTGCTGACCTTTCATGGTCATTGCTCAGCTTGGGTTCATCACACCTATCTCCAGATACATCAGAGACACCACCACAATCAGCTTGTCTCCCCAGGCTGATTCCATCACGGAGGGGAGAGTACTTCCAGCCAGCTGCCACAACACTCAAGATCTGGCCCCTCAATCCATTGGTCATATACAGATGAAGCTGACCCCGATATAGTCTTCTCAGGCACACATGAAGTTGGACTGCGTGTCAAACATCAGGGAAAAAAGGATATTTATGCATCACATTTCCAGGGCTGACCTAGAGCTTCCCAAACCCGAGCAAGTCTAGGGCTCATGTAAAAGCACAACATCTTCTCTTTGCTGCTTCTCATCCTGAAGCTGGGAAAACCACTGCTGCATTTCTTTTGAGTCCTTCATGCTATTTTTCAGTCCCTACCGCAGCTGCATGACGCAAATTCTCCCATCATCGGCAGCCCCAATGAACCGACCGAGGCACAGCAAATGGACCCAGAATTTTGGCCGATGTAAATCGAGCCACCCCACTGACGTCAGCTGGACTATGCTGGGGTAGGATCTCTTACTGAGAGACTGGCTCAGAATGCCAGTGCTCTCACAATCACAATACATGATTTGTATCCACTAACATCTAGACAGATATGGCTATCAGCACGTGCAAATATCAAATTACTGTTTCCCCAGTTAGAAATACTCAGGGGAGCACTGGGCATTTTGGTGCTCACCCAGTCCTGTGACTTTTTGCCAATGCATATAAATGTGTCTGCGCCTTAAATTTAGCACAGGGCGCAGACGGTTCTCCATCTGAAAAAGCAGATTGGATGCCTCCTGAAAAAAGAGACACCCTATCTTGATTGTGAGAAAAGGGCTTTGCACTGGAATAAGGGAGTGAATTTCTGTCTTGAGTTACACAGAAAAGCCTTCTGGCTTTTGTGTCTAGGAATAGCTCATGCTAACAGATAATCAAATAAATAGTTGATGTAGTGAATGCTGGTTTTCTACAACCTGGCATTTCAGGAACGCTGATGCCCTGTTGGCCAATAAGGCTGAATGTAAGTTTTAGCTTTAATTTTGCAAGTTCACCAACTGGTTCAATTGCTTTCCTCTAACCGATGGCTGATTTTTACAGAGCTTGAAGGCACTGGCTGACTTTAAAACCTCAACTCAAAGTCACATTTGTTTAAAGATTTCCAAAAGATTCAAAGCTCCTTGAAAGTTATAGTAGCAAAGGAAAATACATGCAAGTGCACATATAGACATATAACAAAATAAATCACATTGCTTTACAGGACCAAATAAATAAATAAATAAACACTTTGGGGAAGATTCAGGCTTTTATTCAGGAGTTAGAGATTAGAAAATAAACCTGGATGGAGGACAGGGGGGGATATTACACCATGTATATTTACAATAGTGTTTCTTCCACTTCTTCTGACACGTTGGGTTTTTTGGCCACTTTGGAGACAGGAACTGGGGTAAAAAGACCCCAGCTGGGTTCAGCTGAGCCCTCTCTTTGTTCTCCTTGTGAGAATTGCACAGCAAGAGCAATGAAGTCTCATGATCACCGCCACAAGACGCTCAGCCTTGCAGTCACGGTCTCCTAACTCCCAAAGCAGCTCTCCCCAGTGGGTAATGAGTCCTAATTGGCAGGTAACAAGAAGGGAAACAGGCCTCGGAAGGAGAGAAGGGGAAATGTGGCCTCTGCCATCTGGAAAGCTGGTCACTCAAAAACAAAGACCTGCAACAGGAAACCACTTCTATCAACACAGCCCGAGTCGACAGCCCGAGACAGAAGCCAAATGTCTTTAGTTATAAGCAGGGCCAAACTTAGTAAAGCAGATGGAGGAGGGATGAAATCAAAACGGAACAGCTTTCACTCCTCATGCAGGAGGGGATGCATCTCAGGTTTTCAGAGACACAGGAGGTGCCTGGTGAACTTTTGCTCAGGATCTCGTTATGTTTGCACGGTACCTGAGCAGAGGATGGACATGTTTCCTGTCCCACTTATCTCCTCCTGCCCCTTCACCCACCCTCTGGTGCTACCTTATCCTTTTCAGTGGGAACGGAGAAGGAAAATTGATAGCAACACCATTCACTTCAGGCATTGGTCCAAGAGCACTTTGCTTCTCCACACCAAATGTGATGGTGATTCAATCCATGCTGAAAGATTTGGGCTTCTCTTGATGCCCTAGAAGAGGATCATGGCCAGGAGATCATCGCTCCTGATGGTCTCAACCTACCTAATTGGCATGCACCATGCTAATGAGCAGGTCCCTGTGCTGCAAGAGGTACTTTCAACTGAGGCACTTCGTAAGGCTTTCTGAACAATGTGAAATGGCAGAAGACTGGTTGCCCAGAGAGGTGGTGGATGCCCCATCCCTGGAAGTTTTTAAGGCCAGGCTGGACGGGACTCTGAGCAACCTGATCTAGTGGGAGATGTCCCTGCCCATGGCAGGGGGGTTGGAACTAGATGATCTTTAAGGTCCCTTCCAACCCTGACAATTCCATGATTCTATCATGTCATGTGGATGTTGTGGATATGTGGGGGAAATCTTGGACCATGCTGTGCAGCACATAGCTCGGGAGGTGAGAAAGAATGATCCAATGCCTTGAGGAGCCAGGAATGATCTACTGGTGGGGAACGTAATTCTTCTGAGTAAATTGCGTCTTTTTGCTTGCATGTAACTTTAATGACAAGCCATCAATATGTAGGGTTTATGTTTCCTTCTAAAAACACCATCGCCACCACTCAGGCACCTCTCATTTAACCTTAACTACTACAGCATCTAAATTAGGAGCAGAGTTTTGTGGTAGCCCCCATCCACAATAAAAGTCTAGGGATGGGCTCTGGAGGATGATTCGGTCCATCTTAAATCATGAGTCCCCTACTGGGAAAAGATCAGCTGAGTAGATCTTGACTTAAGCCTCTTCACATTGTGGCAGAGAGTGCCTTCATGTCTACAAATATCCTTCAAGCTGTTGGCTTAGATGGAAGAGCTTTCCGTAATAAAACACCACTGGCATTCTTTGGTGTATCCCAATGCCTCCCAGTTTAGAAAGCAGACCCGCTGAATGTCCAAGGGTGACATCTGGTCATCAGCTGCCCTCAAGAAAACATATTCTTGAGCGTGTCTCACACTACTGGGTGTCCTTGCTAACCAACAACTTGTTCAGTGTTTTTGCAGAGAAGAAAGTGCTCTGAGGACTGCAGTGCCTGAGTGTGGGTTTATACATATGCTAGCAACACCCAGAACCCATGCCGTCATCTTGAAATAAACTGATGATCCCTTAACCCTCCTCTCTGCCTCCAGAATGGACAGCAATTATCTATGGATCATTATTTGTGTGTTCCTGACTAGTGCTGTGGCAAAACAATCCCAACTATTCCTGGCAATGGGGCAAATGAAATAGCACTATTCAAATCCTGATGGCTTTCTCCCCAAGGATGAATGTTCGTCTTGATCTTTGGGCTTTCTGCTGATATTTGGGTTCGAAGTCAATAGCTTCTAGAAAAACACAGACAAAAGCATCCCCAGCCAGATCTTCTGGGCATGCAGTTCAGGCCATCACTACTAGAGTGAGGGGAATTAGCCTGGAGATCATGAGCTCATGTCTTGCCTGGATTAGGGAGGAATCCTCAAGGAGACACCAAATGGCATCCACCCATTTTGGTTTTTTTTTTGTTTTTCCCATTACAGAAATAACACGAAGCAACTGCACAGACTCATCTGGGTCCCAAATAGAATCGCCTGCTCCCTTTGCACCAACTTGCCAGGCCCAGACATGCACATTGCTTTTCCACACCGTTCTCCCGGGGCTTCTAAAAGCGAAGATGGCAAGTGCCATTGCTACAAGTGATTTAAAAAGATGCTACTCATTCCCTATCCTCCCGCACATTGTTTCCTGGTGAGCACAAAAGGTTAAGTGAACTTGGCACATGTGAACCTGGACCTGGCGGGAGTTTGGAGTTTGGAGCAAAAAAACCTAAAGATGAGTGAGCTGCCCGGGTGGGATTTTGTTCCAAAAGGCTGCATACGGTTCCCTGGTGCCGGGACAGGACACCGAGTGTCTCGCCTGATTCTGGGAAGATGTCCTGCTGAGCTGGAGGCATTTCAGCGCAAAGCTGATTCCTGTGCTTTAAAGGGCAACATCTTACTTGAACTACACAACCGCAGAGTCTTGCCTTTGGCCCAGGCATGCATGAGTCTTAGTCAGCAGAAGGGTCTGAGGTTTACCCAGAAGTAAAAATCAAGTATTGTTTTCTAGGGAAAAGGTGGGGTGAATCTAATTTCGGGACCCCTAAGTTTCAGCCCCACCCGTCCTGAGCCATGCACTGGTCTCAGAGACAGCCACCCTTGTTCCATCATAGGACATGATACAACCAGCACTGCCAGGCGGTGTAAGAGACTGATGTAGCTGGGGGCAGAAAAAGAGTGGAAAGGAAAAGCTTGGTGGGAGGGGAGAGAGGAGAACGATAATGAGGAGCACTGGGAGAAAGGAGAAAAAACATAAAGCTGGGAAAAAGATGAATTAAAAGAAGGCAGATCAATGGACCAGGGGAAGACAAATACTGTGTAGACCTGCAGCTCAGGATAATAGGTAGGAACCAGAATCTCTTCTCTCTGACACAGACTTATGGGATGACCACGGGCACCTTCCTTCACTGTTCAGACTGTAAACTCTCCAGAGTAAAAAAAAACATGCAAAATTGGCCAGCGTGGGGGATCACAATGTCCTTTGGAAATGTTAATCAGGAGGAGATGTGGAGCAGGAAAATAAGTAAATAAACAAAGAGCAGAGCCAAATAAACAAGGGGTACAGCAAAGAAAGTTTTGATTTGGGTTTTGACACTGCACCCTGAATCCTCCGTATCTCTGTGTCCTGAGAAGGCAAAGGATTTGTCACAGCTGTATATTCGCTGCTGCCTTCTGGTTTCATTTAGCTACGTGTGAGTGCGCGCGTGTGTGCAAGAGGTGGAGCTGCGGACCAACCTTAACCCTGCACTTTTCGCAATTGGAAACAAATGGACGCTCTCCGTTTTCCATTCACTGGTTTTATAACAGTTTGAAATTAGACTGATGAGGTGTTTCCTTGCCAGCACCATCTATCTTGGTCTAATTACACAGTCTGTGCTAATTGCAGGAGCCAACCTATAGAACCACAGCATTCCTTTTCTGTGCTTCTAGGGGGAAACGTATGGGGAACTCACGTTCCTGCTCACTCCATCTCTCCCGCCTGCTTGTTCTATATCCCTGGGTGATTATGGTCCTGAAATGATAATTAAAGGATTGCAAAGAGAAGGGGACATGGCAGAGAAACAGCTTTCCAGGCTCTGGAGAAGAGCCATGAGTCTGGAGCCTGGCTAACAAAATGCAGAACAAAGAGCTGGAGGGAGAGAATCCAGTAATCCAGCAAAGTCGAGGCAAAGTGAGAAACAGCAGGTCTTGCGATGGTTTTTCGTTGGTGGTGAAGTGACTGGGAAGGTGTTTGCTTCTCTGCTTAGATAACGTAGCTTGAAACACTAGGGGCAGTGAGATGCGCAGATACATCTTATCCCTGCAAAGCTGTAGGTAAACCAGGATTAGGACCCCCTTTCTTACAGTGAAGGAACCAAGACACAGAAGGAGGCTAAGTGACACCACCTAGGCTATCCAGCAAGCTTGGCCAAAGCAGGAACCTTAACCCATATCCAAACGTGAAGTTAGTGCTGTGACAGGGGACCCAGCCTGCCTCCCCCAGCAATCCCAGCACCTGCATGGAATCCGGGGAGGCAGAGAGATGGAGTTCAGCTCTGTCCTTAATTCCTTTCTTGAGACTGCAGAGCAGAATAAGGGTCTTCACTGGGCTGGGTTGTGTGGGACTGGATGGAAAAGGATGGCTCCACTCTGAAAACAGGACACATGAAACTCCTGCTAAGACAAATAATTACCGAGTGGAGGAATGGCTGTGAAACACCATGAGCCTTCGTGCAACCTCCAGAGATGGAGGCCTTAAGATGGCAGCTGGGGCAGGAGAAAGGGAACGATCACTCCCAACAACTCTGGTTTTTATTCCTTTTCCCAAACACCTATGACTATCTTCTGTGGGAAGCAGGTCGTGGGGCTGGATAGACTTTTGGCCTGATCGTACCTGTCTTTTCTTAAGTTCCTGTAGGGTAGGAATGACTGTGGTCTTGCTGGAAAGTGGGGTTGACAAAGTCAAAGTTTTCGTAATACACTGGTGGGAAACTTTCAGTTTTGTCTTCTTTTTCTATACCCTGGTGCAATGGTTGCATTTACACTGGCAAAATGAACTAAACCAGGGCGCTTTCTCTGGTGCTGTCCCTCCTGCCCTGTTGCAGGACCTTCCCCATCCTGGGGCTGTGATTGTCCACCCCCCTGCCCTGGGCAGGGACACCTCCCACTAGACCACGTTGCTCAAAGCCCCGTTCAACCTGGCCTTGAACACCTCCAGGGATGGGGCAGCCACAATTTTTCTGGGCAGCCTGTTCTGGTGTCTCACTATCCTCATTATAAAAAATTTCTTCCTTATGTCCAATTTAAATTTATCCCCTTTCAGTTTAAAACCATTGCCCCTTGTCCTGTCACTACAAGCCCTGTTCATCTCCAGCACCATTCCTAGTGAGCAATATGGAAGGTCTCACCAGGCCTGGCTCCCTCCACAGTCCCCCAGTTCTTCCCAGCACCCTGGAGCGTGGGGGACTGGAGGAGATCCAGGGCTTGCTTGCCAGTGGCCACTAGACCTGCTCTGCTGGAGATCCCTGCATGGGACCCGGCTGGTGACCTCTGCTCCTCTATCCCTTTGGAGAAGGGACCATGCCTGTGCAGTAAAAGGGGTGGAGGAATTTCACTGGCTTGTGCCTTTGTTCCTGTGGCTCCCGGCTGCAGCAAGCCAACACAGCGGGATGCTTTGAGACGTTTGCTGCCATCTATGGCCAATAATAAATAATGCAAAAGTAGGTAGAGAGCTGGGGTCTGGCTGCAGACTGCACTTTCCTCATCTCTGTGCCTCCACAGGGGTGCTTCTCTCCATGGGGGCCAAGGCTGGCCATGGCAATGAGGATGGAGAGGCAGGGAGGTGCCGTCTGAAAGAGACTTTATAGCAATCCCTTCCCAGCAGATCTATGCCATGAAAAGGTTCTGTCCAGGATCCACAGGAGACCAGGGTTCTGCCAGTCATTTGACTCAGAGCCCACCAGTAACAGCTATTAAGTGCAGAAACAAGAGAGACAGGAACTCTCTGTGATAGTCTGGAGGTTGCAAATGATGCTGCATGGCTGGCCAGGGACCAGGCATTTCCTTCAGCTTACAGGAGCAAAACACACACACACACACACTTGTCCTTTCTAGTGCAGGCCTTTTGTAGATATTCCTGCCCCTTCCTCTTGGTGTTGTTTCTCTCTCTTTTCTCTTTTACACCCAGATGCCTCCAGACGAGATGCCTGAAGAGCATCCAACTCTGATTTTGGGACTGCCATTGCATCAGCATCCCCCAAATCTCAGAGAGCTATTTCAAATGTTCATGAGAGGTTTGAAGGTGGTGATTTTGTCCCAGCAGGCTTGTCACCAGATCACAGATCATGTCTACACTCTCTTTGGTTTCCTATCAGATCAGCTGCAGCCACTGCTGTAGCACAACCCTGTTTTTGGTGCTCTGGTTGTAGCTGCAGAAACGCAAGTGCTTGATTTCAGGCTTTTTTTTTTTCTTGATTTTTTGGCTTTTTTTAGGAATGTCACAGGTCACGGATACAGTTTTAATGATCCTGGGATAATTGGGAGAGGGTTGTTCACAACAGCTCACACCTTGCAGCAGCTATTTAGCAAGTTTTGCCTTCTCCCTTTGACCTGTGCAACAAAAAGGGGGACAAAAAGTAGGTCCTTGATGGTTTTCCCTGCTGGCATGGTGGGGACAACCAGGCACTGGGGAATGGGATACGCATCTGTGTTATAGACTGGGACCACTGGGGATATGGGCCTCCTAGCAAGGCCCCTCTGAACGCTAGGTTGTATATACCAAATCAAAACACAGAGCTCAATCTCCTCTTCCTCCTCACAACTACATGCCAGATGGAGCTTGTGAATGTTTGATGTCTGCTGAAACTCAGAGAAGTGAGTGATCCTGACAATGCTGTGGATCTGCCCAAGATCCCACAGGCAGCTGATGATAAAACAATAACATGAAATGAATAAGAGCCTCACCAGTGCCCCAGTGACCAGGGAACCCCCCCTTTTCTGAACTGCAGGATGAAGCAGGGGTCCTGTTGCATTGTAGCCCACCATCCACATCCAGTCCTGCTGGGAAGGTCTTTGTGTAGTCTATGTTTTCCAATACAAGGGATATAAAACCTCTCAGGTCCTGGGTGCATTTCTCACCAGTTCTTGGCCCATGTCTCTCCCAACTTGGGAGAGGCCTGAGAGTCACCATGCCACATTTCAGCCAGCGCTGGGGTTTGACTGCAGGTAGGACCTTGCTCCCCTTTCCCTAGACAACCCCACTGCATTAATTCCTGTCCCCTCCAATGACAACATGATCTCACATGCTAGTGACCTGCCTCCTGCTCCATGACTGGGCATGAGGAGCCACCTGCAAGCAGGGAAGCCAATGGGTGCATGCATACATCTGCTCCAGGGACCGAGAGCCCACCTGGGATCACTGCTGGTGGCTGAGACACCATGAAGCCATGTCCTTTCACCATTGTATAAAGTGTGGAAACATTAATCCACCCTGCTTAACGCAAAACCCATAGAGGAACAAAGTCTATGTTGCATCACATGGCTGCTACAAAGGCTACTTTGGCGAGTAAACACCATGCAGGGAGCCCTTCATTCTCCAGGGGGGTATAAGAAAGATCCAAGGACAACACCTGGAGAGACACTCACTGGGTGCCCCCTCATACTAACTGGAGACATTCAAGTGGGTAAAAGAGACACTTTTAGGACAGGATTCTTTTGATCTCCTTTACACATTGAGCCCTGTGCATAGATAACGTGTCTGTATGCATGTATGTGGGTGTAAACAGCATGTTCGAGCACATGATGTGGGCTTGTTTGTAGGGTTGCTCGTAACGCACCTGAGCTGCTCTACCAGTAAATGCACTTTGTGTGCAACACAACCGAAATCACTGTGGGCTTTCTGGCTTCCTCCCGAGATAACATCACTGTGTGAACCTGGGCTGAGTGCACACAACGTTGGCTGGGAGGCAATGGTGCAACGGGTGACCAGAGACACAGATCTTCCATGCTGTGAGTGAGGGCTCTTCTTCAGTCCCTGTGAGAGCCCAGCCAATGCATCTGACTTTACAAGGACACAGGTCTTCTCCTATACCCCTCCAACAAAACCAAAACTGTCAGTTGCATCAGAGTACCCTACAGAAAGCAGAAACCCAACTGACAGACTACAGCATCTCTCTTAACATCGTACAAGTATCACCATCACTCAGCAGATCAAATTCATTTTCCTCTTTCAGAGAAACATTTCAGCCCCATGCAGATTTCTGCTTGCTCCCTGCCGCTCCAGGCAACCACTACCCTCCTGTCCTTTGCAGAGGACATGCCACCCATCCCCAGCTCCTCTTGGGCTGGGACATGCTTGGACTGTGAACACTCCCTCCTGTTCACTGCAAGGCAGGAACATGAAGCACTGGGTGCTTTATGCTCCTGGACTCCATTCTCTTTCCCTTCTTCTTTCCCAAGAGCCATTGGATGAAGCCAATAACAAAGTTTAACTTAACAGGATGACATTTATGCTCTCAGGGCTCTTTGTCCCTCCTCTTTTTTAGAGCTGTCACCTCTCAGTGTTGCATCCTGTCCCCAAGTACCTAATGCAGCTAAGTCAGAGGATCCCTGGGACAGACTGGGTTCAACTCATGGACTCATGGATTGGGACACAGGGACTCAGGCACAGACAGAGTTCCCTCCAGAAGACACCCCCACCCCCATTGCAGCCACATTCTACAGCTCTTCCCAAGAGGTGGAAAGCCTTCTCCATCTTGTACCTGCTTTTCACACACTGGAGACTTTGCAGAGCTGTGTGCCCGGATGGCTGGGTGTGGGTGCTCATCTGAGAGGGTTTCAATGCCCTGCTCAGTCTGTGCCCTGGTGTCTGGACATCTGTTAGCTTGACTGCATTCATGCATCACTCAGGGTGTTTGCATCCCCCTCATGCCTGAAACAAGTTGCTGGTGCAAGTGCTACTGTGCACGCACAGCATGGGGCTGCCTGCGAGCATCTGGGAGCTACACAAGCGAGTGTGTGGTGCCTCCCTCCCTCCTTCCTGGCGAGGCAGGAGAAAGCATTCCCACTGTGGATGGCCACTGCTAATGGCCCAGGAATCCTCAATGCAGCTGTTTGTTCTGGCACCAGCACAGCGAGGTCCCGAAGTCAGTTGAACCGCATCGACTTCCCTGCCAGGGTCAGATTTCAGAGGTATGCGATTGGGGATGCCCCCACCGAATGTTTCCAGCACCTGGCCTCCGCCCCCTTCCCCGAGCCTGCCATCACTTCTGCTGGAGGGAAACCTAAGCCTTTTCAACACGGGCAGCAGAACACGGCTGCCAGGAAAGTGATTTACAGCCCTGCGAAATCCCATCACCCAGCCAGCCCACAAGGCAACAGTGCTGCTATTGTGACAGCCGGTTTGGTGATAGCAGAGGACCCCTGCGCCAGCCCTTCTTCCTCCGTTCCCTTCCTCCCCTTCTCCTTCCCCAACCCAGGTCCCATGGCCCTGTGACCCTCTGACATCTGGGGCACTTGTGCGGGAAAGCACATAAATGAGCTCCATGGTCCACTGTCTGGTTGGGCCTCTCGGAGCCAGTGTGTCTGGTGTGGCCATCGTGTTGATTTACCTCAGAAATTAGAGAAACTGAAACCAGGATGGAGTGGCAGAGTTACCTCCACAGCCCCAAGGAAGCTCCATGTCCTTCCAGCCAAGTTCATGGGGAAGTCTGTATCAAGAACCCAGCTGGTAGGGAGAGATGTGCTCCTCCACAGGGCTACTAAGCCCTCTTCAGAGCATCCCATAGCAAGGAGTCCTACACCTGCTGGATGAACTTCTGCATTCCCAGCTTCAGACCACCTCTGTGGGGCAGGATGGTGACATCAACCCATGCCTCAGACCTTAGAGGAGCCAGAAGATGGTTTGTTGATGCCTTCTCTCTGCTCTGACTCCTGAGGCACCCAGGAGTACCCACATTGCTAACTCAGCTCAGCCACATTCTTCACTCCAGGTGAAATGAATTTGGGCTGTTTGGTTTAGAAAGTCAAATGAAGCTCAGTGACAGATCTGGATACAGTAGGGAATGTGGTGAGAACTGGCACAGCTCTGAAGAACCATCTAGCCAGGTTGTTACCAGAGCCCACGTGTGACTTTGAACATAGAGATGCCCTCTCTACCTAGGGAAAGAAGTGTGTGCCCAAGAGCTCCCAGTAGATCAGTGGTGAAGACAGAGAATCAGCTGTCTCCATCTTATCCCACCAGCCTGCTGATGACCAGCAAAACTCTGCTTAAGTTCTGGTAAAGTTGGAAAACTTGATGCAAAACACTGTGGTTGCTAAAAGTTTAAGGGAAGGCTGGACAGATTAAAAAACAAACAAACAAAAAAAGCCCCTCAGGTCCAGTATGTCCATGGGAAAAAGGTCTTGCTCAGGAAGTCCCTGAACTTTGTATGGTTTGGGTATTGAAAGGAAGCATTGCATTATGCTTGACCTGTTACATGTTTCCAAAGCCATCTGCTCTTGGCCACCTACAGAGAGGAGACTTGGGAACCTTTGCTGAGCTGTAGGGCTTAGGGCTGCTCTTTGTAGAAAAGCCGTGCAGATTAGTCTTTCTGCATCCTGCTCTCTCAGGTATGAGTTTTCCCTCTGCAGAGACGTGGACCAAATGTATCTGGAGTATTGCACTGAGCAGGGCAGGCAATCAGTGTGTTTTGGGAGGCCTCCAGGGAGGATTGGGTGTTGTCCTGCTGAATGCTGTGTGAATACAGTGAGGACCTGAGTAGGGTTTCCTCTATCCTACTTCAGGAACTGAAAGTATCTGAAAGTTAGGTGTTTCATCTGAGCTAATCTCTGCAGGCTGCTTTTAGCCATCTGAGACAAAACAGTCCTGGATGAGAACAGCTCAGCTTAGGAGAGATTTTGACAGCTCGATGTTTCCTCTATGAGTTATATACATGTGGGTTGAGGTGATCAGCTCAGACAGAACTGCTCATCTTTTTGACATCTAGAGAAAGGAGAAGTCCTTCATCTGAAAGACAACACAGCCCTTTCCACCTTCCTCCTCTGAAAGAACCACCCCCGTACCCAGGGCTGAACCGCAGACTGATGGGCAGCCCCCAGTGCACGTGCCTGTCCAAACGATGACCTCATGCAGACAGAAGGACCTACTGTCACTTCACAGAAGAGCCAGTGTTGGTGTGGAGAGACCCAGGGAGCTTCTGGTGTTGCAGTGGGTTGTAAGGATGAGAACAGAAGAGGAAGACATGGGAAAGGAACGAATCTTTGTGGACTGAAAAGAGAGACAGGACTCCCACCAGGTACAAGCCTCTGGTGGTCCTCATGGTCTTGCATTTTCCCTGCCATGGCTATGAACGGGACCTGCTCTAGCGGGCTGGTGCTGCAGGTTCCCACACTGACATGTGTGCCTCTTGTTTAACCACGTACCAGATGCACAGCAAATCTGTCCTCTGAGCTGGGTTTGGTTTGAACTGTTAACTTTGTTCTAGTGTCTGGCCTCCCACGTGTGTGGGAGCTTTCCTGTTTAAGGAAAACATTTCATGGAGGGTTTGAAGGTGTATTTCAGCAGGAAACTTTAGCAGCTTCTGCAATTGTAGTGCTCCCTCTGCTTCATTCTCCTCCCCTGCCCTCGGAGGGCCTGCAGAGCCAATCAATCCTGCTTCATAAATATTTTACTGACTACCTAAATGTGAAGAGACTCTGCCATGGATCAGAATCCCATTGCAGACAATTGTTGTGCCACCAGAGTGATACTCAGACTAAGCCCTTGGGATGCCACCAGGAGAGCAAGAAATGGTATCTCTATGCTGGTGACTCCGTGTCTATTTACGTGGAGATTTACGTGTCTATTATGGCATGGAGAGGGTGATCACTGCCAAGGGGGCCAGGGGATCCCCTTCTAACATGGTCGCTTGGCCCTTCCTCAGAAAATTTATCATAGCTCATTTCTGTTAATAGGGAAAGACACGAAGGACTTACGGGGAAGGGTACAGGGAGGTTGTCCATCCAGTTGATGCTGTGTGCCCTCCACCTCTCATCATTCAAGAGGCGTTCAGAGCACCTCTCTCTATCTTTTCTACAGCTGCTGCCTCCAGGAGAACCTGAACCTTCCCCACGTGACAGCTGTAAATGGAGAAGGAAGGACCAGGCAGAGGCACAGCTTCGGGTCTGGGGATCACATACATGCTGGGACTTCCTGTTCAAGGGTTCAGCCTCCCAACAGCACCCTTCACTGCAGAGGTAGCTTAGAGAATCATAGAATCACAGGATGGTTAGTGTTGGAAGGGACCTTAAAGACCACTTTGTTCTAACCCCCCTGCCATGGGCAGGGACACCTCCCACTAAACCAGGTTGTTCGAAGCCCCATCCAACCTGGTCTTTGAGCCTTAGACATGCCTTGGCCTTGCTCTTTTCATGTCCCCTGATGCGTCAGAGGGAAGGAACTTATATAAGCTGCTCTCCCAAGTTGGAGTCCCACCACCACTGATCAAACTTTTTCCACCTCTGGCCCACTTGGGATCACATCTGATCTCCCACTAAGAGCAGCTGTGTTTATTTCCATTGGCTTACAACCATAAGACTAAGAGCCCTCTCTTAGCCTTTGCTCCAACCTTCTCAATGACACAAGAGGGTCATTGCCCTTGTCCTTGAAGGAAGCTCTATGATGAGGAGGAAAAGATACAGCTCAGAGCAGAAACCCTGTCAAGTTAAGCCTTTCCTAATGAGCCCATCACAGGACTTTTTGAGACCTGGGACTGCTGAAATCCTGCATGAGCCTGCAACTGAAATATTCTGTGTTTGCTGAGCACATTTATTTCCATGATCATTCATGAATGCCAGTTACACCACGAGGACTCAGCACTGATCACAGAATCACAGAACGGTAGGGGTTGGAAGGGATCTCCGGAGTCCAACCGCCTGCCCGAGCAGGTTCACCTGGAGCAGGTTGCACAGGAACGCATCCAGGCAGGTTTGGAATGTCTCCAGAGACAGAGACTCCCCCACCTCTCTGGGCAGCCTGTGCCAGGGCTCTGCCACCCTCACAGGAAAGAAGTTCCTCCTCACGTTTAGGTGGAACTTCCTGTGTTCAAGTTTGTGCCTGTTACCTCTTGTCCTGTCACTGGGCACCACTGAAAAGAGCCTGGCCCCATCCTCCTGACACCCATCCTTTAATTATTTATAAGCGTTGATAAGATCCCCCCTCAGTCATCTTTTTTCAGACTAAGAAGACCCAAATCCCTCAGCCTTTTCTTCGTAAGAGAGGTGTTCAAGTCCCCTGATGATGTGCTGTTGGGGTGCGTGCTGTGTCCATGCATGCAATACCTCTTGTAGCAGACCTGCTTTGCATAAGTGCTTTGTGAGGGAGTAAGAAAGCCCAAGGGTGGTTAGGTGACCATCAGATTTTGAAGGCTGTAAGCTCACTGTACAGCATTTATGCCCCTTCCTTCTGCAGCTGCCAGAGACCATGTGCAGAGCTGGTGCAGGTCTGACTTTTAAAGAGTGTAGCGCAAAAATATCACTGCTGCAAGGCCAATCTCATTTACCAACCTTATGACTTTTACAAGAAAATAACACGCTCTTTTCCTGCAAGGCAGGCAGAAACATATGGCATCAGGCCTGCCTTTATTTCCCACCCTTCTGGGTATTAGCAAATGTGTCTGTCTCTTTCCAGTCTTCTGCCTCTTTTACGTGCTTTACACCATTAGACAAACCCGCAGTAAAAGGAAAGGAAATTGAATTAAAAATTGATCTGATCTACCTCCTGGGAGCTCTATGAAAGGCAGCATCCCAACATTTCCTGGGTAGAACAGGAGGAAGGAGAAATAATAACCCTTGAAAAGGAGGAAAAGAGGAGTGGGAGCATTAATTAGACTGAAAAGATACACAGGGTGTACTGCCTATACACTAATTTAGTAGATAGTCAGACAGATGGTGCATAGGACTACCCAGATGTATGACAGGTGATATTTCCCAAAAGCACTGGCGACTGAGGGAGCGTAACGGGCACCAGTTCAGAGGGGACTGGTTTTCCCAGTCGTGTGGATTCATACACAGGTGATAATGGCCCAGTGTTGTTGGACAACACCTGATGTTCCGGGGATCTGAACTTGCATCACTTTTAGAGAGCTTGAGTCTGCAGACCCAAGTGTATGTCTGGAGAACACAGATCAGCAAGGTCTGGAAATCAGGTCCAGATTCAGAGGATACAGATTTCCTCATGGATCACGTGCCTCGAGCGCAAACAGAGGCTGGTTCAGGACCCACTGTGTTCATGTACCCAACTCCCATGCACCCATGCTTTGCAGTGACATTCTGTGCCTACCCAGAAAGTCAGAACGTGAAGCATAAATAAACGCACCGTAAAACACCACCAATCCAGTAAACAGAGAAGATTACAGCAGTGATTTGGCTGGCCTGCTTTAGCTGTTTTGCAGGGCTCTGGTGATGCAAAGCAGCTGTCAGCTTGGTCATTCCCATGAACAACCATCTCTTATTATCCCAGCCTTGCATTTGGGTCTGGGCATACTTGGGAATCTGCTCTGCCGATTGCACCCTCCATGCACATATATTCAGGAAACTGAAGGATGTCTTCAAGATATTGGCATGCAAGTCCCTGGCAGCTACTGGCTGAGAAGAAGAAACCCATTGAACTGAAGCCAGCTGTGGAGAATGTAATTACACAGGTAAACTTGGAGACCACTGACAGTCACATAACAAAGGAAACCCAGCCTCACTGGAGGCAAATTGCTTTTGTTCTGCTTGAGAAAGGAAGGTTTTGTTGACAGCCCAGATATCTGCTTTCAGACAGGAGCTCTTAGAAAGAGTCACACAACAATGTCTTACTCCATTAGACAGCTCTACCCAGGCTGAGGGGCTTCCCTGTCCAAGAGGGCTGCTATTGTGGGCTGGGGCCATTAGAATAGCAAGTCAGCTCATCTCATCCTCCAGTCATCACCATCATGTGCAAAAAAAACTCCAGGAGCACATTAAAAATGTAGTAATTCATTTAGGACATGGTCTTTGCTTCCTTTTCTCCTTCCCTGAAGGACAATTGTCTGCAGAGGGAATTGTCTCAGGGTTTCTGAAGATCCTGATCAGGTTTCTTTAATATATCCTCTGCTGGGAAGTTGTCTTAGAGAAGGAAGGTAAAATTAAACAGATCTTGGGTACGGAGAGGAAGGTGGAGGTGGTGAACTAGGTCGTCTTTGGGAAAATTACATCACTGCTGAATTGTTAGAAAGACAGTTCTGGTGGGAAGGACTGTGTCCATTTTCTTAATCAAATGCAGAATAAGCTCTGTTGTAATTGCTTTGCGAGGTGCTGGAACTGTTTTAGAAACTCCCTGTGATGGACACTCTCTCTCCCTTCACTAGGCAGTCTGTTTTCCTGCCCTACTGTCTTCTCTTAGAAAGCTTCTGACATTTAATGCTATTTCCTTTGCTGTAATCTAAGGTCATTGCCTCCTATCCCTGAGGGACATGAGGAACATTTCTTTTCTCTGCCTTCCTCTGTGCAGAAGTGTGGTGGGTTCACCCTGGCTGGACATGAAGTGCCCACCGAAGCCTCTCTATCACTCCCCTCCTCAACTGGACAGTGGAGAGAAAATATACTGAAGGGCTCGTGAGTCAAGATAAGGACAGGGAGATCACTCAGCAACTACCGTCATGGGCAAAACAGACTCAACTTGGAGAAATTAATTTAATTTATTACCAATTGAATCAGAAGAGGATAATGAGAAATAAAACCAAACCTTAAAACACCTTCCCCCCAACCCTCTCTTCTTCCCAGGCTCAACTTCACTCCCAATTTCTCTCCCTCCTCACCCCGAGCAGTGCAGGGGGACTGGGAACAGGGGCGGTGCTCAGTTCATCACAAGTTGTCTCTGCCACTCCTTCCTCCCTCCTCAGGGGAGGACTCCTCACACTCTTCCCCTGCTCCTCTGTGGCGTCCCTCCCAGCGGAGACAGTCCTCCAAAAACTTCTCCGACCTGAGTCCTTCCCACAGGCTACAGTTCCTCATGAACTGCTCCAGCGTGGGTCCCTTCCATGGGGTGCAGTCCTTCAGGAACAGGCTGCTCCAGTGTGGGTCCCCTACGGGGTCACAAGTCCTGCCAGAAAACCTTCTCCAATGTGGGCTTTCCACGGGGTCACAGCCTCCTTCAGGCATCCCCCTGCTCCAGCGTGGGGTCCTCCATGAGGTGAAGGTGGATATCTGCTCCACCGGGGACCTCTGTGGGCTGCAGGGGGACAACGTGCCTCACCATGGTCTTCACCATGGGTTGCAGGGGAATCTCTGCTCCAGCACCTGGAGCACCTCCTCCCCCTCCTTCCTCCTTCTTCCTTGGTATCTGTGGAGTTGTTGTTCTTACATATTCTCACTCCTCACTGGCTGATTCTGTGAAGTTTTTTCCTCCTCTTCTTAACCATGTTATCCCAGAGGTGCTACCACTGTTGCTGATGGGCTTGAGCTTGGCCAGCAGCGGGTCCATCTTGGAGCTGTCTGGCATTGACTCTATTGGACATGGGGAAAGCTTCTAGCAGCTTCTCACAGAAGCCACCTTTGTAGCTCCCCCACTACTACAACCTTGCCACATAAGTCCAATATGTGTTCAAAGGCTGTAATCATGTATCCCCTTGATCTTCTCTAGACTAGACATCTTCTCTCCTCAGCCTCACAGATCATGAGTTCTCTATTGCTTTTGGGACACCTCAGGACACAGCCAGGTGTCTGCACAAATGACCTTTGCACTTGCTATAAGGAGTTTTATGGCAATCAAAGAATGCTGTTATTTATTAATGTCTGCAGACAAAGTTAAAGATTTCTCCGATATCTAGGATGTAGGATGTGGAGCCTCTAGAAGGAAGGTATCAAGGTCTCAAGTGTGAATCCAGACAGGCAGCTTAAATGTTGATGTATGAGAAAGCATTATTCCTGGACTCTGTCATGTAAGAGTGACAAGACCAGTCAGCAACAATGAACCAAAGGGATGCTTATGGCAGATGCATAACCTTTGAGCCAAAAATCTTCTAAAGTGCCTTCAACAACTTGATGGAAGCTGTGCTTACAGGTCCTTTGAGGGTGGATACAGGCTAAACACATCTTTTTCATCTGAGGAACCCTCTCAAGCACACTGGGTCTTTCTAGGGAGGGAGAATGAATGTTCTTAATAGCATTGGTAGTGCTTGGCTGCAAGAACTGTGGAATGACAATGCATTTGTGGGACATCAGCTGAAGTCAGGAGCTGGTAGATTTGAGAAACTCATGCAGTATGTGGTTAGATTCATTGTTGCAAGATGTTGTGGCACAGAGGACTTGCAATAATTTAAGGCATGACCGAACCAGACTTTCTCATGGAAGGGCAATCCACAGAGGGTTACTCAAAGCAGAGACCCCAAAGCTAGCTCACAAATTAGGTGTGTCACTGGAATGGGCTAATCTCTGACCTTCTCCTGTGGGCAAAACATTTTTCTCCTTTAAAGAGTTCCGTAATTTGCTGGAGTCTTTGAACTCTCATGACTACATCCCATTAAACACTCTGCTTTGTTGCCTGGGAGTTGGCAGGTCTCTGACCTTTGCCTGAAGGAGCTGCAAAACCAGGGCTTGGTTGTGATACCCTTGATATTGAATTCTAACATCCTGCCTTTGATTCTGCCCAGCACTATCTGCTTCAGATGAAGGTGAAAGAAATTTTGTGATACACAGCTATTAAATAGTCTTCCATTGTAAGAAACTTCTTGGCCTTTATTTAGAGCAGACTGGCTTCTGTCCCGAAGCATTGCAGTATATCCCAAAAATGTTATCAATGTCACATTAATGGTACTTCTGTCCATTTTTATGCCCATACTTAAAACTTTCTCTACCTCTGGTCATAACGCAATCTTATGGCAAAAACTTCCATAAATGAAATGTGTATTTGCACATTAAAAAACAGCATGAAGGAGGGATATTTTAGCCAAAGGCTACCAGAGGTTACTCCTCCTAAACATTCAAAAGTGTCATAGACCTTTTAATGAGAAATAAGAAGAGATGGGAGACAGTCTTGGAGAAAACAAACTGATACCTTGCACAAACTCAGCTTACCCTGCTCAGCTGACCAGGAGTCTGAAACAATATCCATGAGCACTCAGATGCAGGGGGAGAGGAAAGACAGTTATTTCAGAGTGACTGCTGAAACCACAGCGCTGTTGTGCACAGTTCCCATTGTTATGATCTCTCAAATCCATTAACTGTGATTGTTTTACACCTCCCCCTCCCTCTCATCCTGGGTTGATTTGCAGCAGAGGCAATGAGAAAGCAGAAAGCTTCTCTGGCCAGACTCCATCCTCTACAGGGGCAACCAGACACTGGGGAACACCAGTCCCCATCCTCATTTTGCCCTCAGATCGTACGCTATTGCTCTGCTGGTGTCAAACACCTTTGAAGAGGAGTTGGCATAACCAAAGTGTCCATGAGATGCAGATCTCTGTTATACGTTCTCCCATCCATGCTGAGGATCTTTCACAACCGAAAATAATGAAGCCCCATCTGAAACGAGACACTGGATTCACACAATAGATTTTGAAGGGGGAGGACAGGAAGATGTTATTTTTGGCTGCTTGCCTACATCAAAACCAGCCACCACTCTAAAGCCAATAGATCTGTATTAGCGACTCCTGTGGGAGGCACAGGCTAAAGATTTACATCAGTGTTTGTAGGACAAACATATTTTGAGGCCACAGATAGAACTCTGTTACTGTTATGCTTATCTTTATGCAGGCTTGCAGCAAAACACATCTCTCCTCTGAGGAACTTATGGCTCAGGGCCCAGAAATTAGGGTGTAAAGTTGCTTTGGTGATAACTCCCTCCGATTGCAGTTGGTACCGAGATGCTTTGAAAGCCAAGCCTATAGAAGCAAGTTGGACAAAGGATATAAGAACCAAAAAAGGAAGGGGCTTCTCAAAGTCACCCCAGGGTGATTGTCAGAGCCAGAAATAACACACAGGTTATTTTGGTGCGAGCCTTCTCCATCCTCAGCCATATAAAGGTTAAGCATCTAACCTAGCGTGTTGTTCAAGGCTCTTTCTATAGACCACAAAGAAAAGCAGGAACAACCAGCAGGCGATACAAACCACCTTACATGGGATGAGAGGAGAGGTCTGACTGACATAATGACTATAGAATAAACCTCAAGAAATAATTTTTAAAACGCTAGATAAGGTGAGAGTAATCCCACTTGCTGGTCTGCTGTTCAATGGAGGCCAGCAGCACACTCGGTCTCCATCTAGGTTGGTGTTCCCATGCCCACAACAGCCAGTGGCTCACAAGGTCTTGACAAATGGTCCCCAGTTTCTTTACAGAACCAGAGTAAACACTAGCATTTTTAACTAAAGGTCAGAGGATTCAAATCATGGTGGTCGGAAGGAAATATTGGTGGCTAAATGTTTCCTTGGCCACAGAAATGGGGAAACTATTGACTGAACACTGGCTTTCAACATTTCTCTGTCAGTTGTGAGCCCCTCACCATTTCTTGGTGGAGGTGTGGATCTTGTATCAAAACTACAAGTGTATTAATGACAGATTTCAGGATTTTTATCCACCCTTCATAAACATCTCAGTGTTCATCGTTGCCAATGAAGCCGAGGACAGCAGACTCAAAACCGGGGAAGTACAGCCTGAAACAGTATGTACTGTTTGTGTTTCTAGATGTTCCTGAAGAGGATGGGAGGCCATGGTGTAGCTGTACCAGGCATTCTTCAGCATTACATGAAAATGCAAAGAGATGGCAGGGACAGGGAGTTGCCATGATTGTATTAGAAGTCTCTGCTCAAGCACACATTTTCTTTCTGGTCTTTGAAATTAGTAGGTTTATTTACGACCAGATAAATGTCTGTTTTCTGGCTTGTTTTCCCAACAAAAGCATTTTTGAAATTTTTTTTTAAAACACACCATTAGATTTGAAACCCAATATTTTGGACTGAAAGGAAAGATAAAATTCTCAGCCTTACTGCAGCCTCGGAAGGATTTTTATTGATAACAACAGTTTGCATTACTACAGCAGCTGCTGGTTTTGATCAGGAATTGGAACTGTCCAGAAATTACTACAACATAATCACTTAGGCTTAAATCCACCACATGTACCTGAGCTGTCCTATGGCGAGCCCCTCCAGCTTAGTCAACAGAGAAAGACAGACTCTGCTTGTGAGGGGTGATGCACCCCTTCCAGGTCTTTGTCCTGCTCCACTGACCACAGAGAGGAAAATCCCAAATCTCACTTTGCCAGAGGCTGGGCAGTGGCAAGAAACAAGGTGTCAAGTGCAACTTGATGCCCTGCAATACCTTACTTGGCTTCCAGCTCCTGCTCCATGGCTTCCTGCTGGCCCTATGCCATGTCTACCTGCCCTTGGCAGATATCTTGAACAGCCTGGGTGCCTCTAAGTGATGAGAAGGCAAATGAATTGAGCCTTCATTGCCTCTGTAGAGTGAAATGAATCTCTCCTCAGGCTCATTGCTGTCCTGGCTAGAGCTCCATGGACAAGTTCAGACCACAGAGCCCAGGTAGACACCTAGATGTCTCAGATCAGGCAAGAGGAGTCTCCTGCCCAGGATGCCCAAGGGAACCTGGACCAGAGCACAAGCCAGCCTTTGCCTCTAAAAACTTCCAGCTCCAACACAGCCAAGAGGAAACAGGAGCACTTGGATGAGAAAGCAGCTTCCTAAGTATCTCCCTGTGAGATGCTCACACAGCTACTTGCGATGCCTGTGTTCA
Source organism: Larus michahellis (assembly GCF_964199755.1). Lineage (NCBI taxonomy): Eukaryota > Metazoa > Chordata > Aves > Charadriiformes > Laridae > Larus > Larus michahellis. The sequence goes on from NC_133897.1 coordinate 2,234,041, forward strand.
CTTAGTTCAAGACAGTCTCTGCATTCCCCAGAGACCACTTTTGGCTCTGGGGTTCTTACTGTGACTGTCCTCTTTTAGTCACATTCAGGACTCCTTCAAAAACTTATTTTAAAGATTTTAATTCATGCCCAAACTGCAGGGTTTTGCTCATTCCAAAGGCATATTGCCCAAATCTAAACACAAAAACTTCAGCATCAAAATCTCCTAGCTCTGAACATCACAAATGCAACAAAAGACCAAACCATCCCCAAAACTCTGAACAAAAAATGAAACCAATTTTCTTTCGAGGCATTTGCAGGAGAATGCCTACTCATATACAAACAAAGCAAACAGCACTAATCCCCAGAGGAGTAAAAATGCATGAGATTATTGTTTTCTTTTAATTTGCCCTGACACTTTCCTTTAGCACACAGTGACTGGCTCGATGATGAACATGAAAAACAGCAAATGATGTTTTACTTTCAGTAACTTCCCAAAACTCTTTAGACATCTACTTTGTCAAGTCCTTCCAGAGGCTGTCTTGCTGAAGGACACACAGGAAAGAGATAATAGTATTTTCTTACTCATTTTCCCCTACCCTTTAAGTACAAGAGTAGCCAGCCACTCATCAGGACTACGAGTTCTCACTCCTTTATCTGCTGTTTTTAAAGACTAGTTTTCTTTGAGCCTTAGCTCCTGGAGCTGTGTTGGGGGACACACAGCTCACATTTAAAATAAAAGCAAGCATTTACCTGCCATGCAGCAGAAAGAAGCTGGAGATGATTAACTCCAGAGTGCCAGAATAAGGGGAGAAAAAGGAAGAGAAATAAAAACTCCCCCTTTTTGAAAAGCTCTTGATATTTTAAGCAACTGTCATAATTTTGGGAGCATTTTCCACCTCTAACCATCCAAATGGGTTGCTAAGGCAGCGTTTCCTGCACTGCAGCATTGGGTGCTACCTGCAACCTTCTTTCATTAGAAAGAGAAAGTGATCTCCATTGTGCTTCAGAAACTGAAGAGGTTTTTTTTCTACATTGCAGAGGGGAAAACTTACAAAGTCAATTGTTGGCATCAACTGGCAAAATAAATTCAGAGCAGGCAGTGTTCATGGAAACTGGGAAGCCTTTGAGAACATCCTGCTGATGCCACTAACCACGAGTCCATAAATGCAACATTATTGTCTTAAACAGGGAGGATAGCCTAAAGCCCACTGTGGTTAAAAGATGTAATAATAAAACTACAAAACCAGGTAAAGAACAGAAAAAAGGAGGAGAAAGATGCAATGCTAAGCCGACAGGCCTGGGCTTTGCCTTGTAGCATGGCCTAGCACCTCCTGTTTAGAGGTGGCTGACGGCTGCCTAGACCACAGGCAGAAGCAGCTTGTGTCAGTCTGCACTCATGGGACCTGGTAGACAGACACAGAGTCTCTTGAGGGCTTCAGCTTTCCTCACTGCAGATATCCATGGTATCATGAGCTCATGGTGATGTCATGGTGTCTTATCTGCTCCCCTTTAGGTGCCTGCTCTAACATCTCTCTCCTTGCTGGATGTCTGCTGCCTATGGAGGAAAACTGAGTTACCCCCCGCCCTTGGAGAGGGAGAAGTTGTCTTTTGGAGTGGCCTCCAAAAGCAGGTGAGATCCATCTCATCTGACTCCCAAGCAAGTCTGACAGTGTCATGGTCAACCACATGCTTGCTATGGGGACTCCTGCCTCCCTCCAGGCAGCACAGATAGAAGGAAAAACAACAACTTCACATAGCCAAGGTGTCTCCACGAATCCCTCACAGCATGCTCAAGTCTTGATTGCAAACACAGACCCTTCTCTTTCCTCACTTTCCCCACTCCTCCTGCCTTGTGCATTTGCACTGTGGTGTTACGGTCCCTTTCCCACCCTGGGATGCCCTTGTGCTGGACACGGATGGGCCAATCTCCTGCTTGTGTTGTTAGGGACTGGGAGGATGGAGGGGTCGATGGGAGCTCTGAGACAAGGGACCACAGCATGCTTCTCCGAGGGCAGTCCCTAGATGTGGCTGCACCCTGGCTGGTACCCCTCTGTCTTTATGTGACTTGCCATAGCAGATCCCCGATCTTCTCCCATCCTGTCAGCTCAGCTATGGTGTCCTGCCATGAGCAGGGAGAAACCAGCATGGAAAGTTCTGCAAAATGCCTGAGTGGACCCAAACCTGAACCCCTGACAGCTTTCCTTAGACTTTATAACACCTAATATCATGTAAAAGCCAGACGCAGCTGAGAGCCTGTTTCATGCTGCCTTGGAAAGCAAAGCAGCCTCAATCACAAGGACAATGAAGGGGCCCTGTCTCCTCCGGTCCCCTCTTCCCAGGAATAGGAATCCCATTTATTTCTCTCCCAAGCTCCTGGCACAGCCTTTAGGGCCCTGCCTTCCCACACTCTTCTGCTACTTCTCCTGCCTGGATGGTGCAATTAATTTTCATGCTCTCCTCTCCCCAGTTTCTTGCCAACACTCATGGGAAGGGATAAGCAGCAAAGTCCCTGCACTGACGATGCAAGAGGCAAGACAAAGGTTCAGCAGGCGGGTTATAAAGCAGGCAGCCCTCTCCTGTCATACTCCTGCAGGCAGAGCAGCCAGAAAGCCCCTGGAGAGGGTTTCTTTCTTCCTTTCTTTTTCTTTCTTTCTTTCTTTCTTTCTTTCTTTCTTTCTTTCTTTCTTTCTTTCTTTCTTTCTTTCTTTCTTTCTTTCTTTCTTTCTTTCTTTCTTTCTTTCTTTCTTTCTTTCTTTCTTTCTTTCTTTCTTTCTTTCTTTCTTTCTTTCTTTCTTTCTTTCTTTCTTTCTTTCTTTCTTTCTTTCTTTCTTTCTTTCTTTCTTTCTTTCTTTCTTTCTTTCTTTCTTTCTTTTTCTTTCTTTCTTTCTTTTTCTTTCTTTCTTTCTTTCTTTCTTTCTTTCTTTCTTTCTTTCTTTCTTTCTTTCTTTCTTTCTTTCTTTCTTTCTTTCTTTCTTTCTTTCTTTCTTTCTTTCTTTTCTTTTCTTTTCTTTCTTTTCTTTCTTTTCTTTCTTCCCTTCTCCTTTCCTTTCCCGCCCCCAACAGCAGCCGCCTCCTGAGCCCGTCCCCCTGTCTCTCCCGGCACCATGCCTCCTGGAACGTCGCAGCTCCACTCTTTCATGAGCAGTGTGTGGTATTATGACTCCGGTGATGCTGAGCCCTGCCAGCACGCCTCAAACCACAGGTATCTGACCCCGTCCCAAGCCCCATAACACTGATTAATGTCCTGATTCACAACCCGATAGGGTCGGCACCATCGGTGGCCGAGATGGGACACCACCCCACTCCCTGTTCTCTCCCTCCTCCCTGAAGACCCCTCTCCATTTGCTGGAGGAGGGGGGGATCCGTTCCAAAAAAACCACCCGGCAGCAACTGCGGGCAGGGAGCGCGGGAGCTGCCAGCGGCGGCCGGGAGCTGTGCTTGGTCGGGGTGCCGTTACAACAAGGCCAGCTCTGTGATTACGGCACATTAAGCTCTCAGTGTGGTGCAGGCAGCTCTGGGGCATGACGTCCTCCCAGCTCCAGCCAGTCAGCTCCAGCATCCCCCTCCGTCTCCTCCTTTTGCTGGTTATGGAGGGGAGACACTGGGGGGCTTGACATGCTGCTCACCTGGAGCTGAGGGCAGCCATGGCTTCAGAGCCACGGGGGAAGACACGGTAGGGGGAAAAGCTGCGGTGGCTGGGCATGCCTCAGCAGGACATGGAGGGGAGGGAGGAGGAAGGTCGCCAGAGAGAAAAGCACAGGCTGCAAGCCATTGCAAGAGGGCAAATCAACCCTGGAGCATGTTGCAATGGGGCATCCATGCACCTTGCTGTTGGGATAGAGGTATCCCCACACTCCAGCGGTACTGGGTGGTGGCTGGTGGTGGGAGTCCCAACAGAGCCTTGTTTTATGTCTGTTGATGCCTTGGATGTGGCTGTAGCAGGGATCCAAACATGCAGCCATGGAGTGGGACCTGCTGCAATGTGGGTCCCTGCCCATGGGGCCACAAGCATCACCTAATCCTGTGCAAGAAAATAAATCAGCTGGGTTCTGTTCTCTGTCTCCTTTGACCATGCCCATGTCCGTACATCTACAGTACAAGGGTGGTGAGGCACCGGAACAGGTTGTCCAGAGAAGCTGTGGCTGCCCCCTCCCTGGAGGTGTTCAAGGCCAGGCTGGATGGGGCTTGGAGCAACCTAGTCTAGTGGGAGGTGTCCCTGCCCATGTCAGGGGAGTTGGAACTAGATGATCTTGAAGGTCCTTTCCAACCAAAACCATTCCATGATTCTATGAATATCTTTTTCCCAAAGCAGTATGGCTTCATACAAAGGACCTCCTACAGTCCACAGTACACCTGAAACGTGCCGAAACATTATTTGGTGTAGAGCAAGCTGGTGAGAGCTAAAGACAGTCCAGGCAGTGTGCTGGCAGTAGAACAGCATGGAGGATCATGGGAAAGCACTTCAGCCCATCAACAATGCTGGTAACTATTCTGCAGGAAATTTGGCTGCTTTGCAATTAGAGGAGGGATGGACGATTCACCTCTGTGTCAGCAGAAACAGGAAAACTGGCAAATAGAAGGATGCAGGGGTCCACCTGGGCTCTCTGCTCCTGCTCCACCTCAGGCCTCTCCTTCACCCAGCTCGGTTCATGGGATGGCAGTCAGTTCACCCTTTGGCTTGGCCATTGTTCTGCTTATCTGGGGAACTCAGAGCCCTTATCACCCCAGGAAGTGCTGAGTCAGGTCAGCCAAACACATGCCGGCACTGACCCCTACAGAGATCCTCTTTGTGTTCTGATTTGTTGGCACAGAACCATGGCTGGATCCTTACCTGGGTGCAAAACATGGACTGACTGTTCCATTTTCACCAGCTGAAGTATGCTCCCCTCCCCCTGCTCCGTCATAAACCTGAGTCATCCTTTGCTGATAACAGTAAATTAGGAGTACACAGTAGCTGTGACTTTGAATGGCCCGATTTCCTACTTCCAGTCCTACAAAATATTTGCAAAAGGCACTTAAAGCTCAGTTTGTTGATCACACTGACATTGTCAATGACACCGAAGGATGCAAGGGCAAAATCAGTATAAAAATTTGTGTAGGACAGAAGAAAAAGCAATCTTCTACTGCACAGTCTGCTTTAAACACTGGGGCTAAATTTGCTCAAATCTCTTAAATTCAGACATCATGATTTGGCATCCTTTAAGAATGGACCTAAATCCACAGTGAATTCAGCTCTGTCCTGTGGTTTGAAAAATCCAGCCTGCCAGCATGCTTATCATCCTTCCCCACCATCACCATAGCCAGAAACAAGGGCGACACCCCACCCTTTCAGGTCTCCCTCCCCGGTTGCTCATATTTAAATGTTTTCAAGAAGGCATTCATTGCACAAGGCAGCCAGCCACAAAGGAAGCTACTGAAGCATGGCCGAACATGGTTTGGAGAAGCATCTGGAAACTGGGGACTTGTCATCTGACCCAGATCTCTCAATTTGCAGAATCTTCTCCCTTCCCATCCAGATGCAACCCAGGGCCAGGAGACCAGGACAAGCATATGCCAGTTGGGCTTCTTCAATTTACACTCTGGCTCTCTCCTTCTTTCCCTGTAGTGACACTGATTGACATCAGATGAGATTCTCTTGGCCCTTGTGCTCTCCACAGGAACACCACTGATTTACGCCAGCAGAAGGCTCTGGCCCCTTGAGCTTTGTGGTTTCTATGATGAGGTTACGGCAAATCACAGAGAAAATCTGATCCCAGGAATGAAACAAAAAAGAAAACCAACAACAAACATGCTTCATTGTGGTGGTGAAAGGCTGACAGAGAAACACCAGTCATGGAGGGAAATGAATTGGAAATGAAACTGGTACTCTGCAGTGGGATCATATGGTGGGATGCTCCGAGACTGTTTAACAATGCTATGGCATGAGTCAGAGCTGTACAGTTGTACCCTCATGCTCACTTGTATATACACACGTCCTTGATGGTTTCATACCAAACCCCACGTCTTTGTCAGCTGAGGAAATAAGACCTCAAGGCCCACCCAGGTTCTGTGGGGTGAAGTCACAGATGATCCGTGGTGGGATGCTCTGTGGCTGAGCGGGTGCCTTGAGGATACGGGGCAGCTCTGACATGCACGACCACCCATTGCTGACATCTAAAGCCAAACAGGGGAAATCAGCCCTGTCCTGCTTTGTCCCCAGCCAGTGGCTAGCCTGGGTCAAGAGTTCTGGTAATTTAGTGAAAATAAGCCACGTCTGCATTAGAGACAGTGCATCAGACCCTCTGACCACCTACTGGTGTGTGTTTTAGTAACCATGGCTATTTAGACTGGGAAAACATTTCCACCTCAGTGCCTATAGAGCTAGCTATCTCTCTCTTTTATCCTTTTCTGGGAAGAACAACAAAAATCAGCCATGTTTCCAAATGCACAAAGTCCACCTTCACTCCCCACAAGTCCTCTCTGCCTTTGCTGCACACACAGAGCAAGAAGTGCCTGAAAGCACACAGAAAGTCAATGGGAGAGCTAAATCTCATCTCCTGGTCTCCTCTCCTTACTGAAGAGGCCATTTTAGAGCAAGCAATTCAGTCAGCATAACCTCGAGGGCACTGGAAGAAAACAAAAGCCCAGAGAAAACTTCAGGGATATCAACTCTGAGAGGTTAAAAGGCTTCATAAACTGATGGCTCTTGACAAGCCAGAAATTCTGGCTTTTGAAGCTCTATAAGTTGGTTGACTCTTAGCAGTCCCACCTCTTGGCAGCTCTCTGCCACGTTGATTTTAATAGGTTTTTTTCTGTATTTTTACTGAGCTGAGTGAAATTGCTAACCACGAAATAGATACGCTACGTAATGTTGCTTTATCGATCTTACTCTTTGAGTGCAGCCAGGAGAAACAGATCATTTCCTTGCAATCACTCGCCATAGCCGGTGTCTCAAAGCTACTTCAGCTCTGATTGCTCAATGTCTGAAAGTGGTTTGGGATGCAGGAGTCAAGAAGAAAGTCAAGGTAACTTTGAGGCAAGGCAGGGGTTGAGGCAATAAAAGTTGTAAAGCAATAAAAGCATGTAAAGTTCATGGAAATCAGTACAGTGGCTTCACTGGATTTTGGAATTTGGTTTGTATCTTTGCGAAACAAGAGAGGCTACTGGCTATTTACTCCTGGGGGAGATCAGGCATTGCCTAAAGTGTTTTAATTCACAAAATCAACGGATTAATTACTCCGCAGGTCAGCCTAAGGTTTCCTACAACTGAGCAGTCTCTGTGTCACTGAATAAAGTGGATTAGAGACCATTTTATTGGGAAGGGAAATGGCAGTAACATGGTCTGGGTGCAAGTGAGCCTGTCCGTGAACCAGAGTCAGCCTTGTCTTCTGGTGGGCTTCCATGTGCCTACAGGGAGTGGTCTGAATGCAGACCCATGTTCCAGGTTGGTGAAAAATGTTGGTTTCTTTCTCCCTAGCCTTGTGTAAGAAAGGCCAAAAATGACAGAGCTGGCTGTCATCACGCTGGGGAGATGTTCCCCTAACAGCACAGTGCAGGAAATTGTGAACAAAATCATGTTCAAACGATGCTCCAGGAGGAAAGTTTCTGCTCTCCTCCTGGGAGGAGAAGGGCCAGGGTACTTCCAGCTTCTGAACCCTTCCTTTTCCTTCTGACCTAAGAAATATCCCACTCCTTGTCTGCTACCAGCACCATTCCTGTGGTCGGTGTATGGGATGGGCCCAGGGCTCTCCTGGGATACTGCAATCCCTTGAGTCCTCAAAGCATAAAATATGAGTAAATATTTTCAACTTTGAGTCATATTGGTGATATTTAATCACAGGTGAATAAATTAAGGCAATAAGAGGATGATTACTAGTAGTCCTAAACAGCACCAGATTCCCCCAAAGCCCCAGTGAGTCTCAGTTAATTGATCATTTGTCCTCTGCTACATGCCCAAGGGGTGGTAGTTCCCTACCATCTGCTGCTTCTTACAAAGTACCTCATCCCTTAACCGGCAGCAGGCATGAGCTTTTGCATACCACTCACTTTCCTGTTAAAACATACAGAAAAAAAACATTTAGGTCCCAAGCCAAAGTTCAGTAAAGGGAAGAGAAGGTTTTCTAAGGACACCCAGTGACTTCCAAACCTGTCTTTAGAGATGCAATTTGAGGCTGCTGCTTGCTCTCAGTGTGGCAAGACCAAGTAGATAAATCCACTAAATGTTTGAAGAGATGGGAAGGGAGACTGAAGTAAAGATAACATCGAGGAACCCTTATTAGCAACGGGGCAGCCATGTGAAAAACGAGATAACCAGCCTGTCTTGCGTGCTGAGACAGCAACTCCTGTCTTCAGCCCTTGCCTCAGACACTGATCTAGGAGGGGGTCTTTTTTGAGAGGCCACGTCTCCTTTCTATGAGCTGCCCTTATCTGACAGACGGTTGATACTCGAGGTCGTTACGGTGGAAAGACTCAAAGACACCAAACACCTTTGGACTGTGAAGGTTCATTTGTTCTGCACTTTGCTGGGGTCAGAGAGGTGGGCCAGGGCAGGCTGGCTGTGTTGCTTAATCCTGCCTGGCTCAACACCTTCCTCGACCTGGACATAGGGGTAATAGTTTTGCTTGACCATTTCACTGTCTTGGCAAGTGACAGCCCAGAAAGCAGGTAAGTAGGTACTAACTGTATTGTATCTCAGCTTATCCAGGCCACTTCTGAGTCTTGGAAGTCCCTGTTTATGTCTGTACTGCTAAATACAAGGGCTGCGTCTTGTCCTCTGGCCCTGAAGCCAAGTGGCACAGCACACATGTCTACAAGCCTGAACTTATTTTTCCCCCAAAATAACAAGAGTGTAGTCATATCCAATAGAATCATAGAATCACAGAATCACCTAGGTTGGCAGGGACCTTTCAGATTATCGAGTCCAACCATCAACCTAACTCTAACAAAAACCATCACTAAACCATATCTCTAAGCACTATGTCTACCCATCTTTTAGATACCTCCAGGGATGGTGCCTCAGCCACTTCCCTGTGCAGCCTGTTCCAATGTTTAATAACCATTTCAGTGTAAAATTTTTTTCTAACATCCAATTTAAACCTCCCCTGGTGCAACTTGAGACCATTTCCTCTTGTCCCATATACCCCTGGCCTATGTTATCCTACACCACCACCTGGCACTCTCTGCAGGACCCACCTGCTCAGACAAAGACTACCAAGAATTGTGCTAATGATCAGGTGGTATTGGTGGAGGGGTGTCATGGTTGGGATGGAGTTGGCTTTCTTGCTAACACCTAGTGTAATGCTATGTTTTGGATTTGGGATGAGAATAGTGTTAGTAGCACACTAATGTTTTTGGCTGTTTTTAAGCAGTCAAGGCCTTTTCTGCTCCTCACAAAGCCCCACCAGCGAGTAGGCTGGGGGGGCACAAAAAGTTGGGAGGAGACGCAGACAGGACAGCTGATCCCAATGAACCAAAGGGATATTCCACATCGTATGTTGTCATGCTTAGTGTTTAAAGCTGGGGGAAGAAGAAGGAAGCGGGAGGATGCTCAGAGTTACGGCGTTTGTCTTCTTAAGTAACCATTATGTGTGAAGGACCCCTGCTTTCCTGGAGATGGCTGAACACCTGCCTGCAGTGGGAAGCAGGGAATGAATTCCTTGTTTTGCTTCCCTTGTATGCATGGCTTTTGCTTTACCTATCAAACTGTCTTTATCTCAATCCAGGAATTTTTTTTTCTCAGTTTTAATCTTCCGATTCTCTCCCCCATCCCAACTGGGGAAGTGAGCGAGTGGCTGCATGGTCCTAGTTGCTGGTTGAGGTTAAACCACAACAGGGAGATTCAGAGGTGGCACGGAGCTTATGCTATGCTCACATTGAACCCCGTGGCTCACACTGCTGTATGTGTATTTATCGCCAAAGAGCAGGAGGTACAACAGGGATGGGGTATGGGTCTGTTAAATGGAGAATTTGGGGGGTTTTATGCCAGCCTAATACGACTGTACAAGCACGGTGCCAGGGCAAACATGCACAAGTTGCTGCCTTGTTGTCCCCACCTCTGCGACCCAATCTCTCCCTTGTGTGTCTCAGGGATTCATCCGAGCCTTTGCTGTGCAGATACCGTTCCCTTACCCAGCTAAAAACCTTCTCCTCCATTTATTTTATTTTTCCGTCTTGGTTTAGTTTCATACAAGCTCAATGAGTTGAATCAGCTCATGGAAAGGTGCACACGGTCAGGAAGGAAGAGAGGAGACAAGAGCACAATCCCTGTGCTGCTGAAATGCCTTGAACCTGGGATACTAGAGGCGTGAGAGGGAAAAGGGGCAGAGAAATCCACTTTCTGCTTTGCTGGGTAAAGGGAAAAACACGTAGCCAGAAAGACAAGCCAGCCTTGCAGAAGATTTCAACAACTGAACCATCACCTGAATGCTGTCAGAGGAATTTGTGTTACAGGAGGATCAAAGTATAATCTGTTAAGAGGAAGTCGCCAGTCCAAAATTTTCCTTTCTTGAAAATCAGGTTTCTGGAAGTCAGTCCAAGCTGAGCCTCCAAAGGAAAAGGAAAACCCTAAAACACAGAGCCCCTCTAATCACTGGCAAAGGTCAGCCTGGCCTCAGTGGAAATAAAGGGATTAATGCCAAGCCAGGTACATTAAGCACTTGTTTGGGTGCTTTCTTCCCATGACACAGGACAGCAAAGCTCAGGCTGACCCAGCAGGTATTCCGCTGGCTGAGTTTCAGCCCCAAGAATAATTTGTTTATTGCCACGTTGCAAGAGGTGCAACACAAAGATCATCTTTAGTATAGCAGCTCTTGCAAGGCCAGCTGAAGTCTGAGGTGTTATGGGGCGAGATAGCCAAACAAGATTATAACAGCCGAGAGGATGCAGAGGGAGAAAGCAAATTTTCCATGTCGGGGAAAAAAGTCTTTGATATGGTCTAATCTTTAACACAGGCTCATCCTGTTGAGTTCTTCCTTTTGATCAGGGCTTGCCCTAAGGAATGCATTTTCTTTGGGTTGTTTTGTTGTTGTAACAGTTACTAATTGAGAGACGCTAAAATTGCACTTACAGCAAGAGCAGAGCAGACAGAGAAACCCCTCTATGCTTGCCCTTTTGCAGAGAAACAGCCCATCCAAAAGCGTGGAGGATCCCTGCTGGCTTCTCCCTTTGATCCGGACAGTGTCTGAGGGTGAGAGAGTTTGGAGGGATCAGAACTCAAAAGGCTGAGACGAGCCCAGCGATAGTCATGGGGTTGGAGAGCTGCATAGTTTAGCGAGTACCTAAACACATGCCAGACTTCATCGCCTTTTCCCAGTGGTGCGGGATGAAGATGGAGCCGCTCGGCAGCAACAAGGACCAGTTCCCAGGAGGGTTTAAGTCAGAGGCAGCTGTAGCCCAGCTCTGCCATTCCTTCCTCCTGGTCTTTAGGCACAACGAAAGTTCAGTGACTGCAGGGTTTGGCTGGAGCCATAGCTCTGCCACCCACTCCAGGGAGCAGGATTTCCCCAGCCCTATATCTCGGTGCCAGAAGAGGTGTTTTACCACCTCACCCCACATTACTTGGTCAGAGGCTGACTGGTAACAGCTGCAATTTAGGGGTTTCAGTGCGATGAGTGTGGTATCTGTGCCCCAAATAACTTTGCAAACCAGAGACCGATTTCAACTGAATTTGACCGAGGGGCTGAGCAGTGCATTTCCCAAGCAGAGGGAAATCCTCCGGCCGGCATCTTTACACCCTCGGAGAGTCCCTTATCAGTACACCCAGCCCAGGAAAAGAGACAATACAAGTCACGAAGCTGTGGGACGACTCTCAGACTCTCAGCATCGTTTTTCAAAGGGACACAGGAGTGCAGGGCGGCGGTGGCAGGGCCAGCAGCTGTCTCTGCTTGAGCTGTCTGGGTTGGGGGTTGGCCCTTGCAGGGACCGCAGACACACTGCCCTAGCTGGAATAATCCCACTGTCATCTCAAAGCACCGCTCGGGGGCTATTTCTAGGAGGCCAGAAACCAAACAACAACTGTCTGGACCTGAAAGGCACACCTCGGATTTCATTTCCTTCAGCCTTGACCCCCTCTGCGTGCAGAGTTGCCCTCTTGCTTTTCCTCTTCCCGATGCAACGAACTCACCCCAAACCCAGTCTGCTCAGGTCAGACTTGCCACCAGGCAGCTGAACTTTTTTTAGCTTGCAGGGGATGAAATCACAGCCCATGCATTACCCTGACGTGGAGGCTTGTTTGCTTTATATTTTTGCGGTTGAGTATTTTATAGTCAGGGGATATCTGCTAATCCCGAAGTACAATAACAAAAATCGTATCTTTCATAAATACACGGGGCAGGGATGGGCACGCTCCCAAGCATGTGCGGAGAAAAGAACATTTCAGACATTGCTTCCCTGCACTTGGAGCCTGTCTTTATTTAATGAAGTTAGAAAGCTAGTCAGGATTTGCAAGATCTCCATATAGGATTATTTCGTTAGTATTATTCTTTTTATTATGGGCTGTATTCTGAGGCAGAATATGATTATCTCTCCCCTTCCACCTGTAAATTATTCAACTTCCAATCCTTCCCCTTTCCCAATCTATGCAGATTTGGGTCTGATCAGGGGAACAAAAAGAAACAAGTCAAAGAGCAAAACACCGACCAGCACCTCCTTAATCCAGCAGTTTTGCTGGGGTCTTGGCTAATTGCTGACCTAAGTATCACTTTGGTGGGAACTTTCTGATTTATACTGGACCTTCCCACCAGAGATTAACACCAACACTGGTGTGGACGCAGCTCCCTTGGGAATAGGAGCTGGGACCTTTCTGCAGGTGACCTGGTCGAGTTTGTCCCTGTATTGGGTTATGCCTGCAAGAAAGGGTTCCCAATCCCTTAATGATACCCCTTGAATTTCTGTGGGAGTGGGGCCAGGGCTGGGGAACCACTGCCTGCAGCAAACAGAAGGGGTTGAGACCGTTCTGCTGCCATTCTACAGTCCCCCTAATGTGCAGCACCTTCTGCAAGGCATTGAGCACTGCTGAAAGGCAGGATCCTCCCATTCCCAGACTGAAGATATTCTGGTCCAAAGCCCTGCAGAAGGCTGGTGGCTTCCCCTCCTCCCCATCCTCCTCCTCCTCCTCCTCCTTCTTCTTCGTCTTCTTCTTCTTCTTCTTCTTCTTCTTCTTCTTCTTCTTCTTCTTCTTCTTATTATTATTATTATTATTATTATTATTATTATTATTATTATTATTATCATCATCATCATTATTATTCAGAGTATGTTCTCCAGCGACAAGGGGATTGGGGGCTGCCAGGCTTAGACCGGCAAGAGAAAGAAACAAAGTGAAAACCGAAGGGATCAGCAGAGCATACCGTGGAGCTTTCGGCCAGGAGCAGGACGTGGGGAGGTTTTTCTGCAAGGAGCTCTGGCAGCAGCTTTCGGATAAAATCAGAGTGCTTACATCTTGACTTCCCCCATGCTCTGCTGATGTCAGACCGTACTTTTAAAAATCCTTTTGCACACATCTTCTTTTTGAAGCTGTTTGCAGGGCTATCTGGCTCTTGCTTCCCTGGCCCTTGGACCAAAAGGCAGAATTAACCCAAATTTCCCCCCTCACCCTGCCAGATTTCAGGCACAAAGAACTCAATCAATAAGAGAAACTCCCCTCACTGTTTAGGAAGGTGTTAATCATGATATTCCCAGGGAAATGCTTGGGGAGGATTTCTCTGGATTACCAGGGGAGTTGGAGGAGAGCAGAGCTTCACCCAATACTTTAGTCCACATCAAAGACAGCCATCTGTCCCTCTGTCCCTCTCAGCTGTCCCTCAAAAACTCAGGACAGGGATGCTCATCTCTCTATTGACTTTACGTGGCCGGACGCTCATGGCAAGTGCCATGATTTCTGCACAGACACTTTTAACTCTGCAAGGACTCACTCCCGCAGCTGAATTTCCCACCCTGGTTTACAGTTAATGCAGGGACATGCAGCCCGCGTGCTGTGGAGAAGTGATTCAGCTGCCAGCATCCTGCCCCATGAGGTACCGGTGACACAGGCAAGCAAAGAAACCATTTCCCATCCCTACTTCTCCACTCTTGCTTCAAAAAATGCCTTTAAGTATCATCTTTGCTGGCTGACAAAAAGAATAATGGGAGTGACAGCTTCAGATTTATGATGCATCATGCTCTTCCTGATCTCAGCATCACCAGCTCTCAGCTGCAAAGCAACTGGGCTGCAAAAACCCCAGCAACTAGGGCCACGGCTCTCAAGGTTCCAAACTTCTGCCCTCAGACAGATGAACTGTGCCCTGAAGCTGGGAGCGATCAGCTGCCTCAGTCTGCGGGAATCCTCCTGACTCAAAGCCCATGACGGAGCTTTGCTTTGCTCTGCCGGGTGAGTGAAGGAGTGGGTACCACTGTTCACTTCCCCAAGGCTGCCACACAGCCTGCCTCTAAATGAAGTCCTGGCATCCCCATCCTTCTGCAGCTGCCCTCATTGATTTTTGCTTGTTGCTTCTAGGAGAGAGGCGCTTGGTGACTTCTATTGCTCCACCACATCAACTACACTCAGACCTGTTTAGCCCAATATCGAATATATACACGACCCCTCTTATTGTGTAGCAATTGAGGTATTACTGTGCTGAAACATGCAGTCAATACCATACAGTGTTGTTAAGTTCATCTAAAAATCAAGTTAGTTTGGGAAAGAAACAACAACAGCCAAAAAAAATCAGGCTCTAGGCACCCTGCAAGTTGTTCCCTGCCTTGCAAGTTGCTGTTGGGTGGGATGACATGGGGTTGACCACCTTATTCTGACTAAGTGGATGCCGGAAGGGACACACAACATCTCCGCGACCCCTGAACTGTTAGGATGACTTTTCAAACCTTCTGGTGACTCCTTCAGCTGTCAATAGTGGGTTTGCAAAGCAAGGGAAGTGTCTGAAACATGCATTTCAACCTGGGCCTAATTAAACAGAATGGGGGTTTGAGCGGCAGGACCCTAAATCGGTACAGGAGGAGACCAGACTTTTGGAAACGCAAGAGAGCGAATACACTGGTATGTTCCTCCTCTAGTCCTTCGCAGCAATTTCCCCTGCTTTCTTGCCCCTCTGTGATTCTGGCAGAGCTATCCCTGATTTACACCCAAGTCCAGCTCGCCCTGAAGCCGGTGCGTGGGGCACGCGCGGCCACTCCAGCCATGAGCCCCTGTCCCCTACCCGTGCTGCCCAGCAAATGGCTTGTGATCTTAAAGTGTCTGTTTTGATGGGGATATAATAAATAAAATACCCACTGGGAACATGAGACAGCTGACGCTTGGCTCACTGTCTGGTCCTCTGTACTTTTTAGAGGTACTGGGATGTACTGGAAGAGGGAGCGAACCAGGATTGGGACATGACATGCACTCTGCAGCCCTCGCTTGTGTTTTCTGGACCCTGAAGTTTGTCAAACTACAGTCTAACTGTTACAAGAACCCGATTTTCACTGGTACTGACAGAGACACCACAACTAGCAGGAATTTTGGTGCTGACCTCGGCGGTGGCAGTGCTGTGCAGCTGCGGGGTAGCAGGTGCTACAGGACCTACTAAGCCCGGTCACGATATGGTCCCAAAGCCATTCGCTGTTACAGAGATGAAAATCTGCCCCCAGAACAGGAGAGAAACCTCAACCATCACTAAAAACTCAGCAAATCTACACACGATCCCCCCAGTTTCCCCAATTTTGGGGGGGCTTTGAAAGGTTTATTTGTCCTTAGAGTTGTGCTAAGATGGGGATGGACTGCAAGAATGATTGTTTTCCGAGAAGCTGTTTCTCCTCGTGTATTAATGAGATGTTTCCTTCCAGCATGATGCCAGACATGTGAGGGAAATACCCCCCACCAAACCCACACAAGGTCCCAATCAGTCGCTACAAAATCCAGGGGACAGGGCCCAGGGTGATGGTCCCTGGAGGGTCAGGGAGGACCCAGCTGGAGCCAGGGTCAGGGGCAGCCCACTGCCTTCCAAACACATCTCCATCCCCTTGGAAAGCAGACAGGGCTTTAGGGGGTGGTCATGCCCTTTTCTATGCCAGAAGGCATTGAGAAATGGCCAGCGGTGGTGGTGATTCCAGGGATGGAGAAAGCAAGGAAAGCACCTGTCAAATATATAATATCTGGTGGCTGGTTCTGGATGACATTTCCCTTCGCTTCTGCAGAAGGGCTCTGAAGACCACTTGGAGTCTGTAGATCTCAGCCCATGCCCCAGCACCACCAGCAAGGCAGTTTTGATAGATTTTAGTCCTTTTGCTCCCTCTGTAAAGGTATTTTCTCTCGGTGTGTGCACGAACAGGTGAAAACTGCGCCAGGAAGCAAAGGGTTAATACTACTTCCATGCTCCTGAGCGTAAACTGTCTGCAAACTCTGCACTCCAAGGTCCTCTCCAAATTTAATCCCAAAGAGGAAGGCACTGTTTCATGGAGATTAAGCAGATTTGCAGATTAAGCATATTAAATTAAAATTAAATTTGTTGTCTCGAGGAAGGGGGGTGGATTAAACCAAAAAGAAAAAAAGAGGAAAAAAGAAGAAAAAGTTGCCCTTTACCCATAGGTGTCTTTTAAGTTATTTCCCAAACGCTTTCCTCAGCCCCCTGTCAAACTGCACACGTTCCTGTCCGGAGGGGTTTAAAAGTGATTCAAACTCTTGGGGAAGCACAGACATTTTAATTTCATCTGGTGCAGTGACTCTTGAGACCAACTGCACACACTATCTGCCAGCGAAGGAAACCATTGGGCTGAAAAGAAAAATAATAAAAAAAAAAAAAAAAAAAGAAAATCAACCCCAGTGTTCTGCTTTCTAAATCCTTGATACAGCACATTACTCATCAAGGAAACAGCCGCGCGGATCGGTCAAGAACGTGAAGGAAAAAAAAAAAAAGATTGAGGGACTCACCAGAGCGTAGACTGAACTCAGTACGGAGCAGCAGAGGATCAAACCCAGGCTGTGATAAACCAGATATGATCCCATATCCAAGAGGCTTCTTCCAGCATCCAAGCTCGCTCAGGGAAGTCGGAGGACGAGAGGTCTTCCAGCGCTCCGCTTGCAGATGATTTCTCCTTCTCTTTCCCTCCCACCCCCCCCCACCCCCCCTTTTCCAGAATTTGTGTTTGATTGTTTGTTTGTTTCCACAGTTTGTTGGGTTGGTTGGTTGGTTTTTTTTTTTAGCCAGAAAGGCACATGACAAGAAAACCCGGTCTTTTGCTTCGTTTTCTCATGGCTGGGGATCTGGGCAGCTCCCGAAATGCAGCCGATGAGCCCATGTGAAGCGGAGCCACTTCGCTCCCTTCAGAGCTCCAGCCCCTGGTGCTGTTTGTTTTCCGTGTGCATCTGTCTCACAGCAGAAAAAATCACATCCATATGTCAAAAACTGCTCTTCTGTTTCCTTTTTATGAGGCAGTGGGAAGTTCAAATAATTTCTTTGTCAAACGCAAACACCCAGAAAAGAGGGAGAGAGAGAGAGAGGGAGGGAGGGAGGGAGGAAGGGAGGGAGGGAGAAGGCGAGAGAGGGGTGGAAGGGGTGGGAGATTGGAGAGGGTGGGGGAGGCTTTTAACCACTGCTTTATTTTTAGATCCCGTAATTTTATCTTTTAGGTTTCAGAGGGGTTTGGAAGGGAAAAAAAAAAAAAAAAGAAAAAAAAGGCTTTTTTTTTTTTTTTTTTTACTCGTCTTCTCTTTTCGGCGTGCAAACAAATCGCCAAGTCGAAAGTTAAAAAAAAAAAAAAAAGCGAAAACTTGGAAATATTTTCACTCGGCAATTACCTTTTCGCAAACAGTGGTACTCGAGGGGGGGGAGGGAGGGGGGGATTTTTGCTTGAATATCCCGGCGCGTTTCAGCTCCACAATAGGTTTATTCTGCCAGCCTTCCAGGTCGCAGTGTGTTTTAGTTACAAATAGGGATTTTTTTCCTTCTCTCTCTCCCCTCTCCGTCTCAAAGGATCTGCAGTTTCAAAAAGCCGATTGAGTACGGCATGAAAGCGTGGGGCTGAGAGATCCCCCCCACCCCTTTAAGTAGCTTATTTTAGATTTTTTATTATTTTTCTCGCGGCAAAACCACTTTTCACTGACTCTGAGAAAATGTTCTGAAATCCTCATTTTTTTATTTTTTTATTTTTTTTAATTTTTTTTTTTTTTTCCACTCGCGCACCCGCGTGGGCACAAAATCCTCCATCCCGTGCCCAGGAGGAGCCTCTCGAAAGCCGAGGAGGGGAGTTTGCAGCCTCCCGGGGCTCCGCTCAGCATCGCCCGGGGCTGGGGGCGGGGGACGGGATGCGCGGAGCCACCGCTGAGCGCCCCGGGGAGAAACAGTCACCGCCGCCCGGAGCCCATCGCTCCTCCGCTTGCTTCCCCCCGCCCCCCCCCCACCCCCCCCCACCCCTAACCCCAACTACCACCTTCCCCTGCCTGGATTCCACCACTTTTCGGGAGTTTCAGGGCAGGGATGTTACAACCGGGAGGTTTCATTCATAAAACTACTAGCAAGAAAAAAAAAGAAAAGTTAAAAAAAAAATTAAAAAGCCCCCTCACTCCTCGCAAAACCAAACTCTTGGGGGTTTTATGTTATTCAAAAGCCGAAAGCTGTCTCCAGCAACCATCCCTTTATCAATTTTTCGACGTGGGAGGAGAAGCGAGGAGGGGAGGGGGCTAAAAATCATGACAAGGATGCAACAGGCGGGCAAACACCCGTCTCCGAGTTTAGGGCTGACTCATTGGGGAGAACTTTGGAAGAAGTCAAGTAGTGGTGGTTATGCTTTTTTCCTTTTTTTTTTTTTCTTTCTTTCCTTGCAGAAGTAGGGAATATTTAGGAGCTGAACGGCGGCAAGGAGGAGGGGAAAAAAAATATAAATAAATAAAAAGCCAGCCTCCTCTCTAAGGTCTATCACAGAGCAGACGGTAAAAACATCAAGTTTTCGCAGAGTGGAGCTGTGTGCATTTCTGTTTTATTTTCTGGAGCGAAGAAAAAAAAAAAAAAAAGAAGAGCGAGAAAGGAAAAAAAAAAGAAAACCCCAAACCTCTACAGTCGGTTTGTTGCTTGCTTTTTTTTTTTGCTTTTTTTTTTTTTTTTTTTCACAGCCCCATGGCTGTGAATAGGTGCCTTCAGCTAATTTTATGAAAAGGGGCTCTTTCCAAGGCTAAGGTAGAGTAGGGCTTCCTGTAAGAGAGAGAGAGAGAGGGGAAAAAAAAAAAAAAAGAAAAA